>NC_142772.1:16425098-17096098 GCF_988280905.1 Pimephales promelas | reverse complement strand
GGAGTAGGGCGGAGTACGCTATGCAAATTTCCGCAGCCCCAATGCATTGCATGCCATTGGCTCGTTTTTAAATACTCGAAGAGGATTGGCTTTCTATGCGAAACCCCCAATCTCCGTCACTTCTGACGTAACGTCCCTACTCAGGGAACGAGGGTTACATACGTAACCGAGACGTTTTCTAGTCTATTTAAAAGAATTTTGTGGTCAGTTGTGTCAAATGCAGCACTAATATCAAGTAACACTAATAGGGAGATACAACCACGATCGGATGACAGAAGCAAATCATTTGTGACATTTGTGACAATTTGCGACATCATATGTTAGAATCACAAACAAATATCCCATCTGTACAATAATAGCATGACCATGTGACTGCATTAATGTGTTTAGACATCGTCGCTAATACTCACAAAATATGTAGTAGAGACAAACAAAAGCTTTACAGTAATAACAACATGTTTCCTTTACTGATTTCCCAAGAGCATCACAGACTAGACCTGGAGTAAACAATGAGTATGATGAACAGGCAAACCAAATGTTTTTCTCCACACCTTAAACTGTGGTCAGTGGTGACCAAAAATGCTTAACCTTTACAACACGGTGACTGTTGAAATCATTGTCATAGCCCAGATGGCCCTGGGTTGTAATGTTTGAATGGGTCTTTTCTTTCACCAACACTTGCTCTCACAGTCTGTACGATGAGAAAGAAGTGATTTTATCTCAACAGTAAGGTCTTTGCTTTTTGTCCTACTGACAGACGCCGACCACAAACCAGCTTGTGACTCGTTGAAACTCATGGAAAGAGTCAAAAGCGTGGCTTATTTTTCTATATCTTTGTGGAAACTAGTGATTTCATATGACAGTATATCAATAGCTGCGGCTAGGGTCACAGAGGCCAGACAGGTCTCAAGGAATATCCATTTCCACGTTTACTATGTCATTCATTTATATATGGACTACTGAATGACATTTTTGGGTGACGTCATGCCCGCCAGTGGTTATGAGGTTGTCTGGATTATTCATTCCATATTTGCATTTCCTCCTCTGTACTATAGTGAAAGTTCTTTGGTGTGGTCATGCTTTTCATTCTTTTTCGATGTGGTCTGTGCCATGTGGTTCTTTACTTGATTGTTTAAGCTGTAGTGGAGCTTTAGGAAGTACAAACAAATTTACCGCTCACATCGAGAACGCTGCTATAGCTTCCTCCAGGTCTAATCCTCCACATTATAGGTTTTCTTGAGGATAAATCAGCTGTGCAGGAGAATTGGCCTGACAAGGTCTTTTGAGTTTATTCATGGATTTTGATGGAGATCGATTATTTCCATCAATTTTAATATATTTTTATGAGACTTGGAATAAAATCCTGCTGTGTGTACACATCTCATCCTCCTAACAAAACCAACTCTTTTTGCAAAGTTCTTTTTCATTCTTCACTTGGGTGTAAAAATAAGTCTGAATTACCTCAGCAGCTGTATTAATAAATATGCGTTTAATATAATATAATTATGCAGTCAGATGAATATGTTAATGTGTGCTGCTTTCCTCTTAATAAAAAAATAATCACACCACAAAAATGTGTTTCTGTGTTAAGAAAGTTAAGAAATTACCTGATCATGGAGCTCTGCAATTTGCCACTCCGGTCGAGTTGTCACGTTTATTTATTAAGCACTTTATATACAATGGGTTGCTTTAATGCAAGCAGCTTCACAGTATAAAACATGTAAGCGTTCCAGTGTGTCAATGTTTTTATTTGCGTCTGACCTTGACGAATGGAACAGAAGAAATTAACCTAAGAAGTTTTCTACGTCAAAGAAGGTGGAGCCTCAGAACACACCTACCTATAGCGTAAACGCCACCGACCAGTGGTAATTCCATTTTTTGTGTTTACCAGCCAAAGCAAACTTTTCTGGAAATGTTGCTTTGGCAAGTGGTTTGAACTCCAAACAAACTGAGATTTGGCCCGATTTTGTTTGAAATGATGTCACACCAAATTTGTTGGGGTGCAAGCTTGAGCGCCATCAGGAAATGTTGCCTTGGCCATATAGAACAGAAAATATGAAAGGCCTGAAAAAATTAAAAGCAGTCTCTTTTATCTATTTAATAAAAGGCAGGTAGCACTCATGTAGCTTGGGCCTGTGGAGTAACTATAAAAACAAGCACAAGTTCAGGAGCAGACGGTTTAAATTAAGCCTTGAGTAAACAAGCTGCTTGGGTCTTTGGTGTGACACTGAATACTAAGCATGTGTGTGTGTGTGTGTGTGTGGATGGCCACAGTTGGCCAGCAGGGCGAACACTTGCTTTCTTGGAAATGTTCTGTTTACGCTCACCCTTTCCATTCCTCATTGCATCTGGAGTTCCCCCAGACCACGTCATTTCACATCTCCAAACATCCTCTCTACCTGTGCTGACCCAGGAGGCTGAGCTGCCAGGGTCCTCCGCCTCCCTTTCGCTCTCCTCAGCAGGGGTGGGAGCTGGGTAGCACTCATGGAGTTTAATGAGTCCCCTACTTAGCCAAGCTCTTAAGACTGTAATCCTTCAAGGCGAGCTCTTTTATTGATTCCGAGCTGATTTAAGCATCACCACCAGAACACTGGGCTCATAGAGGACTTTATTTGTTTGTGTTCTGTGTGTTAGGCAAAGAAATCTGTCAACAAACAGAGCAAAAGTTCTCCACATTCAAATTGAATTCCTTGCCAGCAAAGGATTTGAACAAACCCCTGACCCAGTGTGCTGACCTTAGCTCTTAACTCATCCTGAGCATGCTATAGACATCCGTGATACCTCAAATGATGAGGCTTTTTAAAGGAAGCAGTGCTGTTACTTTTTTTTTTTCCAAAAAAAGTAAGTTTTTTGGCTTGCTGGATAATTAAAAGGTTGAAAAAAAAATCAATTAGATGTACATTTAAAATGTAGACATTTAAAGACTTTGAGTTCTGACATGCAAGTAACTAATTCTAGAATCGGATACTTAAGGTCAGGAATCGCATACTTGTTATAAAATTAAAATTTTGATTTTGCTTATCGATGCCTGTGTGCGCATTTTAATGTGGTTTTACCACCTCTCATATGGTGCACAAATACTGAATTGAGTTCTCTCTCTGAGTCCTCTTGAATACTGTGTCTTCTTGCACTTGAACAGACAAATACAAACAAAATGATGTCAAAACATCCTTGTAAACACAGTCGGTTATGTCTTAAGTGAATGTAAACAGTTGAGAAAGAAAACGGTGTTGCAGCATACTGTATTGGATCCGTGCATTAGGTCTTAAAGTGACAGCAGCCTAATAAGCCTGCTGCCATATGTGTTATTACTGCTAAACAAATAACAAAGAACAAAGAAAAACTCAATGCAGTGTTATTTTACAGTTGATTTCAGTTTCTGTGCCGTTCTTATTGTATTTCTGACTGCATAGTTGTCTTTAATAATGTTTGAAATTTATTGTAGTTAGTCTAGTTTATTACTGTAGTTGTTATTTAGGCTGCCATCTAGCTCTTGCCATCTTGTTGTAAAATATTATCTTCACATTGGCTGTTTTTTTTTTGTTTAGTAAACTCACTCTAATGTAACTAATGGATCTGAAACAGTTGAACTTTGTTATTCTGTCATTTTTTCTTCTACAGAATATTGTATGCACCATGGGACTCAAGTGGTACCCTAACCCAGAGGCCCTCCATTGCATAAAGGGATGCGAGGTAAGACCTGCCTCACATTTTTCCTCACGTTTTTTTTTTTTATTACTACTTAATTTCATTAAGATATTATTTTCAATATTTGTATTTATTTTTTATATGGAAGAAAGAGGCCGCACTTTGCATAGACCGTTTATTTTACACAATTGTGTAAAATAACACTGTGTAAAACATTGTGTAAAATAAACTGTCTATGCAAAGTGCGGCCTCTTTCTTCCATATATGTACTCTAATTATTCGGCCAGCACTCTTAAAAAAAATTTAAGTGTAACTATTGAGTGAAGCCTGCTCCAACCTCCATTTATTTATTTTTTAATCATTTAATCACTATGTGTATATTTTTTTTATTATATGTATTTGTTTTTAATGAATTTATTTTAATTATTCAATTACTTGTCTGTTTGCCATAGCTGAACTCTGTTGTAAGTTTGCATGATAACGACATTATGCCCATGTTAGTCATTTCAAGGTAATCTCCCAGCTACAGCTTTAAGCTCTATACAGTCACGGAGGTCTGTTCTCTGGAACCTGGCCTTGAACAGTTGTTTCTGCCATCTTTTCACGCTCTTTGAAGTCTAACACATAAATAAACATGCTGTGCTAGTGTCTTCCTCTCCTTTTCTCTTTGGGCCAGTCTAGTCTAATCCGAGTCAGGTTTAAAAGGGCCAACAAAAACAGACAAGAGGGATTTGTTACCACCTTTGTTTTTGAGGGCAAATGTTTTCTTTTTGCAATTTAGAAGAACCTGGAAACCTCATTTAGAGGGTATCATGTTCCCAACTTCCTCAAATCACTGAGTGAAGCCATCTTTCCACTGCACACGACAGTCACATTAGATTGTCGCATTTCGCCCCCTTAGTGTCAGTTGCAAGGATCTTTGAAATTGGTTGTGAAGCAACCGTTATCCTCTGCTATACACAATGGTAAAATAAATGATTTTAATGAAAGTAATGTATGCATGAATATATCCAGCCAAAACAAATGACCCTAAATACATCTAAAAACAAACATCGTAGGTTTTATAGAGCTAACCAATATAAATATTTAATAATAATTAAATATTTTTTCCTGCCACAATTATTAATACAGAAATAGCGTTTACAGAATAACATTAAAGAGTTGCATACAGTCTATTCGCAGAAGTTCAGAAATGTCTTCATACGCATATGATCAGAACTCCCCGCAGCTCCCATACGACTCCCCATTGGAAAAGAAATGACTTCCGGTCCGCCAGCTGTCATTTGTGGTATGCAGTGAAAAGGCGATTATAAAAAAAAATATTTTTTCTTGCTGAAAGAGCTATTGAAGAATTATTTGCCAAAAAATTATATAAAAAAAAAATAATTTGAACCAAAATTTCTACTTATTTGTTTGACTTTACTTGCCGAAGACTGCACTGCTACTCTGTAAGTGTTCTCCAGCTCAGTATGAAGATGTGTGATTAATCTGCACCTCACTCTCATTTATAACAAGTCTTGCTCTAATGTCGCAGTGATATGACCAGTCCATTTTTTATTCGGGTCAGAGCTGCAGACTTTTGAACCCAACTCATCCTGACCCATTTTCAATGGGTGTTAATTAGCAGCCCCCTGAAAGCTTTTGGGTTGGGCCAGAGAGATGATTCCAAACTGGAAAAGGTCACAGGTGTGTTGGGCAACCTTTTGTGCCTGTCAAGATGGAAATGTGTAATAACTCCCAAGGGAGACACATATAAGTTTAATAGGGCTTCAGTTTCCCCATTAAAAGTGGCCTCCACTATCCAAAAGCCCGGGAATACTAACTCAATTTTTCCAGGGCAACATAATTGCAACAGACTCAAGTCTGTGTGTCTATTTTTACGCAGTTGTGGATGTATGCAAGTATGAATGACTGTCTTTTTCTTTCTTTCTTTTTCTTTCTTTCTTTCTTTCTTTCAAGTTAATTTTATTGATGGGGAGGTGGAACAGATTATTATTTGACGACCAAATGAAGAGTTTGTTTATATAACATTATGTTCATCACTGATGTTAATGGTGTTTATATATTTAGTTAATTCATGTTATTAAGCAGATTTTATCTGTTTTCCACCAGCCGTTCATTGGTGATAATTACTGCGATGCCATCAACAACCGAGCGTTTTGCAACTACGATGGTGGAGACTGCTGTCATTCTACTGTTAAAACCAAAAAGGTATGTTTTTATTAGGGGCCAAGCACCGAAGGTGCGGAGGCACCTATTGTATCTGTGCCGGTTCTTATTATTATTATTATTATTATTATTCTTCTTCCGACTGGGCGTCTATGGCAGCCCATAGACCGGTTTGCGGGAAAGTTGTTTTGGTTTGACATTCTGATAGAGGACAGTCCCAACTTTAAATACACCAATTTTGGTGTCTCTAACTCATTCCCTCTAGCGCCACCAACTGTCCAAAGTTTCACTTTTATTATGCTAATAACTTTTGAACCGTAAGACCTATCAACAAAATTCTTTTTTCTTCTTGTTCCTGAGCTCATGCCGATTCGATCGCACCCTATGACGTCATTTTCCGTCATTAAAAAATGGCCGCCATTTTGAATTTTATAAAAAACGTACTTTTGCGAACTCGTCCTAGACCGTTTGTCCGATTTTCACCAAAATCGCACCGGATCATCTCCAGGCAGTGCTGACAAAAAGTTATGGAATTCAAGTTGATTTGCTTAACGGTTTTCGATAAACGCACAAACTAATTTTACGTAACGCTTGCAAAAACAGACGTAAGGCTGTATCTCCGCAACGCTTCATCCTATTCAGACCAAACTTGGTACATGTAATCACAAGCATGACCTGAGGCTACATGCAGCGTTTCGGCGCAGCGCCACCTAGTGGTCCGGAGATATGAAAAATGGCTATTTTTGCTCGTAACTTCTGAACGGTTTGTCCAAAAATCATAAACTTCATCTCGTTAGATTCAGGGCATCATGCCGAGTCGACTGATATCCAATTTTCCCAGATCGGCCATTTTGGCTGTCGGCCATTTTGAATTATGTGCTAAAATGCTGTATTTTTTGAACGCATGAACGAATTGTTACGAAACTCGGTATAGGTCATCAGTACGATGCCCTGAAGAAGCCTGAGAAGTTTCGAAACAGCGCCACCTAGTGGTGAATTTTTTTTTTCAAACGCTTATAACTTTGGGTGTGGTACACTTATTTTCACGGGAGTCATTTTTTGAGTTCCTGAATCGTTGCCGAGTCCAACGATACTAAACATGCTGGGTTTCGTGTTACGGTTGGTGTAGCGTAGCGATTTAGCGCGAAAAAAACACTTGGCGATATCTTCAAAACCGCTGTTCCGATCGAGACGAAACCACCGCCAGAAACACGGAATCATAGCTTGTTAACCATATGCTAATGCCCAAATGCGTAAATATTGATAGTAAGGGGTAGTAAAATTCAAACAAAGTCATGTGTCAGTCATTTTTTATGTGTTTTTTCATATAGATGTTTATAACTCGGAAGTGAATTGAGATATTTGCACCAAAATTGACACACATATGTATGGGGTCACTCTGAGGACACATAAAAAAAATTGTGGGACTGAGCCTCTTGGTGGCGCTATAATAGAACAAAACGTGAAATTCCCATTGACTTCAATAGAGTTTTGTGAAATAAAATGCTATACTAAACAAATGCATTGGTGTAATATTACAAAACTCAGTGTGTGCCATAAGCAGCATGCCCTGAAGGTACTCAAAAGATTTTGAGACAGCGCCACCTGTTGGTCAAAAGTTATAATTAATTTCTGAGAACGCTAATTACTTTTGAGTAAATGTGCCTATTGCAATGAAACTGATCTTAATAGATTCCTTCGTTTATGCTGAAAACATAGATATCAGGTTTTCCATAATCAGACAAACTTCCTGTTCGCCATCTTTATTTCTTTGAAAAACCTTCTTTTTCGAACTCCTCCTAGACCGTTTGTCCGATTTTCACGAAAATTGAATCGTATCATCTCCAGACCGTGCCGACTAAAAGTTATGAATTGCACGATGATAGACAAAACCGTTTTCGTATACCACAGCATCAAATTTTAGGCATGCTACCAAAATTACTATTTAGGCTTTATCTCTGCAATGCCTTCACATTTTGACACCAAACTTTGCATGTGTCATTGTCACCTCACTCTGACCACATCACATCTATTTCGTAACTGCGCCACCTATTGTTCGAAAGTGATAACCCATTAAATCATCTTATAAGTTAATGTTTATGTGATTTTCTTAGCCATTTGCCCAAAGTTCTCTCAAAATGCCCTTAATTGCTCCTTGCTGCAGTTGGTCTGCCACTCCTTGCCATTTTGGCATATGTTGCCGCTTCTTGCGCTTGGCCCCGGTAATGGCTGCTTGCAGCTATATTTATTATTATTATTATTATTATTAGACATTTAATTTAAGGTTAAATACCTTGTTTGCACTTTAAGAACTAGTACATAAGTAAAAAGTTGTAAAGTATGTAATCTGCATTGTTACTACATAGTCAGACAGAGCCAATAGGGCTTGCGTTGAAATAATTATCTCCTTGGAGGGAAGATTTTTAAGGACACCCACACGAGTGAGGGAAACTCTGTGAACCCTATCCATAATGCATTGTAGACACATGAAGCACGCACATATATGTTTGGGTGTTTTTTTTCCAAAGCCATGGCAACAAACGGTTGCATATAGCATTTCCATATATGGACCACCTCACTTTCCAACAAAGACAAAGATTCGTGAGTTTATTCTCGAGGGTGGTAAATAGCCCTAGAAAGGCCTTTTCTGCATGCTTGTGAACTGTTCTTTTCCAATGAACTTGTCATCCTCTTTCACTTGATCCTCCCTTGCTTTTTCCTTGAGCAAGTTTTCCTGGCTGCCAGAGAAAGTGAACTTCTCTTTTGACAGACAAAGAATGAAGTAACTTCTCCAAAGTTACAACAGCGAACTCTGGATCGCTATACCCATGCACAGTGCCAAAAAAAAAAAAATGTTGGCAAGCGTGATGACGCATTTCCCGGCAGAATACACTACTTGTTGTGAAAGGTCTAGAAACGTCAGTTGGAACTGGACTTTTAACATTTAAATACAGCTGTAAATCATATATAAACATATAAATTCAGGGGGCCGTTTGCTTTGTCATGCCAGAGGATTACCCAAGCAAATAATAAAACAAACTGCTCATCCTCCTCTTGGAGACTGAGCTGCTGACCAATACATTGTCAATCCTGAATTGTGTTAATAAGGGGCTGTAAAAAAGGAGTTTCAGCTTTTTTGTAAGTTGAGAACAAAATACACTTTTACAATATTCTTCTATGAATTCTGAAAGGTAGCAGCCAAAATAAAATAACTGACTAAATTGCTCCTCCACAGTGTAAGTGCTTCTACCCTGTGTAATTTTTGTATTTAAAGAGCCAATAAATGCATAATTTTCATCTTTGTCATGTCATTTTAAAGGGATTTAGGAGATAATAATGTAAATTCATTCATTATCTAATGGCTATCACATCCATCCAGATGACCCCCACACTAAGCTCCACCTCTCTAGGCTACTGTCACTAACTCAGACAAGCTTTTCAGAGATTTGTTAATTGCTTACGGAATTAAATTACAAAAAAAGTCTTCATGTAAAATTTCACACAAAAAAAGAACATTATAAACATATACAGTAACCATTATGCATCAGTGGTATTTCCCAAAAAAATATCATATTTCAAGAATTTGTCACTTTTCTAGTTTTAAACAACCAAAGAGATTAAAAAAAGCTTAAATTTCAATTAAAAAAATGTGAAAAAGTAGGCTTTTGTGGAGTTTTTTCTTATGAATAAAAAATTCCAAACAAAATAAAAAAATTAACAATGTACAAGGTAAACAATGTAATTCATTGGAGTATTAGTTGTAACTGTATAGTAACAGATTATACCTTTTAACTGAAAGGATCTGGAAGAATCAAGGTGCTTACCTATATGAAATCTTTTCACGTTGACAAATTAAATGGATCAGTTTTTCATCCTTATTCCCACAATGAGCAAGAATGGTCAACATCCATATATTTTGCCACATTATCATTCACAGGATATATTATATCTAAGATATTAAAAATAACTTATTTCTTCTTATCAGGAATGAAATACTTATAAGGTAACAACCAGGCTTTAACTCAATAAGAGATGCCCAGTACAATTTGCTTTTAGGAACAGTGTATTTGTTGTTGTGTCGTTATTGTGTTATTGTGATATTTGTTTTTTTTGTTAAATTTACCTATTCCATCTAAGATAAAATCAGGCTTTTTTGGTGCTCTCTTTCTAAAATTAAATGAAATGTTACAAGTTTACTTAGACTAGAAGGAACTGATTTGAGCACTGCATTATATTATTTAAAGTGAAAGGGGAAATTATGAACAAACATACATCTGTAAGACAAACATAAGACAACATTTTACCTGATATATCAAAAAGTTTTAAGAATTCCTTTTATATTCCTGTTAAACCATGTAGAGAGGAAAATATATTTATTCGTAATCATTATATCTGATTTGGTTTCCATAGAAAGGTTTTATGTGGTGAAATATTGTGTAACATACAGTAACTTGACAGGCTGATGACATTTAGGCAATGTATTAGGCAAGTAATTGACCTATGGCTAAGCCACGCCCTCAAACGCGATGAGCCAATCACAGTGCGCAGCTAACCCAACTTGGACATTCTCTGCTTCCACTTTCATTGAAATGTATTGGAGTTAGTCAGTTTTCATTCCTTTTTTCTTGTTATTTTAAGTTTAAAATGGTCAAACAGCGTGCATGGGGTACGGTGTACATGCAACTCTGACACTAGGTTCCTGAGAGGCTGGGCGACGGTGCGTATTTTTTTACCGTTTTCTCAAGCCACATCTCAACCGAGATAAGTGTCTGCTCTGGATAAAGTTATGCTGTAGCTAGATCACAACACCAACTAAACGCGGATAAATTAAACAAGGATCTAACGTTAGACGTACTCACGTACATTAGAAAACATTAATGTTAGCTTCTAGCTGCGTTGTACATCATGTCAGTTAGCTTCATTAATGTATATTTGTAAATAACCGAGATAACAAATGTTAACAGTGTTGTGCTGAATGATTCATGTAAATACTGTAGCACCAAACGGTGATGTTAACGATATGCAGGTTATCACGTTTACACTGTGACCTGTACATCTCTGCCTGGAGTTGAAGCTTTTCATCAACGTTTTCAACAATAAAATTATTAAAGGGGGGGTTGACTGCGATTTCACTTTTTTCATTTTATATAGTGTGTAATGTTGCTGTTGGTGCATGAACAGTATCTGCAAAGTTTCAGCGCTGAAAGTTTAGTGTAAGCAGAGATATCGTCTTTTAAAAATCAGGAAGTATATTGCCTACAAAAACGACTCGATAGGGACTACAGCTGGGTTTTAGACATCACTAACCCACACATTTACATCAACCCTCCCTCTGAAAAATGCAAAAAAGGGCATGCGCATATTTCAACAGCTCCAGCTCGTCGAGTGTGTTGTGTTCACGCAGCCGTCAGGTCTTCTGTGTTCGAGCTTCCCACGGACGCTGTACTTCGTCAACAATGGATACAATTTATGTTTGATTATGTTCATGAAAATGACGATCGTAATTTAGCTCTCTGTGCTGCGCATTTTACGGAAGAAAGCTTCCAGAATCTCCATGAGTTCAATGCTGGATTCAACAAGAAACTGTTACTAAAACATGAAGCAGTTCCAACTTTAAAACCAGAGGCAGCAGTTGTTGGGCCACAACCTGTAAGTCGGCTAAGACTTCATCATTTTAAATGTATTTGTATGTATAATTCCAGACGTAGCCTTGTGTTTTATTTTTGTTCAAATGCCAGCGCTGGATTTATAGCCGCTAGGCTACTAGTTATGCTATTTTGTGTCTACGACAAACGCGTACAAACATGAATTTTGTATATAAGTACTGACGTTGTAAATGTATTTTTCATGTATATATGTTCCCATTCAGGGAACGTCGAGCTGCGTGTAATCGCAATGGGAAAGCCTCTGCATGAGTGCGTCATGAAGCACGTATGAAATCAGTCCAATGGCGAGACGGAACGTCATAGGCGGGGTGACGTATCAACCAGGAAACTATAAAACACCCCAAAAATACAAGCGCGACAGCTTCTGAATCTTTAGCAAGCGCTCTCGGTGTGTGAAAAATATCAGTCTGTGTCTCTAAGTGTTTTTGTCTTTCCTTAGTTTTGGCTAGGCAGGAGTTTTCACATATAAAAAAGTGCATATTAGACACATATTTGTAAGATGGCGAGCGAGCAGCAGTTCAGAAAGTGTGTTCATCCCTGCCCACGCTACATCACGGGTGGGGATACACACGATCTGTGTATGGGAGCGCAGCATGCCCAGTCAGCTCTCGAGGGGGCTGGCTGTGAGCATTGCGAGCGTTTGTCTATGAGGACGCTCCGCTCCCGCTGTGCCCTCTTTGAGGAGAGTGGTTCGGTTTGCGCTCCCCCGCAGTTCGGGTCCCGCTGCTGCCGAGGCAGAGCGGAGGCTTCAATCGTGGGGATCGCAGATGGATCTGTCAGCGGGGATGGAGACGGGCTCCGCCTTATCTCTGCCCTTACCTTACAGATCCAGCGCCTCAGATCCGGGCTCGGGGGTCCATGCTGCGGTTTCTCCCGACCGGGCTGAGGCTCCATCACTTCAACTATCCAGTTCTGAGGAATTGGATGTTGTAAGTGTGGATACTGCGGAGACTGGGGACTCGTCACTTCAGTCTCCTGCCAGTGAGGAGCTTATGGAGGTTTTGACTCACGCTGTTGAAAGATGGAAAATTGAATGGCCAGTTGAAAGACAAGAGACCCGAGTAAAAAGCAAACTAGATGAGAGATATTTGCCATCACACTCTTTACCTCCACGCCGGTGTTTGCCTTTTTTCCCTGATGTACATAAAGAGGTTACAAGATCATGGAATAGGCTGGTGTCTGCTAGGATTTTTACACAGCAGATATCGACCTATTCTAATATTGCGGGGTCTAAAGCGAATGGTTACGGGGCGATGCCGAGGATGGAGGAAGTTTTGGCGAGCCATCTTTCTCCTGAAACGGCATCGTCCTTTAAAACACCGGCGCTGCCCACCAAGCCACTCAGAAACACTTCGGCTTTGGTGGGCAAAGCTTACTCGGCGGCGGGACAAGCAGCTTCATGTCTCCATACTATGTTTGTTCTGCAAGCATATCAGGCAGATTTATTAAAATATATTTGTGAGGGGGGGAAGTGAATTCTGACATATTGAGAGAATTACGTCAGGCAGCCGATCTTTCTCTCCGTGCCACTAAGGAGACGGCCAGATCAGTCGGCCGTTCTATGGCAGCCCTGGTGGCCACGGAGATGCATTTATGGCTAAACCTCTCCAATATGAAGGAAAGAGAAAAATCCTTCCTTCTGGATGCGCCGCTGTCAACCGCTGGCCTCTTCGGTGACTCTGTGAATTCTGTCATCGAGAGGTTCCAGGAAGAAAAAAAGCAGGCAGCGGCGCTCCAGAAGTTTCTCCCCCTCCGAGTGCATGTCGAGTAGCTCCTCACATAGAGCGCAACAGAAGAGGAGTGTCGCGTCTCGCGCTCCCCCCCAGCAAAACTGGACCGAGACGTGGCACTCTCAGGCGAGGTCGGCCAGGGGCAAAACCGATCTGAGGACGGTTATTGTCGCCAGGAAGGCCTCGTCGAAGAAGCCCTGACGCCATTGGTGTCAGGATTCTGAGGGTGGTCCCCACCGAGACAGAAAGGTGTTCGCCGGTGCACACGGTGCCCGTTCTGTCTCGGTGCCATCAGGGGTCATCATGCTTGCTCAGAGGAGCGATATAGAACAGTCAGACCAATCGTTCCCTGCCAGTGCACCATTACAGGGCACTGTGTCTGTCACTCAAACATCTCCAGAGGCCGGTCTCGAGAGACTGGTACCCTTAGTTGAATTTTTGGTGGAGTGGAAAAGTCTTCCGAATTTATCTCATTGGGTCCTGCAGACTATCGATTATGGATACGCGATCCAGTTCAGGTCACGCCCGCCTCGCTTTCGGGGGATTTTACCCACTGCGGTGGGCCCCGAGCAGGCTCTGGTTATGGAACAGGAGGTGAAATCTCTGTTACTGAAGGGGGCGATAGAACGAGTTCTTCCTCCCTACAGAGACCGGGGACCTAATTTCTCTCCTCGACGGGTCTCCTCTGGAGATTCCGCTCAGGAGGGACCTTCTATCTCAAGCATGCAGGTCGATACTTCACCCCCGCCCAGATCTTTGGAGGCTGTGGGCTTGGCCTCTGAGGGGGCCCAGCTCATAGAATATGGTCTCTCGATTGAGGTTGTAGAGACCATCCTCCAATCCAGAGCTCCGGAAATTATATGCCTTGAGGTGGAATTATATGCCTTGAGGTGTTCACCTCTTGGTGTGGAGAACACCAGTTAGACCCAGTTAACTGCCTGGTGTCGGCAGTGCTGGAATTCCTTCAGGAGCGCTTCTCCACAGGGTTATTCCACTCCACACTAAAGGTGTAGGTGGCAGCTTTATCTGCTTACCACGTCCCTTTGAGTGGAGCCTCTCTTGGGAGACACCCACTTGTAATTCGTTTCCTTCGTGGTATTCTGAGGCTGAGGTCAGCAGTGCACCTAGCGGTTGTTCTAGAGAGGCTCTGCCTAGCACCGTTTGAGCCCATTGAAGAAGTTTCTGAGAAGTTATTCACTCTAAAGACTATCTTTCTTTTAGCTATATCTTCCCTGAAGAGAATGGGGATATTCAAGCTCTGTCGGTTTCTCCCTCGTGTCTACAGTTTGCTCCCGGTATGGCGAAGGCTTTTCTCCTCCCTAGACCGGGATATGTCCCGAAGGTTCCTACTAACGTTGTCAGGCCTATTGTGCTGCAGGCCTTCTGTCCTCCTCCGTTCTGGACGTCAGACCAGGAGAGGTTAAATCTGCTTTGCCCTGTGAGGGCCTTAGATGCGTATGTCCACATAGCTGCCCTGTGGAGGAAGTCTGAGCAGTTTTTTGTCTGTTTTGGACCTCCTAAGAAAGGCTGTCCTGCATCTAAGCAGAGGTTGAGTAAGTGGATGGTCGAGGCCATCTCACTTGCATATGAGTCGGCTGGTCAGCCTTCCCCTTTGGCTGTCCGTGCTCTTTCAACTAGGGGTATGGCTGCCTCTAAGGCATTTTTGTCAGGTGTTCATATTAATGATATTTGTGATGCAGCAGGATGGTCATCACCGCACACTTTTGTGAAAAATTCTATCATCTTGACCTTAGCTCCACTCTGGGGGTGCAGGTGCTTTCGTCTGAATGTGCGCTCTGATTTTCACACGACGGACAATTGCTCCCATGGCGGCGTTCGTATTAGCGTTCCCATTGTTGTTACAAGCAGCTTGAAATTCCCTGAATGGGAACGTCTCTGGTTACGCATGTAACCTTAGTTCCCTGAAGGGAACGAGACACTGCGTGTACATGCCATACTCCCAGCATGCCCGTGAGCACTTGCTTCAGTCTTATCAGAAGCTGTCACACTTGTGTTTTTGGGGTGCTTTATAGTTTCCTTGTCGATACGTCACACCGCCTATGACGTTCTGTCTCGCCATTGGACTGATTTCATACGTGCTTCATGACGCACTCACGCAGAGGCGTTCCCATTGCGGTTACACGCATTGCGGTAACCTTAGTTCAGGGAACTAAGGTTACATGCGTAACCAGAGACTTTTTATGACGTTATTTTCGAATTGATAAAGAACGTAAACTTGCCAACACTGTTTGAGTATAACATTAGTAGCCAGTCAGTTGCTATTGTTGCCAGTCAGATGCTATTGTGTAAAACAAACCTGTATAAAGTTAAAAGATTTGGCAAATTACCATTCAGAAACGTTTAGTAAGAGCCGTGTGTGGTGAGGTTCTGTTTGACTCTCTTCATCGCAGCTTTCTCGGTCTGATTCTGCCTCAAACTGATACTGCAGTTCGACACATAGGCTACGTTCACACTGCAGGGCTTAATGCTCAATTCCGATTTTTTGAAAAAATTTGATTTTTTTGCAAGGCCGTTCACATTTCCAATTAAATGCAACCTTTTGTGATCTCCTGTGTGAACGTGAAATGACCCAGAAGTGACCCGCATGCGCAGAAGAGTAATCAACGGTCAACGACGTCACTTGTTGTTTGCGGAATAGTTTTTTTTTTCCATATTGTTGCCTACATGTGTTTTAGCCAGGTTTTCGCCTGGAAGGCTCTATAGAAATCAATCTGGCACCCTACTGTACAAAGTTAAACTGACAGAGAGCGCACGTTCACAGACACCAGAATGAACGTGTTCACAGTAATGTTCATCAGGCAGTAATACAGTATATGAACGCGTTCAGGCACAACACTGAGGAAGAGACACGTCTGCAGCGGCCCATAACAGTGCAGAAACGCGTTGGAGTTAGCGTGTATTGGCTAGCTACAGGTGCGTGCAATGACGTGCGGGTCGGATATATGTGACCTGCCCGTTCAGATTGAAGTCGCATTTCAAAAGATCAGATTCATATCGGATTTAGACCACATACCCAAGTGGCCTGGGTCGCATTTGAAAAGATCGGATCTGTGTCGTTCAGACTGTCATGAAAAATCAGATACAGGTCGCATAGGGGCAAAAAAATCGGAATTAGGTCGTTTCAGCCTGCAGTCTGAACGTAGCCATATTTACATCTGGACCGGAGCTCATGATGTGCATGTTTCGCCCATAAAGGTAATGGGTGTTAACCTTCCGGACAACGTGAGCGACAGTTTAGCCAATCACCACACACCGGCCCAAACTAACCAATCTGAGCCCTCTGCCCGTTTCTGAGGGAGTGGTTTCATAGACTCAGGAAGTCGTCAGGGGACAGAGGAGAGCACGGCTGACAATAAAGCTGAAGTTTATGAAAAATAAGACTTTTAAAAAAAGAAAAAAACACAAATACATGTTATATTGCACCCCATAAACACAATCATGCAAAGAAAAAAAGCAGTCAACCCCCCCTTTAATATAACCCTCCAATGCAAAGTTAATGCCCTTTAGGTGACTTCAAGATGATATATAATTTTTCTGTCTCCAAAAATCACAAATTGCCTCCTGTGAAATGTCTCCTACTGTGACAGCTGCCATAGCGCCTGTGCCGTGTTTGTCTGAGTGAGTGGAGGGGCCGTGGCTTAGCCATAGGTCAATTACATTTTAATATTAAAGGGCACCTATTATGCCCCTTTTTACAAGATGTAATATTGGTCTCTGGTGTCCCCAGAATGTATTTGTGAAGTTTCAGCTCAAAATACCCCACAGTTAATTTATTATAACCATTTGAAAATGTCATTTTGGGGCCTGCTTAAAAATGAGCTGTTTCAGGGGGTATTCCACCTTAAATGCAAATGAGCTGCATATCCCCGCCCTGCCTTTGGATGAGGGCGTAACTTGATACCTACTGAGAGAGTGAAGAGACGCGCCGTATTGAATGTCATTCAGCGTACGTTTGAATCGGAATATATAAATAGTATGAAGAGACTCCGGCAGAATAAACATATGAGAATGGACCAGTACGTCTCGGTATGGTTATTTGATACTTTTATGTACTTTAGAGTTGTAATAGCGTCCCATTTGAAATGATGGATGTCCAACACACACACACACAAACACTAGCGCAATTTTTTTAAACTACATACACATTCTGTGATAAAGTTTGCTACGTACGAGCGAAATTACATTTATGCGAGGGACCTGTGGCGTCATGTTTAGCTACTTGTCATAGGTGCTTCTGTGGCAAATGTGAGAAGATGGCTAACTTACAGAACACCAACATATATGCAGTTTTTAATACAATATATTTAAAAATATATATATTCATAAACGTGTGGTTACACACTATACAAACAAGGTTTTAAATTATATACACAGACATCCTACGACGGCAATAACTTTAGACGCATTTGTTGTTGAATTGGCTGACATTGACTGAAAAGACTATTTGCTCAAAAATCATAAAATACACTTACTGTTACTGGGGTGACGGTGGATCGCAAACAGTAGACGACAATCCACACTTGAGGATTAACTTTTAAGCCACAACAACAGGATTAACCCACGAGTCCACGACAGAACATAAAGTTACGTTTCCAAGAGACATTACCGGCTGTCGTCGTTGAAACTATGAAGGATGGTGTGTACAGATCACCGAGGGCGGGGTCTAGGCCACAGCCACACTGTCAATCAACCCCCTGTCTCCTGTTCTACGTCACAAAGACCTGGATCTCAGAACAGCTCGTTCTGAGACAGTGCATATGATTTATTGAGATTGTAAAAAAACTACTGGATGGATTTTTATCATTCTAGGGTGGTTTTGCTCACACACTGCCAACACACATTTATGTTCAAACACCATGTAAAAGTGAATTTTCCATAATAGGTGCCCTTTAAGGGAAGCAGGGAAGGAATAAAGGGAATAGGATTAATACAGTACCACCTATTTTTTTAAAGATTTGAATCAGTCTAAAGCCTTAACACGTTAGGTCCACCTTCTTTCTGAGTGAGTGTAAGCATTGTGAATAGCTGTCATTAAAAACATTTTGCTCCTGCAGGCGCTCTTCGAGGAGGGCGCTTTGGCACGTGTTCCTTGCGGTTCTGGTCTCAGCTTAGATTGTGGGGTTGCCAAATGGATCTGGTGTGACATGGGCCCAGCCCTTTCTCTATCCTCACCTGTCAGGTCCAGTGCCTTATCTCAGGGTTTGTTAGCACTCTTTGTGGTTACTTCCACCCAGGTTGAGACACCAGTACTGCAACTATGAAGGGTGGTGATGGCGCAGTGGAAAAGACACATGCCCAGGTTTTTATCCACTGTGAGACACTAATCTGTCCCTGAGCAAGACACTTAACCCCTAGTCGCTCCAGAGGCATGCGACCTCTGACATATATAGCAATTGTAAGTCGCTTTGGATAAAAGCGTCAGCTAAATGAATAAATGTAAATGTAACTATCCAGCTCTGAGGAGTTGGATGTTGATGTATCGAGACTGGATATTGAGTTGTCACGACCTGACACTCCTGCTTATAGAGGTTGTGACCCCTGCTGTGGCTAAACTGGTCATTGAATGGCCAGCTAAGAAACAGTAGGTTCAGCAAAAGATCAAGCTAGATGAAAGATTTTTATCATCTAGGTCACAACCTCTTCATTGAGGATTGACATTTTTTGCTGACCTCCACAATGAGGTGTTATGTCAAGGTTGTGGAAGAAACCTGTTTCTTATCATCCCACAAAGCTCAAACTATTCTAACATCCTGGAGCTGTAACAAAATGGCTATGGAGTGAGCCCAGGGACGAAGAAAAGCTTGCGATCTCTCCTCTGATTCATCATCATTCCTGAAATTCCTGACTTTACCCACCAAGCCATTCAGCACTGGTGGGTAAAGCATATTTGTCAGCAGGTCAGGCTGTGGCATGTCTACATACCATGTCTATCCTTCAGGCATATCAGGCTGACTCGCTTAGAGACTTTGATGAAAGCGAGGTAGCTAGTGTTGACGCCTGGTTTGGTCAAGCTGCGGATGACACAATGTCCACTGTGGTTTTCCCTCACGCTTCCAGCTCCTCTTGGGTTGGATGTTATGATACAGATGTGGCCGAGGCCCGAGTCCCGTTCTGGATCGAAATGTTCCTTTCTCCACCTCACTGCCACACCTCGGGTACGTCTATGGTTCCCTGGCACCTGGCTCGGTGTGTGTAAGCTGTTTCTTAACTGCTATGATTATGTAAAGCACATTGGGCTACCTGTGTATGAAATGGGCTATATCAATAAACCTGAACCTGAACCTGAAGATGCTTCCTACCATTCCACTGGCCCCGAAACTACCAGCAGACTCGGCTTGTGATTCATTTCGCTCAGTTATATTCATCATACCTAGGTGTTGAGCTGAGATGCTCCTAAGATTAGTGCTATTTTTCATACCTACGCACTGCTCCTGTCCTGTGTGTGCATGTCACAATTCTACTGGTGAAGGACGCGATGCAACCTCTTCCTCCAGCCGATTTGAAAACCAGTTTATATACAGTAAACCCATACTTAATTGTACCCTATATATATTGTGGGTTGTGGCCATCTTGGACCTGTGTCAATATCTCCCTTTTTCAAGAGCCTCCGATCAATTACTAACACAGAGATAGATTTTCAAATGCTCCGTCCCCAAGGTTGGCCTGCAGCATTCGACCTGAAGGAGAGTACTTCAGATCTCTATCCTTCAGCTCCACAGATCGTTCTGTGTTCTTGCATTCGAAGGTACAAAGTATTAGTACAAGTCCTACTCTGTGACTGCTCCAAAGCCACGGGCTGAGTATCTCTTTTTCAGTTCAGGAGATGGACTTCAAGAAAGAGTGTGTTAGGCTAGTGCTAGAGCCGAGAAATGGTCCCACTGAAAATTTTCATAGGCTCCTGGGGCATAGGGCAGACGCAGCCACTTGGCTTCCTCCATATGAAGACCGCTTCAGCCATAGTTTTAAGATTGAGTCCCGAGGTGACCGTGGCAGAGTGGCAAGCCCTGTGTAATAAAAGATCACCCCAGCCTGCCTCCAAACTCTCAGCCTGTGCTCAGACCTTCAGGTCCACTAACACCAACTGAGGGGCCATGTACAAAGGGTATGCTTTAAAAGAAGGCCTGGGTGACTTCCGACTATATTGATATTCATTACATTGAGTTTGCAGTTTACCTCGCTTTGAGCCACCACTGCTCAGCGAGCTAGGACTGGTCTGAAAAGACAACATTGCGACTGTTGCGCTAAGCTCTCTGGACTCATCCCAAAAGAGTTTTCTAAGAAAGCGGCTATGCGATTCATTATTGCCTGGCGCTGCTCAAGTTCAGTGATTTCTTCACATTCAGGTGTTGAGCAGAAATGCTCCTGAAGCTCAGTTATCTTCCCATCTAGTGTTGAACGGTGCTCTTGTCTTGTGTGCGCATGTCACTTGCACCTATTATGCTAAGTCAGGAGTGAACAGGTCTTGATATTTCTGAACAGGGTGAACAGGTCCCAACCAGACCTAGTTCCCTCAATTCTTCCTGACTTCCCCTGAATATTCAGGAACGGGCATGATGGCACCCACGTTCAAACTGGATGGGGAGGTTCAGGTGGCTGCCACCAAGTACTGTATATGTGTTAGTGACCATCACTTCTGTAAGCACTTCCTTAAAGATAGGCTGTTGTGCTTCGCTAGTTAGAAGTGGAACCTATTCGTTGAGTGAATCTTCTCTCCGTGAGGAGATCCTAAGAGCCTTTGGTCATTTCAGTGCTCTCTTCCTGCAAGTTGTGTTGGCGAAGGCTGTTCCTTCACCCTCATTATGATTCCAATATCATTTGCACAAGCATGGGAAGCACGTCCTGATCGTCAGGTTCCTGAGTAAGGGTCATCCCTTCTTTACCCTCTTGGGCCTATCTCTGGTGCTACTGCACTGCAGAAACCAACCCTGAACCACTGCAGGCAGTGAGTTAAAAATTCTGTTTTTAAACAGTTCTCCTGCTCGCATGGTCTCTACTAGAGGATAGGGACTTGCTCGCTTTCAGTCAATGACTTGTGCTTGGAATTCGAGCCAGCTAACTCTCACGAGCTGAGATCCCGGCCTGGATATTTGCCCATGGTTCTTACCTCTCCCTAAGAGGGACCAGGTGGTGAGCCTGCAAGCGTTGCCCGGAGGAGGCAGACCCAGCCCTGGCTTTCTCTATCCTTCCGCTACATTGTGGTTACATGCAAGCCTTAAGACCTCAGACCAGCTCTTATCTATTAGGAAATCAGCAGTGAGGGAAGGCTGTTTCCAAGCGAGGTTGGCCCATTGAAATGTGGTTGCCTTCATCTTGGTGAATTCCCGAGATGCACATGTCCACTTAGGTGGTGAGCTTGTCTTAAATGAGTGCTGCTCCCGCTTAGGCGTTGACACAAAGTGCTTAGCTGACAGATATTCTAGATTTGGGGGCTGGGCGACACCTTAGTTGAACTGCTGCTTCCCGTGGGCTCCCTTCACATGAAGCCAATTCACTGTAAGCCCAGTTCATTGTGTCGGCTTGCTGTGCCATTTCCCTCCTATGGACTGGATATGTGCGCAATTCTTGCTCCGGTTGAGTTCCCCTTTTTTAGCCGAAGCCTGGCGAGTTCCTCCATACCCTTTGGCAACGGACATGGCTGAACGTCCGAAGCCAGGCCTATCACTCGTATGCACTTTTGGGACATGTGTTTGCCTGGATCCATATGTTGTGATCCCTACGGCAGTCCCATTTGTGTATTCTTCCATGATAAGTCTCCCTGCGGTCAGACGAGGGTTACATACGTAACCGAGACGTTTCTTTAGAAGCACTTAAAATTGGCATATGAGAATGATTTCTGAAGGATTATGTGACACTTCTAGTGAAGTTTTCCTTCCATGCAACAGACCAGGAGATTCTTGAGGTATCTTTCACGCAGAAATTCTTTATTGCGTCGATGTAGTCATCTCAAGGATAGTCTGATTTAAAAGAACCTTACATTCTAATTTATACATTTCAAAGAGGGAGGGATTACATGAAGCTGGAGACACTGAGACAAAGCAAATGGTAATTCATGTGACCCTAGAGCTCCAAGGCAAATGGTAACCTAGCAGGCGTTCAAACTTCAAACAGGCCTTTTCACACGGTGAGTCGAGAAACAGGAAAGGCATAGCTTTCCTGTGCGGTTCAAAGGACAGTCAGGCTCCATTTAAAACATTAAATTAAACATATTAATAAAATTTGTAATCTCGCACACTAAATACTGGATTAATTGTTACTGAAAATTCAGGCCTATACTGGAATTCATTACATTTAAAAAAAAAATATTTAAACAGTTATTTAATTTCACAATATTCCTGTTTTTACTGTATTTTTATCAAATAAATGCAGCCTTGGTGAGTATAAAAGACTTCTTTCAAAAACATTAACATATCTTACCAACCCCCACATTTTTAACAAGAAAATTTAGAAATTAGAAAATTTAAGCTTGTCTGAGAAAGTAGCAGATGGTTACAGTTGCTAAGGTAGGACTTGTCAGTAGCATTTTTAAGAAGAATATTTCAACCTTCCAATAAATACTGTATATTCAAAGCAATAAGCCTTGTTTATGCTATTCTCTGCTAAAGTTACACTTTTTACTTTTTATTTCCTTCTTTGACATAAACCTGTATTTAGGTTTTATGTTGTGTGGGGGCCACAAAGATACCATCTTGCACAATGACCTGAAAGAAGATCTGTTGATATGGGGCATATCAGGTCATAACAGACAGCACTGTAATGATGTTTTAAATCCTTCCCCCTTTTGGTGGTTTATTAGATTTAGAAAACAACAAAATTTGGTATGCTTACTGAGACGCTTCCACTGGAATTCTGTGTAATTGTGTCTGTGAAGAGGCTCACTTTAACCAGGAAGGAATAAGACAGTAGTGATGGCCGGTTCGTGAACGAATCGTTCTTTTGAACCGGTTCTTTTTAGTGAACCGGTCGAACCAGTACACTAAATCGGACTGAATCGTTCGAAACAGTTCGCGTCTTGCGTCAGCGCTAAACCACAAGTTACTAAAGTTACTCACTTTCAGACATGCCTGACAGTCCCTCCGAATCGAAATAAACCAATATCCAGAAGTACATTTTATTCCAGTAACTCAAAAAGTTCACTGAACGGAGACATGTTGGTGCTGAGAGAAGTGATGAGCACGAGCAGCTGATACTGCGCATGCGTGTACTACCGAACGTACAGGTACATCGGTCGGATAACCAGTACAGAACCGAGAACTGTTTCTTTCGGACACGTTCGACATATTGAGAACTGATGAGTTGATGAGCTGAGCATGCGTGCATTTTTTTCTGAAGGACGAAATGTACGTTTCCATGTCTTTAGTTGAACATCAGTAAGTGTAACAAAATAAAACATTTTGGAAACATGTTTATCACATAATTACTGTATTATCACTGTATTATTTTAACGATTGGAAACAATGATTGGATTCTAAAACTGTCAAACTAAACATTTATTATTATACTAATATAATATTTTCAGGAACAGCTCATTTAATTTCTAGTAACAATATAAATCTTTGATGTAAACTCTTGCCAAGGTTTTAATGGTGCACTGCTTAGTAAATGTTTTTATAATGTGTTAACATAACGAATTAAACATATATGTTTAATTCGTTATGTTAACACATTATAAACATGATGTATATAGGCTATACTGTTACATATATAGGCTACAGAAGGCTATTTGAGACAGACATGCATCGATTTTTTAGTTTTGACTGTATATATATTCAGGTTTCAGCTCAGCACACACAGGCCTATGCTATGGTTCTCGTGTCGAGAACTGGTTGTTGCAGTTCTTGAATCACTAGTACAGAACCGAGAACTGTTTCTTTCGGACACGTTCGATACGGAGAACCGATGAGCTGGAGATACTGCGCATGCGTGATAGCACCGTCTCTGAACAGAACTTTCTTTCGGCCGGCTGATCCTGTGCTGATATATACGAGCACGCAGTAGTACGGCTGAACCCAGGACTTAAATGAGAGAGCGAATCGGCGAAATGTAAGTTTATTTAATAACAAATAAAATGATGAAGACCATTTATGCATTTTAGATATTTAAAACATGTAAAACATCTGCGTTAGCACATTGCCTAGGCTGCAGCAGGTTCATTTTCAAAATGTAAATGTAAGAAACTTATCCAAGATGATTATGACGATGTGTACTATTATTTAACTGAAGTTATGATTAAAAATGCCTTTAATTTGAAGTATTTTTATCCGCCGGGATGATAGAATTTACGTCATTACGTGATGACGTAAAAGAACTGGTGAACCGGTTTTTTGAACCGGTTCATTAAAACGAACTGTCCGAAAGAACCGGTTCGCGGAAAAGAACCGGACTTCCCATCACTATAAGACAGGGGGCGGCTTGAGCTGGGACACTCTCTTTATTCACGTTTTCCAAGATCAAACAAAAAGGGCGCACAGAGCGCATTCACCGTGCACAAGCACAGCCAGTAACACAATAACTCAGAATTCTCGCAGTCTCGTTCCACATTTTCTGGTGTCTTCGCTATGCTGTTTTCATTGTTTGTTTGTTTTTTTGTTTGTTTGTTTTTTGTTGTTTTTTGTTGTTTGTTTGTTTTTTTGTTTTTTTTGTGGGGGGGGGGGGGGGTTGGAAGGACTGTGTGTTTTTCAATCCAGTGTTCCAATATCTCCTAGTATGCATTGTTTGTATTTGTCAGAGCTCTTCTCAGCCAACGTCTTTTCCTCCCTAATGCATCATCAACAGAGGATAACTGCCCTCACAAACTCCACAGAGCAATTAGGAAAAACTAACCCGAGCCTCTGACGTGCTACATGCAGACAGAAAAGCAACATTGACACAAAGCATTCTATTAGTTTGTTGGACTTGAGGATGACCAGAATTTGAATCTGTGCCTTGTAATGATGAGGTCTTCCATTTTAGAGGTGAGGTCATGACGGGAGAACTAAATTTGCTCCCAGTTGATGTGTTCAGTGAAGACGGTAAACAATTTTCTACAAAATCTATCCAGATTTCTGTTGAAAGCAGATCTAATGCATGCCCGAATATACGTAAATCCTAAACTTAACTGCAAAATTGCACCCTATACATGAAACTGCATTGCCTTACATTGTGTAAAGGGCACAGATGAGCAATATGGAAATGGGATTTTTAGAAAATTGTTGTAGGACCTGAACTGGTGGGTCGCAACCCAAGTGCAGACTACATTGCTAAAAAGGCTTTGTTTGTGCAGAGAAGACATTTATAAACCAAACACTCTAACTATAAAGTCAGTGTGCAGTTGAATAGGAATATATGTCAGTGTTTCATTTTAAAGGGATACTCCACAGATTTTTCACATTAAACTATGTTATTCCCTTAACTAAGACGAGTTGATGCATACCTCTCTCGTCTCAGTGCGTGCACTCAATCGCTCTGGCGCTCGAAACACTTTGATAGCACTTAACTAGCCCAGTTCATTCAATAGGGGCCAAGCAGAGAAGAGACCAAACACCTCCACATTTTCCCTATCTAAACGAGTAGAGTAACTCGACCAAGAATGGTGATACAAAATAAAACGTTGCACTTTTCTAAGCGTGTAAACTGGATAACTATAATGTATGGTGCTGGCGGAATACCATAGCAAGTGCTTGGGAGCACTTCGTCTCGGCGTAGTAATATCATCACTCGAGAAAAATCCTCTCCCTCTCCAAAGTGATAATATTACTTCGCCGAGTCCATAGATCCATAGATCCATAGTCCATAGAGTCGAAGTGCTCCCAATTACTTGCTGTGGTATTCCGCCATACATTCATACTAGCTTTACTGAGGCTACTGGAGGAATCACAGTACCTCTACTGCAGTCCCAATGACATCAATACAGAAAAAGGTCAGATGTTGTGAGAACATTCAGCGGTTGCAAGGTTTGCTGAAGTAAAAGTGCACTGACAGCTCAGCTTACTGTCAAAAGCTTCCTGCAGACTTCTCAACCTCACTTCTTTCAAGCTTATGTCAGAGTTTGTCTGACTCTCACGAAACGCTGATATTTATACTATCCAGATGTCATAGTCTCAGGGGCATGAACTGAACATTAAAAGTAGGTTTGCTTGCATTGGCGTCACCTAACGTCAGTTTAGAAGTCATTTATTTGGAAGCAAACAACATAGTAACTGTAGCTGGACAAATTTACTCGGATACCTTCAGTATTAAACATCTGCATCATGCACTGGATTTAAATGATGTGGGCAGTTTTCTGAGGTGTGCTATTTCATTCTTTTTCTGAACTTAAAGGGGGGGTTGACTGATTTTTTTCTTTGCATGATTGTGTTTATGGGGTGCAATATAACATGTATAACATGTTTTTCATTTTTAAAAAGTCTTATTTTTCATAAACTTAACCTTTATTGTCAGCCGCGCTCTCCTCTTCCTGAGTCTATGAAACCACTCCCTCAGAAACACGTTTTGGGCTCAGATTGGTTAGCTTGGTGTGTTGTGATTGGCTAAACTGTCGCTCACGTTGTCCAGAAAGTTAACGCCCATTACCTTTACGGGCGAAATGGGAACGTCATGAGCTCCGGTCCAGATGTAAATATGCGTCGAACTGCAGTAACAGTATGACCCAGAATCAGACCGAGAAAGCCGCGATGAAGAGAGTCAAACAGAACCTAACCACACACGGCTCTTAATAAACGTTTCTGAATGATAATTTGCTACATTTTTTAACTTTATACACGTTTGTTTAACACAATAGCATCTGACTGGCAACAATAGCAATTGACTGGCTACTAATGTTATACTCAAACAGCGGTGGCAAGTTTACGTTCTTGATCAAATCGAAAATAACGTCATAAAACATATATACATGAAAAATACATTTACAACATTAGCACTTATACAAAATTCATGTTTGTACGCGTTTGTTGTAGACACAAAATAGCATAACTGATAACCTAGTGGCAATAAAGCTAGCGCTGGCATTTGAAAAAAAACTAAAACACAAGGCAACGTCTGGAATTATAAATGCAAATACATTTAAAATGGTTAAGTCTTAGCCTACTTACAGGTTGTGGCCCAACAACTGCTGCCTCTGGTTTTAAAGTTGGAACTGCTTCATGTTTCTGTAACAGTTTCTTGTTGAATACGGTGTTGAACTCATGGAGATTCTGGAAGCTGTCTTCTGTAAAATGCGCAGCACAAAGAGCTAAATTACAATCGTCATTTTCAGGAACATAATCAAACATAAATTGTATCCATTGTTGACGAAGTACAGCGTCCGTGGGAAGTTCGAAGACATAAGACCTGACAGCTGCGTGAACAACACACTCGACGAGCTGGAACTGCTGAAATATGCGCATGCCCTTTTCTGCTTATTCCGGAGGGAGTGGTTGATGCAAATGTGTGGGTTAGTGACGTACCATAACCCAGCTGTAGTCCCAGTCGAGTCGTTTTTGTAGGCAATTATACTTCCTGATTTTTAAAAGACGATATCTCTGCTTACACTGAACTTTCAGCGCTGCAGCTTTGCAGATACTGTTCATGCACCAACAGCAACAATGAAAAAAGTGAAATCGCAGTCAACCCCCCCTTTAATATTATTTTTGTTTAATATTTCTATTTTAGAAATATTGTGAAAACAAAAAAATTGTTTGTAAACAATGTTTTAAACTATAAACAATAAACAAAATTAAATGATGAATTAATTAATTATTTTGGCTTTAGTACAATTAAAATATAATGTAAAAGCTTTTTTACTTTATAATAGCAGTATATACAAATTCTGTTTTATTATAATGTTGTTTTCTTAATAATATCATGCGGAATATTTCTCATACACTATTTATAAAAGAAAATATAGAGCTGCCATTATTCTTTATGAAGGGGTTCTCTCGATGGGAATACATAGGGAATCATATTTTAAGGTCCTTGCTGTCTTATTTCAGTATCTTTATTTATATATATATATATAATTAGTTTAATTTCATTTTCATTTTGTTTAGAATTGTAATAAGGTAGTTTTGTGGCAATTTTTATTAGTTTTTGGGTTTATTAAAAAGTTAAACTAATTGAAAATGATAAATGTCACCTTACAACTAGATTAAAAACATAAGGATTTTTTTTTTATTTTACTTTATGTCTGTTAATGTTAAACGAATATATATATATATATATATATATATATATATATATATATATATACACTCACCGGCCACTTTATTAGGTACACCTGTCCAACTGCTCGTTAACACTTAATTTCTAAGCAGCCAATCACATGGCGGCAACTCAGTGCATTTAGGCATGTAGACATGGTCAAGACAATCTCCTGCAGTTCAAACCGAGCATCAGTATGGGGAAGAAAGGTGATTTGAGTGACTTTGAACGTGGCATGATTGTTGGTGCCAGAAGGGCTGGTCTGAGTATTTGAGAAACTGCTAATCTACTGGGATTTTCACGCACAACCATCTCTAGGGTTTACAGAGAATGGTCCGAAAAAGAAAAAACATCCAGTGAGCGGCAGTTCTGTGGGCGGAAATGCCTTGTTGATGCCAGAGGTCAGAGGAGAATGGCCAGACTGGTTCGAGCTGATAGAAGGGCAACAGTGACTCAAATAACCACCCGTTACAACCAAGGTGGGCAGAAGAGCATCTCTGAACGCACAGTACGTCGAACTTTGAGGCAGATGGGCTACAGCAGCAGAAGACCACACCGGGTGCCACTCCTTTCAGCTAAGAACAGGAAACTGAGGCTACAATTTGCACAAGCTCATCGAAATTGGACAATAGAAGATTGGAAAAACGTTGCCTGGTCTGATGAGTCTCGATTTCTGCTGCGACATTCGGATGGTAGGGTCAGAATTTGGCGTCTACAACATGAAAGCATGGATCCATCCTGCCTTGTATCAACGGTTCAGGCTGGTGGTGGTGGTGTCATGGTGTGGGGAATATTTTCTTGGCACTCTTTGGGCCCCTTGGTACCAATTGAGCACACAGCCTACCTGAGTATTGTTGCTGACCATGTCCATCCCTTTATGACCACAATGTACCCAACTTCTGATGGCTACTTTCAGCAGGATAATGCGCCATGTCATAAAGCTGGAATCATCTCAGACTGGTTTCTTGAACATGACAATGAGTTCGCTGTACTCAAATGGCCTCCACAGTCACCAGATCTCAATCCAATAGAGCATCTTTGGGATGTGGTGGAACGGGAGATTCGCATCATGGATGTGCAGCCGACAAATCTGCGGCAACTGTGTGATGCCATCATGTCAATATGGACCAAACTCCCTGAGGAATGCTTCCAGCACCTTGTTGAATCTATGCCACGAAGAATTGAGGCAGTTCTGAAGGCAAAAGGGGGTCCAACCCGTTACTAGCATGGGGTACCTAATAAAGTGGCCGGTGAGTGTATATATATATATATATATATATAGTTAAACTATATATATATATATTGTTATGAACTGCTCCGAGACGAGAATCAGCAGACAAGACAATGAAGAATAAACAAAGGGAATCCAAGAAACAGACAGAGGTCAGGGCAGGCAGCAATAATCAAAGTCCAAGAACAATCCAAAGTTGAAAACAGAAAAACAAACACGGGAAAACACTCATAAATGCAGACACACAGTACAACAAGACATCGCAGTGAGTTAAAGGGCACCTATTATGGAAAATTCACAACCAATTGGTGTTCTACACCATTTCGTAGAATAAATTATTTCGATCTGTTTTTGATTTGTATACCCTAATTTAGATAGCGATGAAAATGTTGCATCTGGATGTATATATAATCTTTTTTTTTCATTCTACACTTGTAATACTTACATTATTTATTTATTTTTTACTTTTTTTATTGATTCATTCTACACTTGTATTATATACATTATTGTTTTTTTGTTTTTGTTTTTTTTTTCTATGTTGACTTTATATTTGGTAGGATATTATCAGAGCCCGTCTAATGGAGAGCCTTGGCACTTCCTATTAGCCCCATTGTGTACAGTATCATCCTGGTTGCAGTTCCATTAGAATTCCACTGGAGGTGATCGCGGGCGAGAGCAGAATGAATGGGAGTCTATGGGGCTAAATGACTAAAAGTGTCTCTTTCTCCTGCTTGTCGTTAAATTAACATAGATTTTATTGTTGATTCTGCAAGTTCAATATAGATTATAGGCCAAAAGTCGAATGAACGAGTACATGTCGTTTTGATTTCTTACAGGTTAGGCCGTTGTTGGCTGGAACACACTAGCATTCTGCTATTGTGTGACGTCATCACATTTTTGAACGGATTTTAAGAACAGATAAGTGAACTTAAAAATGCAATTTTCATCTGAGTGTATTATCTTAGCCCTCCCTTTTGAATGCAACTTTCAAATTACTTGACAAAAAATTACATCCTGAGAAAAGTGGATTTATGGGGGTGAAACCCCATTGACTCCCATTCATTCTGCACTCAATCGTGAGCGCCCCCGCATGGACAGAGACGTGTTACTGCAGCCAGTCCAGAACCCGGAAGTAACCAGCCAGTGCCAATTCTCTTCAATTGACCCTTCGCTAAGCCCCGCCCTCCCTAGTTACTGTTGCTACGCCTGTCAAGCTTTCGCGGCTGGCCCATCTATTATAGTGTGGATGCACCAGGTATCAGACATTTCAATGAGATAATTAGTAATTTTCGGCGAACAAGTGAAATATCTGAGAGAGCAAGACAAAAGGGACTACAGTATGCATTCGAGGGATATATTCACAACATTATATGCAACCGATTAAAGAATAATTTCTTAAAAATTGTAGTTAAAGCCTAACGTTATAGTCCCAGTGCAAGCAGCATCACCTCATACGCTGACCGTTCAAATGGGAAACACAAATTGAGTAACAGCTGTGTTCATACACAGCAGGGTATGTGGAAATAATCTTAATAATTATAAATCAAACAGCTTATCAATAAATCTTGTGGAATAACACTAATACCGGGAGAGCCGCGATCGTATTGGGTTAAGTTACTTAGTAAGGGGTATGTTAACGTTAGTAGGACGTCGATTAACAAAATGCTGAAATATACTTTAAAGTATGTCAGTGAGCCTTTATCTTGTCTCTTTAATCGTCTTATTTTACGTTATCATTATGACCAAAGAACCGTCAATATTTCCAAGCAATAGGTGTTTTTGTTAAGCATGTCGACATTTACCAGTAGATGCTACAGTAGATCACGCCAATAATTTCTCCCCTTGGCTTTTAGATTTTCTGGAAGGAAAACAATTCCTCTCCCCCGTCCAAACTTTTAGTATACAGGTATCAGATTTGCACAATACATACGCACAATGCGTCAGCATGTTTTCCTCGTTCGAAAGCTTGCCAGACCTCCCGCGCATAGTTACGGTTGCTACGACATGATTGGCCAGTGGCGGTTTTCGGGCGTGGCTTAGCGAAGGGTCAATTAAACATTCTCTGATATTATGCTATCTGTTGAACTCTGCTCCCAGATGGCTAATGTTGCATAGTATGACCAGGTGTGTACTATTGAGAGTAATTAACTGCTACTTAAAATGCACCTGTGAGTTTGTTTGTTACACACACCCTGACGAAGGCATAAGCCGCAATGCATAGCTATCTCTGTCACCAGTTTTTATGAATTAAAGCCATGAACTAATAAAGGCTTTTTAACTTTTGTACTACAATTCAGGTGCCTTGGATTATTACTTTGATTTCACTTTTACATGGTGTTTGAACATAAATTTGTGTTGGCAGTGTGTGAGCACAACCACCCTAGAATGATAAAAATCCACCCAGTGTTTTTTTGCAATCTCAATAAATCATCTGCACTGTCTCAGAACGAGCTGTTCTAAGATCCAGCTCTTTGTGACGTAGAATTGAGCAACGGGTTTGATTGACAGTGCGGTTGTGGCCTAGACCCCGCCCTCGGTGATCTGTACACACCATCCTCCATTGTTTCAACAACAGCCGGTAATGTCTCTTGGAAACATAAGGGTTCTGTCGTGGACTCGTGGGTTAATCCTGTTGTTGTGGCTTAAAAGTTAATCCTCAAGTGTGGATTGTCGTCTACTGTTTGCGATCCAACGTCCCTCTAGTAAGTGTATTTTATGATTTTTGAGCAAACAGTCATTTCAGCCTGTCAGCCAATTCAACAACAAATGGGTCTAAAGTTGTTGTCGTCGTAGAATGTCTGTGTATATAATTTAAACATTGTTTGTATAGTGTGTAACCACACGTTTATAAATATTTAAAGATATTGTATTAAAAACTGCATATATGTTGTTGTTCTTTAAGTTAGCCATCTTCTCACATTTGCCACAGAAGCACCTGTATGAGAAGTAAACATGACGCCACAGGTCCCTCGCATAAATGTAATTTCACTTACGTAGCAAACTTTATCACAGAATGTGTATGTAGTTTCAAAAAATTGCATTAGTGTTTGTGTGTATCTGTGTGTGTGTTGCACATCCATACTTGCAAAAAGACGCGATTACAACTCTATAAGTACATAAATGTATCAAAAAACCATACCGAGACGTACTGGTCCATTCTCATTTGTGTTTATTCTGCCGGAGTCTCTTCGTACTATTTATATATTCCGATTCAAACGTACCTGAATGACAGACAAAATAGGTATCAAGTTACGCCCTCATCCAAATGCAGGGCGGGGATATGCAGCTCATTTGCATTTAAGGTGGTATACACCCAAAACAGCTCATTTTTAATCAGGCCCCAAAATGACATTTTCAAATGGTTATAATAAATTAACTATGGGGTATTTTGAACTGAAACTTCACAAATACATTCTGGGGACACCCAAGACCAATATTACATCTTGTAAAAAGGGGCATAATAGGTGCCCTTTAATGAATGAACATGGTATATATAGACAGACTGAGGATGAGACACAGGTGCATGCAATCAATGAATGAGGTACAGGTGAATGTGATCAGTGATGATGAGTTCAGGCAGTGAGTTCTGGGAAATGTAGTTGTGAGTGAAACATGAACATCTGGTGTGGAGTGCCCTCTTGCAATAACGTTGACAGGTATTCTCCCAGAGCCCGGTTGCTGACAACTGCTGGACCCATTTTGTGGTTAGTTGTTTTGTGACGTTGTGCGGATAAATAGTGCTGAGGCTGGATCCAGACGCAGTATAGCTTAAATAACAAACTCAGGAACAGGGTACATAGACTTGAAACAGGACTCGAGAATTCAAAACACCAACGTTCACATACATTAATTCAACAACTAACCAAGACAGGGCAGAAACACAGGGTCAAGTCAAGTCACATTTATTTGTATAGCGCTTTTCACAATACAGATTGTATCAAAGCAGCTTCACAGTGATAACATGAAAGTAGTACAACACAGATCAACAACATTGCTAAACACTAAATAACCCCAACTGAGCAAGCTCAAAGCAAGCCAAAAGCAAGGCGACAGTGGCAAGGAACCAAAACTCCATCAGATTGGATGGAGAAAAAACCTTGGGAGAACCCAGGCTCAGTCGGGGGCCAGTTCTCCTCTGGCTTACATTCATATTGTTTATATATAAATATTAAATATAAATATTGTTTATGTATAAAACGGCGCCATAACATATCGCAGGCGTTGAGTCGTCTCTTCACAGGCGTTGGTCCTCTCATCACAGGCGGTGGGGCATCCAAAATCCCTGTGAGAGGCTGGACACAGAACTGGACCTGATGAACGCCATTTTTCTCGGGACAAGCGTCCCGAGATAACAGCAGAAAGGCAGATGGGAAATAATTAGCATAGCTGATGTTCATAATGATTTCCATTATACGGGAGTCTGTGTTAGAAAACCCCTATCTCACAAACTCTCCGCAACCCAACCATACGCGCCGACCCGTTTGTCTAAAAGGCTGTCGAGCCCCACTGGTGCGTTAAGCAGTTTCAGTGGCAAACGGTTCCGTATGGCATAACAGGGCTTAAATAATCAAGGACAAACGAGCTAGACAAGATAACAAGGGGGCGTGAGAAATAAGAAACACCTGGGATAATTAATAGACGGGGAACCAGATAATGAAAACACACAAAACCCACAATATGACATATATATATATATATATATTATAAGACACATGATTTCAGCTATAACTCAATTTTTTTTTAACAGTCAGACATACATACAAACCAACATAGTGCAGTAGTGAGCAATCTTGTAAATCCATAATTCCAGAAGTGACAAGAGTGATTGAAGTGTTTGATCTAAGTGTGATCTAATGTGAGCGGGTGTGAGTGTGGGTATGTGTAAGTGTATGTGTGTGTATGCGTAAACAAAGTAACCATTTATTATTTATTACCATTGTCATTAAGATCACCATCTATAGCTACAAATCAATTCTGATGAAATGTTCAGTGACTACATTTTACGTTTGCACTGTAGTGTTGGTGCACAGTATTTTCACGAAAAATTTTTTGTTTTGCAGTGTTTTGTTTGTTTTCCCTGGAAACAATTCAGGGATGGCTAAGGGCAACGAAAACATTTTGAAGACACATACACACGTACACTTAACAACTGGATAAGTGTTGGTTGGTTGTAATCTGGAGTGTGACAATGGAGGGAATGTTGTCAGCCAGAGTTTGTGGGCACTATGAATAGGTTAGATTTACAGTTGGGAAAATCCCCTACAGTGGATGGGGACACCAAAAGGAAAGGCCTGTGTATTTCACAGGGGCAATGAGAGGGCATTCCTTCCCTCAGTGCTCCGAACACAAGAGATCTCTTGTTCCTCTGTACGCATACACTATATGCTCTAGCATTTTCTCTTTTTTCACTCTGCACTCGCACGATCCCAGTGCACTCACACTAATCTGACAGTGCACACATATAGCGAACAGGGAATAAAATAGAAGCTCAGGTGTGGATCAGATTCTCAAAAATGAGTTCTATTCCTTAGACATGTTGGATGGGGTGTTCTCACTGACAAACAGGAATTACAAACTATTTGGTTCATTCTGACCAAAAACAATATGCTCCAGCTCCAGTGTTCCGCATCCTCTTTGTCCCAAATGTAGAACATTTATAACAAATCAAAAGATCTAAACAGAACTAAATTTAAAACTTAAACATAAGTTTGTTTCCATTGTTTTCGTTCTTTGGACTGTTTGCAGTCCTTGATGACATTTCTATTTACTCATTTAAAGATTATTTATATAATTAATGAATATAATTCTTGTTGAAAAATATTGTCATTAGAGATTTTAATGATGGTGCACACTTTCAATTGGAAAATAATGCTTTGGAATTGAGAAGGTGCTTTGGTTGAAAATACAGCGTCTTAATGACTTAATAGGATAGTTCACAGAAAAATGAAAGTCTTCAATTGCACCCTCATGTAGTTCAAAACTAGCGTGACTTGTGGAACACACACACATTATAACACTGTCAATGGGGACCAATGTTGTTTAGACCTTGTTGTGTTCCATGGAAGAAAAAAAGTCGTAAATGATGATGATAAACGTTTTTTTTTTTTTGGTGAACTGTCACTGTAAAGCCCCTCTTGGATAAGAATCATCATGACGGTGTTGTATTATGACAAATGTGCTCATCTCAAGCTCTTGAACTCAACTCACTTGATATGTTGTCTGTGCCAGGTGATTCCATTTCCAATGTCATGTGACATTCGAGAAGACTGTGCATGTCGAGACCCTGATGCCCAGGAGAACAACAAAGGAGTCCGCCACCGGTCCATTGGCTGAGCTTTGTACCCCCTGTGGCACCCAGGGGGGCCTGCTGGGAAACCATTCTTCTCCACATGCTGCTTATAAGAGGGCCTTTCCACTCACACCGCACTCCGACATGCCCTTGCTTCCTCATCAAACAACAACTTTAGAGGGTATGACACTCAAAAACAAACAACCAACCAAACACATCAACGGGTTTTGCAAAGGATATGAAGTGGAAGTTTTATGAATGACTTATGGCAATAGCAACCATAGATGTTGTCAAACTAAGGCTCAAACAAGCCTGGACTGACAGTTTTGTTATTTTATGTTTGCTTTCATTGATCATTATGTGTAAAGCGCAACCATGGCCATGTTGTTTCCATGTAGAGCCAGAGGAAAAATGAGGGAAAGCAAAAAATGCAGCTGTTAATGTTTGAATGAAAAGTTTTATTTCGAACATGTAGAAAAATGTTCAGAATGGGATGATAAATTGAGTCAAATCAAGACCACCAAACTAAAGTGAATTGATGACAGTTTAGCCATTCCATGTGTCCTCGTATATCAAATGTTCAGTGTGTTCTTATATTTATCAATTCAAATATCAAAGAGAAAATATACCAATGGACCTTAACAAATCCAAATTTGTCACACGGATGGCTTGAACTCCTCTGAATGTTTGAGCTGCTGTTACTCACTTATACAAATATAAATACTGTACATATTACTCTATATATCTGGCCGACGACCTCAGCGTCTGCATGAAACATTGAGGGATGATGGGAATGTTTCACAGTGCATAGGAAGAAGATGTATGAGTGCAGCTGCTGCGGCCCTAAATCACAAAATCCTGTATATCAGTAGGGAATGCACAAATCTGATGGCGAAAAATCATCAGAGGAGGTGTTGAATCAGTGAGTTACATCCACAGCAGAGAGTGAGAGAGAGATTGTGAAAGAAGTTGTCTTAGCACAGCTGTTGCTGCTAGTTTTGCTGCTGTGGCCGTACAAGCCAGTTGTGTCTATGGACAGTTTGTAGATTAATATAAGTGCAGTCTGCCATAGATTTGACCTCTGATCAAAATGCAGTTAGTCCTACTTTACATGAAAACACATTCATGTACGTGCAAACAGATTTATGAATGTAGATCTACTAACAGATTCCACCCCCCCACCCCCCCAGTTGCAGTCTGTTATTTGAGATTTTCAAAAAACTTTGGATCATTTTGAGCTAATTGAAATAGATTGGGTGTTCCCAGCAGAGCATGTTTTTATCAGTAAATGATGAAAGATGTTCTTTATGAATAATTTATTCATCAATTATTTAATGAGCGTTTAACAAATATCTTTTGCATTCTTGACGAAATTTAACTATTAGCAAAGACCATAAAGTGCTGTTAAATTTTCACAGTTTTGCATTTCCCATCTGCGCATTTACTACAGGTTGTTAAATATAGTGATTAAACATTAGATTGAATATAGAATTTCTTTTTGAGGCGAGTTAGGAGCATGGTTGCATAAATTTAGCTCTGTCCGGTGTCATAATGTTGCAAACTCATATAGACATTCTTTGGAACTTAATGCTTTAATGCCATGCATTATAACTATGACAAAAATAATGAAATTAATAATTTTAATAGATTGACAGCCCTAGACCACAAAGGCATCAGAAATGATTGACTAAAAGAGTAATACAATTATGTACCGGCTGCAATGGCACATATCAGACATAATTAATCATTCAAACAGTCAGTCTGAGTTTGCTTGTTGATGAAGAACCATTCAAAAGTACTGCCAAATTAATATATATATATATATATATATATATATATATATATATATATTGACACAAAGAATGTAATTTAGGCATCATTGTTGAATATTAAGGTTTTTAGCATTCACAAGGTGTTTGAGCTAGCTCAATCTGGTATAGCATTATATTTGTAAAGAAAGAACAGATAAGCTATGTAGAAAATATATTAATAGTCCTCCTCTGCAGTCCATTTTCATCTTTTTTTTTTGTAACAGAAATTAAATGGGGATTATGTCATCAGTGCTCTCCTTTTTTGAGGTGCTCATAATTTTTGTGAGCAATATCACAACATCATTAGTGGATAATAGCAGTGTATATAACGACTGGTTCATAGTTCAACACAATACCAATGAAATGTGCTATTTTGTACTAAGTGTAATAACAGGCATCGTTAAGTCTTATATTTGTGTGTAAACCAGTGTAAAACCATGGTGTGGTAGTTAATGGCAGTCAGTATGACCCCATAAAACACAAGATGTTTTAATATCTGCAAAGTAGCCATCTAAGAAACGTCAAAATGGCTTTGAAGCATTTTAGCCACCCTCACAATCTCTCTGAGCTCTTCAAAAATACATCTAAATGGCATCTTTCTCATTATATTAGCGATGTAGCATGGAAACAACAACAACAGAAACTGTTGGTGATAACTTTTAGCAAGGCTACTTATCAAACCAGGATATCCCAACATGGTTGTCACAGCCCATGATAAGAGGTTATTTCTATGGCATTAATGTCTGAAGATAAATATTATGTTTTGCAGAAGTGAAGAGTTTAGGGTAGGAAGGGCCTAGTGTATATTTATGTGTTGTGGTTTTGTTCAACTGTATCTCTGTCAATTAATATGTTTGACCACAGTTGCTGCACTTGTCTTTGTACCGTTCTTTTGTAGATGAAATAGAAAGAAAAAGAAAAGAAAAAAGTTTACCATAAAAAAGCTGCTATGGTCAGACAGGTTATCATAATTGTTAAATTAAATAGTTGTTTAGTGTATGACATCATTGAATAGTACTTTATACTGTGTATTGTTATTTTCTTCTCTTTTCACTACCTTTGGTTGAGACATTTAGAATAAAAGAGAGATGTGTGTAGTCCAAGTAAAAATGCAAGACGTTAAAAACACAGCTACCATCAAAGCATATCCAAAGGAAAAAAAAAAAAAAACCTATCAGAGACATGGCAACAATAAACATGTGAGGACAGAGCAGGTCGTCACAGTCACTGATGACTTATTTATTCATGTACACAAGTAGCTCTGTTGTCATTTCTTTCCATGTAAAGATCATGTCATATTTAGTCTCTATTGACGTCTTTGTTCCTAGTATTAAACTGTATGTTATTATTGCATAGTAAATGCTAAAATACTGCTGCTTTTATTCAATTATCACTTGGAAAGAGTGCCTAGAACAAATACCAATATATGTGCAATCTTATGAACCAGTATCATGACCGGTTTCAGACATCACTGAAAATGGACCATTACTGAGCTTTACACAAAGTTTTATCTTGGGGTTTTGTACACAAACAGTGATCACAATTACTGTCTTTTTTTCTGGAAATGTTAAAGGGTTACTTCACCCAAAAATGAAAATTAAGTCATTAATTACTCACCCCCATGCTGTACCAACCCCGTAAGACCTTCGTTCATCTTCGGAACACAAATAAAGATATTTTTGATTGAATCTGAGAGCTGGATCACTCTTCCATAGACAGCCTGAGGGACTGCCTCTTGACGGCCCAGAAAGTCATTAAAAGAAAAGGTTTAAATATTCCATGTGCCTACAGTGGCTCAACTATAACTTTATCAAGCGACGAGACTACTTTTTGTGCGAAAAAAAAACGTAAATAACGACTTTATTCGACTTCCATTACTTCCTTATGGGCGCATGCGCGAGAACTGAGACGAGACCGTTCTTCTTCGTCTACTTTTTGTTACCGGCTGCTCACCGCTTAGGAGTTTTACCGCCCCCTACCGTATAAGATGACGTACTGCTTGTAAACAGAACGTTTTGCGCCTCCGGCTATATCAGTACGTCATCTTATACGGTAGGGGGCGGTAAAACTCCTAAGCGGTGAGCAGCCGGTAACAAAAAGTAGTCGAAGAAGAACGGTCTCGTCTCAGTTCTCGCGCATGCGCCCATAAGGAAGTAATGGAAAGTCGAATAAAGTCGTTATTTACGTTTTTTTTCGCACAAAAAGTAGTCTCGTCGCTTGATAAAGTTATAGTTGAGCCACTGTAGGCACATGGAATATTTAAACCTTTTCTTTTAATGACTTTCTGGGCCATCAAGAGGCAGTCCCTCAGGCTGTGGAAGAGTGATACAGCCCTCAGATTCAATCAAAAATATCTTTATTTGTGTTCCGAAGATGAACGAAGGTCTTACGGGGTTGGTACAGCATGGGGGTGAGTAATTAATGACTTAATTTTCATTTTTGGGTGAACTAACCCTTTAAGAAAAGTTCAGTGCATTCTAATGTTACCTTTTTTTCTGAAGCCATGAAAAACAAGATAAAATCAAATGAAGTTTGGTGAAACAGTCTACTGTAAGCATAACAGGATTTTTTTTCTTTTTTTTTTTCTTTTTTGCTGTACCTCATGCCTGTAATGTTTGCTGCTTACTTATTCAGTATTTTAGTAATTTAAATCTCTTAGCATATATAACATATACAATGTTGTAAATAATATAATTATTTATTAAGAATGTTGTCTTTTTTTATTTATATTTACACAGTTCATCTAAGTTATTTTTGTATGTCTCTAGTGTTACTTGGTGTGATCAAAAGTCTTTTTTCCCCTTACTGTTTATTTCTCTGTCAGTTCCTCTGTTCCGATTAGAAAGCAACAGTCTGGTGTAAGAAATGACCTGTTTTCCCAGCCACTCAATTTGTATGAGTAATAAATAAAAGTCTCTAATGCACAAGGAAAATGTAGAAATGTCACCTTTGGAAAATCATACAGAGTGTTCCTTTGCCATATTGACTTCCACCCATGTTTTAGGTTCCATATGTTTGTGTATTTTAGGGAAATTGGTCAGGTTCCGTTTCCAATTGCTGAGTAGATACATTGAACCGGTCTGAAGCCGCGGGGCTCGTGTGGTTTTGTGTAAATAGTAGAATAGGTGAGAGAAACTGAAAGACTGCTTGTGGTGGCTCAGCTGCTGATGTTCGTCCATGTATAGATTCCTTCAATAATCCTATGTGTGTCCCTACATGTTCATCGTCGCCACAGAAAGAGGCACATCCTCATGTCCATAAAAACAAAAAAAAAGTTGTACCTCAGCCTCAGCAAATTAAGGTCCTATTTTCTGACATTTCAGAGTTCCCTAGTGTTCCATTTCCTTGAAGAATAAGCTGTTTTCAGTGTATATTGCATTTTATTATTTGTAGAGCAAAATCTCCCAAGGTCACTTTGCATCCTGAGATTAGCGGCTTCGACTTCTGCAGTAATTTCACTTTTCGTTTTATAGCTTCTGTATTTCCACACAGCTGTGTAGGTTTTGTACAGAGCTCTCTGTAACATGACTGAACATTTGTGATGCCAATATTCCTCTAGTTCAGCAAGCATGTTTTTCTCAAATCTCATACCCAGTTGCATGATCAAACCCGTGTTCACAAAGTCTGAGGTGTAATAATTTGATCGTCTGATACTTTCATCAGAGTAGTATATATATATATATATATATATTTTTTTTTTCTTTTTTTTTTTTTTTTCTGAGAATATATTTTTTTTCAATGCCCTGCTACATATTGTGTCATTGTTGGGTCTCCATATTTGCTAATAATTCTGCAACTGCACTGACATAAAAATCAACACCAGACATGATGACAAACCTGTTGTTTTTTCCTGGTGTATCTCAAATACAAACCTAAAAGGCTTGACCTCTTACACTGATGGTCTCCATATACTTAATGCACTGTTTTGGGCACTTACCACAATCTTCTTTTAATAACCAATTGATTTGTACCATTTTTCATGATTATCTCGGATGTGAGCAGTTTGCCACTGTTGTTTTTGTTTGTTTGTTTGTTTTTATATATAATATTGTGATATTATTTGTCACAGAGCAGACTAGTGGACTGTATATTTTCATGAAATCCTCAAGCATTATTAATACTAAGTACATCAATGTTATTTTTCCTGATATGTATTATTTAGAAAATAAACACTGGTTAATGAAATCTAATTGTACGCTTGTGTTTAATTGCTTTATAAACCCTGAATCAGGTACTTGTCAATAATATTGCTTTACCTGTAAGTATATTTCTAAAATAATTTTGGAAAGAATTAGAGACCAGGGATCCGTGCAAGTTAATATAGAGAAGAAAAAAAGGAACTTTGTATTACAGAGTCAAGTCAAGTCATCTTCATTTATACAGTCCTTTCAACAATATAGATATTCAAAGCTGCTTTACAGTGATAATAGGAAATTAAAGTTACATAGATTGTTTTGGCTTTACAGCAGCTCTAGAATAGAGTTATTGTCCACCAAAGTTAGTTTTAATTGATTCACTTCCGTCGCAAAGGTCATTAGTAATTAACCAACACTATCTCACGACCAATTCGTACGAATTCGACGCATGATTAAAAAGTGGCTAATTCGTACTAATTCGTACGACCTCACTCGTACTAATTCGTACGATTTGTCTAAACCCACGTGATGGTTAGGTTCAGGGTAAGGGGTAGGTCATTCGTACGAATTCATGGCCAATTCGTAAAATATGTACGATTTAGCAAAATCGTATTAATTCGTACGAGTGAGGTCGTATGAATTGTTACGAATTAGCCACTTTTTAATCATTCGTCGAATTCGTACGACTTGGTCGTGAGATCGGGTTGAATTAACTTAACTAACGCGGCACTGTTCTAACAGAAAACCCTTAATGCGATCCGGCCACTCATTCGCACAACAGTGGCTGGAGAACGCAAACCGTGAATTAGGTTCCAAGGTGCAAACACTCAAATATTTTGAAAAACACTATCTCCGCGTAAACCTAAAAAAGTGATTTTGTGTAGCCTAAACGCTGATGGCGCGCACATGAATATTAAAGGGATACTCCACTTTTTTTTGGAAATACACTCATTTTACAACTCCCCCAGAGTTAAACTGTTGAGTTTTACGTTTTTTTGAATCCATTCATCTGATCTCCGGTTCTGGCGGTACCACTTTTAGCATAGCTTATAGCATCCATCATTGAAGTGCACAAGACCATTAGCATTTCTCCCAAAAAAATTACCAAAGTGTTTCGATGTTTTTCCTATTTAAAACTTGACTCTTCTATAGTTACATCGTGCACTAAGACAGACGGAAAATGTAAAGTTGCGATTTTCTAGGCTGATATGCAGGGAGCCATAGGCTACTCTCATTCCTGCGTAATAATCAACACACTTTACTGCCGTACCATGAGTGCAGCAGGCGCGATGACTACACAAACTTAGTCCCCGTCACATTGGAAGCTGGGCACTATTTTCAGGCACTGCGTCATAACATTACGCCTGCTGCACTCATGGTACGGCAGTGCAGTTTCCTGATTATTACGCAGGAATGAGAGTATAGTTCCTAGTCATGTCAGCCTAGAAAATCGCAACTTAGATTTTCTTCAAAATAAAATTGAACTCATCTTAAGACAAAACTGATACCTAAATGAGACATATAAGAGAATCAGCACTTAGTATCCTGAGCTTAGTCAAAATCATAGGCTTGTGGGCAGCATATCGACATCAAGACACAACTGACAGCACAAGTTAGAGTCCCAGCTAAAGGTACTGTCCTGCTTCTGTTCCCTTATTGCCTTTACCATTGTTTCCTGTCTCTCCTCCTACAGGCCTGTCCGTTAAAGCCGAAAAAATAATAATAAAAAGAGCAACATTTGCAAGGCAATAAAGAGATCTTTAATGTTTCTCACAGCACATTCTCATTTTGGACTCCTTCCCCTCAGAAGTTTCTCATGTCTCATTTGTGCCCAATTTTATTTCTCCAAAGACCTTTAGAAGAAATAACTGAGACACTATTGGTTAAAATGAGAGATATTTGAGAATCACAACTAAGTCTCCAAAACTTAGAAATATAATGGAGTCTCAAGTCAAGTCAAATATATATTTTTATAGCGCTTTTCACAATACAGATTGCATCAAAGCAGCTTCACAGTATCAATCAAACATAATAACAATGTTCATTTCTCAGTGTTTCAGTAATTAATTTGAATATCCCCAACTGAGCAAGCCAAAGGCAACAGTGGCAAGGAACCGAAAACTCCATCAAGTGACCTAATGGTGTCCTAAAACTCCATCAGGTGACCCAATGGAGAAATAAACCTTGGCAGAACCTAGACTCAGTCGGGCCAGTTCTCCTCTGGAGATTGGTTTATGAACTAAAGGCCAGAGTTACAGTAACTGTAAGGTAAAAATATATATAAATGTCTCTAAACAGACTTTAAACACAAACCTGTGATAAACGCTGATGACGTTCACATGCGCATTAAGAATTGATTCTATAGTTATGTGCGCAGGTTTGTAAATCCCTATAATACCGTGTCTGAACAAACTACTTGTTTTTTCTATAAATTTGATGCAGAATATTGTTTTATTTTATCACTTCGAGGTAGGTACGCGGAACGAAATGTACAATGCTTTATCTTTAGAGTGGGAAAGGGATCCTCCATAGGAAGAGGCTAGTTGGCACTTCAGCACTGCATTGTCATCGGGTCCAGGCTAAGCTCCTCGTCAGATCTGGATACGGACACAGGCTGCTGGAAAACGTTGGGATAAACAAAGACACTCAAATTAGCGAAGCTGCAATTCTTCTTATGATGTATTGAGTACATCAGGATTTAAGGGAAGTGCACAGTTCCGGCTGACCTAATTTATGCAACCTAACATTGAATTATAGAAGTCTATAATGTACAGTATTATGTGTATGCTTGGGCAAAGAGATGTGTCTATAATTGAGCTTTGAACTGACAGCATGTGTCTGCTTCCGGACAATAGTAAGAAGACTATTCCACAGTTTTGGTGTTAAATAGGAAAAGGATCTACCGCCAGCAGTCGATTTTGATATTCTAGGTATTATTAACTGGCCGGACTTTTGAGATCACAATGGACATGGAGGACTATGATGTGTTAAGAGCTCGCTCAAGTACTGGGGAGCTAAACCATTTAGTGCTTTGTAAGTAATCAACAATATTTTAAAAGGTATACAATGTTTATTTGGCAGCCAATGCAGGGTTGACAGAACTGGGCTAATATGGTCATACTTCTGGTTCTGGTAAGAACTTGAGCTGCTGCGTACTAGCTGTAGTTTGTTTATTAAGCATGCAGGGCAACCACCCAGTAGAGTATACAATTATCCACTCTTGATTTTATGAACTAATTGTTTCGCATTTGTCAAAGAGAGCATATGACGTAATTAATTTAGAGTTATTTTTAATATGGAAAAATGCGGTTTTACAGATACTAGACACGTGACTTTCAAATGAAAGATTTGTTTCCTATATAAGACTCTTATAATGGAGTCTTGAAAGAGATTGCAGCAAGACAGTAAAGAGATATTTTAGGTTTCTTCCACCGGAGTTTCAGTTTTGACTCTTTTTCTCTCAAATATATTTTTCATGTCTCATTTGTGTCTATTTTTATTACTCCTAAAGAATTTTAGAGAAACATCGGAAATGGTGTTGATACTAAAACGAGAAATATATGAGAATCACAACTAAGTCTCCTGAGCTTAGGGAAAGCAACCACGCAATCATTTTTTCCTCTGGGAAACTATAATGATACTATGACTAATTGTGCAAGCTAGAATAGATTATGTGTGAATTAAGACACAGCAGCAGGTGACGAATTAGCCAGAAACAGTGGCTATTACAGTGTTATACACTCAGAAGAACCATTTACTTGTCACGCGGATATTACAGGATGTGCTTTTACCGTGGTATCCATTGATCTTGTTCCGTTTTCTTGTTCAGAGCGTGTCATGCCATAATGTTCCCTTTTATCAGACAAGCTACTGGGGTCCAAATAGAACTAAAAGCAGAGTTTCTTCAGAAAGTGAAACTTAAGGTCAACTAATGCTTCGGATAGAGAGAGAGAGCTGTTCCTTGTGACCTATAAAGGCACATTTTACATTGCTCTAGAATTAACAGTCAAACTGCAACGCATCCTTTTTGGCCGTTGTAAGTGTGTTAAATACATTTGCCCCAGCCACACCAGCCAACTGTGTTTATGTTTTCCTGAGATCGGAGCATACTCTGAGTAGGCAGTAAAACTGGCTTGAACGAGACAACTGCGGCTTTGTGGTTTTAAGAGCAGCCAGTTTAGTCCCAGCCTCACGAGGTCACCCAGAGTCCCGACTGCAGAAGAGAGGACGTCTGAAATCCGAGCAGGTGTCCCTCTTCACTGAGGGATTTTCCCCCGGATTCCACAAAAGAGGAAAATCTGAAGCGCAAATCAGTTTTGGAAATGCACTTGACCTCAGGCAATGCTGGTGAACAATTATACCGAGCAGTGTAGCTTGTTATTTTTTAGCTCTATTCTGGGATAAATTGGAGGAACTGGTGGAATTGCATCTGCTAAAGACTGGTGGTTATTGTGAAAATACAACTTAAACAATCCCACAGGAAATGAGAATAAGTAGCTGTTTCTTTATTTGCATAAGGTTGTTTATCAAAATGAAACCTCACAAGGATTTTACGGCATGTCAAACAGTGTCATTATTTAACTTTACATACCCAGAAATGATCTTGATATCTGAATCATGGTAAATAATTTGTTAAAGACACATACTGTAGACAGAAGAAGTCCTTGCCTATAGTGAAGAGGGAACAATACCTAATCCATAATTATATGTTAAATGTTATTGTTTTTCTGGTTTGTTATTCTACAGGATTAAAATATAATAATTAGATGTAATTAAAAAATAACAATTTATTATTATTGATTTATTTTATTGATTAATATTAACTATAATATTTTAATCAAAGAGTGAAAAACAATTTCAATATTAAATGTGTTAATTTTCCATTTTTATTTCCATTTATATGCAAATTACAGTTTTGCCTCAGTCCAGGCATAATTTACACCATGATTTTGTATTATTTTATTTATTATTCGTTTCAGTTTGTTTTAGTTGAGTGCACAGTGTTTTAGAGCTCAGGTTCGACAATGCATTGACGACGCCACTGGGGACGACGTAATTGGGATCACTTCAGGGAGCCCTATTAACTTTGAGTGTCTACAGAACGAGCAAATGAACGGCGTGCGTGAGAAGCGTCACGCGCCCCGCCCCGCAGCGCGGGTATAAAAAGGAAGTGGGTGCACGCACTCAATGACTTTCACTTCGGAGCCAAGATTTTGTTTTGACTCTTGAGTTTCTGCGGACTACTGCATCGTTAACATTTACATTTTACATTTATTCACTTACCTGACGCTTTTATCCAAAGCGACTTACAATTGCTATATATGTCAGAGGTCGCACACCTCTGGAGAAACTAGGGGTTAAGTGTCTTGCTCAGGGACACATTGGTGTCTAATAGTGGATTCTAACCTGGGTCTCTCACACCAAATGTGTGTGTCTTATCCACTGAGCCATCACCACCATCGTCATCACCTCCACTCTGTTCCAGTGCTGGTGTGAAGGCACGATCAGTGGTGGCAGCGAGCATTACAGCTCACAACTGCTGTTTTCACAGCATTGTGTGTGTGTCTGTCTCGGTGGGCGTTCCTCTCTTGAGTGTGTAGCACGATTACACCGCGGCTATCCCTGGGTGCTTCGGCAATGAGAGGGTTATTTTTTCTTTTTTTATATTTTTTGTTTTCAACTAAAACAGCAAGTGTGACCCTGCGTCCTTTTCAGGATGTCATTCCGCTTGTGGGGGAATACCGTAAATCCTCAAATAAAAACCAGTATTCAAATAATAACCGGGCCTCTGATAGTGGCCGGGTGCGTGATCAACGCTGACAAATAAAGGCCGGTAAGGCCGGGGGAAAATTAGTGTGGATAATCTCCTGAATGCCTTTCATTGAAGAGATGTTACACCTGTCCACTTCATGCGTGTTCTGTGATCTGATCGTGAAAATACCAGGTATATCTAAATGCCATCCGAAGCGCATTCGAGACGATTTCCGATCGCTAAAACCACTTCATCTGAGATCTGAGACGAGATTCCAGACGAAACTGCATAGCCTATTTGTAAATCAAATGCATCTGATTGTTGAAACCACCTATCTAAATTTTACTCCTCCCAAACAGCGCTGAGATCGAGACTCGCTTGCTTCAAGGAAAGTGCAGTCCCCTCGCCTATGCCCCGATCTAGTGTCTATTCTGGACCTCTGAATAGACCTACTTCTGTGCATGGTCAGGGTGATCTGAGGGCTTCCCCGCCGAGGCAATCTTCATGGGTCCCTTGGGGGTCCCTTCTATGTGGAGCGTGCCGTCGCGATGCAACTGTGTGTGGCGTCCGCTTCCTCCTGTTGGGCCAATCCGCGCCTCCCGTCCAAGTAAGTTTTTGTCCGGTCTCACGATGAAGGTTTACAGAGCCTGTGGACAGGCTGCTTCCGCCGTCCATGCCATAGCGTTTCTCCAGGTCCACCAGGCCCTGACCCAGAGCTCCTCTGGGAACTCCATGTGGCAACCGACCTCACTCTCGGAGCGACGAAAGAAAGCGCACGTTCAGTCGGTCAGGTGATGTCAACCTTGGTGGTCCATGAGCACCACCTTTGGCTCAACCTGGCGGACATGAGGGACACCAATCCTGGATGGGATAGGTTCCTGGATGCCCCTCTCTCCCAGGTTGGGTAATTCGGCGACGCGGTCGAGAGTTTTACCCAACAGTTCTTGGCCGCCCAGAAGCAGACGGAGGCCATCCGACACATCCTACCCCGGCGGACCACTGCTGCTCCCATCCGTCTGCCGGCAGCAGACCCTCCGTCCGCTCATTGCTGAGGTCAACCTCTTGTGCCGTCCTCCTCTCCTGCTAAGCCACAGCAGTCACCATCCAAGCCTCAGCATGGAGCAGGCCGCAGGAAGTCGACCGCGCCCGTCCAGGCCGCTGCCAAACCAGGAGGAAAGTGCAGGTGCAAATGACCCTGAGAAGGGCAACCCAGAGGTGGATCAAATTGCTCTTCAGGAGGTGGGCCAGGTAGAGAATCTTTTGTTTCCAAGGCCCTCTCTCATCGCCAGTGAGCAGCAGTGGCTTTGTTCCAGACGCGCTGACGCCTCCGCACACTCACTCTGCCCTTTGACAGAAGCAGGTATGTGTTGCACCACACAGTCAAACCCAACCCCTGGGCAGCTATGCCGTCCGTGCCGGGTCCCTGCATTCCGCCGAGCTGCCACACCCCGGACACGACTTGGCTATGCGATTCAGTTCACCCAGCATCCCCCTGTGTTCAAGGGCATTCTGTTCACCCATGTTCTGGCGGACAGTGCGCCTGTGCTCAGAGCAGAGATCGCAGTCCTACTGAACTCCCTTCCGGCTTCCGCCCTAGCCAGTTGGGGGTCTGAGAGTCTTGCGTAGGGCGCTGGATGTGGCAGCAACCAATGGCGTTTTCCATTTACGTTGTCACGTCGACATCACGTCAAACGTGAGCAACTGAAAGGGAACATCTCGGATACTGTTGTAACCCTTGTTCCCTGAAGGTAGGAACAGGAGACGTGAAATCCCACCACCACAGTTGCTGACCGACCATTGCTGTACGGCCGTCACAATCTCGACTCTTCAGCGAAAAACATTGAGTGCGTGCGCCCGCTTCCTGTTTATACCCCCGTTGCGCGTGACGCTTCTCACAAATGCCAACTTTCATTGGCTTGTTCTGTAGACACTCGAAGTTGATAAGACTCTCTGAAGTGGTCCCAACACACCTTCAGGGAACGGGGGTTACAACCGTAACGTTTTTTTTTTATCCTGAAGCTGTCACCATACTGAACTTTGAACTGAAAATACACCATCCAACTACAAAACATTCTTGACATGCTATAATTATTTATGTGATATGATAATTATTTATGTGATAAGATTCAAGAACATTATAAGCACCTTAATTAATGTGCAATAACAATATGAGCACTATATTTCATAGTTTTTTATGTGCAAAAACATTTTGAGCACTTAATTTCATTTACGTGCAATATAGCCTTTGTTTCTAATATGGATTTGATTATTCTTTAATTGTATTTGGCAAGTCCATAATTTCGTTGTATGTTTGCACTATGCTAATAAAGAAATCTGAAAGATGTTTAGAAAGACTGCTTTAAGTGTACAATGCAGAGAGAGAGCTTCAGGAATAGCATGTTAGATCCTTGTGATCCTTACACTTAATGGAAACATTAAAACTATGAGGCTGTCTCTTGCAAGCAAGAAGCAAGAAGAAAAAAAAAACTATGGCACCAGCTCTTCCCCATTTGTGAAATATAATGTTTATGGTACAAAATGTACCCAGGGCCTATATATGATATTTTTATGGGCCTATGCTTACAGCCGCAGAATTGACTGCTGTTGAAAAATAGCCCAAATACAACGCAGGTCTGCTGTGAGGACTGCAGCGGATTGTGTTACTTTCCAGAATTCTTCTGGCACTCGATGAAGACACAAGGCCATTATCCCGCATAGTTGCTAAATAGTTCTTCCTGTATAATTTTAGCATTAATGTTAAAGCAAAAATGAGCCCTACCAGCTCATATTTTTCCAGCATCATAACCACCTCATCACTCGCTGCACTCCTTAATCCCCATAGACATGTTTAGCCCTATGAGACCCTTAAAAAAAGTCAAATAGAAACTATCACACCCAGGCAGCAACTCTTCTCCACTGCAAAATATAATAAACTCATTAAGTGCCTAACTATCATCACACTTTGAACTTAGCAGGGATAGGAAAACAGTGCCATCCACGTATATTTAACATATACAGTATGCACAAGATATGCCCCTTAGCAGCAAGGGTTCTTGACTAATTACTCTTGACTATTTCAAATCAATAAAGACAAATTTGATCCCTATTATCAGTACCTATAAGGACAAAGATAAGTTGTGGGTTTTGTAAAACTTAGAATCTTAAAACAAATCAATCTTTCTAACAGGCAAAAGAAACATTGTACTTTCTATGTGTATTGGCCGATGTCTGGCATTTCCTTTTTCATAACAGTTAGTAAATTTAAGAATTTTCATTTAACTAAAGTGAATACTTTACTTGGATCAAATTTTTCATATTGTAGATAAATGTCAGAGGTCTTTAACATGGCTCCTGGGGACCCACCTTAGTGGGAATCCTGCAAGGTTTATTTCCATCCTACCTCAGCACACCCATACACATAATAAAGGCTAGATGTCTGTCCGCGCTGCTGGCGAATGGAGGTTGACGTCCGCACCTGGCGGTCATCTTTTCACAGGCAGCTCGCTCACTCGCTCGCATGGTGCATGTACTTTTTAAATAACCATATCTTGATTTTCAAACGGCTTTGTTTGTTATAAATGTCAGAGATGTAGTTATCACACTGCACACTTATGAATAATATGTGTATCAATAAATAATCATCCAGAATTATAGCCATGTTATTAACGTTTTTAAGAAATCAAACCGTTTGTAAATCCGTCAAGATTTAAACGAGATAAGAGTATTTGTGTTCGTGCTGATCTCTCATCTTACATCAGGTACCACAGAGCCCGCCAGAAAACTTGCCTGTGATAAGATGGTCATAGTTGCGGTGATGACGATAAGACATCTAGCCATTTTTATGGATTTCTCTGAAGACAAATGTAAAGTGCTTTGTTGGCCATTGGGTCTGAGAAAGCGCTATAAAAATGCAGTCCATTTAACAAAACAATTTCTACAATATCATATTTGTTCTGTAAATTGCAGAAGGTACAGATTGCTTTATGGTAAACCAGCCTACTACTAAACTACTAAGAGGCTACTAGACTACTAAGAGGCTTGATTTGTCTTCTTTCCCCTGCAATGAAGTGTAATTTCTGTGTAACAAAGCCACACAACTCATGCCACATGCGAAGGGTGTGCATTTCACAATCGTCTTTCACTGTCTTTCCGTTGTAAATTTACACACTCTATCTTTGGTCAGTTGGTTTTACCCATGAGCAGAATATACTTCCATCTGATAAAAAGCAGAGGGGGAAATAGTGTTTTTTTATAAGAAAGTAAAACAATTCTTCTCTCGGTTGTCTCGTACGGTTCTCACATTTTTGTTCGAACATTTTTTCCACGAGATATTGAAGCCAAAATAGATCCTTAATTTTGAATTAATGTAAAATGCATTGCAGCAGCATGCAGACATAGGCAAGACGGCTCGCGTGCCTATTGGCTGTCCTGCGGCAACTGCAGCAGCCTATCGAGAGAGGCCCTTGGTGACAAAAAATCTTTCTGCGGGATGAGCCTTTGCATCTGAGGCTTCATCTGTTGTGACTCACACTCTCTCTATCTAAAATGTTTTGTAAAAAGGACCGTACTCAATGGGTCCCCGAGCCTTCGCCCGCCAGCTTCACCAGCTTCACTCGAGTCGCTCAGACCGCCGCTGCTTCCGCCAGTGATGACGACGAGATAGCCTAATCTGTAGAGGACGCCAGCTGCTCTCTCCTGGCATCGGACAGTGAGGATTGGGCAAGCTCTGTGGACCTCCCCCCGTCTACCCGCAAGTTGTCAGGGAAACGGGCCAGCATCGAATCCAGAATAATGCGTCTGCTGTGCCGTGATCAGCACGCTCCACACCTCAAATTCTGCAAGCACAGCGTTTATGTTACAGCACACCAAAGCTCTCCGGACACCACTATGTTGTGGCCAGAGCCCAGATCTCAGTCTACCACTAGTTATTCATGCAAATGTGTGGGAAAAGCGACATGGCATGGGTCGAAACAATGGTAAAAACCGAAGTAGCTCATCTACTTGAGTGGCTCAGCCGAAATAACGAAACTATTGAGCAAAGGGACCATATCTCATTCTACCACTAGTTATTCATGCAAATGTGTGGGAAAAGCTTCCCGGGGTATCAGAATGGATGCTGAACATTATAAAAAGACGTTATTCGCTGCAGTTTGCTCGACGTCCCTGCCGCGACACGGCATGGGTCGAAACAATGGTAAAAACCGAAGTAGCTCATCTACTTGAGTGGCTCAGCCGAAATAACGAAACTATTGAGCAAAGGGACCATAGCTTTTATCTCAAGCGCAGAGCGAAGGGGGTCTATACAGCAGACATTTTCTGGTGCCAGTCCCTTGCACCCAGTACATTTACAATATAAGTTTCATTACAATGAAACTTCGGGGCATGCGAGTTTAGAACTAATTGGATGATTGGCTGACTCTAGCTCTATCACACTCAGAGCTCATAGAACACAGAACCATATTATTCGAACATCTCAAGAATCAATTGGGCAAAAAGTTCGCTGTCTCCCAGTCAGAGAATATCTTTTCTGGGCACAGAACTGTCACCAGAGGACAGACTAAACATTCACGCATCACAAAATCCTTCCGCTGCAGCACTATATTCCCACTCAAAAGAAACCCCATCCATGCTCAAGGTTTATGTGGCGGCCATAGCAGCGTTTGCTAAACCAGTGACTAGCCAGTCACTGGGGAAGAATGATCTGGTCATCCACTTCCTTAAGGGAGTTAAGAGGCTGAATCCTCCCAGACCCCCTTCAGTCCACATGTGGGACCTTTCGATGGTTTTGGAAGCCATGAAAGGTGCCCGGTTTGAGCAAATCCATTTATCAGACATAAAACTTTTGTCTTTCAAAACAGTGTTTCTTGTGGCTCTTGCTTCAGTGAAGCGCACATGGGTTTTACAAGTACTCTCAGTAAGCGCGACATTTATGGAATTTGGGCAAAATGACTCGAAAGTCAAACTCAAACCAAGACACGGGTACGTGTCTAAATCCCTCAACACACAGTTCAGGGCTCAGGTTTTCCATCTGCCCTGCCGGTTTACAATGAGGAAAAGGACGCAAGCCCAGTCAGGGCAAGAGCTTTTGTGTCTCGCTCGTCTGTTTTCAGACAGACTGAGCAGCTTCTCTTTTCGTTCAGCGGACATACTAAGGGACTAGCCGCATCGAAACAGAGCCTATCTAGATGGTATAGTTGATGCTATAGCGCTGGCCTACACTTCTAAAGCCTTGCAGTGTCCTTTGGTGTGTCAGAGTGCACTCCACAAGAGGCATGGCCTCGTCGTGGGTTTGGTATAGCGAGATTACCTTGCAGGATATCTGTATGGCGGCAGGCTGGGCCTCCCCGTCTACATTTAAGAGGTTTTATAACCTAGAGGTTCCCGCCTTACAGGCTAAACTACTTTCAGTCTGAATGAATGAATGAATGAATGAATGAATGAATGAATGAATGAATGAAATTAGCTTTATTGTCACTTAATCACAAGTACCAACGAAATTGGCCATCAACCTGTCCATACAAACATAACCCTAACCCTAACCCTAACCCTAACCCTAACCCTATTCTCCTTGATAAATAAATAGTTTTACAGTTTATATATTAAGCATTTTTACATTTAAATTTTTATTTCAGAAATACAAAATCTGTTGTACACTAGATATTTACATATATACAACAATATAAAAAATATGAATATATGTGCAAAAATAGATTTACAGTAACAGGGCCTTAGATGAGTTAGATGACAGCATCTCTGATCTCTTTGGTATTTGTTTGATGGTCTTAGATGCGAGGCCAATCAGGGATTGGGATGATTATGCTGCCTTCTCTGTTTCTCTGATTGTGTTGTATATTACAGCACTGTTATATGTTATTATTATTATTATTATTTATTTTATTTTATTATTATTATGCCTAATGCATAAAACTGATCACTGAACGTCTCAGTTACGTATGTAACCCTCGTTCCCTGAGTACAGGGAACGGAGACGTGTCGTTGGGGAGTTCCCTGACGAATTGGGATCACGCTAGGAAGCCTTATTACCTCTGATAGAATTAACAACGAGCCAATAACCATTGGCATGCAATCTTTGCATTCCGCGAGCCGCCTACAAGCGCGCATATAAAAGCAGTAAACCCCCAGGGCGTGGACTGGACAGAGAAAAGCTAGGGCTGGGTCTGCCTCCTCCTGGGGCAGCGCTTGCAGGTTCACTACCTGGCCCGCAAAGGGAGTGGTAAGAACCTTGGGCACATATCCGGGGCGGGGTTTCAATATAACACGAGAAAGACCCAGCCCAAACTCTAGGCATGATTCGTCGACCGAAAAAGCCTGCAGATCCCCAACCCTCTTGAAAGAGGCCAATGCCAACAGGAGCGCTGTCTTAATGGACAGGATATTCAGCTCTACTGTCAGCAAAGGCTCAAAGGGAGGACTTTGGAGAGCTCTCAGTACCAGAGCTAGGTCCCAAAAGGGGACAGAGTGCAATTTGCACGAGGCGGATTTAACCTCCTAGCACCCTTGAGGAATCTGATGACCAGGTCGTGCTTCCCCAAGGACTTACCTTCTACTACATCGTGATGCGCAGCTATTGCTGCAACATACACCTTGAGGGTGGAAGGGGACACCCTACGCTCCAACCCATCTTGTAGGAAAGAAAGCACAACTCTGATCGGGCAAGTTTCGGGGGTCCTCCTGGCGGGAGGAACACCACTCGACAAACAGGTTTCACTTCAAGGCATAGAGGCGCCTCGTAGAGGTAGCTCTAGCAGAAGTGATGGTGTTTACCACTGCCTGTGGTAGATCACCTAGAACCTCCGCGTCCCGTCCAGAAACCAGACATGGAGCTTCCAGAGGTCTGGACACGGGTGCCATAGAGCAGTGTTTCCCAACCCTGTTCCTGGCGGCACACCAACACTGCGTGTTTTCTTTGTCTCCCTAATCAAACACACCCGATTACAGCTCAACCCATCAGCTCATTAACCCACCTGATTATGAGCTGATGGGTTGAATCAGGTGTGTTTGATAAGGGAGACAAAGAATACACGCTGTGTTGGTGTGCCGCCAGGAACAGGGTTGGGAAACACTGCCATAGAGTGCCCCGTCTCTGAGAAAGAAGGTCCTTCCTCAGAGGAATCGGCCAAGGAGGGGCTGTCGCGAGGAGCATGAGTTCCATGAACCAAGTCCTGGTGGGCCAATACGGCGCCACTAACAGGACCTGCTCCTCGTCCTCCCTGACCTTGCACAGTGTCTGTGCAAGAAGGCTCACTGGGGGAAATGCATACTTGCACAGGTCCCGGGGCCAGCTGTGGGCCAGGGCGTCTGTGCCGAGGGACCCCTCGGACAGGGAGTAAAACCACTGGCAGTGGGTCGTGTCCGGAGAAGCAAACCGGTCTACCTGTGCGACTCCGAAAACACTCCAGATCAGCTGAACCACCTGGGGGTGGAGTCGCCATTCTCCTTGCAGGGGAGGCAACCGTGAAAGCTTGTCTGCCACACGGTTGAGCTCCCCTGGAACATGAGTGGCATGAAGTCAAGTCAAGTCAAGTCACATTTATTTATATAGCGCTTTTCACAATACAGATTGTATCAAAGCAGCTTCACAGTGATAACATGAAAGTAGTACAACACAGATCAATAATATTGTTAAATATTAAATATTAAATAACCCCAACTAAGCAAGCCAAAAGCAAGGCAACAGTGGCATGGAACCAAAACTCCATCAGATTGGATGGAGAAAAAAACCTTGGGAGAACCCAGGCTGAGTCGGGGGCCAGTTCTCCTCTGGCTTACATTCATATTGTTTATATATAAATATTAAATATAAATATTGTTTATGTATAAAACGGCGCCATAACATATTGCAGGCGTTGAGTCGTCTCTTCACAGGCGTTGGTCTTCTCATCACAGGCGTTGGGGTATCCGAAATCCCCGTGAGAGGCTGGATACAAAACTGGACCTGACGAATGCCATTTTTCTCGGGACAAGCGTCCCGAGATAACAGCAGAAAGGCAGATGGGAAATAATTAGCATAGCTGATGTTCATAATGATTTCCATTATACGGGAGCCAGTGTTAGAAAACTTGAGGCGGCACAAAGCCAAGCGTACTGCTTGCAACTCCAGGCAGTTGATATGCCAATGCAGCTGGGGCCCCGTCCACAGACCCGAGACTGCATGCCCTTTGTACGTGGCCCCCCACCCCATGGCAGAGGCATCCGTGAAAACCACAGCATGCCTGGAAACCTGGACTAAGGGCACTCCGGCCTGAAGAAATGCAGGATCCGACCATGGGGAGAAGGTTTTTGGCGCCAACCAAGACTTCCTCAACTCCTCATGCACTTCGGGAAAGAAAAGAACCTGAGCGGGCTGTGGGGGCAACAGCACAACCCGCTCCGAGACACCAATCTTCTAGCCGCGAAGGTTTGGGACCCGGTGGAGGGTTCCACGCAAGCCCGACACTCGCGGCCGCCCACTCGAGCATAGCAGGAATTTCCGGGTCAGGCTCCACCGATGCCACCACACCCGAAGAGGGCAGCACCGTAGAGTCTTCACCAAAAGACCGCTCTTCCTCCGATGCAGCGATCGACATCTGATCCTCAGGTGGCGCGCCGAAGGAGACAACCGGAACCGCCCGAGGGGGCTCCGGCCGCTCCACCGGAAGCGCCAACAGCAGCGTGCCACTAGAGTCGTGAGGCGCCCGACAGGATCTTTCACCTGTCGCGTTTCTCACATTAATCCTCATTCGCTCACCAACAGGAATCACAGAAGCAGCCGTGTGCTGAACTGAACCAGCAGACGAACTAGACCGGAGATTCTCTGAAGGGACTCCCCCATGTTTCAGGGATCTCAGTCTCGAACGTAGCATCGCGAGAGTCATATTCCCGCAACGAGAGCATGACTCATTCACAAACTCCTCCTCTGTGTGCGCTAAGCCCAAGCACGAGAGACAGTGTTTATGGCCATCTTCCTGAGGGAGAGATCGACCGCATCCAGAAACGCACGGGTGAGTCAACATCCTGAAAAGGACGCGAACACACCGAGGAGCTCTTTTAGAAGGAAAATAAAATAAAAAAAGAAGAGGAAGAAGCACTTTGAAGCGCCGGAGCACCGCGGGATCAGCGCGGCAGACACTTCCGGGTGAAACTGCAAGCACTTGTGCTGCTCTCAGTCGCGCTGATCACACAAGCGCCGTCACACCAGCAGCCGTCAAAGAGTCTTCTTTCTCCAGCTCGTTTCTCTTGAGGTAAGGAACAGCAGCACAGGCACTACTGAGAGGCTCCGAAGTAAAAAGCGTCTATGCAATGTTTGCTTCCGCTTTTATATCCACGCTTGTAGGTGGCTCGCGGAATGCAAAGATTGCATGCCAGTGGTTATTGGCTCGTTGTTAATTCTATCAGAGGTAATAAGGCTCCCTAGCGTGATCCCAATTCGTCAGGGAACTCCCCGACGACACGTTAGAGTTCCCCAGGACGAAAGGGAACTAAAGTTAATTAACTCTAAGGGAAAATAGGTTGATTCAAATGTGACAAGACAAGAAACATTAAAAGAGTCAGTTTCAGCATATTAGGTATATTTAAAGGGAAACTCCACTTTTTTTCCACCTTCTTCCCTGAACCTTGCTACACCAGGCAATATCTGCTCTCATTGACTGCCATAGTAGGAAAAAAATATATACTATGGAAGTCAATGAGACCGAGTCTGGTTACTGATATTCTTCTATATCGGAAAATCGGCTGAATGGATTCGAAAACCGTAAAACTCAACTGTTTAACTCTGGAGGAATTGTAAAATGAGCCTATTTCCAAAAAAAAAAAAAAAAAAAAAAGTGGAGCATCCCTTTAAGAGTGAATGCTTGCAGATTTTCAAATAGAAATTTTCTTCCTAGAGAGTTCAAATGGATTACTTTATAATACATTCTAAAAATTACCATTTTACTTTATTTTGAACATTGTATTATGGAGATTTTGCATTTAGAAAATAATGGAGCAGGTTCCATAATTAGTAGCAAGTTTTTTTATGAGTGAGTTATTGAATCGTTCATTCAGATTGATAAAAAAATGTACTGTGGATTGCTTGGAGAACTGCAATGGCTTTCTTTTGGTTTCGTTTGGAACTGCTTTAGTTGGCGGAGCAAAAACAAAGTATCTGGCAATATTGTGTCTAATATGTAATTTAGACAATATTGACTTATTGAACTATTGTATCCGCAATACTTATAACGAACCTGCTTTGTGTGTCGTATCTGTGTTTTTTGCACAAATCTGTCTTCATCTCCTAGATCACAGATAAAAGAGGGGATAGGAATTAGCAGCTTTGTTTTGCAAGTTTGCTTTCCCAGTACTTGGGCTGATTCCATTCCCCTGAGAGCACTCTGACAGAATGTGCTGCCAAAAAAGCTCTTGAATGCTGCCTGACTGTCACTCTTATCTGCAGCATGACATCACACAATAGAGGAAATATGACATGTGCAGGTCTGAGGTCAGCTGGGTGAAGACTTAGCAGGGAAGAGAACTGCTCCAACACCAGTTTCATTACTCATTGAAGAACCAACAAAAGACTGGCTGCATACTGTAGGTAATATTTTAATCAGGTGACTCACTTAAGTAGGGCATTGGGTCAGCGCCAGTACAAAACATAGTTTTGTGAACACACGCATACTGTCAGAATCAGAGGTGCGATAGACAGCTGTTTAGAATTATCATGGAATTTTGTTTGGGAGAGAAAAATGTTCTGGAAAGCAGGAAATTAGTTTTGCTTCTCATTAGAAACCTCATAGTTATCCTCTCATGAGAAAGCTAGAGGGGACTCAAGAAACAGCTCTATGAAGCTAATATGCCATTCAACACTATTAACCAACTTTAAGTATGTACCTTTGAGCACAATCATTACTGTATGTATTGGACACGTACAACGTTTAAAAAAAATCAAAAATCAAATTAGAGTAAACTTTTGCAATATTTAGTGTTTGTTAGTGTTCCACCCTCAATAACCTCGATTGACCTTAACCAAACGCCCAATTGCATTTGCAACCATGACACAATGGTGGGTAACACTTTACGGTAAGGGTACATGAATTATCATGAATTCATGTATAAATTCATGCATGAATTATGCAATAATTATGCAATAATATCTCATGAATCATCAGGAACCAACACAAGTTCAATGTTTTTCATTCATGACTTCATGGATGAACAACACCTTAATTAAAACATTAACTAATATGAGTACATCATCATGAATTATGATTTATTATGCATGATCATGATGTTTTCTTTGTACAAAGTTATGCCACCTTTAAGAGCACATTGTTCATCAGTGTTTCAAAGGACCTAGTCACCACTTTAGTTAAAGGGCCACACACATGATGAAGTCATTGATAAATAATGCTTAATTAATGATGACTACTGTATTTGAATGTCAACAAAATTTGTGTGCTATGAGCTGTGATTGGATTTTGGGGTGTGTTCAATACAGTAGTCATCATTAACTAAGTATTATTTATCAATGACTTCATCATGTGTGTGGCCCTTTAACTAAAGTGGTGACTAGGTCCTTTGAAACACTGATGAACAATGTGCTCTTAAAGGTGGCATAACTTTGTACAAAGAAAACATCATGATCATGCATAATAAATCATAATTCATGATGATGCACTCATATTAGTTAATGTTTTAATTAAGGTGTTGTTCATCCATGAAGTCATGAATGAAAAACATTGAACTCGTGTTGGTTCCTGATGATTCATTAGATATTAATGCATGAATTAATGCATAATTCATGCATGAATTTATACATGAATTCATGATAATTCATGTACCCTTACTGTAAAGTGTTACCCAATGGTGCTATCATGCTCTCAGATAAGTTGTCAAGAAATGAAAGCTTTAGCTTAACGTTCTGGAAGACTCAATCAGCGCATCATGTATTACCTTCATTCCTATCCAATCAGGTGTTCACAATCTCAGTATAAAAGATAGGTACTTACACTCGTCTGAGTTCGCCCATGCTGACGCTGCCATTCACCTCCATCCTCCCCAACCACCACCAAGATGGTACCTTCCCCTTCATCCTCTCCATCACCACCACCACCACCAGGATGGTCCCTTCTTTACCTCCAGGGGGTCGGCTGCGCCCCCACCTTCATCTCAGACGGGACATGCAGATTTGGCTAACCTCGCTATGCTCGCTAAGGAGGACGGGGCCTACGCCAAAGAACTCATAAATTTATGCTTGCTGAGCTGTCAATAAATGTATACTGCTTTTCAATTTATCTCCCGAGTCTTTCTGGTAGAACTTTTTTGGCTTCATTTTAGGAATTCACTACACCCACTTAAAATAATTGGAGATATTTCCAAATTCTACATATCACAAACAACTTCTGGTCTAATTGATATATATCAATATTATTGATGATATACAATATGGATATTTAAATGTTGTGTTGTTGTTTTAAGAAATGAATACTTTTATACAGCAAGGATGCATTTATATTTGCTGTTCTTTTTTAATTTGTAGTGATCAAAGAATCCTGTGAACATTTTATCAGTCTGTTTTCAACATGGATAACAATAATAAATGTTTCTCGAGCACCAAATCAGCATATTATAATGATTTCTGAAGGACCATGTGACACCAAAGACTGGAGTAATGGCTGCTGAAAATTCAGGTTTGCCATCACAGGAATAACTTGCATTATAAATATATGAAAATACAAAAGTTAGTTATTTTAATAATAATTAATAATTCACAATGTCACTGTTTTTACTGTTTTTTTGATCACATAAATGCAGCCTTGCTATAGAGACTTTAAAAAAAAAAAAAAAAAAACATTGAAAGAAATACTGAGCCCAAACATTGAACAGTAGTGTAAATGACTCACAGTTATTAATATATGCAATGAAAATGAAACTCATTAAGAGTGGACTGCACAAATATCACCTTAAGCTCAATACTCCTCTTCTTTCTTTGACCCAGATAACAGACATTAGAAAATAGAGCATAGACATGTTTTTACATAATGACTAATAACATCGTTAAAAATGATTGAGGTACCAACCAACAATGACCACTGCTATCTTATTTTGTATGTTTGTTGTTCTTGTTGTCTCTTTGTTTTTTTGTTTTTTTCTGCTTACAGCAAAAGCCCAGTAAATATTTCAGTAAAACTCTTATTTGGAGCCTGTTGCTTTACCATATCGTTGTACCTGCCCTTCTTATGCCTGAAAATCTGCAGTGAAGTTAGACTGAAATGATTTTTGGAGGCACCAGGAAGGTGTCGGCATGGTTGATGATACTGGTTTTAGTTTTTTTTGCCATATATGTTTTTTTGGATGCTGCCCTAAATGTTAATATTATACAACCCACACTGTGGAATACACCATTAGAGTTTATTTTCCTTGGCTCTTATATGGACAGTTACAGACTGAGGAAATACAAACCAGCCACAGTTTTTTTTTTTTTTTTTTAAAGAAAAAAGGTTAAGCTGTCTGTAATTGGCCATATTTTTCTAATCAGTTCATGGCACTGTTTGAAGGAGACTGACTTAAGCATACTTTGGGGGTGAATGATGCAAAATGAAAACTTTGGAGTATTTCAAACATTGGCAGAGGTTTTTGAGAGTGGTGTATTTACAGCGGGAAAAATGAAAGGCATAATAGGAAACATTTGAGGCACTGAGAGAAGGCAGGCAAACAGAAAAAAAAAAATAACTGAATGATTCTGCTATAGGTACTCAGAAGAACATCAATGGCAGCCCATACGTTTAAACGATTAAATTATACTTTAGGATTGATCAGGTTGCTCCTCATATGATATTCAGTAATATTAAGAGTCTAGATGGCTGTGAATTATTAACAGGCTAACATCTTGGGTAACATACTGTAAACTTTACACTGTTTCTCTGTGATGTCTTCAGCAGCAGTAGATCACTGTCAAACTTAAAATGAGCACTGACCCACTGATATGGACAGCAGCCAAATGACCCCAAAATTATCTATTGATGGACTTCTTCCTGGATGAGTAATGAAATGATGGCATAAACCCTGTCATCCTGGAGTTCAGTGTTGGCACTACAGCCCATTCAGTTCTACAGTATTTAACTTTCCCTCATTACAGTAAAATATGCATTAACTTACAATAGTCCAGTCTTCAAATTTGAGCTGATAAAACAACGAGATGTTTCTCTGTGCATATCCCTCCGCGTGTCTGTATTTGTGCCTTTTCAGACCAGAGTATTCTTTTTAAGAGGTCCGTACATTAACAAAATATCACTCGGCCTGTTGAAAAGCTTTTGTGAAACAGACCCAGGAAAACTTTTTATGGCAAGCAAATCACTCATTCTACAGTATTTAAATGTTGCGTATGTATTTTTGTGCATGAAAGAACAATGGATGGAGACTGAAAGAGAGAGAGTGACAAAAAAAATAGAAAAATGCTGGCTACCTTCAAGGGATGAAGACTCCTGGCTCATCGCCCATTCTCCAATCTGCTGATGATGAGGCCTGTGATGAGGAAGGAACCGGGATCCATTTTTAGCGATGAGTTCATCCTTTACGGCAGGAAAAAAAAAGAAAGAGTGCAGCCATAAAAAGTGTAGTCTGCGTGCTCCTGACGTTCTGTCTGCAAGCACCTGACAGCATGTCGCATCTGCACTTATCTGAATTTAACCATCAATCAAGTGTGAACACATAGCCTACTGCACAAGAAGATGTTAATTAAAATAATGACGGCCCTTGGGGAACAGTGAAGAATGCTGAAAGTTTAATGCGTTTCTGAATGCGAAGCCCTTACAGAAGGATCGACACGTCTTCTGTTGTATTTCTGAATGAAAAAAGTAGTTTTTTTATAATGAGAAAATGTATAAACTAAAGCTGCAAGAAGCAATTACTGTATCAATCAAATTAACGACCCCCTTCAGCCTAAAAGTTTAATATTGTTCATATTCAAAAACTAGTGTCTTTTTACTGACATTTATTTTTAAACAAAATCATGAACAATAATTACAACTGTTTTATGTAATGTAACGTACAATATTATTCACTGTAATAGCGCCACCCTATGTCCAACTGAGTTTTGAACTTTAAATAGCCTATTGTTTTGGGGGTTTTTTGGTTTTTTTTTTCCTTCTTTATTTATAGACCTAAGTTTTGTTTTGGATTGTCCTCACACTCCCTTAAGATCTTGATCAACGATTCAATCCAATTGAAGTTCCATAGTTAGAGTCATTTTAACATTTATCATTATCATGACTCTACCAATTGACTGAGCTCTAATAAATGCAATTACAATGACTTTTTGATGATCTATTTTAACAAAATAATCCACACCCAATATTATTTACTGGTGTCTGACAGCCATATTGAATTAAAAGTTCAGCATAAATTTTATATTTGTTCACTCAAGCACTCCAGAGTGCTAAATTTGGTGGAGATCTGGCGAAAAACCTAGTCTGTAAAAGTATTTTTATTTTATGTTTTCAAGAAAAAATCTTTTCCAAGCAGAAAGAAATGAAGGTATGTCGGATGTCCTGGATTGTGAGGCAAGGAATCTGTGCATAGGCCTATTAAGACATTTGGTCTGAATTTCATGTTCCTGTCTTTCAGTAGGCCTAGGTACATTTTGGCATAACAAAATACACAATGATAATAATAATAAATAATCCTATTAAAAACAAAATAGTTCATGCCTGTACCCCTAAATATATGTGTAAGTTTGTACATTTACTCATACTTCATTCACATCCAACAACCTCAAGAATTTTCATACTGAAAATTAGTTTGTTGCTATAATTTTAAAAGGCACTTGCTTCTTGCGTCATTACAGGTGTAATATGGCTGTTTTCTAAGAAAAGTTATACTGTTAATGTTTGTGAATTAGACACAGTGAAGTTAGAGGAGGGTATCCTGTCCTCATAGTTTCTCCATACCCAGAGTGTTCTCCCACCCCTTCAAATGCAACAATACACACACCGAGAACTACAGAAACACATCCCGATCATTTCCCTACCATCCCTCCATCTGTCCAAATGTATTATATGACTATTTGGTCAGACAGTATGGCTCTTTACAGCACAGCTGAACAGTATGATTGTAGCACCATCTATGGGTGTGAATGAAAGTCTCCAGGAAATCTTTTTTTTTATTTATTTATTTTTTTTATTTATACAGGTGAGTTGACTGAGAACAAGTTCTCATTTACAGCAACGACCTGTGTAGGTGTAAGCTACAGTAGTAAACAAACAAAATGTCTGAAACATTTGTCTATGACATTTTAATGTTTAAAATGTCATAAAGGCACCAGATCATCCAGTTTAGTTGTAATTCATTCCAAATGTGAGGGACAAAAAAACTAAAAGGGGATCTACCCAATTTAGAAAAAATCTTAGGGATCTGTAGTAATAGCCATCCGATCTAGACTGGTAACCAGACCAGCAGTTAAAAGTGAATTCATAAAAAAGATGGTAGTTTGTGCAAAAGAGCTTTGTAAACAAAAAGTGCAAAATGCATTTCTCCACGAGTTTTTAGGGGCAGCCAATTTACTTTCTGGTAAATTGTGCAATGATGGGTACTAACCCACCCCCTGTAATAAAACGAATAGCACTGTGACATACTGTATCGAGAGGTTTTAGAACAGAGGCAGAGCCATATATATATATATATATATATATATATTGTGTCTCCATAGTCAATGAGAGCTAAAAAAGTGGATTCAACAATTTGTTTTCTATTATTTAGAGTAAAACAAGAATTGTTTTTATAAAAGAAACCCACACTAACTCTTAATTTCTTTACCAACTCATCCACATGCATTTTAAAGGAAAACCTGTCATCAATCAAATATTTATTTGTACATATTTATAAATATAATATTTATAAAAAATATGGGTAACCCTAATGGTCCGTCATTAATAGTTAGCTATGCAGGAAGTAATGCAGGACAAATGAGTAGACTACATGTTTTGGGCACAAGAAGGCGAAGGCTAAATCCCGCAGAGACCAGACTGCCCTGTTCAGTTCAGTTCAGTTTGTTTTATTTGTAGCAAGAACTGATAAGAGTGTAAATACCTTGAAATGCAATGAAAGCCTTTTTCGATAAAAGCATCTGCCAAATGCGTAAATGTAAAACTTAGCAGCTAGCAACGGAATTCAGACCATGCAGGGAGCAACCTCCCTTTGAAGACATTTCAGAAGCTACTGTGCCTCATGGCAGCAGCCTACTCCAGCCAAGTAGTTCCCTTGAGCCTGTTACACATGGGGCCCCTGCAAAAGAGGTTGAAGGCCCATGTCCGACCTCAAGTGTGGTGCAAGGGTCGTGCCCGTGTTGTTCTTAGGGTGAGCCATGGCCTTGCCAGAGCCCTGGTCCCCTGGCTTGGAGCTGGGCTGAGTCTTCAGTAGGAAGTTAGTCATGACAGACGCCTCCAAGACGGGTTGGGGCATGTGACAGAATGAAAGACCACAACAAGGACTCAACTATGGAAAGGGCAGAGCTTAAGAGACTGGCATAATATGTTATTATATGAAGAGTTCAGATGCAAAAGCCTCTAAATGCCATTTGAAATTTTCATCTTTAATGATGATTTTTATCAAACTTGTATATTTAAGTTCAGTAATTTCACTTAAATAACAATTAATAGGTAATTATCATTGCCATTTAAGTGAAATTACTGAACTTAAATATAAAAGTTTGATAAAAATCATCATTAAAGAAGAAAATTTCAAATGGCATTTAGAGGCTTTTGCATCTGAACTCTTCATATCAACTATGTCCTCTGGGTAAACGGTTCCGATTTCATTGTTGATGAAGTGATTGACTTTTCCCCATGATTTTCCCCATTGGCTCCTGCCCCTGAGCACAGTCCAGTGTCGGCTTTGAAATTTGCACGATAAACCCCCGTGCCGGGTTGCACACATATCCAGAGATATTGTCAAAATATCTCATCAGCTATCAATATCAAGATGATTTAGCATTTCGAATTTATGAAATTAAATTATTATTAATATTATTGGTATTATTAGCAGTATTATTCAGCCTGGTCTCATTGTGAATACGTAGGTATTTTACGTTTTTGCAAAGATAGAAAACATACTTTTTAGTACGTTTGGATAGATGCTGAAACGTATAATATAGACATTTATTATACAACATTTATACAACTGCAACATTTAAACGTAACATTATTAAGTTTTTACAGCTACAAAACGTAAACTATTTACGTAAGATATCTATAATTTCCCTTTTTACCATTTTATAGATAAGATCCCGTAACCCTAATCCCAAACCTAAACATACCCATTTCATACTTAATATAAAAAAGGATAAAACGCGACGGACAGATGTGTTGGGAAAGGGCAATTGTATTAACAGTATAGCATTAAAATATATTTTGAGCCACCAATCCTACTCCTACCCCTAAACCTACCCATAACAATTCCTTAAAACTACGTAACAAACTACAATTATGAAGAAAAACATAACTAACATACAAGTATAATCACAATAATTTATTTATTGCGAAAATGTCAAAACCGATACCAAAAGCCGTTCACATGATGAAGCGGCAATCTTCGTGACCTCGGACAGGGAATAAAACTGGGCGCAGTGGGATGAGTCCCGAGAGGCGAACAGGTCTATCTGTGCCTCCCCGAATTGGTCCCAATCAGCTGGACCGTCTGGAGATGAAGTCGCCATTTGCCGGAGATAGGGCGGACCCGTGACAGCTCGTCGGCCGCCAGGTTCCGGTCTCCTGGAATGTAACTGCACGAAGGGACCTCAGGTGCTTCTGACTCTGGCGAGCGAGCTGTGACAAGAACACGTCTCGAGACCGTCTCGATTGCACCCTTCGTCAGCAGGGTTGCAATTTCCGCTCTCATGACCGGGGCATAGCCACCGGCCATTAAAAAGCGAACTCCCCTGACGGGGAGGAGACCATGTGAATTGAATCGCGTAGCCGCGTCTGATCGCTCTGATGACCCTGCGGGATAGGCCGAGGAGCTCTAACCAAGCTCCCAGGAACTGATCCAGCGGGGTCATGCGAACCACAGACGTCCCCCCGGAGGGGCAGCGAGACGGGAAGACCAGCATGCGCACGGGAATTACTCCCCGGGAATTACTCCTCTCGAGCCCCGTTCCCCGACAGAAGGGACCAGGGAAGGACCAGCGTTCTACGGGGGTCTGTTCTGAAGGGGGTCTGGCGATAGAGGGGGAGGGGAGTGGTGTAGTCGAGGGACGGCACATGCTCCCTTCCGCACCCTCAGAGACAGAGAGGAATGAGCGGGGCGACGCACTGGACGTCGAGCACGCTCATTCCCGTCTGTGTGCTCAGTGATAGTGTCAAGTCTTTCTCAACCAACTCAGGGCGCTGCCCACTCATGGGTGAGCAGCGGGGAGCTCCTGGGCAGTCGAAAACTGCTGGGCGAAGTCCTCGACCGCACCGCCGAAAAGGCCAACCTGGGAGAGGGGGGCATCGAGCAGACGAGTCCGCTCGGCATCCTGTGCTTTTTTGCCAGGTTGAGTCATAGATGACGCTCCTGGACCACAGTGGTGGCAATCACCTGACCAAGGGAGCGAGCGGCCACTTCCGTCGCCCGTTTGAGAGCGAGGTCGGCGGCAGCTCGCAGCTCGCTTGGTCTGTCCCCCCCTCGTGCATATCCCTGAGCAGCTTGCAGGTGCTCATCACATGCAGGGCGGAGGCTGCCTGTCCCGCCGCTCTATCGGATCGCGCCGCCATAGACGACGAGAACCTTTGGATGGGCGCCTGGGAGCACCGCGGGAGGACGCGCTCTGCGGACGCAGTAGCATTGCAACAGAGCGCTCCACCGGGGGAGTCCCAGCGTACCCATGGGCAACCGCACCGCCGAGGGGAGGAAAGGCGGGGAAAACTGATGCACGCTCTCGGGGGGACAAAGTGTGTGCGTGTCAGTTCCGCATGCAACTCGGGGAAAAGAAGATTGGGGTTGGCTGTGGCCATGAGGCGGCAGCCTTACCCAAAAACCAATTATCCAACCGCGAGAGATCGGGACAGGACGGAGTTCCACTCCCACCCGATGCTCACGGCGGCCCGAGATAGCATGGCCGTCATCTCGGGATCAGACACGGCGATGCTGACTCTCCCGAGGGAGGCAACGCAGCCGCATCCTCACTTCCCGAGGAATCAAGCCCGCCTTGTGATGCTGCGATCGACATCGCATCATCCTCTGGAGCGCCGAACGAAACAGACGGTACCTGCGAAGAGGCAGACGCCTGCTGCGATCCGGCGCTCGCTGGTTCTGACATTGGAGCGGTGGGTTTGGCCCGAGGAGCTAGCGTCGGGGGTCTGTTCCACACAGTCACCGTCAAATCACCCTATCCGCGAGTCGAAGAGCTTCTAGAAGAAGCAGAACGAGTAGCAGACACGGTAATTCTCACTTTTATCAGATCATTGAGTCTAGATCACAGTGTAGAGATGATCATGTTCCCACAGAAGGAACATGAGCCATCCACGAACGCTGCTACTGCATGCAGAATGCCCAGACACACAAAGCAGCGATCGTGACCATCAGAAGATGACATGAATCGACCGCACCCAGAAGAACACGGGAGAACCATCTTTAAAAGTGCCGCGTGCAGCTCTTTCAATAGAGAGGAGGAAATCTATTGAAACCAATCTATTGCAGACCACTGCTCAGATTGCAGGCAATGCAGAATCTTCCTGGGTACCGCCGTCACACCAACACTGAAGAGGACGCTCGTCTCGAAGAGTTGTACTCAGTGAAAATGGCTTGAGGAGTGAAGAAGTCTCTTGGCTCCGAAGCGAAAACATACTGCGGTTGCATTCACTTCCTCATTTTATACCCACTGTGTGGGGCGGAGTGACACTATGCAAATTCCGCAGCCCCAAGGCATTTTCATGCCATTGGCTCGTTATTAAATACTCGAAGAGGATTGGCTTTCTATGCAAAACCCCCATTCTCCGTCATTCCGACGTAACTAGGAGTGACTACAAAAGGGAACGTAATTATATATACGTATGATAGAACGACACTTTACGTACAAATACATACGTATTCTCATGAGATCACGTTGTCTTATTAGGGAAGGCCTAGGCTACTTTTATTATTAAATTGATAGGCTATTATGATTAATTTCATAGCACATCACTGCATAACCAACGCGCTCTGAGGATAAAAAAAATATTGCATTTCTATGCAATATTACTCCTCATTGAAAATTTTCTAAAACATTTAGATCGATTACAATGAATTATAGGCATATAATTAAAATTATTAACAGTCTATATGTCCGAACACTGCAATAATGCAGTCATCAATGAAAATTGAAAACAGCTTTATTTCAAAAACATAATTTAACAAATGGCACAGTGTAGATTGGCCTAAATTTCTGGTGGCTTGGAAGACATGAGTAATACTGTATATGGTTAGCCCATTTTGCAGAAAGAACTGGATGTAAGCAACAGTTATTTGTAGCTAGCTTTAGCTACAGAACTTAAAGATCTCCCTCTTTCATTTTCTTTCTTGCTGCAGATGAAATGGTTAAACTTTTGTTTTCGTGCAGGTGCAGTGAGGGGAAAAAACTTCCTGGTTGAACCCACCGTTCCCTGAAGGAACGTCACAGAGCCTATAAATGCAGAAGTGGATGCACACACTAGTTTTTCACTGAGGAGCCAAGAGTAACACTGAGTCAGCCCTGAGAAGCCACATCCAATCCAGAGGGAGGTAACGTGGAGAATACACATATGAACTGGGCGGAAGACTGGGCAGTATGACATATGGAAGACATATTCCACATGAGCAACGATGGCTCAAAGCGAGGGGAACTCCAACAACTCCAGGCACAACTGCCAATGCAGTCGGAGGTCGCCCAGGCCTCCGTTGAAGCATACCCTTTGTACGTGGCCCCTAAGATGGTGATAGTGGACCTTGTTCTAGGTGCAGGTTGCCCGGAGAAACGAAAGCTCTGATCACAGACTGAGGGTTTGGTGGCCCGTCGGGGTGATCTGTTGTCACACAACACGTGCCGCCCTGCCACGGTCACCTCAGGACTCGATCATGAAGCTACTGCCGAAGCGGTCTTCATATGGAAGAAACCAAGCGACTGCATCTGCCCATATGCCCCAGGAGCCTCTGAAAGTTCCTTCAGTGGGACCCTTTCTCACTTCTAATAACACCAGCCAAACACACTCTTACTTGAAGAGACGTGTAGAACCGAGTCCTTCTCCAAACTGAAAAAGAGATACTCAGCCTGTAGGCAAGAACACTTTCTCCCAGTTGACCTGAAGACCCAACTGGCTTTGAAGCACTCGAAGGGTAGGACTTTGTACTTATACTTTGCACCCTCTACGCAAGAACACAGAATGATTTGTGGAGCGGATTGAGATCTGAAGTACTGTTCTTCAGATAGAATGCTGCAGGCCATCTAAGGGACGGCGCATTGGGAAATGCATCTGTGTAACAGCTGAACGGAGGCTTTCGAAAAAGGGCCCGTTTCAGTTGACACAGATGTAAGAAATCAAGGCGGGTCTGATCAAGGAATTTGCATATCATAATTATTAATTGATAATTAATAATTATTCATACAGATTTGGATCAGACCAGTCTTACATGTTAATAAATCTCCCATTGAGGGAAGCTTTGTCAATTTTGCCTGCATGCATGCATGCGTGTCTCTGCAATTAACCACAAATTAATTGTGATTAATTACACGGACCATGTTTTACAAGACAAGTAAAATTAATTAGCCCAATTAATTCATAGAGTTTGTGAAAACAAATTCTGTGGCTACAATAATTAGTTTTCCTGCTCTCTAAACAAATACCCTTTAAGGTATCTTTAGTTCTGTAAAAGCTTGTAGCTTGATCTAGGCATGTCAGGGACCATGTAATGAGCAACAGACAATGAGTCAATCAAAAATAAATATAATGTATTTAATAAGGCAGAACTACTTAAGCATTTACTACATTACAGGCATACATGTATTTACAAACATTAAACAGGACAAAAGGAACACTAGAAGTCTAGACAATGGGACATGTGTAAAATTGAGAGAGAGAGAGAGGGGGGGGGGGGGGCATTGGTAAGTTCACCCAGATAATCACCTTTCTGAAACAACACGAAAACCTCATCTTAAAGCTTCTTAGAAGCGCTAAAAGAACGTATACTTGCAAAGCATATTTGGTCTGTGTGTGTCACAGGCTCCTTGTGCGGCCCGGGCTGCATGTTGAATGGAGGTGCTGTCCTGCGTGCGCGAGTCACGTGGAGCTCGTTGTCTTTGCATGTTCAGTCCTTTGTTCCGCGGGCGCGGGGCGTCACGTGGCATTTGTTTGAGAGGCTTACAGTCTTTGAGGTATGGTTACCAATGGAAATAGTGAGGCTAAGTCCACTTGCTTTCCTGGGAGGCGAACTTGGTAGTACACTTAAAGGGGTCATGAACTGGCTCTTAAAATGTTATTATATTGCTGTCTGAGGTCAACTTAAGACGTTCGCTTGGTTTTTGCATTCAAAAACATCAAAATGAATAAGTAATAGGCTATTTTGTACCCAAGTTGTGAGCCTTCCTGAAAAACGGTCGGTTTTTATGGGCGTGTCTTACTGAAGACTTGGAAATAAACGCCCACTGCTGTGAGTGGATAACAGTTTTGCATATTATAATGTGTTTAACTCACCTGTCGGTGTATGTGGGGGAAAACGTCCAATGTTGTCAAATGGCAACCGGATTCGCCCATACATGTTCAACCAAGAGTCCGTGTGTTGCACAATTCCTGTCAGATCCGATATAGACGGCACAGCACCGTTCTTTACTCTTAACCGGTCTGCAAATCCAGTCTTGTTTACTAAACAATCCTCAGTGAAATGAAGCGAACAGACGACGATGTTTTACCCTCATCAGCTGGAACGTCATTAAAAATAAAGTTTATCCATGAAATCCTATTGGAATCCAGAGGAAGCTTATGCAGCGACTGTCTTCTTCCACAACCAGGCACTGCACAATATTCTGTATTGCTCGTTAGAACGACCCGGTTTGTCATCACGAGGTAAGCATGTAAGTTAGGCTACTTAGCTATGCGTGTAATGCGCGAATCGGTGGGCGGGGCTAAACCGGCCGTGTTGAAGTAGGTGTTGATCTTCTTCTGCGGGGGTGGTGTTTTAACCCCTTTCGACGTCATAGTTTCCCACTTTTCAAAACGAGACGTTTTCAGAGGCTGGTGTAAATAAAAGCTTTTATTGGACTAACAAGGACGTTTTCAGTTCTGAAACTTATAGGATATTCTCATAATATGATAACCTCTTAGATATCAAAAGCTCAAGGAAAATTTGATTTCTCAGTTCATCACCCCTTTAAAGAAAAGACAAACTTTTAGATGAACAAAAGAAAAGATCCAGGATCCCCTGATTCGCGAGAGTTACTGTTGCTGGTGTGATGGAAGTTCAACAGAGAGCGAGGTGGAGCCGGCGCGCTGCCTTATCCCTTGGGACAAAGCCAACCTCTTCCTGTGAGTTTCAGCCAATTGAAGAATGGGGAGTCGCACGAGGGAACTCCTGGTTTATTGTCCTTTGTCTAAGAGCACGTGCCCCTGGTTGGAGGGGGTGTGTTCAAGGAGGTTTTATAGTTTAAAAGTTTGATATTCAATGGCAGTAAAACATATTAAAAATACACTTTACTTTATATTTCTGTGCATATTCGGGTAGCCCATCCCATGTGCATTTTTAAGTGTGTCAAAAACATCATATGAAAGTCAAAAGGGAAAATACAGAGATATTTAAAGTACATAAAGAAGGTATTTCTAATTTCTAAAATGCCGTGACCAAACAAAGTTATTTCACTGTGACATTGGGAAACACACATAAACACATTGAATATATTTTGTTAAAGGGGTGATGAACTGAGAAATCAAATTTTCCTTGAGCTTTTGACATCTAAGAGGTCATCATATTATAAGAATACCCTGTAAGTTTCAGAACTGAAAACGTCCTTGTTAGTCCAATAAAAGCTTTTATTTACACCAGCCTCTGAAAACGTCTCGTTTTTAAAAGTGGGAAACTATAAAGTCGAAGGGGTTAAAACACCACCCCCGCAGAAGAAGATCGACACCTACTTCAACACGGCCGGTTTAGCCCCGCCCACCGATTCGCGCATTAAACGCATAGCTAAGTAGCCTAACATACATGCCTACCTTGTGATGACAAACCGGATCGATCTAACGAGCAATACAGAATATTGTGCAGTGCCTGGTTGTGGAAGAAGACAGTCGCTGCATAAGCTTCCTCTGGATTCCAATAGGACTTCATGGATAAACTTTATTTTTAATGATGTTCCAGCTGATGAGGGTAAAACACCGTCGTCTGTTCGCTTCATTTCACTGAGGATTGTTTTGTAAACAAGACTGGATTTGCAGACGGATTAAGAGTAAAGAACGTGCTGTGCCGTCTATATTGGATCTGAGAGGAATTGTGCAACACACGGACTCTTGGTTGAACATGTATGGGCGAATCCGGTTGCCATTTGACAACATTGGACGTTTTCCCCCACGTACACCGACGGGTGAGTTAAACTCATTATAATATGCAAAACTGTTATCCACTCACAGCAGTGGGCGTTTATTTCCAAGTCTTCAGTGCGACACGCCCATAAAAACAGACCGTTTTTCAGGAAGGCTCACAACTTAGGTACAAAATAGCCTATTACTTATTCATTTTGATGTTTTTGAATGCAAAAACCAAGCGAAAGTCTTAAGTTGATCTCAGACAACAATATAATGAAATTTTAAAAGCCAGTTCATGACCCCTTTAAATGTCTTTAAACAAAAGAAATGTCCTTCTCTTTCTTCAGAGACCCACTGCAACATTCCCATGTGTCATAAAGTCTTGTAACAGGAGCCTCCCTCATGTGTGGGGGGAGGGGAAGGGCTTGTGTGTGTGTGTGTGTGTGTGTTTCTGTTTATATTACATTATGTGGACCAAATGTCCCCACAAGTATAGTAAAACCTGAAAATCACCCACATTGTGGGGTCCAGCCAGCGGTCCCCATGAGGAAAACAGTGTATAAATCATACTAAGTGTTCACAGAGTAAAACGCAACAACGTATCTGGTTTGCAACACACACACAGCTACAGCTGTGCTCACTCAAGGTGATTTTATTCATTAAACAACCAATCACAAATGTTCACACCTCCATTACTCATCACGTGCAATTTCATTCATTATACATAAACAATCAATAGTAAAGAAAAGAAAAATAAATAAATAAATAAATAATGCATATTGAGAGCACACAGTTAACACCCCCACTTGCTCTCACATTGTTAACATTGAATGCATCATTTTCCAAAAATGAATTCATCAAACTTCATCATCTTGCACCTGGTTACAGGCTTTGTCAACACATCTGCTACCATCTCATTAGTGGGACAATACACTAATGCAATGTCACCATTATTTACAGAAGACCTAATAAAATGGTACTTGACGTCTACATGTTTGCATCTTTGCCTGCTCACAGGATTTTTTGCTAAGGCGATTGTACCTTGGTTATCCTCATAGATTTCAGGTTGCGAGTACTGACATTTATCAAGATCTTTCAACAGTTGTTTAAGATAGAGACATTCCTGTATGGTTGTGGCTAGGGCTATATACTCTGCCTCACAGGTGGACAGTGCGACAGTTGGCTGTTTCTTTGTTTTCCATGAAATCAAAGCACCACCTTTAGTCAAACTTACACAATAGCCAGTTGTACTACGTCTGTCATTACTAGCTGCCCAGTCTGCATCACTGTATGCTCTTATTCCCAGTGTCTCATTACATTTTCTGTAACACAGTTCTTTGTCAATTGTGCCTTTAAGATACCTTAGTACCTGTTTAACTGTGGACCATTGTTCAACAGTTGGTTCTGTGAAATATTGTGACAGTTTGCTTACAACAAAACTTAGATCAACTCTAGTACAGATGGTCAAATAGATGAGGCTTCCCACTGCCTCTCTATATTTTTTCACATCAATCATCTTTTCAGCATCATTGTTATAGTCAAGTTTTTGTTCACAAGGAGTTGATCTAGGTTTGCAATCCTGCATGTTAAACCTTTGCAATATTTTTGTCACATATTTTGCTTGTGACATTCTCACACAGTTGTCACTCTGGTCAAAATCAACACCTAAAAAATGCCTCAATTTGCCCAAGTCTTTCATTTGGAATCTTTCGGTAAGCATGTCCTTCACACGTCTCAGAACATTTTCATCACTTGCCACAATCAACAAATCGTCAACCCATATTACAATGATCACTTTTTCTTTAGCAGTTTCCCATGTATACACACAATTGTCAGCTTGATTCTGCACAAAGTGGTTACTGGTCAAGTAGTCATGTAGTACCTTGTTCCAGTTTCTGCCCGACTGCTTTAACCCATACAATGACCTCTCCAATCTACAAACCAATTTTTCATTTGTGTCAGATTTTACTTCATAACCTTCTGGTTGTTCTATGTAAATTTCATGATCTATTGGTGCGTTCAGATAGGCAGTTTTTACATCCATATGGTGCAGAATCAAGTTTTCCTGTACTGCTTTTTGAATTATCACTCGGATACTAGTCAAGTTAGCTGTAGGGGAAAAAGTCTCTTCATAATCAACACCTCTCTTCTGACTGTATCCCTTGGCTACATAACGTGCTTTGCACTTTTCAGATCCATCTATGTTATTCTTAATCGCATAAACCCATCTGCCCCCCACTACTTTCTTTCCCTCGGGCAAACTACTTAGGGTAAATGTGTGATTTTCTCTAAGTGATTGAATCTCCTCATCCATTGCAGTGACCCACTCATTTGATCTGTCTGAGTTTAGAGCTTCTGTAAAAGTTACAGGTATATTACATGTCACTCTATAACAGTAATCTACGTTGATCTGCACCTGATCAGTTTCCTCATCAGATGCCTGTTGAGAAACATAGTCACGTAAATAGCTTGGCTTCTTCCTCACTCTAGAAGGGTATCTTGAAGGCTCAGGAATAGCTTCAACTGATTGGGTCTGAGGACTACTCAGCTCCTCCTCTTTGACTGAAACCTGGTCATTTGCTAGACTTGAATTTACATCCTGCCTAGTTCTCTGCTTCAAAACATCATCATCATCATCATCATCAATGGTAGTCTGAGTCTGTTGTTCAACACAGGTCTTAGAAAGAAACTTAACTAACCTGTGCTTTTGTACTTTCCTGCTCTCAGGGAAATAGACAATGTATGCTGGACTGCTTTTATCATAACCAATAAAAACACCCTTTTGACTTCTTGGATCTAGCTTTCTTTTGTCTTGCTCATAAGCGAAACACTCTGAACCAAACTTTTGCATCTTAGCAAGATTGGGTCGTCTCCCTGTTAGCATCTGAACTGGTGTAAGTTTGGTGCGGTTGTTAAAGCACCTGTTTCTGATTATGGCTGCGGTCTGCACTGCAAAAGGCCATAAATTTTTAGGTAACTCACTCTCTATCAGCATACATCGTGCCATGTCAAAAAGTGTACGCCAATTTCGCTCTGCTGTACCATTTTGGTGGGGAGAATATGGTGCAGAAGTCTCGTGTCTTATACCATTCTTAACCAACAGAGTTTTGAATTGCTTTGCAGTAAACTCAGTGCCGTTATCAGATCGAAGACGTTGAATTTTACCATATGGTGCCATATCAGCAAGAAACCTTTCCGTTGCTTGTAATGTGTCACTTTTACTTTTAAGACTATATACAAACACGGCACTAGTATAGTCATCAGTAAATGACAAAACATATTTATATCCCTCTCTGGACTCTGGGTTAATTGGACCGGCCAAATCGGCGTGCACTAGCTCTAGAGGCTTATTAGCTCTTACATCAGGCTTTCTGTTTCTGGACTGTGTAAACTTGCCTCGGGTACACACTTCACAAGTTATAGGTTTGTTTAATGAACCTTCAATTTTCATACCATCAACAACACCTTCTAATCTTTGCACATCATCAAAATTACAGTGTCCCAGTATCTCATGCCATGTTTTTAAATCATAACATCCATTCATTTGGTCATCACATCCATCAGATACAGTCTGCAAATAATATAATCTCTCATGTAAATGAATGGGAAATTTTGTACCGTCATTGTGCACCAGAATATCTTCACCTTTCCTGAACGTCACGCTTGCTCCACTGGAAGCCGCTGCTTGCACTGAAAATATGTCCTGTGGGTATGAGGGAATATACAGCGCACGTCTCAGCGTTGTCTTTAGGTGGCGTCCACGATTGTCCACCAAGAATACCTCAGCGTCACCTCTGCGCTCTGCTACTCCCTTACACCTTGTGCCGTCAGCTAGCTCCATGTAATGAGTCGCTGCCTGGAACTCATCATCAAACTTTTTGAACTTGGAGATGTCGGTGACGATATGCGAGGTTGCCCCGCAGTCGACCATCAAGCCCCTCACGTCGACACCCTTGTTGTTTGGCTGGAATCCTGCCTCTCCATCGGTCACCCTGAAAACATACTCATCAGTCGCTTCCTCGGTGGCCCTCCATGTCGCGTCATGGCGCCGTCTCCTCCTGCAGTTTACGTCGCGATGAGTATTACTCTTACAGTGGCTGCACCACAGTTTGCGCCGGCAAGCGCGGGCAATGTGTCCCTTCAGACCGCATCTGTAACACATCACATCCGCTGCAGCCCGTTCAGTTGAGCCAGCACTGGTGGGTCTCGCAGGCCACTGTTTTGTCTGCACAGTCATCACATTATCCTCTCCAACTGGAGCACGCATCTTTTCGATGTCCTCGTAGCTCCGAAGCTTTGTTTTAAATTCAGCAAACGTAATCTTGTCATCCGATTGCGTTATGTGGATGGCAAACTGTTTGAAAGTCTCAGGAAGCCCCTTTAGAACCATAGCCACCAGCAGCCCGTCACTCAAAGTCTCTCCAGCATTTCGTAAAGCCGTGATAGCAGTTTCAGCACGGATAACATATTCAGTCACACTCTCGCTGCTTGATTTTTGAAGCGAGGTTATCTCACTATACAGGCTTATTACTCGTGGCTTTCCTTTACCTGCGTAGTAGTCTCTCAAAATCTTTAACGCTGCGCGCCCATCGTCGGCTGCTTCTCGCATTACAAGCGACAAACTTTTATCGTCCAAGAACTGGATTAATTCCGCATATGCCTCGGCATTTGAAGCAGCTTCTTCCGGTGTCTCCACACCTGCTGATTCCGTAGTAATTATCTCTTTCAGGCCTTGCAACCGGAGGTGGCCCAAAAACTTAACTTCCCAAAGTTCATAATTCTTTTCATCTCCGTCGAACAGTAGCCGCGACCAGCGACCGCTATGTTCCGTTTTTCTGGCGTTAGGCCTACTCATGGCTCTACTAAAACAATCGCTTGACTTCCTGACAGACTGGGCCCATAACCTGTTCACAGAGTAAAACGCAACAACGTATCTGGTTTGCAACACACACACAGCTACAGCTGTGCTCACTCAAGGTGATTTTATTCATTAAACAACCAATCACAAATGTTCACACCTCCATTACTCATCACGTGCAATTTCATTCATTATACATAAACAATCAATAGTAAAGAAAAGAAAAATAAATAAATAAATAAATAATGCATATTGAGAGCACACAGTTAACACTAAGTAATGTTTTTTTGAAAATGTAAAAATGCAGAATAGGGGCAGGGTAAGGGGATAGAATATACAGTTAATACAGTATAAAAACCATTACGCCTATGGAGAGTCCCCACAAAGATGTAGTGTGTGTGTGTGTTCAAGTCCTGGGGGAGGACGATGGTTTGAAAGAATGTTCACCTTGGCAGAGTCCCTACACAGGTCTAAGATGGCCATGACCCACCACTCTCAGGTACAATGAAATACAGGTTAATAGAAACCGGTTTTCATATCGGCTGGAGGGAAAGGCTACATTGCATCCTTCGCCAGTAGGACACGATGTGCGCACACAGGACAGGAGCAATGCTCAACATGTAAATGTGATAAATATCACTAGCTTTAGGAGCACACCTAGGTATGAATAAAATCACTGAGCCAGGGTGGAAGCCAGCGAACTGAATCGCAAACGATTCTGATGGCAGACATACCTGTGGTGGGGCAGCAACGTGGAGGACAGTAACCCGACTCAGAAGGCCCGGAGGCAGCCCGAAGCAGGGTCTGAGTGTGATGCATGACACTTACCTGTCTCCACGAGACAGCCAGGGATGCGTGAGAAGGTGGGTCACTGGGTCCTCGAACCGCACCCAGCTGTCGTGCTGGCGAACAAGAGGGGGCTGAGGGGTGCAAGGCTTTACAGGTTCACACACCGCCAGACTTTCCCACTTGGGGCCCAGGAACAGAGGAATTTGCTCTTTCCTTGAGGTGTGGGTACCGCTTGCTCCACTCTTTTGGGAGCAAAACGGTGAAACAGAACACACACACCAACAAAGACTTCACCCGGCCCTCACCCGGGGTAGGGAGTGGATCGGTGACCAACTCCAAGAGCATCCTCCTCCATCCTGGGCATCCCTACTGTGGCCGGCTTCATGTTGAGGCCTGGGTGGAGGTTACTGAAGAGGCCCAGCAGGAGCAGCGGCCAGGGAACACCTTTCATCGATGAGCAGGCGGAGGAACGGCCACCGGCGGCAGGGTGGAAGCAGCAGTGGGTCGCCGGGGCAGGATGTGCCGGATACCTTCGTCTGCGCTTGGGCAGCAGAGAACCGTTGGACGCAGCTCTCTGACGCATCGCCGACCAGCCCAACCTAGGAAATTAGGGAGACCTGGAACCGAACCTTGTCCACATCTGCCATATCAACAAGGCTGAGCAAAATATTTTGTTCCTGGTCTACTAAGATGGACATCGCCAGACCGATTGTACCCCGAAAGGGCGAGGATGGATGCAGTGCGGTGCTCACCTATGAGCGCACGGTCTGGGCTACCCTCGTGCATTTCCATGGGTGCCCTGGACTGACAGACCTGTGGCAGCACAATGGCATGCAAGAGGAGGCGGCTTGCCCCAAGGCTTTGTAAATTCTGCTCATCGAAATGGTCGAGAATTCACAGGCCCTAGGGGGGGACGAGAATTCCCCCAAAAGGCAGCGGCCGCTCCAATGGAGGGACACCTCGCAGCCTTTCACCACTCCTCAACCAAGGGTAGTGAGGGGTAAAAGCTATTCAGGCAGTTTCTGGCAGAGAAAGTTGCCGTTCACCTCCTGATAAGCTTTGCATGCATTTCGGAAAAGAAAAGCACTGGGGCAGCGAGCTGAGAACCAGCAACGTTATCGACTGAAAGGGAATCGGTTTGTAGCTTTGCTTCAAATGTGCTATATGGTCACAAGGAGTGACCAAAATTTCTGACATGCCAGAGGTTCATCCGACCACCTGATTGCCGGTCGGAAGAGGTTAATTGCCTCTTGTTTCTCCCTGTACATTGCACGACAAAGCTAAAAAATCGGCCCAACCAGAAAAATGAGTCAGAATTTGGCTCAAAATTGGAAGAAAATCGCACAGTCTATGCCCGCCTTAAGCCACCCTGGCCACCTCCTTCTCCAGACCCTTGTCAGCCTACTTCCCGCCCTCCCTCCCTCCCCTGTTTGACTTATTATGGCACAAGGATGTGGCTTCAGGGGTGTACTTACACATTTGTTCTGTTTTTTTGTTGTTTTTTGTTTTTCCTGGTCTGTTTTATTTTGTCTTTTGCTTCTTGTTTGTTAAAGCTGCAGTCCGCAGTTTTCCCTCTGTCGCCATCTCTGTTCGAAATCTACAATTGGAGTTATTCGTGGCACACTAATTCGTGGAACACTGTACAGTACGGATGAATCCATTGTTTTGAGGAGAATGTACAGCTGTGAGTCACCACGCCGGTGTGGATACTGTCATTCACAATCACAAATTCTACTTTTTGGAAGTATGACCAACATGATTTTCAACCTAAAATGTCACCTGAACAAGTAACATCCACTTTTGTTCATCTGACCAACTAACTGAAAAAGAAAAAAAAAGCACTGCAATAAATCATGCTGATTACATCTAAAGATCGATTATCATATCACGTCAAACCTGTCAGGTGGAGAACAGAGGACCCAAGCACAAAGTGCTGGTTAAGTATCTTTGGTAACTCTTTATTTGAAGGGGTGTGCATAAGACTGACATGACACTGTCATAAACATGACATAACACCTGTCATGAACATGAAGGAGTCGTTATGAATGTTTATGACTGTTGTCATTGAGTGTCATTCGGTAAATTATGACACTTTTAATGCAAAGTTGACATTGTTTAAAATGTCTTTGTTATGACAACTTGACATTAACAAAGACAAAAATGTCTTGATTATGACAACTTGACATTAACAAAGACAGAAATGTCTTTGTTATGACAACTTGACATTAACCAAGAAATCATAACTAGTCCAACGTGTTCCACTTTACTTGAGGTAAGAGGAAATATTAATGACACTGTTGTTAAAGCATTTGACAGAGTAATAACCCTTAATGACATCTTTATAACTAGTACAATGTATTACACTTTACTTGAGGACAAGTAAAATATTCATGTCACAGTTTTAATGGTGTCATGACAACCAAAGTTAAAACCAACCATAACATATGACAGGGTAATGTAATGTTAACGAAAGCTAAATAACTTCTTTAAGTTTGATATTTAGACCTGTTATGAAATATTTGTGACAGGTTGACAGGTTATGATTTCTTGGTCTTTGTTGATGTCAAGTTGTCATAACAAAGACATTTTAAACAATGTCAACTTTGCATTAAAAGTGTCATAATTTACCGAATGACACGCCAAACATTCATAAAGACAACAGTCATAAACATTCATAAAGACTCCTTCATGTTCATGACAGGTGTTCTGTAAAAGTAATGAGCCCCGTTACGGGCAAAAGGCAGTTCAACAGAAAGTCTCTTCTTGAAAGTTATTAACAAAAGAAGACCGGAAACCCAGGAACGGGCTGTAGTGGTCAGCGGGCAGAACACAAGTCAAGCGAATATGGAGCTGTTAACGAGAATAGACTTTACCATGGATGGCTCCGATGACAGAACACAGACAGGACTAGACAAGGCTGGGTAGGCAGAGGGCCCTCAGACATCAGTTTGATATGAAATAATCTCGCAAGGAAGCAGACAGATAGAAGCCTAATGCCGAGTTCAGACTGCATGATTTTAGCCACGATTTTGGCTCGCCGACAGGTTTTGAGAAATCGCCGACAAATGCCCGAAATCACAGGCAAATCGGCGCTCGTTCACGCGAGTGACAATCACGCAGTGTGAATGAACAAAGACGCGAACTGAGAGAATCACAGACGAGTCGATTCAAAATCCTGCTGTGTGAAAAGTGTTTTGACTGAAAACTACATCGGCGATCACCGGCAGCCAGTGAGAGAGCAAGATACAGAGCAGCAGGGAGTTCGGGGAGGAGTTATAGATCACATATCAACATGATATGGCATTGTTTCAACAAAAAAAGCTTCTTCTCGGTCTATTTGGACACAATAAATGGAAGAAAAATTAGTAGAAATTTGGCAGGAGCACTCGTGTCTGTTTCACCAGCTGTACCACAACCGGGTCGAAAAAAAAAGTCTCACGTGAGAACTCCGGTCTTGCACGTGTGGTGTCGCGCGTTGTTTCCTTTTCATATCTCACGCGTGTTTGTTGTGAAATGTAGTTTGCGTGCAGCGTGCTAGACAGAGTCTGTCGGCGATTTTTCTAAAGTCATGCAGTGTGAAACCTTCTGTCGCCGATCCATCGTCCAGTGTGAACACAGCAGCGACTGAATGCTGGCCAAGATAGTCATGCAGTGTGAAAAGAGCAGCGACCTGACTACTTTGAAAATCGTGCAGTCTGAAAGAGCCATAAGTAGCAAACATAATCAGAGGAAAGGGAAGGCAGGTGTGAGATGGTCAGTGCAATTGCAGGCAATAATAAGAAACAGCTGAGTAAAGAAAATGTGATCAGGTATCTTTAGGGGAAACAGGATTGGTTGACAGGAGATAGATCACACTCCTGTCCAGTTAGTAAAGTTAGTAAGGTGGTAGTAAATGCATCTTTTAGCTGGTTTGCCAACTGCCATAAAACTCCAAAAGAAGAAGACGAAGAATAGAAAAGGTGCGTGGGGAAAAGTGTGTGTGTAAATGAGTGCATATGAGGATAATTAGGAGAGAGAAAAGATGAGGAGAAAAACCTAGTTCATGACAAAACCGTGAAAATTATGCTTTGTTCTCAAATTGTAAATGTTCACAACATCAGCATTGCATGACTACATTTAAAGTCCTTCAGATGTTTATCATTTTTTTCACATGGGTCCAGTTAAAGTCTCTTTTTCCAAACTCTCGGTCCAAAGTCTTTTGCATTTTACAACGGGTGAATCTCTAGTTGTCACTGATGATTGTCTTTTGAACCTTTCTGCCTCTGTCATCAAATTAAAAAGTTTAAGTGCTGTGAGAAAAGGCTATAAATCTCCACGTCCAACATCCTCACACGCAATATAGCCTACTAGCCGAGACTCCTTCTTTATGTGTACAGATGTGATGAATTGACGCAAAGACATGTTTCAAAATTTGACATGTTTTCTCAAATTTCCTACGGAAATCCACCAGTACCACTGGAATTAAAAACATTATTACAAGCTTACCGATTTGAATCAAGCTAAGGCAAGCAGATAGTTTTGAACACTGGCTAGTTATGTACTTGCTCAAATATATTTTGGATAATTTTTAACCCCAAAAAATTACTGACTGGAGCTTTAATTGACTCGGTTCTCCTTCGTTCCTTGACTGTTTCCATAGTTACAGATTGATTATTAGAGTCCTCATTTAGGTGTACCTTGTTAGGTTCTCTCTTTGTTTGCTCTGTATATATAAGCCACCAATTTTCCAACCAATTTGTTCTTTGCAGTGTTTAATGTTTATGGGTAAGTGGTTGTTTTTCTCATAGTTATTCTCCTGTTTACGTCCACATTGAGAGTAAAAAAAGGCAATTTCTCACATCTCAGGCTATGTTTACACGGAAACGAAAAAGTGGCGTTGCGTCATCACTTTTTATTCTGCGTTTTGACGAGCGTTTTGTGTGGGAAATCCGTGTGCAAATGGTGATGCAAATGTGTGTAAAATTCAATGTAGTATGCACTTCAGGCGGCTAGGAGTGTATACTACAACAACACCAAGTCTACGCTCCTGCGAACAACCTTCACTGTCGAGCAGACTTTTGTGTTTTTACCGTTTACACGGGAACGCGACGGTGGAGCGTTTTTAAGATTTTCACTCTGGAGGGTGGTTTCACTTTTTTGCGTTTTTAGGCCTCTAAAACGCCGTCGCCGTGTAAACGAAAGGCACATCCGATAAAATATTTTTACGTTTTCACCGCGAGCGTTCTCGTGTAAACAGGGCCTCAGACATGTTAATTTTGGGATTAGTAATTCTTTATAATTTTTCACAATCTCATTTATTAATTATTATTAATTATATGATTACCTAATAAGGAACTATCTCAGTCCTAAAGTTAATCTTTTTTTCCATATTAGTTAATAGTAGCTAAAGTGTTAAAAGATTAGTTCACTTTTGAAAAAAACTTTTGCTGATAATTTACTCACCCCCATGTCATCCAAGATGTCCATGTCTTTCTTTTCTCAGTCAAAAAGAAATTAAGGTTTTTGATGAAAACATTCCAGGATTTTTCTCCATATAATGGATTTACATGGGAACCAGACGGTCCGAGGTCCAAACGACAGTTAATAACAGTTTCAGATGCAGCTTCAAATGTCTTTAAACGACACCAGACGATGAATAAGGGTCTTATCATGCGAAACAATCGGTTATTTCAAAGCTTATTCCAAAAATGTAACTTTTCTAAGGACAAATGCTAGCCTTGCTCTATTCTGTGAGGCGCGTTTGTAACGTCACGTAATACGTTATTACGTTCAAAAGGTCATGGGCGACGTAGCCGGAAGTACAGAATCAAAATCGTCTGACTCGGGGCTGTCTGCGACAGCTGAGCGAGCTCCAGGAACCAAGTCTGACTCTCCCAATGCGGGGCTATGAGGAGCACCGAGGGGCGTGTTTCCCTGATCCTCTGTAAGACCTGTGGCAACAGGGAGACTGGAGGGAATGCATAAAGCGGGCGGCTGGGCCACTCCTGGGCTAGCGCGTCCTCGCTCTGTGAGAAAAATATTGGGCAGTGAGCATTCTCCTCTGACGCTAAGAGATCCATTACTGCTCTGCCGAATATTCGCCACAGTTTCTGCACTGTTTGAACGTGCAGGGACCATTCTCCCGGAAGGATGGGGTTCCTGCACATGCGTCACTCTTAGCGAGAGCAGGTGGCTCTGGAACCAAACTTAAATGTGTTTCGTCAGCAGGAAGAAGTTCCTGTATCTGACACCACCCTGACGGTTGAGATAGGAGACTACAGCCGTATTGTAACTCCGTCTGTGAAGACAGTAACTCCGTCTGTGATTGTGCCAAAATCAGCCAGTCGTCCAAATAGTTCAAAATTCGCAGCCCCTGACTCCGCAGGGGGGCGAGCGCTGTATCCATGCACTTCATGAACGTACGGGGTGCTAAGGATAGGCCGAACGGGAGGACGGTGTATTGATAAACCTGGCCGTCGAAGGCGAAACGTAGAGAAGGCCTGAGACGGGGATTTATCTGGATCTGAAAATAGGCATCTTTCAGATCTAGAGAGATGAACCAGTCCCCCTTGCGTACATGCGCGAGGAGTTTCTTGACTGTAAGCATTTTGAACGGTCTCCTCATGAGCGCTTTGTTCAAACATCTGAGATCTAAGATCGGTCTGAGGCCGCCGTCTTTCTTGGGGAGAAAAGAAAATAACGGCCGACAGAGAGGTGTGCTAGGCATCTTTATAAAGACGCTCGCTGCTCTTTTGTGAAGTTACACAAGCAAAATACAAATGTAGGGATACGTCGCCAGATGGCGTTAGCTCACAGGATGGCTGAAGGTGGCGAAGACGGCCGGCTTCCTCAGACTCTGTCCACGCTTGCTAAGAGATGCCTTCTCGACGGCGACGCGGCTTCCTCTCTGAGATCAGCAGGTGCATATAGCCTCGCTGAATTGATGAAAATCAGAAAACAGCGGGAAACTCGCCGTTTTGGCGGGCTTTGACGCAATGAGAGCGTGTCAGCTTCTCATTGGCCGCGAGTTCAACCGAGTTCCCTCATAGGCTGTAGCAGTTCTACCTGAGCGAACCAATTAGCTGCTAGCTAGCCTTCTCATGGTCTGCTGCAGATGAACTGCGTTGACAATGGATACACAATTAAAGGATAATTTTTTTGGCTTCAACTTCTCAGAAAAGATGAATCTTTCCCGTAGAGTAAGCTAACTTACGCAATACGAGAGATTTGTGAAATCACAAATTAAACTGCACACAAATGTGTCCCTGCCTACAGGTTGAGCAGAAAGGCTGCACAATTTGACAAGTTTGTATCCAGCACTTTTGAAAATGTGAATCCGAATGCCTTCCGAATGCGTCTCTGTCCCCAGCACATTTCAAACCAAACTGACACCTGTGATACTACCTACAGCAAAACACAATATCTGCCCAAACACCACCCCTCATTCACGCAATATACACAGGAACGTAATCACTGTAATTACTATGCAAACTGGACAAATAAATCAACAGACTCTGAGTTTTTCAAGGGTTGTACGAAACCATTGCGGTCTGTACACAGTCAGCCAGAATCTTTCCGTCTCAACCACAGCTGCTCTTCTCTGCTGCTTCAGATAAGTTCTTTACTGTGCGACTCAATTCTTGGCCACTGAATCAGATGTCTCTGAGGAACCGTGTAAGAGTGTGCCACAAATCCTTGACAACCCACTTCCACTGGATAAACCTGGACTCTCCATTCTCGCTGTTCTGCTTCAGTGGCCAGATGAGCATACTGCAGTTTCTTCCTCTCATATGCCTCATCTACCACATCCTCCCATGGCACCGTTAACTCTATCAGTTTAACAATGCGTGCTGATCCAGACCACAGATCAATATGTTGTCATAGGTTAGTGGTGGCAATCTCAGGTGGAAAAATAAGTCGTTAATCAAGATCAGCCAGCATCTTCCAGTCCCTAGCAGTTTCCAGTTGTCCTGGGTGAGAATTGGTGTTAACAACTTTTCTTGGTGATTGCTTGCCTGGGCGAAGGAATATTGTCTTCTGCGTGTAATGTTTTGCTAGAACAGGCGGCAACTTATTGGTCATACTACGCTTGCCGCTTCCAATGCTAAAGCCAAACATAGCAGTACTTGGTCATGGCGCCAAGTAAACCGACCTTGGCTAAGAGCCACCTTACATCCTGTCAGAATGTGCCATAATGTGGCAGGTGATGAACACAAAGGAGAAGAGGGATCCTCTCCTACCCAGAGGTTTAGGTTCTGCAGTGATGGGAGGAGAACATGTTGACCTGATAAAGACAATGATCCCTACTCTCTTCCATTGACCAAAGGTCTTGTTCCACACTCCCCCATCTCATCCATTCCCTCTGCTTGGCCTAGAAAATGGCCTTTATACACCTCATCCTTTCCTGCTTTCGCACCTTGTTGACTACCAGCTTCCTCCTTTGAGCTGGGCCTGCCTTCCTCCATTTAGGAGGAACATACTGAGCCCAAATTCCCCTCTTCCATGCTTTACCTGTCCCACGGTATCCACAATAGAGGCAAAGGCCTCTACCACAGATTTTTTTGCTGACCACTTTCTACACGTTTTTAACACAGGTGCTGCCTCCCTTACACATTTCTAAGATCATTTCCAGTCTTACCTGATTCCTTTAATATAATGTCCCATTCTGCTGAGGCAGCGTGGAACTCTCAACGATTTCCTGATGTATGAACGTATTAACGCTTCCAGAAGAAACCTCGTAAACAGTCAGTGGCCACAGCAACCTTGGCAGTTGACCAAACTGAAAGGACCAGAGTTTTAGTTTGCCTGGTAGAGCACAGTTGTTTATGCTCTTCAACCCTTCCACTGCTTGTCGTCTAAACTTCTCCCACTCAAACTGTGTCCTTTAGATCCCCATCGTACCATCTCCCAAGACTCTTCACTGACTTCTCAGAAATTGTTGCTATTGCCTCACCATTAATGAAGAATGATTTATCTACTATCGAGATGCTCCTTGATTTATAAAATAAGTAAAATAATCAAAGTCACAAAATATCTGTTTAAAAACTTGGGACAAATGTGAAAATTTGAGAATTACATCTTACACTGTAAAAAAAGTATTGGTTTAACTTAAAAAATGAAGTAACCTGGTTGCCTTGAAACTTTAAGTTCATTGAAATTGAAAAATTGAGTTAATACAATGGAGATTGATTTAATAATCAGAAACTCAAAATGTTATGTTATCTGAACCACATACATTTTCTAAGTTCATTTGACAAAAGAAAAAATGTTGTGATAACAAATCATGTAAACATTTTTTTTTACAGAGGTTGTCATTTTCATTTTGTTTTAGATTTAAATTAATTCAAGGGGACAATTATTAAATTGACATTAAATTGATAATTATTTAAATTGACAATTATTGCACTTTTTTATTATTTATTTATTATTTACATATGAAAAGTATATTTTGGCACATATTTCAAGATATTCAGCCTTTCAATAGACTTAACAACCTCCATGTGCAAACATCCTTTTCATAGTAGACATCTGGATTGTGTGCGTCATCACCATGACTCGCTTGACCTATTGCCTGTCTGGGGTCCTATGTGAGTCCTTTCCTTTACCTACAGGGTCATTAATAAAGCTATGACTCATCAGAACAGATCATCTGCTTTTGGGACCTCATTGCACATATAAGAGAGGTTCTCTATATGGACTGCCTTACTAATTGGGATGTACAATATGCATACATTTTTTACATCTATAAAATACAAGGGCAGATCCTGTACTGAGTAAACGTTTTGCAGTGTCTGCGTTATTCCTACGAAGCCGATCTAGGGAATAACTCTTATAATATTTTGTAGATGCTCTACTTGGTAAACGTGTCTTAAAAGTATGCATACAGCGAATAGTTGTTCTTGTGCTGACAAAGCTGTATGTATCAGAAATATTTGGATCAGAGGCAGTGCAAATCAAAAGCTTTCATACATTAGGAAAAACATGGTTTTCACTTTCCTCTAATTATGTTGCTGTTTTCTTACACATGGATAATTTCCTTTAATTTGTTTTCGTACATTAGCTTCGAGTTAAAAGGAGTGTGTTCCACACCTTCGAGCTGTAAGAGCCGGTCAAACCCAGCCGAAAGTAAGAGGAAGCACTGTGTCCCTGCACTAAATATTTGCCTCCATCTTGGCTTTCATGGAACAGTGAATGAACACAGATTGTCATTTAGTTATTTTCAGAATTGTTTATGCATAATTATATAATTAAGATAAAAAAATACACAATATTGTGAATGCCAACTACCTTTTTAGTATCTTGTTTTCACTCGGGTGTTTGTGTACATATATTAGACACTTATTTATTTTTATATAAATTAAAAACTAAGGGAAGAGTCAATTTCAACTATTTCATTATTTCATTATACACACAAAAATTGGTCTACATATATCATTTAAGTTATATATGTCACTTTTATGAAAAAAAAATAATAATAATGAAATTATTTAAATATAACACATTCTCATTCTCTCTCAGAGTCCGCTTCACACACACACTTGCTTTGGGCACTTGATTCCTGACAACCCAGCACTGAGAGTGGGACACGGGGATAACTGTACAATAAGGTTTCCTTTGTTACCATTAGTTAACAGCCTATCTCTGTTTACATTGTTAACAATAATTTATATAATATATATATATATATATATATTTCAATTTAATTATATATATATATATATATATATATATATATATATATATAACCTTAAAAACTGCAGACTTTGGTCTATTTGCTTTATTCTGGAACTTGACTGCCCTCTGGAGATTTTTATAAAGTCTACACCCTCTTCATAAGGCCAATATATCCTATGCTATTTCAAAACAGCTTGATAATAAAAACAATATTGTAATTGCCAAAGACTGTATAAAAATGTCCAGTTGACCTCATGATTGAAAGTATTTTTATTTGATGAGAATATGTTACATATAAAGGCAACAGTGAGTGAAATATGAACCCACAAATAAATACAAGGGATATTTATTACAGAAGGAAGGACATTGTTAGGGTGAAGGCAGAAGGAAACTGACATTGTATTTTCCAAACATGAGTCTCCCAATGAGCTAACTGGTAAATAAACACAGAACACCTACATCTATGTACAACACATGTTCCTGTATGTTAAGCCACTGTTAAACAGAAATTCTGACATCTTTTTGTTATGTTATTCTGGTTTCTTGTGTGAACAACCGACGAACATCAACAAAAACAAACAAAATACTTTTAGACTTTTAACTTCACTATAACTATTATTCAATATATCTCAGCCTCTGTTATTTACAACAGCAATCACATTTTCTTACTGAGCCTTTGATGCATTATGCATGTATATATATATATATATATATATATACTTTTGACCCCTTTAATATACTGTTTTTGTTAAAGAAATGTTAATAAGAATAACTAACTGTATATTGCACGACTTGTGAAATGAAAGGGGTAGAAGCCATGAATTTGGGCACTTGATTTGCCTCCACTACGTAAAGAAAAGTTGGAAGTGGAAATGTGGAAAAGTTACCAAAGCCCTTGAAAGTAATAAAAATGTCTGTCTGTAAATATTTTCAACACTAGTACTGAGAGAATATAAACATGCTGTCAACTGTGCCCGATATAAAAAAGGACATTAATGTTAACTAATACTTACTTTTTTTCCAATATCATCTCACTCATTAACATAAAACTGGGCTCTTTGTAAAGGTGGAGTATGTTGAGGTCTGTGCAGGAAAGGTAAGTGGAAATAATGTATCTTAGTAAAGCTAAACAAAATGGTACCAACATTTCTCTTGATCCTATACCCATCAATCTTTGCACCCTCCCTGTACGGCCACTGGGTCAATAGGTGCTGAGGCGTTTTAGGCACTGGCAAATTAATTCCAGTCAACACTTCCAGCATGTTCATAACACATTTATCACCATCTGATTGCCACAACTGTCCAACAGGGTGCAGCACAGAAGCGTCCAAAGACAATGCGTCCATGCAATGATCCAATGGGCTGAGCTCTCCAAGGTGCTTAGCAGACTGATGCTTCAATGTAAAGCTGTGCATCAGTGGATAATGTGATTGTAGACACATCCTGTTCTACTAAATCCATGTCATGTCTCCAGCAATACTAATCTGATCTGATCTAAACAGTTTCAACATATACAGTTCATTGCCATAGCTTTAAGATGGATCTGTGGCAGAGCAGGGTCTCTTTTGGTTGGTTAATTCCATGTAAATGTCAGAGCGGAGGAATCGAGGGTACGAGTCTCTTTCCATTAGTCCAAAGATTCTGCTCTGAGCCAGGTCAAAGCAGTCTCCGCAGATGTTCTCCATGTTTCCCTTGATGTGCTCCCTTGTGTAAGAATCCAGATTAACCTTGGAAATAAAACAAGACTATGCTTAGGACACTTTTCATATTTATTTTGGATTGGTTTTCTGGGACATCTGCTCTCTGGAAGAAATTACAAATAATAATAATACTAATACAAATAAATAAGAATACACAAACAAATTCTGTTTTTGCAGAAAACAACACAGTACATCATGTCAACTGAAATGCATTATTACGTGTATATTGCACATGACAGTACAGGATGTGCATTTCTCTATAATTACTGCATGATTTCTGTAAATAGGTTACTTTTTGTGTTTAGGGTTAGACTTTTAGGTAAATGAATTTATTTAAAACAACATTAAAACAATTCATACATACGATGATGACTGGAATATGTTATACATTTCTGAATTAAAATGAATTTAGGTTTTTCTTTTAAGTCAAAATATCACAGTGATGTGAGGATCATGAAGAAAAAGTCTCTCCAGTACTAAAATGTTGAACTTTTTGTATTTTGAGTTATCAACCTCAACTAAATTTAAACTAAAACTTTTGAAAACATTTTGGTTAACTAAAACAAAGCTGAAATAAAATATAAATATTAGACAAAAAACTGAAAGAAAATTTAAATATTAGGCTGACATAAGTTTAAGTAAAAAGGGACTAAAATTAGAAGCTGGAAACAAAAAGATTCAAATTAAAATAAATTAAACCTACATAGTAATATCTAAAATTAACAATAACTAAAAGAAAATGACAAAAGCACACAGTAAAAAATAAAAAAAGGAAAAAATAAATGCAAAGTCAAAATATGAATACAAATATAAATAAATAAATGCTAAAATAGTATTTAAACTTGCAGAACTGCATTTAAAGCTCAATATGTCTCTTAAAAAGATCATTTACCCTTTTTATCTTACCTCTTTACAGGACTGTATGGAGATGTACTCAGTGAATATCTTCTTTGCTCTGGATGCCATTTTGGACAGTGATTTGATCCTCTTGAAGTCCTCACATGCCAGCCAAAAGTCTAGATTCTCTTCACTGAACTCTGTTTGCAGGAAGGAGCGGAAAACTACCAGGCCATCTGAAGAAGGGAAGAGAAAGTTACTCTGATGCTTATTAGAAAACACAGAATAATTATTACAGATTCTGGGGAAAATCTGGATTTGGATCCAGGAGCAGAGGTTAGGGGGGGGGGGGGGGGGGGTTTGACTGCGATTTCACTTTTTTCATTTTAAATAGTGTGTATTGTTGCTGTTGGTGCATGAACAGTATCTGCAAAGTTGCAGCGCTGAAAGTTCAATGTAAGCAGAGATATCATCTTTTTAAAATCAGGAAGTATAATTGCCTACAAAAGCGACTCGATTGGGACTACAGCTGGGTTATGGTACGTCACTAACCCACACATTTGCATCAACCACTCCCTCCGGAATATGCAGAAAAGGACATGCGCATATTTCAACAGCTCCAGCTCGTCGAGTGAGTTGTTCATCCAGCTGTCAGGTCTTCTGTATTCGAACTTCCCACAGACGCTGTACTTCGTCAATGGATACAATTTATGGTTGATTATGTTCCTGAAAATGACGATCATAATCTAGCTCTCTGTGCTGCGCATTTTACGGAAGACAGCTTCCAGAATCTCCACGAGTTCAACACCGGATTTAAAAAGAAACTGTTACTAAAACGTGAAGCAGTTTCAACTTTAAAACCAGAGGCAGCAGTTGTTGGGCCACAACCTGTAAGTAGGCTAAGACCTAATCATTTTAAATGTATTTTCATGAATATTTCCAGACGTAGCCTTGTGTTTTATTTTTTTCAAATGCCAGTGCTGGCTTTATAGCCACTATAGGGTACTAGTTATGCTATTGTGTCTATGACAAACGCGTACAAACATTATGGACCTGAATTTTGTATAAGTACTAACTTATTTTTCATGTATATATGCTTTATGACGTTATTTTCGATTTGATCAAGAACGTAAACTAATGCCAACGCTGTTTGTGTTTAACATTAGTAGCCAGTCAGTTGCTATTGTTGCCAGTCAGATGCTATTGTGTAAAACAAACGTGCATAAAGTTAAAAAATGTAGCAAATTATCATTCAGAAACATTTAGTAAGAGCCGTGTGTGGTGAGGTTCTGTGTACTCTCTTCATCGCCGCTTTCTCGGTCTGATTCTGCCTCAAACTGATACTGCAGTTCGACACATATTTACATCTGGACCGGAGCTCACGTTTCGCCCGTAAAGGTAATGGGCGTTAACCTTCCGGACAACGTGAGCGACAGTTTAGCCAATCACAACACACCGGCCCAAACAAACCAATCTGAGCCCACTACGTGTTTCTGAGGGAGCGGTTTCATAGAATCAGGAAGTCAACCGCTCGTTCAGGGGACAGAGGAGAGCGCGGCTGACAATAAAGGTGAAGTTCATGAAAAATAAGACTTTTTAAAAAAGAAAAACCACGAATACATGTTATATTGCACCCCATAAACACAATCATGCAAAGAAAGAAAGCAGTCAACCCCCCCTTTAAACAACATGGCTTAAAATAGCAGTGACAGCTGCTGAAGTGCAGAGATCAACACAGCTGTCATATCAAATGTGACATATCTTACATTTGTGAGAAAGCAGCGCATCGAGCGACTCTGCCCATTTGAGAGCTTCCTCTGGAGTCGGTCTGTGGATGAGCAGACAGAGTGGTCAACAAAGCCATGACTCGCACTAATGATCCATTCAGATAATTGTAGCACACAAAATAGGCCATCTATTCAAAAACTCCAAAACGTCACTGTTGTTTTGATTGTTCGCAACACTTTTACATCAAAGCCTAGCCTATTCACCCATTCAATGTTTCTGAATGACTGTCTCGATGCATTAACTATCACATGGACTCACTTGTCTGACTTGAAGACTTTCTCAAGCTTGTTGGCTGGATTGCTTATATGTCTGTCGTTGGTCTTCTTCCGCAGAAAAGTCAGGCGGTTTTTCATGTCTTTGGCCCTGAGTGACAAGACAAAAGGCCATCGCATCAGGTGATTTATTAGCTAACTGTTCACTCAAGTACTTCTGGGAGGAAATGTGTTCCAGTTACAGTCGTAAGCTTTATTGTAGGAGGAACATGGATAGTAAAAGCATAAATAATGCTTTCCTCCAGTGAACCTGAGAATGGAAAACATTACATTCATATCTATTAAACTAGAACACCTAAATAGTCCATAGCTGAATTCACTTAAAAAAGAAATAATATTTTGCATAAAGAATAAGCCTATTTGTAAGATTTTTTGCTCAATACTGAAATGCAAAATGACTTGGTTGGTATAACCTAACAACATAACCCTTTTAAATCTTATGGTACCACATCAATCACCTAATAAAACATTAGAATGAGATTTGCTTCCTATTACAATAGGGAAGACAATGGACCAAGGGAGGTTTAAATCTGCACAGTTGTCATGAAAATAATGTTACCCTGCAAAAATGCAATGGTGCAACAAATAGGCAATTTTCATTATTGCAAAGTAAAAAATAACTTTTTTTTTTTTTAGGGTGAAATATGTCCTCAACATTACTTTACAGTTTTATGAGATTTCATCAATAAAACTGCAAATGAAGTAGAAGAAAGAAAGTTGCTTGACTTACAGATTCTTAGATTTCTTCTTTTTGACACCAGTTTTTCCCATGTCACATTTACAGTTTGGTTTGCCACAAACCTGTGGAAGATTAACAAAAGGTCATATCTTTAATTAATTAAGTATCAAATTAATGATGTTTAAGTGTAAATCATCATTGACACTGTTGAAGTTACATAAGTAATGCAAGTTATGTAATCAGATAAGGTTTATGCATTAGCACGCATTGTGTACTATATTGCAATTAATATGCAAAAAAGATTTTTACGTGCATATAATATGCAGTTTTCGCATTTCATTTGAGTGTAATACACACACACCCCACACCACTACTAAATCGACCCTAACCAACCCATGCATATCCTATGCACATAAAAACTCATTTTCGCGTATAAATTGCACGATAAATACACTGTGTGCTATAAGGACGCATTTAGAGTGATTGGGTTGATTTATTAGATGCGCTTCAGTTCACGCGCCGGCACCTCTGTTTGCTAATTATATTATCTACTATATTTGCTTCTTGTTTATTAATCCAGTCAGTTTGTTTATTAAAAACATTGATTAAAATGAAGATACAATTTATACTAAACGAAATTCACTCAAAACAAAACTTAATAAGTGGTCAGAATTATGTCTGACCCATTCCAAATATTTTCCGATATATGGTGACTCAATCACTGATGGACCCAAGAGCGTGCATTTCGACATTTGCAGTAAAAACTTGAAATATAAATTCTCAGAAAATGCATATAATACCAATATATTGAAACATCTGTTTATATACTCCATTAATAAAGGAGTCCAGATATAGGTAAAATATCGTTCCACGTGCATTTTCCATTTAATATGATGAAGGAAATAGACATGCATGAGTGACACAAAAAAAGGAACTCATAAATCATGAAATTTTACAAATCCACCATCTCTTCATTTTTATTAAAAATCTTTAACTTTTAGGTATAGCTAAATATTTTTCAGTAATTCTGTCAATTACACTAAGGTTATAGATTTCATTGAAGGTAAATTGGAGCGGCCACACTGAGCTGTGCGTAAATCCCACAAACATAAAGTGAACGAGAGGCTGTCCGGTACTGTCTGAATTGGTTAACTCTGTGGCGATACATGTGCAAAACAGATTTAACTAATCATAAAGTCAATCAGGATACATAACACAGCCTACTATAGGCCTACACTAAAAAAGGCTATCCTGAGGAGGTGCCTGACTCGAGTATGCAAATCATAGTGGGCATAAAATGACCTGACTCTACTGTATAAGTCAATCGGAAAGAGTCAATGCATGTTAACCTGGAGCCACTCCCTAAGCTTTAATTTCTCTAATAGCAATAGAAATGTTCAGCTTTAATGCTCAATTGTAAGGGAAGTCTTGGCCTTACTCATAGACCAGGTAAAAACCTAAAAGCCCAAAGAGTAAGGTTGTGATGCTAGCTATGTCAGTATATTGATAAAGCCCCCAAGCTACTGCTTGCCTTCTTAACTACAAGCTCAAAATACACAAGGAGCATAGTGGAAAGGCTCTTACCACCTTAACCCTTGAGGAAACTGCAGGGGTGCTAAAGATCTACAGTAGAGCAATAGGGGAGAGAGCTCAATAGTGGAGAGAGCCAGTGCTGTTAATAACAAGCCGGGAAGCCACCTATCTTACCAGGTCCCCAAAGCCTAGGTCGACCAGAGTCATGACTATTGGGTTAAGTCACCTTTTAGTGCTTTATACTACTCAGATTGTTTCAAAGCAGCTTTACATGGATATCACTAACTATATCATAAATAATGATTCAATGAAGCAAAACAGAACCATCCTCCATGGAAACAGAACTGATCCAAGAACTTAAGCATACCACCTGGTATGGGCTCTGCACGGCGGTATTTCCGGTGAAGGTCTAATGCTGCGTTCACGTGCTATGGAAAATAGGATATTTTCCACTTGTGAACTGGTATTTACCAGTGTGTTGCGTTCAAGTGCTTTTGTTGTCGTAATGTGGTAAAAAGATGGAGATCGAGACCTGTTATTTAGCTAAAACTATTTCAGATTGCTTAAGTCATCTGCTACAGCAAGAAAATTATTTATCAAAACTAAAAAGGTAAATAATATGCTGTATATTTTCTAGATCATGAATAGTATATAATTTTTTTACCATTCACGACTCTCGTGGTGCTCACCGCCATTTTGAAATGGTCAAAGGTTATCTCATCTCGGCAACTCGTCCATCAAAATATTCTACGAGTTGGTAAATACCACATGAGGGGGTGTTCATGTGCATTTTCCACGTCGGCTTTTGGTATTTATCATAATTGCCATAGCACATGAACGCAGCATAAGTATGCTCGATAACTTCCACCGATCGTAGTCCAATGCAATACCGAGAATTTATATTGAATTTTATACACCATGGTTATAGTAAAGAAGCGTTAGTCACAAAAACAGACACCCCTCGTTTTGTTTATGCTTCTTTTTAAAATTATATTAATTAAACATAATTACATATAAAATTACATCTAAACGTACGAAAGTTTCGTTTCAAAGACGGGAGGACAGTAAATTTTGAAGACTCTGCCATAATCCCGTTTTCCTCGGTTTTCCTCCTCTTTAATCTCCCCAACCGGAAACTGACGAGCATCCTTGCGTCAAATGCGGAACTTATGCGTGCAATATAGCCCATTACTGCAACACAGGCATGATGTGCAGAGCACCACTGCCCAGGCCTACTACTGCACAAGCCTTCTCCACAAGCAGTGGTTTGGCACGGCTTTCAAGGCAAGGCATGAGCCTTAAGTGAAGATCCTTCCTCCACAGTGAGGAACCACTTCTATCTTCTAATGATTTGAATAGACTGCCATTGGCCAATAGATTGGCATGTTTACTACACGTGTTCAGACACCGGTCATGCTGAGGGAGTTCCCCAATAGCGTCAACTCCAGGCGCCGCTTCCAAGTTCCACTTTGAAAGGTAACTGCATTGATATGTTAAATAACAAATATTAGGGGGGGGGGGGGATCTCGATTCTAACGTTTTGAATCGATTTATAAAGTTAATAAATCAAAATATTCTAAACGTCTGTTAATGTAATGCTGAAGGAACAAAGAATTTTCTTGAAACGGGGGTAAAATTAATCTTAATTGATAATAACAATTCCATATCAGTATTTTAACGTATAGAAATAGCCTTAAATAATGTATAATTCCCAGCACATATCAAGCTTTTTTGCACTTTTTACACACGAGAAGCGCATTCATCGAGGACAAGCCGTGGTAACAAACAATACCTGCTTGTAAAAGTGAATGAACATATCACATATCTCAGTCTAAATTACTAAATGTTGAGAATGCAACAGAATTTTTCTAACTCCAAAAGTTCAGCCACTTATCAGAACCAGCTGATAATCACACATTTTGAAGATGAAAAAGACCTGTGCATGCTCACTCCATAAAACAAGAATATGAAAGGCTGAGCAGCCCCTCTGTCTTCACTGTGCTTGAGTAAAATAATAATGTGGTTACAAGGTGTGTACAATTTAAACTACCTTATTAAATAACTGCACTAACAGAAGCTACTATTCAGTTTGCATACTGCAGCTCTCCTTCTAATCTCTTGTGAACTCTTTCCTCTCTTCATTTAAGCTCAAGGTGAAGGGTTGTCAGATATCACAAAAAAAAAGCAAGACAAGTCCATTTAAATAATAACAATAATAACATGGCAAAACTGTACCAGGGAAACAAATATAAACTGTATTACAAATATTACCAATATCCTTATGTTTAGAAAATATAAATTGATTGATAAAAAAGTAAAACAATAGTAAAACTATATAAATATAAATTGATTGATAAAAAAAGTAAAACAAAAAGTAAAACTATATATTTCTTATATATATATATATATATATATATATATATATATATATATATATATGAAGAGTTCAGATGCAAAAGCCTCTAAGTGCCATTTGAAATTTTCTTCTAGAATGATAATTTTTATCAAGCTTGTATATTTAAGTTCAGTGATTTCACTTAAATGGCAATGATAATTACCTATTAATTGTTATTTAAGTGAAATTACTGAACTTAAATATACAAGTTTGATAAAAATCATAATTAAAGAAGAAAATTTCAAATGGCATTTAGAGGCTTTTGCATCTGAACTCTTCATATATATATATATATATATATATATTAAACAATACTAAAACAATATATATATATATATATATATATATATATATATATATATATATATATATATATATTTCTTTTATATACATATATATATATATATATATATATATATATATATATATATATAAGGAGGGGAGCTGCAAGGACAAATACATTAAATAAAAATTCAAAAACAAGTTTAGAATGAAACCTAAAATCAAATCTATGCATATATCGAATTGTAATTTGATTAAAATCAAGAATCAATTTTGAACCAAATCGTGACCCCAAGAATAGATTTTAATCGAATACTGGGTTCCCGAATGATTCCCACCTCTAACAAATATACTATATGTATTTAACCTCACTTTATTAGCCCAGGGCTTTTCCATAAAAAGAAAAAAAAAGTCTTATTTAGGGAGTAATGCAATATTAATGCGTAATTTTTTCCCACACTGATCATTAAGGTTTTTACAAAAGACATTTATATTTAAGTTTTAAACTGATTTTTTATTTTTTATTTTTTTGAATGCAGAAGTATTTGAAATTAACAAATTAGTACAAACCCTCCTTCCAGTGAAGAGCAGGCAGATCTGGTGGACAGATCCTCCGTTCTTGGTGAGCTCTTTCCTCAAGGTCTGTGGAGACGGGACTGCCCAGCGCTCAGGAGGTTCCCGCTTGGTCTCTATGCAGTCGATGGCCTGATCGGAGATGAAGCGAGGAGACCGGGGCTCTTGCAGCAAACTGCCCTCACTGTGCGTCCGTCTGTGGAGGGACCTCTGCACACACAAGCCCCCGCTCTGCTCCCCACTGCAAGGAGATGATTCCACCATACTCCTCCTCTTCAGAAATCCTTCATCGCTGTCTTCGTCATCTTCTTCCTCTTCCTCCTCATCATCGTCAGTCGACGGTGAGGTCAAAGCATCTGTGTTGAAGGAGCGATCCAGGCACAGCTTAGGAATGACTAGAGGGGAGGAAGATGACGATGAAGATGTGGGTCTGGCACCAACGCTAATGGTCTCGGAAGCGCTCTCACCCTCCCCCTGCTCCCTTTTCTCCAGTTCTGACTCTTGCCCACCTCTTTTCACCTCCTTCTGTCTCTCCTTCCAGATCTCTGAGGTCTCCATGTATGGAGGTTTGCAGGCTTCTCGAGGGGTCGTAGCGGTTTGGTTGGCATCTCCGGTGCAGCTGTGCAGATCTGGGTAAGAGAGCTGCTGAGTTGGAGAACTGCAGTTTGTTCTCCTCATGATAGGCGATGCAGAGGGGCATGATGGGGAACAGGGCTCAGACACACTGTGCGGGCTGAAGCCCAGCAGACCCAGATCAGTCTGTTCGCCTGCATTTGGTTCCAACATCTGTCAATACATAATTAAAAAAAAAAAAAAAAATCAACATTTTACAAATAGCTCTGGATTAAAAAAATCTACTGCTAAAAGAAACTGAAGAAAAATGTCCCCCCCCCAAAAAACATGCTTAAAATGAATATTATGCAACAGATTTCATTGCATTTCACTTGTCCTCTCAGCTCTTAACACCTGTATATCCAGTGGCAAAACCATAGATTCTTAAAATACTGTATTTTTTTTTATTTAAATGAAAAACAACATACATAGCAAATAATAAACTGTATATTAAATGTTTAATTAAAATATAAAATGTATATATTTGTAGTTACATTTAAAATTGTATTATTATAAAATATTATAATTATATATACATTTACATTTACATGAGGAAATTGTGCATCATTCAAACTGAATTATAGTCTATGGTATAAAAAAAAATAAATAACCAAAACCCATCCTCCATGAAAAACGTCACACTAATTATGTATGAGGTTTCCGAGACTAAATTCCAGATATTAAACATTATTGATTGCAATCAGTTTTGACACGCTGTTTTTTTCTCTCTTCAGAAACATAGAAACAGATCACCAACATAAATTATGTTATTAGAAAAAAATCTATCTTACTATTGCAATTTTTTTTTTTTTTAGATGAAATATTAGTTTTGAAAATATGTCAAAAACATCATTGGGGTCTCATAAAAGCAAGAAAGTCAACATAAAAGCAAGAAAGTCAACAGAATGTGGGAGCTAAAAGCTTAAGAAAAGTAGAAACAGTATTGATAAATATTTAATCCCAAAGAAAGAAAGAAAGAGAGAGAGAGAAAGAGAGAAAGAAAGAAAGAAAGAAAGAAAGAAAGAAAGAAAGAAAGAAAGAAAGAAAGAAAGAAAGAAAGAAAGAAAGAAAGAAAGAAAGAAAGAAAGAAAGAAAGACCAATACACCAGTAATACTGGCATTATACTGCACAACATTTTGTTTTCTTATGCACTAGGAGCAATAGGAAAGCAGAAAAAAAAAACTTGGAAATTGAATTGTACACCTCCCTATTGTAAAGGAAAAGGTTAATGTATTCACACTCCCTACACATCTAATAAGCTCATAAAGTACTTTGCTGGCAGCACGACTGACTCACAAGCTCTGCTCTTTAGAAGCATAGCACAGAAAATCTGACACTAGAAGGTAAAAAATGCTGATATAAGCAGCTAGAATGTCATATGTATATGCTCGCTCAATTGTATTTTAAACATTTTGTGCAATAACCAATTATTAGATGATAACATACAAGATTTTACTTGAACATTTTCAAACTAGTCACATTGTCTTTGTGTTATGTTAGTCACGTCTTGTGTCAAGTAAATTTTTTTAAACTTCAAAACAAATTCATACATCCATCTCTAAAATACCTTCTTAAATGCCAATGAAATTACAACGAAGGTGCTAAAGATGAAAAAATATATACTGTATATTTCCAGCAGTTACACTGCAAAAGCTCAAGACATACAGAACATGCAAAAAACAATGTACATTGCCTCACCTTCAAAAAGATCTAATTTTTCGCCCGTACGAAGCGAGTAATGTAGTCCTCCATCATACTAGCATGCATTACAACAGTCCTGTTCTCTCTCTCTCTCTCTCTCTACACTCTCTTTCTTTTCCCTTTCTTTCACGCCATCACATGCGCGTGTCTGCTTGTGCTAGTCTGATGATGATGCCGCTGCTCTCCTGATGTCACTTGCCCACCAAGTGGAGAAAGTGAGAGAGAGCATGAATAAGAAACAAACATTATGTTTAACTTGTGCACTGTATAGAGTGTGACAAGCATTTATAACAACTGTGACAAAATGTATTTATGTTCTCACGCATGCTAATTAAAATGAAATGAAGCTTTCAAAATTGTGTGATTTTCTCCACCTTTAAAATGAAATTGCTTTTCAGTTAATGTCATCAAAAGACCTCTTATTTTTTAACCTCTGCCCTCCAACCACATCGACGTTTCACGAACCGATCGACTCTGATGGATAAAGTCAATAACCAACCCTGCTTTTTTTCTCATTGAATATGCTGTTTTACATTACATTATTTAATCAAAGCATGTTGCGAACACAGTTTTACATTGAATTTAAAGAGAGTGCATTTTTAAAACATTGTTTAAAGTTAAATAAGAAAAAATATTTTATAGTTTAAATATAAATATAGTTTATAAAGCCCTACCTCTCCTGGGTATTTTTTCTAGAATTGCAGACATGCTGTTGTTAAATGCAAAACCTAAGTGGCTGTTTTTGTGAGCAATTGTGCTTGTGTTTGATTTAGTACCTGGTCAGGGCCTATTCTGTCTCTCAGGGTGAGCTGCTTGTCAATATTGTCTCTCAGACACTGGACGACCCTCCTCTTCTGCTCGGATGAAAAAGCTTCCAGGCTGAACAGACACTCGGTCCTCTACAAAGACACACAAAGAGATTGTGTTGTGTGTGTAATATGTAAGAGAAAGAAAATAATTTCATGTTACGGTCTTATTGATTTGAGGAAATAGAAGAAATTGACCATTTTTATCACACAAGGATGCTTTTAAAAGCACGTTCTACCTCCAAAGAAACCTCAGTGTCATGTGCTATTATGCTGGAGTATGGCATATGAGAGATGCAATCATACTCACTTGCACATTCATGTCAGTGTGTGTGTATGTGCGAGGTGTTGTCAGGGAGATGGGCAGATGGCTGGGTCGATGAATGTGTTTGCTCGAGTGAGCAGGCTACGTCTTTCAGGCACGTTTACTCTGGAGAGGAAGAGCAGCTTTAAAGGCTCTAATATGTGACGTAAGCCCCAGGCACATGAGGCCCTCCATTTATCAGCCGCACAACATTTACATCCTGTAAATGTTTACCACAGGTCCATCCTGTTGGATCAACGCTTCGATGGGAAACGCATTACATTGTGTGATTTGTATTGCGGTGCACAGAGTTAAGTCTTAAAATGTGCCGTGAGCAGAGATCTGTGCTGAGCGAGTGGGTCGGTGGTTAGATGCAGGATCTCACCTCTATCCAGTAGGAGATGTACAGCCGCAGTTTGTCTGCAGGAACTGGAGAGAAGGAGACAGAAGTGTGAATTTCTTCACCCCGAGGCTGTCAGGGTGTTGTTTTTTTTTTTTTTTTTTTTTTTTTTTTTTTTTACATTCCTCCGGAGGATGTTAACACCCACATGTATCCAGATATAGGTTAAAGGTGCTATATAAATAAATAAATATGTATTATATATTACAACTTTTTACACCAAAAATATTAAATTACAAGAAACCCATAGATGTTCAGATTTTATATATAGTAACCAAATTCCATCGCACACCTGCAGGTGATAGGTGCGTCGGATAATAAGACCAGACTAGCTAGTCGTTTTAGCAGATAAGAAACTCCCGCACACTATCGTTACTTGCAATTTAAAATTAATGTTTATTCACACACGTTTCGGTCACATGACCTTCATCATGAGTATACAAAATGTTCAAAATCATCTCTTTTTAGATAAGCACATGACCAATCAACAGAACTCCATCTGTAAACAATTAAGCTCATTGGGAGTACATAATTAGCACCACATCACAGACAATTACAAATTGTATTAGTTACAACAATCTAAAACATTGAGAAAGTGACTTTGCTACCTAGAGGGGGAGACATTGAATTACTCCTACAGAGACGTGAGTTGTTTTGGATTTACACTCTTCAAACTGTATCACCTATGTATGACAAAGCATTATTTAATGTAATGTTATAGTGATTTTGTATTTTTATTATTTTTTTGAATGATATGTTGTTTCTACTATGTATTTGTAATGAGTTTAAGGGGCTAAGGAGCCTGACTGTTGCAACTGTTGATGTTGTTTGATATTGACGTGTTGATTGTGTGTTTTGGATGATCTTGTTGATCTACAGGGTGATCTTAACGTTGTGTGTGAATAAACATTAATTTTAAATTGCAAGTAACGATAGTGTGCGAGAGTTTCTTATCTGCCAGATTTTATATATAAAAATGAAAACTATTAAAAATAAATGCTGTTAATTGTAATAAACTGTAAACAAATACAATTTAAATAGTAAAAGCCAATCTTTAAATGAAAATAAGAAATGGCAAATGAACTGAAGTAAAATAAGTTGAAGTTGAAATACTAAAATTACTAAAACTATAACTAAAAAAAAGAAAGTTTAAATAGAAATATTTATATAGAAAATATAAAAAGTAAAAGTTAATTAAATTAAATACGATAATAATATACAATTAAATAGGCTATATGTATGAATCACTTTTTATTGTAAATGTGTGTACAGCTTGTAATGAACCAAAAAATGAGACCTTCCCCGACTGCCTGTAGACATATTTTTATGTGAAGGATTTGGGAAAATTAGAAGGATGTGACATTTATGGGCGCTCCTAAGAGCCTCTCTTCTGTTTAATGACATGAAACGAATGCTTATACAATGTTCAGGATAATGCTGAAAGAGCCATACTGTACTGTAATGTCAATGTGTCATGCAAAGAAAAGGGAGAAATTTAAACTATAGTCTCACATTGCAAAAAAAAAAAAAAAAAACAGTAGCAGAGAGTGCTACACTGGTCTCTTTACATAGCCACTGATGCTCACTGGATGCACTGGAGGTAAACATCAAATTATGAAGATGAAATACTCCAAGGCACTCATGTGGTAACAGCCTTTAATCAGCCTTTATAGCCGCACATTGTCAGATAGTATATAGTCTCAAATAAACATATTATAACAGTGTAATTTTAATTACCTCATCTGTCTACATGATGTCGGTGAATTGCAGAGTTCCTGCAAACATCTTTGCATAGCTATGTAAAGCTTTTTAACAGTTCTACCTATAAATTCAAAGTCTACCTATAAATTCAAATTTAGTTGTTGTAACCTTATTCAATCAGGTTTATGCAACATAAAACAAGAGAATGCTGTTTTAACTTAATTGATTTACATTGACCCAATATACAATGTCCAATAAAGCTCAGGATGGACACATTCGACACATGCATACTATGACTGGACCACACCTAAAGAGGGCATTCTGAGTTGTGACATGTGTCAGCTATAGGTCATCTGCTCTGAAGGACAAAGAAGAAGAAAAGGTTTGTGTTTGGCTGCTACTTGCTGATTGGCAAATTTAGCTTCAATGAGATTGTGATTTTGGGGCTATTATACACATTATGTTTCATCGAAGTGAAAATCACAATTGACATTATAAAACAAACAAACAAACACTAAAGAAAAGATAATTTGTATGCCTCTTGTTCAGTTTAATTAAAAAAACTTAATTAAAAAAAAAAAAATTAAAAACTACATTAATATTTTTTGTTGACATAACTAACTGGAATAGTTATGCATTTCCCAAAAGCAGCCCTGGGCAGTGGATCTGTAGTTCCCAGCATGCTTTGTAAGGGACGTCATTATAGACGAATCCGGCGAAACTACCGGAAGTAAGCGGGCGCCATTACTGAGCTGTTGCTGGGTAGCGTTGCGCCATTGCCTTCTATTGTTTTAGTTGCAACTTGCGTCCACTGGAATAAACAGCCCGCGATTTACGACTGTCACTAACGTTACAACGTTAGCCCTTGTATAATGTCCAGTGGGTAAACAGTTTCTGTTATAAATTGTTTCAATGGTGGCAGTAAAATTTCAATTTTGAAGAGAAAACATTGTGAATACCCCGGGTCGACTGCCCCTGTCTGGTGCCGTACGGTTTACACAGATTTCCTGGGCGAGTACAAGACGCGGACATTCGCGTATAATAACAATTATTTAATGACATAAGTAAAAAAATATAATAAATGTGTGATATAGTGATCAGCAGATCTCCTCTCTTGTTATTTTTTCTATTCAATTAACATGCTATGGTCATTAAATGGCTTTCCTGAGCTGAATGTAACGTTATGTGACATAATTGTTCTCCTGCTGTTATATTGACCTCTTTCCATGGTTTAAAAACACTAATTGGTCGATATTGTGTATACTTTCTAGCTGTAACGTTACCTTACCCATGCCCGTTGCTATGTAAAAATGAGATAAATAATGGACACAAATGAAAAACATGAAATTGTTTATTTGATTTCATTTATTTATTTATTGTTGCCAAATGGACAGATCTTTTTTTAGTTTCCTCGGTAGCAAACGTTAGCCTAGCTTGCTTGCCAAGCTATTTTCATAAATAATCTGTAAGATCGTTTGTACCTTCATCTGTGACTGGAGGCCAATGTCTAACATCATCAACCCAACAAGTCTGCCTGGCTGTAGCTGTCATCAAGGGTGCGTTATCACCTTATCTCCGAGGTTTGTTTACATGCCGGTGCATATGTCTATGCCGGTGTAACAGCTCAGTAATGGCGTCGCCACAAGATGGCAGCCTACACAAGAACGCTCGTCGGATTCGTCTATAGAATACACTCGCCTAAAGGATTATTAGGAACACCTGTTTAAATTCTTATCAATGCAATTATCTAATCACATGGCAGTTGCTTCAATGCATTTAGGGCTGTGGTCCTGGTCAAGACAATCTCCTGAACTCTGAATGGGAAACTTAATGTCAGAATGGGAAAGAAAGGTAATTTAAGTAATTTTGAGCATAGCATTGTTGTTGGTGCCAGACAGGCCGGTCTGAGCATTTCACAATCTGCTCAGTTACTGGGATTTTTACGCACAACCGTTTCTAGGGTTTACAAGGAGTGGTGTGAAAAGGGAAAACATCCAGCATGCAGCAGTCCTGTGGGTGAAAATGCCTTGTTGATGCTAGAGGTCAGAGGAGAATGGGCCGACTGAAGCTGATAGAAGAGACTGAAATAACCACTTGTTACAACCGAGGTATGCAGCAAAGCATTTGTGAAGCCACAACACGCACAACCTTGAGGCGGATGGGCTACAACAGCAGAAGACTGGTCTGATGAGTCTCGATTTCTGTTGAGACATTCAGACGGTAGAGTCAGAATTTGGCGTAAACAGAATGAAAACCTGGATCCATCATGCCTTGTTACCACTGTGCAGGCTGCTGGTGGTGGTGTAATGGTGTGGGGGATGTTTTCTTGGCACACTTTAGGCCCCTTAGTGCCAATTGGGCATTGTTTAAATGCCACGGCCTACCTGAGCATTGTTTCTGACCATGTCCATCCCTTTATAGCCACCATGTCCCCATCCTCTGATGGCTACTTCCTGCAGGATAATGCACCATGTCACAAAGCTCGAATCATTTCAAATTGTTTTCTTGAACATGACAATGAGTTCACTGTACTAAAATGGCCTCCACAGTCACCAGATCTCCCACCCAATAGAGCATCTTTGGGATGTGGTGGAACAGGAGCTTCGTGCCCTTTATGTGCATCCCACAAATCTCCATCAACTGCAAGATGCTATCCTATCAATATGGGCCAACATTTCTAAAGAATGCTTTCAGCACCTTGTTAAATCAATGCCATATAGAATGAAGGCAGTTCTGAAGGCGAAAGGGGGTCAAACGCAGTATTAGTGTGGTGTTCCTAATAATCCTTTAGGTGAGTGTATACAGTATACTGTAACATTTTGTATACAGTGTGTAATGATACTGTAAATTACACTGCTTGTTTGAAGATTAAGCCTTAGTAAATTGATTAAAAAATTAGGTTGGACCAACATAAAAAATTGGTGTGACTAATGGCCCTTTTCCACAGCATGGTACGGTACGGCACGGTTCGCTTCGGCTTTAAATGGTACCACCCATGTTGAGGTTCTAAGTGTACCGTACCAATACTAAAATGTGACGTGAACACACTGCAGATCACTGATTGGTCAGAGTCAGACAGAATCGTCACTTCCAGCGTGATTGTATTTGCAAAACATCAAACCCGCTAGATTTAAATAACAGCCACCGCTGTAGCACCAGTTTTAAAACAACTTGCTTGACTTGCTTGAAAAAAGAAAGAAAACTTCCAAAAAAGAAATGGCTGAATCGTGGTCAGTGGACGAAGTGCAGACGTTCCTCTCGTTGGTTGTCGGTCAGACTATAATCCCACCCACTTTGAAGCGGTACTAACTGCAGTGGAAAATCAAAACGAGCCGTGTCGTGCTAAGCCGAGTCGTACCACGCAGTGGAAAAGCGAAGCGAGCCGAATCGTGCTACGTCGAGCTGAACCGTACTGAGCCGTACCAGCAGTGAAAAAGCGCCATAATGTACTGAAGTTAAAAATACTAGTGTAAATTAATTTGACCTAAACTAAATTGTGTTGACCCAACTAAAGTCATTTATTTTGAATGAACTAAATTAAACTGTGTGTAAAAATGTACAGTATATGAATACATGTAATAATATAATGAATGATTATTTGGAGTGTATTCACATCAAGGTGGAAAAGGACTTTCATCTTATAAAACCAAAAAGATTATATCAAACTTAACCTAGTTTTGCCAGCAAGGTAAAATTACTTATCTACTGACACTTATGCTTTCAGTGCACCTTGTTGCTGTTTTTCAGGTTGTTTGAATTCAGTTATAATCATCTTAAATCATGTATTTCATTTAAATAAAACCAGTTATTGTACATGTTACCACATGAAGTATATTTTCTAAATAGAACTGACCAAAAAAAAAAACAGCCCCTTTAATACTAAAATTACACTGATATATTAAACTAAACTCTAAATATATTTCCTGGGCAAGGGTGAGGTCAACCAAAATGAGATTGGTCTATTCTGGTCCTGTTCTGGAAAATTACTAGCCATGGGAAGCCAAACCTTATGCAAATTTGAATAATTCCAACTACATTTATACATAATTTTCATATCTAAATGTATCTGTATGCCTTGAGCACACATTGTACAAATTGACTTATTAATACCGTGATATTAATTTGGTCCCTCTCTAAGCATTTTTGCCTGTCAGTTCCAATAATGGACTTTGACTGTAAAGTGGCTTTAATGCCATATCCAAAAGGACAAAGGTCAGCATACTGATGGCTATTTCAGAAACCAAGATGTCAAATAAAGGTTGAAGATAGAAATGCCCTCTGTGCCACATGCTGCCGTATTTCTGTTCTCAGGAAGGTAAAGAATACACGGTCCCGCCCACCCTGCCTATAACGGGCTTTACCGGAGACATGGCCATTGTTCCCAGCAGACACATAGAGAGAGAGCTGTGTTCTCATCACACACACATACTCATTCCCACAGTCTTGACGCCTCCTTCCTGACTGTCGCTACTATCACACAGTCACAAATAACACAGGGTGGACCTCCTTAACATCCCCTGTACTCTACTCTAAACAATCAACCCAGAGATATTATATACAGATAGACTGAATGATTGAGACAGACAGACAGACAGACAGACAGACAGATAGACAGACAGACAGACAGACAGACAGACAGACAGACAGACAGAAAGATAGATAGATAGATAGATAGATAGATAGATAGATAGATAGATAGATAGATAGATAGATAGATAGATAGATAGATAGATAGATAGATAGATAGATAGATAGATAGATAGATAGATAGATAGATAGATAGATAGATAGATAGATAGATAGATAGATAGATAGATAGATAGATAGATAGATAGATAGATAGATAGATAGATAGATAGATAGATAGATAGATAGATAGATAGATAGATAGATAGATAGATAGATAGATACATAGATAGATAGAAACAGACAAACAGAAAGATAGACAGACGGACGTACAGACAAGGCAGATGGATGGATGGATGGATGGATGGATGGATGGATGGATGGATGGATGGATGGATGCAGGGATGGATGGATGGACACCAGTAGATAGAAATTTACTTCACTTCAGAAAGTTTATCTTAACCTGATGTAAACCAGGCACTAGAACTACCTTTGCTTTTCTAAAATGCAGCAACACGTTGCAGAGCTCAACATTAGAAATAGCTGGATGGCCCAGGGCCAGTGTGAGATTTTCGGAACAGTTGACAACTGAAACAGGCCAGTGCTGTTTTTGATCATACACGTTTTATGTTCTGTGCAAAGTGATGTATTTAACATTGTTGATCTGCATTCTACTGCTTTAAATAAGTCAAATATTTGTCAAAAATAGCTAGAATAATTTGTGATGGATAAGAACCATCAAAAAGTCATGATTTGCACTATATCCCATATTTTTTCCCATACTTTTTTTTAATATAATGAATGATTTATAGTTTTTATATAGTATTTTAGTAATGATATAATTAAAAGCCTAATAAATAATTTGTACAGAAAAATATAAATATATAAAATATATGATGCACATACTGTAAATGTGTAGATTTGTTTTTGTGGTGGGGCCATTGATACTCAGAAATTAACCGAGTTAACGGAGTCAAAAAAACTTATCCGAGTCAAAAAAATCCTTACTTATTTATAGTCCTTATTTATCTTTGCCACAAAGTTAAGTGAGAATTGTAGTGCATACCGTCCTGCAGCTGTATCTGATGGAGGTAGAGTGGAGACTGTAGTACATTACAGCGGCTTGGTTCATCTTCCCTGGTCAACAGCATCAGGTCTGTGTAGATGAATACTGTAGCCTATAGGGGGCGATACAGACAACAATGAGTTGCAGCGCACTGAAACATCCCCGTCTGACCTTCTTGTACCACTCTCTTAGGACAAAGATCATTTTTTATAATGGAAAACATGAAAGTCAATCTTAATTTAAAATAGAGAGCAGATGTGGAATTACACCGAGAATGAACTCCTTCACTTAAATAACATTATATAACTACAACACTTGTTAAAGTTACAATGAATCAAGTAAAGTCAAGTTAAGGTTATTAGGAAAGGGAAAAGCTCTGATTCCCACACAGAAAGCAGCAGGCTGGTTGCACTGCTTTGCCTCTCATGGTGCCCACTGCCCAGGCTTGGATTTAGGCCAGCTTAATAAGAGAAGCTGAACTAAATCACAGTCAAATACACACACTCTCATTCTAGGACACTAGAGGAATGTGTTTAGTGATGTAGAGCTCATCCTTCTTAAACACTCTGATCTTTAGAAACTCTTGACTACATTACTCAAACAGGTCTTTCGGCAAAATTGAGGTCAGCCTGCATGCAGACGGGGGCCTGCGAGCGAGCACAAAAGATGGGACAGACACTCAAAGGCAATTGCTATAGATACAAAGTAGGTTTTGGAGGCCATTGTGGCAGTCTGAGATTTATCTTTGCACAATATTGCTCATGCTGAGGAATCCGAGGTCATGTTTTTCACAAACTGCAGGTTTCTTTTAAAGCTGCAGCAGAAATAAATCTGGGATCAAGGTATCTGCTTCCACATTATGTGGAGCACATATTTTGTGTCGGGCATTACTGTCAACGAGACAAATATTCCTGTAGTTTCCAAACGATCGTTCAGTGAAATGGATCATCTAGAGGTAGTGTTTCGTCTAGCTTGAGAAAATATTGGGGTCTCTGGACTAGCAGGCTTTTAGAGAGCCATCATGAGAACAAGCTCAAATCTGAGCAAGCGAAATAGTCAATTCTCCTGAAACGGGACACCAGATCTAGGTCACCTTCAGAGCTCGCAAGCAAGACATTACAAGAATCGTTTCTGCATATTTTATTCAAGACAAGACATTGTAGACAGCATATCTCAAGCTAGATTTCTGAAACCTGATCAGGGTCTTACTTAAAAGGATCTGAAAGTCATTAATTGTTAAAACTAAATGCAAAAATGTTTTAAACATGGCAATGGTCTGCAATGAATGTTGACAGATTCACCAGATATAAAACATTAAATGTCTCGCTTATACAAAGCTATCGCATAGCATAATGGAAGGCATTATATAGTGCTTTTTCAACATTTTTACCTCATTCGCAAATTGTGAACCTCACAAATTGTGCTCAGATTTGCCAGTCTGCAATTAAATGTCATGAATCTCAATAAGAACTTAAATATTTCTCATTAAATTCTGAAGAAAAATGAATTGGGATGTGACATCCATAACATTTTTATGGCGCTACACTCATAGTGTATTTGTGTAGTAAGTTATAAATGAATTTGTTAGATAGTTAACCCAAAAATAGGAAAATTATGTCATCACTTCTTTCTTCTGCTGAACACAAAAGAAGACATTTTGAAGAATGCCAATAACCAAACAGTTGATGGTAGCCATTGGCATATAGTTCCATTATAGTAAGTCAATGGGGCCCATCAACTGTTTGGTTACCCATAGTTTTCAAAATGTCTTCTTTTGTGTTTAGCGGAAGAAATAAATGCATCCAGGTTTGGAGCAACTTGAGGGTGAGTAAATGATGAAAGAATTTACGAATTTTGGGGGGTTAAACTATCCCTTTAAGTCCCTTAATTCATAAAAGACAACCTCTGAACAACATATTTTCCTTTGGGGAGAGTGACAGTTAGTAGCATTACCTTAAGAGATACGTGTTTACTGTCATGAAGGATCATTTCCTCTGATAAAATCAGGACTCTCTCAGGGCTGCACAGGTCCAGTGGCTGCAATGCAATTAAACACTCATTAAAGCCTCAATATTTGCATCATGTTAGTCATGTCATTTGCACAATGGTACGTGTTAGTACACCACATCCCAGGCCTTGTCCTAAATGTAACCCTAAGCCCCCGTGATCTTTCTCCGAGTCCAAACATTTTAATGACAGAATGGCGCTTTGACTGTAGGGTAGAAGTCTGCTGCAGAGCTCGCAGGCTTGGCAAAAGTGTGCATCGAGGGCGCTTTGCGGCTACTATGCGCACTTTTGACAAGCCTGCGAGCACCCTTCTGACAACGAAAAATTGGACAGCCTATTGTCTTGTGGACTTAACGGGCAGTGTGACTACTGTCTACTGGCTACTGTCAACTGTTTGCTTAACGACAGTCTTCAAAATATATTCTTCTGCGTTCAGCAGAGGAAATAACTTCATAAAAGTTTGGAACAACTTGAGGGTGAGTAAATGAGGTTACACTTTATTTTAAGGTGTCATTGTCACACTGCACTTATACATTTAATATGAAGAAAATGAATAGTTGAATAGGTTTTTTTTTTTCGCACAAAAAGTATTCTAGTGGCTTGATAAACTTAAGATTGAGCCACTGTAGTCACTAGGACTACTTTAGCCATGTTTTTAATAACTTCTGGGCTAGCAAGTTTCAATCCCTTGAGAAGCCTATGGAGGAGTGATCCAGCTCTCAGATTTCATCAAAAATAACTTAATTTCTGTTCTGAAGATGAATGGAAGTCTTACGGGGTTGGAACAACATGAGGGTGAGTAAATACTGACAGAATTTTCATTTTTGGGTGAACTAACCCTTTAATGTAAACTACTGACCTTTTAACTCTGCACTAAATTAAATATAACATAGATAAAATAAAATAAACCAATGATAAGGATTGCATCAAAAACTGGGAAGAAAAACAGATACTGAACATACCTGAACAAAAACAGGGAAGATGAGAATCTTAGGGGCCAGACTGACATATGTGCCATAGTTGGAGTGAGGCAGGTGGGACTGGACAATGGTGCAGTTCTGGTAGTTGGCAAAGCTCTGTCTGTAGGATGAGGGAGGCATTGTTGTGGTCTTACTGCTCATAGACCTGCACAAGGTGGCTTGTGCGCGCAGCCCACCATCCTGCAGGTAGTCTGGACTCTGCTGCAGTCCTCTGCTAGTCTGATAGATCCTTCCTATAAGAAGAAATACGAAGAAATATCATTAAACACTCACAAAAAGTACCAAAAAGTTTTTAAAAATGTAAAACATTATCAATTATACATTTATAGCAATTCATATTTATAAAATAATAAAATCTTACTGCCCCCAAACTATGAATATGTTTGATTATGAATATGTTAATCATTCTCTGCCATGGTATGTCAATATGCCTGACGGTATTGCCATCTGTCCTACAGGCTCGTAATGACCGAATCTACAGTTTTTTGCTTCTTTCTAAAAGAGCGTATGCAGCGATTTCACATTTCAAACTGATTTGAGACTAGCCATCATCAAATCTTAACCTAAACATGTAAAGCAGAAAAGGTAAAGCTTCTCATGGGCTGTCTTACCTAGAGTTCCCAGTGTGCCATTGGAGTCAGAGTACACTGGCTGCAATATCTGTAATAAAAACATTTACAAAGGAGACACATTACCCCAGCCATCAGTCAGAATGAAAAAGAATGTAATTGCATTCAGATTCCAACCTGGTTTCCCGGGCTGACAGGGGAGAGGATGATGTAGTTGTCGCCGTTTGATGATGTCACACGGGTACCTTTGAGGGTCTGGGTGCGTGTTTTGTAGTCATTTTCTTCTCGTTTGCCAGTCCAAGACCACAGTGACTCTCCTATTCCATTTCCTGCGTTATCAGGGCCACTTCCTTTTTTACGACGACCCTGTTTGTGATTGGTGGGTCGAGAGAGTAAAGGTGGGGTTTTGTTTTGTGTCTTTGCAGTTGAAGATTGAGAATCAAATCCGGAGGGTTTGTAGGAAGGTCTGTGGATAAGACCCTCGTAGTAAGGCTTCATAATAGGCACTGTCCTCCATACCACCACTGTGATCTCATTTCGACAATTCCTGCAGGAAGAGAGATCATTTTAACAATAAGGCCTAAATGGATTTAAAAAGAACCGTTAAAGAAATTCAAATTAAATCATCATTTGTTCACTCATATGTCATTCCAAACCTGTTTGTCTTTCTTTCTTCTGTGGAACATAAAAGCAGATATTTTGAAGAATGGTAGTAACCAAACAATTCCGGTTCCCATTGTGACTTTTGTTTTTGTCCTTATAATGGAAGTCAATGGGAACTGACACTGTTTAGTTACCAACATTCTTCAAAATATCTTCTTTTGTGTTTCACAGAAGAAAGAAAGTCATAGAGGTTTGTAATGTCATCAGGGTATGTAAATGATGACAGCATTTTATAACTTAACCTTTACCTCATTAAATGATTAGCATTAAGAATCAGAAGTGAAATTGTTGTGAAACATGTGGCTACAAAATGATCACCAAAAACATCGCACCTGATGGCATGAGCCAGGTCCACACACTTCCAGTGTTCAACCGGCTGGCCGTTCAGCTGCAATACTGTGTCCAGCTGCTGCAAGCCAGCCTGGTGAGCCGGACCACCTAAACAAAATAGACAAAAACACTTGAGATCATAAATAACAGTTAAATAAAGTATGCCCATTAAAAAAAAATGACAAATGACATCTCTTCAATTAGATAAAATGCAGAGCAAATGGAGAATAAATAAGTAAATAACATGCAACTGCAATGTTTTAAACTATTCTGAGATTTACCAAAATGCAAATAAGTATGCAATTCATCAGTCAGATATTTCATTATGAACATTTTAAACATTTCTCATTAAATTCCACAAAGATTTACCATTTATGTCTATTTTTAAATTAGAAATGAAGCTAGTGGAGCTAGTCACAGGGGTAGTACCATTAAAAGGACAACTTTTTTTATGTATCTAACCCTTAAAGGTGCATATTAATAGCTTAGAGTAGTATTATGTACCCTTAAGTTACTGATATGCATCTTTTTCTGAGAGTGTGGCAAAACTATGATATTTAAGAACCTTAATTAGTACTTTCTATGATTACTTCTCATTAGGATTTTAAAGAAGGACATCTGAGACAAAGTTGATACTCAAATGAAACAACTAAGAATCCCATAATGTCTCCTGCGCAATGAATTATCAACTTTTGAGCCATACATTTTACATACCATACATACATTTACATTGAGCCATACATACATTTTACACTGGATACAATTTTATAATAATTTACAGGGATACTCCACTGTTTTTTTTTTCATAATAATAAACTTTATTACAGACTCACCGGTCCAGATAAAAAAGACAGACAGATAAGACAATACACACAATAAAATACATACTTCAAAGGAGACAACTATACCAATGCTTCCATAACTTAGACACATACCGTGTAGTGCTAAATTTGATATTGGTCAAAGCCACAATTATATAATTCTCTGAGTTATTCAACCGACATATAAATTTGTACATGAAATTTCTCAATGTGGCTTGCAGGGTATTAACACCTGCCGCCACAAACATCTCACTGGCGCTACACCAGCGTGGTCTTCTCAGCAGAATTCTCAAAGCATCATTGTAAGCTACCTGAATTTTATGCAAGCTGGCTTTGCTGAAACTAGACCACAAGTGGGCAGTGTAGAGAGGAGTGCAGTAAGCTCTGAACAAAGCAACTTTCACTCTATCTGTGCATCATATTAAACTATGTTATTCCCTTAACTAAGACTAAGAGTTGATACATACCTCTGTCCTCTCAGTGATAGCACTTAACTAGTCCAGTTCATTCAATATGGGCCAAGCAGAGAAGCGACCAAACACCTCCATGTTTTCCCTTTTAAATACAGTTACTCGAGCAGTGTAACTCGACCTAGGACGGTGACACAAAATAAAACGTTGCACTTTTCTAAGCGTGTAAAATGGATAACTATATTGTATGGCGGAATACCACAGCAAGTGTTTGGGAGCACTTCGACTATCATCACTCGAGAAAAGTCTCACTCTCCGGAGTGATGATATTACTGCACAGTCCATAGATATATATGTGCCGCGTTGAAGTGCTCCCAAGCACTTGCTGTGGTATTCTGCCATACAATACAGTTATCCACTTAACACGCTTGTGCAGCGTTCATGTTGAAAAGCGCAACATTTATTTTGTGTCACCCTCCTTATTTTGTGTCCACTACTCGTGTAACTGTATTTAAATAGGGAAAACGTGGAGGTGTTTCTCTGCTTGGCCCCTATAGGTTATATGCACGCATAAGTTCCGCATTTGACGCAAGGCTGCTCTTCAGTTTCCGATTGGGGAGATTTAAAGCAGAGGTAAACCGAGGAAAACGGGATTATGGCAAATCTTCAAAATGTACTGTCTTTGAAACGAAACTTCAATACGTTTTGATGTAATTTTATATATAGTTATGTTTATTTAATATAATAAACATAGAAGCATAAACAAAATGAGGGGTGTCTGTTTTGTCTGTTTTTGTGACTAACGTTTCTTTAGCATAGCCATAGAGTATAAAAACCAATATAAATTCTCAGTATAGCATTGGACTCGGTGGAAGTAATCCAGCATCCTTAGACCTTCACCGAAAATACCGCCGTGCATAGAGCCCATTGAATAAACTTAAGTGCTATCAAAGTGTTTTTCGCGCGCCAGAGCGATTGAGTGCACGCACTGAGACGAGAGAGGTATGCATCAACTCGTCTTAGTTAAGGGAATAACAGTTTAATATGGAAAAAAAAAACGGTGGAGAATCCCTTAAAAGCTAATTATTTGAAGCTAATTAAAAATTATATTGATATTGATACATCTTGAGTTTTTAAAATTACCTGGATCAACAGCCTGGACCCGTACAGGTGAGTCAGAGCAGATGGTGAAGCCAAAACCATCTTTTCCTCTCAAAATGGTCACCTGTGAAAGAGAACATACATTTACAATACTATTTTTTTTCAGAAGATATTTATAATTTACAAAAGATTTCAAATAAACGCTGTGCTTTTAAAAGGATATACTCAAAAAAATCCTGAAATATAATGGTTTCCTCTAAAATGTTAAGCAACACAACTGTTTTCAACATTTATAATAATAATAACAATAATCAATAAAACAGTTGTAAAACAATAAAAAAAAATCTTGAGCACTAAACACTGAACAGCTTTGGAATCAATTACATTAACACAAGAAAAAGACTGGAGCTATAAATCAAAAGTTTCAAATTCAATTAAATGAAAGTCATTAAAATATAGCATTCCTGGAAAAAAATAAAAACCTACCCCAAGTGATGCGTCTTTTATACAGACTGAAATGAAAGTGACCTCAGCCTTTACAGAACATTCAGGAAGACAAACTACCCACAGTAAGAGTACAGTGTAAGGCCCCACAGTAGCCGGGTCAGAGAGTGTGTCTGTGTGTGTGTGTGTGTGTGTGTGCTAGAAACAAACATCCCCCCGGAGTGCCACTGTACCCCAGAAGCACGAAGACTGAAATGCCACAGCACCAGAGTCAGGGATATTAAAAACTACAAGCTGAGAAATTAGTCAGGGTTGCTGGGTGATCAAGAGGCTTTTCTTTTTCCCTGGCAAGAAAAGGAAACGACGGGGGGAGAAAACTGCCATGGCACTGACAAACAGCAGAGACAGAATATTTGGACAGTAGAAGTTCAAAATGTCAACAGAACCTTGAGCCAAACTAAATAGGAAATGTTGAGGGGGGGGGGGGGGGGCGTCTCACATTTAACATGACATTGACCGCACAACAACAAAGAGGCTTGTTTAGGGAGGGAGAGAGAATAAAAAGAGAAAAAGTGATGACAGCTCTAGGACTTTCACTGCCATTCCTCTTTTCTCCTCTGGGTCGATGTGGTTGCCCTCGTTATAAGCCCCATTAATTGCTGTGATGAAATAATTATCCACATCAAACTCCACTGAAGCAGTTTCCTTTTTCCACTGTTGCTGTCTGTTGTTCAAGTTCAAGTTAAAACAATGAGACTCACCTGTGTAGTCAAAGTATTGACAGTACTGAATTGAGACTAGCTCTTGTTGTGAGAATAATCATGCATTACATCCTAATCCAGTTTAAAATGATGAGCACATTTGTATGGTTTTATGATATTTATGGCTTCAGGATTTATGAATGCTAACTGTATTAAATACCTTGAAATGTACACGTTGGCTAAATGTCAAAAGTTACAAATAACTGTTATTTATTACAATAAAACATTATATTACATTATATTTTATATTATTTTGCAACATTTGATAATTGACCTTGCCACGCTGCAACCGCTCTCTACGCTGAAGCTTTGCATTTAAAGAGCTAATAAAATATTTCGTCTCAAATCAATATTTTGTGTCTAATTATTTACTTGCGTGGCAAGTAGCTGTGTAAGAAGCGGGATAATGCACACCCTGTCAGGGGTTTATTCAGATATTACAACTGGCTGGATGTACATTTTCCCTTCCTTACAGTATATCATATTATTATGGTTTCGTGATTTATAGATTTATATTTTCGTTATTTATTTTTATATTCTTTGCATTTGGTTCATTCAAAAGAAGACTAAATAAAACAGGACAAGGGTGACTAAGAAGATGGTTGAAACATGCTGGCAGTGTTGTAATGTATCAACTAATGTGTCAAGCACTTTTTTTCTCATTTCAGTTAAATAAACATTTTATCCCCTTGTTTTTTCCTATCATTATTAAAGGCAAGCATCACAGACACCCTCCACCCCTCGACTTCGAATCCGGTCACTCTATTCATCAAGTCCTGTCAATCACAGCACAAAGATATATAAGTGGCTGCTTACCTCACTCATGTGACTACTCATCCGGCATCCCTCCTTAACCTCATCCTCACTTATATTTCTAATATTTCTACCATATACAGTAATAATTTCATTGATTACGTTAAGTCTGTCCCCTGCATGAGCGTTTCCATTACGCACAGCAAACCCAATCTGTTTACCCTCATCATTCTCAAGGATCAACCCATATCAAACACTGGAAAGGTTTGAACTCTTACTACTACTTTAGCTGACGCTTTTATCTGGAGAAACCAGGGGTTAAGTGCCTTGCCCGGCGGTGAACGCTCATTGCGAAGCCCAGATCTTTAAACTTTAGGCTAAACCACCACACTCAAACATTTAAAAATAAATAAAATACGCAACGCATCTATCCCGAGACCAAACATGCCAAGACGGTTCAATACCAGTATCAATAACAATACAACCAAAGTAGAAAAACAAAACAAAAGAACAAACCTGTGGCAAGTTTCGTTCGATGCAGAGCCGGCATAGACCGTGGATTGTATGCATCGCTCACCGTATATACGTCCACCTACATCTACGGCGCTCTTTTCTGTGACTTGAATAAAAGTAAAGTCACACAGGTGATGCTGCTTCCCTTTGCAGTCGCTCTAGTGCGGCTATGCATGCCCACTCATGGGAACTGCTCCGAGCAGAAGAATGACAGGAAACCACCTTCCACCCCCCCAGTCAGTGGCCAGGCAGTATGTCTGCACTCGATAAGCCAACATGTTTCCTGAGTAGCTCTCAACAGTAGTGGCTGAACTCACTCTCTCTGCGCAGTGAGATGGAGCTCACTCAGATAGGCTTGATTCAGTGTAAACACAAACATGCATTATGAGCCAGAAACATTAAAGTGCGCACAATGTTTGTTTAATGAGAAGCTGGACAAGCATAGGCTGACAGACGTGGAGGACGTCCAACCCTTGTACAACACCTAGATTCACGAAAACAGTGTTGAAATTTCCGAAATCCATTATTCTGATGTACACTCAAGCAGGTTCTGTGCAAAACCGACACAATACACCATAACCCATAGTTTGTTTATCTCTTATATCACCCTATTGCCGATGTCCCAGATAAAACCAGTTATCGCTAATAAGAAATCCCTGGAAGGTCAACAGCGCAATCTGAAAAATGGATTTTCGGGAAGAGAGGAAGGAAATGGAAGAATGATTAGCTGAATATTTGACCGGCCTCCGCGTAAAAATGCAGGGAACCAGCAAGAGTGTCAGTGGAGCGGGTATCAAACAGGGATAAATCATAAACACAGTGCAGGATTGGGCTTCCTATTGCAGCCACTTTGTTGGCTTTTCCCGTTTCCCAGCTTTGTCTGAGGAGAACAGAGCGGGCGGAGAATAGTCCTGGGAAAAGTTGCTCACTAAAGTGGATGGGAGGGTTTAATGAGCAAGTATGTGTGTCGCACATATCCAAAAGTACATCCATACACCTCCTCATATTTCTACTGTCCGTCACATTAGCACGCACCACAGAGTAACGTGAATTCCCAAGCTGATGGAGTCACATTTCTGATTGCTAATAAACTCTTCTGAGTTTGCATGCAGCATCATTAGTTCTTTTAGTTGTTGTCAGCTTAGCATTAGTCTTCGATGATAGTTTCTAACATTACAGCCAAAGCTATTTACTACAAACAATCCAGCAATAGCAAAGGAATTGTGTTTAAAGGCCAGTTAACTAAAAATAAAAATTAAAGCTTGAAATATATATATATATATATATACACTTATTTCAAGCTTTATTTTTTTATTTGTAGTTAACAATACCGGCGATATATATATATATATATATATATATATAAATCTTGATCAAAATAAGTTGAATTAGAAGTCCTAAAATTAATGAAACTAAAACTGAAATAATGTAAATAGATATTAAAATATAAATTAAAATGGCAAATGCCCATAAACAAAACTTCTAAAACATAAACTAAAATTAAAACAAATTTCAAAGCAAATTTCAATTCCTGTGCAAATCTAAACTCATCAACTGGTTGGTTTAGAGGCACAAAAGAATTAAAGAATACTAAAGAAACTAAAGAATAGCATTACCTCCCAAGATCTACAATATTTTCTAATATTTTCAACCTTTTTTATACAAACTACACAACATTTAAAATGCCAACATCCATAAATCCTAAAGGACATCCTACACTGTAAAAAGTGAATATATATATATATATATATATATATATATATATATATATATATATATATATATATATATATATATATATATTTCTACATGATCTGAGAATTAAAATAAAGTAACACTGGGTTTATTTAATACAAATATTTTGTCTTTAAAAATCAAAATGAATGAATGAATTTAGATGTTACAGCACATAGAGCAAATTTTAAGTTCAAAATGCAAGCCTACAAAAAATGAACATTTGAAAAGCAATGAAATTTCAATTGTTATTTTATGAATTACACTTACTGTAAATGACTGCATGTTCTCTGGACTTGTGGTCTTGGGTCCAGCTTCATAGTTGGATGCAGCAGCTTCTGAAAGATACACAAGAGAGTCCCACGAGTCCCAACCAGACAGACTGCTCTTTGAGTACATCTTAGCCCTGGGTAGAAATATCTCTAATCCAGAACTCGTTCAGAAAGAGGACAGCAGAATCCGGTCAACACTATCTGCAGGCTTCAGCTGAAAGTGAGTGTGTCTACACCATGAGAGATGAACTCAACCTGAATCCCTTTGACACAGAGCCGACTGCCCCAGAACAGAGAGAGAGAGAAAGAAATCTACTACCCTAAAAGCGTTACCCCCACCCCGACATCCAGCGACAGGCTCCCCCACTTTGTAACCATAGAGATTATGCTCCCAGGAAGCAATGTCTTTTTAAACATTCTTCATGGAAACAGCATTCAAGAGGGACACAATACAGCTGGCTCTCTCTATTAAAGTCAGCCCAGTGCCTTGACTCAAGCCCCCCTTCTTTCTCTCTCTCTCTCTCTCTCTCTCTCTCGATCTCTCTCCTCCTACACCTCTCTCTCTCTAATCAAACTTAATCTCATCTGAATTTCTCTGACGGCACACGTGTCATTCTGTCCACACCCCAGGAGTAAAATCGCTCATTTTGTAAGCAATAATTAAGATGATATCTTACAGGCGATGGGACAAAAAAATGCCTTCGCATTAAATATTACATGTTTTTTTCATCGCAAAGTTCCCTACGGAGCGGCAATGGGAGGGAAAGAAGATCCCTAAAGTGGATTTAAACTAACTTAGACACACTATGACGATTTAGCCTTTTAATTCTCATTTAATTCCAGTGGCTCATCACAGTGCACAGTGTGTCAGCCCAACTGGCCCCTGGCTCTTTATTACGGCTCTCCGCGGGGATGCTGTACGTTTCAACACCGAGCCCTCTATATCTCTCCTAGAAGTGCAGGCAAGGCTTGTTCATTTAAAGGAGTAATTTACTTTTAAAAAAACTGTTACTGATAATTTACTCACCCCCATGTCATCCAAGATGTCCATGTCTTTCTTTCTTCAGTCGAAAAGAAATTAAGGTTTTTGATGAAAACATTCCAGCATTTTTCTCCATGTAATGCACTTTACTGGTAACGGTTCAAGGTCCAAAAGATACTTTCAGTACAAAATGCAAAGTGTTCGAAGGGCTTAAAATGATTCCAGATGATGAATAAGGGTCTTATCAAGCGAAAAGATCACTCATTTAAAAAAAAAATAACAACAAAGTTTAAGTTTTATGAGCTCAAATGGTAGCCTTGCTCTTTTCTGTGATCTCTGATGACTCTCCTGTTCGAACTCGTTCATAAAAATGAACGAATCTTTTTCTGAGTCAATTCGTTCATTTCGTTCGTGGAATATACCAAATCACAGGAAAAAAGATTTGTTCATTTTCATAAACAAGTTCGAACTGGAGAGTCACGAACGCACATCACAGAACAGAGCAAGGCGATCTTTCGACAGAAGAAAGAATGACATGGATATCTTGGATGACAAGGGGGTGAGAAAATTATCAGCAAAAGTTTTTTTTTTAAAGTGAACTACTCCTTTAACATAGCATTTGGTGAGAAGTAAAACAAGAAAATTCCATTTAGACTCAGGGATCGTGATACAAAAGTAACTTTCGCTGCAAGGAGCTTGTTTGGTTTTAGCAAGGTCAAGAATAAGCATGTCCTCCTCCTCATATTTCTACAGTCAGTTACATTAGTGTGCAAACTGCAGAGCAGCTTTTATTGCCAAGCTGATGGAGTCACATCTCTGACATAGGTGAAAAACTCCATTGACTACATGCAGCACCAGAGGCTTTAGCCGTTACAGCTGTTAGCTTAGCGTAAATCTTTAAACAATACTTTCTAATGCTACAGCCAGGCCTTGGCTTTTATCTGATCTGCTGTTGTTTGTGCAAATCGAAACTCATCAATTGACCCTTCGCTAAGCCCCGCCCTCCCTAGTTACTGTTGCTACGCCTGTCAAGCTTTCACGGCTGGCCCATCTATTATAGTGTGGATGCACCCGGTGTCAGACATTCCCAATAAGATAATAAGTAATTTTCGGCAAACAAGTGAAATATCTGAGAGAGCAAGACAAAAGGGACTACAGTATGCATTCGAGGGATATATTCACGACATTATATGCAACCGATTAGAGAATAATTTCTTAAAAATTGAAGTTAAAGCCTAACGTTATAGTCCCAGCGCAAGCAGCAGCGCCTCATACGCTGACCGTTCAAATGGGAAACACAAATTGAGGAACAACTCTATGTTCATACACAGCAGGGTATGTGAAAATAATCTTAATAATTATAAATCAAACAGCTTATCAATAAATCTTGTGGAATAACACTAATACCGGGAGAGCCGCGATCGGATTGGGTTAAGTTAAGGGGTAACGTTAGTAGGACGTCGATTAACAAAATGCTGAAATATATTTTAAAGTAAGTCAGTGAGCCTTTATCTTGTCTCTTTAATCGTCTTATTTTACGTTATATCATTATGACCAAAGAACCGTCAATATTTCCAAGCAATACTCAAGGTGTTTTTGCTAAGCATGCCGACATTTACCAGAATGGATCTCGCACATAGATGCTAGATCACGCCAATCATTTCTCCCCTTGGCTTTTAGATTTTCTGGAAGGAAAACAATTGAAGAGTTCAGATGCAAAAGCCTCTAAATGCCATTTGAAATTTTCTTCTTTAATGATGATTTTTTATCAAACTTGTATATTTAAGTTCAGTAATTTTACTTAAATAACAACTAATAGGTAATTATCATTGCCATTTAAGTGAAATTACTGAACTTAAATACACAAGTTTGATAAAAAACTTCATTAAAGAAGAAAATTTCAAATGGCATTTAGAGGCTTTTGCATCTGAACTCTTCAATTCCTCTCCCCCGTCAAAACTTTTAGTATACTGGTATCAGATTTGCACAATCCATACGCACAATGCTTCAGCATGTTCCCTCGTTCGAAAGCTTGCCAGACCTCCCGTGCATATACGGTTGCTAAGACATGATTGGCCAGTGGCGGTTTTCGGGCGTGGCTTAGCGAAGGGTCAATTGGTTGGTTTAAGCCTAGTTCACACTACGTGATTTTAAGCCCGATTTGCAAATCGTTGAGTCGCCGACAAGTCAGGGTGTTATCGCGTGCAAATCGCGGGCGATTAGCGGACGATTAACGCTCGCCAATCCGTTAGTGTGAAAGAGCCAACAACGCATCAAAGACAGCTCGCAGACAGCTCGCAGACAGGTCACCGAGCTCAGAAAAATATCTAGCCTGCTAGATATCTCGAGCAGTCGCGCGACTCAATCTCAGTGATGTCATGAGTACAGCCAATCATAGCAACGCATGGGTTGAGGACACCAGGTAAATCTTACTTTTTCTTTTTTGCATTTTTTTTTTTCAGAGCAGATCGTCGAGCAAACAGTGTGCAGCACTAGTTTCTGTCTGACGTCCAATTCGCGTGTTATGTTCTTCTCTGTAGTTTCGCGTCATTTCTGGTTCGTTTTATTGCGTGGTTTTTCGTTACAAAACATGATTTCTAGACCAGATAGAATCGTGTTGTTGTCAACTCGTTATTTGTTTGATTATTTTCAGGATTTAGACCGTATACTATAGTACTGAAACAGCTCTCATTGAGTCACAAATGATATGCTCTTATCATCCGATCGTGGTTGTATCTCTATGCAGTGCGTTGTTAACTCGTGTAGTGAGTTACCTCCTGTTGTGGATCAATCACGTTGTGTTGTGTGGTGTGAACAGCTAAACAACTTGAACACTTCACTGAGAGCAAGTCATGTAATGTGAACTGCACAGTTCAGCCCAACATTTTAAAATCATGTAGTGTGAACTAGGCTTTAGAGACACTAAAAAATCTTGATAATAGATTATAGAATGCGTGGTATTTGGTAAGAAGTAAAAACATGAAAATTCCATGTAGACTTATAGGGATTTGGATACAAAACTAACTTTCGCTGCAAAAAGCTGGTTCACGCAATGTCAAGAACATCTGTTATCATCTGATCTGCTGTTGCTGGGGAAAATACTGTCATGTGGAATTTGTCCGTCTTCATTGTTAAAGGTTATCAGAGAGTGGCTACGATCCAGATGCAAATAAATAAAAAAAATAAAAAAACAGAAAAAGAGAAAGAAACGGCATTTAATCTCACCAGCAGTCGGTCTGATGCGACGTGAGGCCACTTTTAGATGTTTGCTCCTGCCTAGCTCCTCTCCCAGGAGATAATACCAACCTCTGATCTCCTGTCAGCAGAAAATGTGAAAAATACAATTACACAAAGAAAGCCATGGGAAGAAGATGCTCTTTCCTTCACCAGGTTTTACATTTGTAATATCTGATGACTTGTAAATGCATCTCTCGTTAAAAGTATTAAAATGAGGCCCTGAAGTTGTCTGCAGCGCTCTGTTGTGTGCTTGTTTGTAGGTTTTTGAGACCTTTGTAGCTGCAAACAGCTGATGCCCATTTTACACTCCCGCTCAGCCAGATGGCATTGTGTTATATAAAACATCCATCGGGCATGATCTAATTTTTCCTAAAATGTCACCCTCCGGGAAAGGATTTACTGTCTTAACACATGAGTATAAAACTCTTAAATTTGACAACGATACATAATGTAAAGGAACAGGGATATCAAATGGGATATATCTTGTTTTATCGTGCAGGCGAGCATGCAGAATAAAGTCACTATGCCAGCTTTTTTTGCAGTATGCTGCTTTTGGTAATTGTAGGTCATTTTTCAAGCCTCAATGAGCAGTCCCGTCGCCACTTCCCCCACTGTGTAATTAGATGATGGTGTGGTGGAAATGCTTTGACAAGAGGAGAATGAAATGAAGAGGAACATTTCGTTAGATAAATATAAAATTATATCTTTCTTAAAGAAAGTCAAACCTAAGTGGTGTTACAATAAAAAAAATAACATTTTGGTTTTTATATATTCTGCATTAATTAGGTCAAAAGTGACAGTAAAGACATTTATAATGTTACTAAATTAAATATGTTAAAATTGACTCAGCAGTCACCTAATCCATTGACAGTTTAGCAGCACCCCTCCACCACCCTTCTAGTCCTAACTACTTATATTGGGGGAGTACTCAGGGTTCGGGTCGAACTCCGAGGTTGGAGCCCTCCACCCGGACAGCACGCCAAATACGCATTAAACTTTACCCACTCTAATTGTATGTAAGTGTGAACCCGTGAATTAATGTATGAGTGGTGGGAGAAAAAACAAACCACACACAAAAAAAGAAAAATCCATAACCATTGCACTAATACTACTGTAAATTGTAGCCTATGTAACCTCTTAAAGCATGAATCAATATTCTGTCCTATTGGTAAATCTAAAAATCCAAAATGATTGACTGGGTAAAATCATTATGGGTAAATGTTAACAACAGGATATTCCCCTAACAATGGATTGGAGCAAACGCACACCTTTTGGAGGTGCAGGTTAGAAAGGCAAAAAAAGTCAGTGTGCAGGTCCATTTTGCTTTTACAACAGAATATTTACCTTAGATGAGGTGATGAGGGAGTGGACACCAAAACTCATACAGCCCAGGAAGTCACTGCGCCTGTGGGCAAAAGCAAACACTCTAAAACACAACAACAGGCGTGAATCTTCGAACTCCTGATAACGTCACAATGATATTCACTCAGTTAACCCCACTTAGATCATGTTCACTGCCCTGTGACACTGCTGGTGTAGAAAATCCAGCCAATAACATTGATTTTGTACTGAGTAAATGTGGCATTTGCAGCATGAAGATAAAATACATACTAGAATAAATGGTAACACTTTAGAATACGGTTCCTTCGTTAATGAATAACTACACAAGAACTAATTAGTAACACAATATTAACAATCTAGTAACTATTATTAACTAACAAGAAACTCTGATTAACGAACTAGTAAGTAATAGCGCACAGACGAAAGTGGTAGTTCACTATTAAGTAATCAATAACTACTATTTTTTTAATACTTTCCAGAGAACTACTGAAAAAGTTTATTAACAATCTAGTAACTACTATTAACTAAAATAAACTCTTATTAACGAATTAGTAAGTAATAGCTCACAGATGAAAGTGTTAATAGATACTTCTGTGGGAGTTACTAATTATTTGGATTCGTATTATAAAGTGAAGATCATTGGAACTAACTAGTAATTACTCAAGTGTTACTAAAGACATTTTCTAAAAGTATACTAAAGTTCACCAAAAATCTCAAACGGTTGCACAAATCATGACTAGATCATGTAGTAACACTTGAGTAATTACTAGTTAGTTTCAATAATCTTCACTTTATAATACGGATCCAAATAATTAGTAATTCCCACAGAAGTATCTAGTAACACTTTCATCTGTGAGCTATTACTTACTAATTATTTGGATCCGTATTATAAAGTGAAGATCATTGGAACTAACTAGTAATTACTCAAGTGTTACTACATGATCTAGTCATGATTTGTGCAAACTTTTGAGATTTTTGGTGAACTTTAGTATACTTTTAGAAAATGTCTTTAGTAACACTTGAGTAATTATTAGTTAGTTCCAATGATCTTCACTTTATAATACGAATCCAAATAATTAGTAACTCCCACAGAAGTATCTAGTAACACTTTCATCTGTGAGCTATTACTTACTAATTCGTTAATAAGAGTTTATTTTAGTTAATAGTAGTTACTAGATTGTTAATAAACTTTTTCAGTAGTTCTCTGGGAAGTATTAAAAAAATAGTAGTTATTGATTACTTAATAGTGAACTACCACTTTCGTCTGTGCGCTATTACTTACTAGTTCGTTAATCAGAGTTTCTTGTTAGTTAATAATAGTAACTAGATTGTTAATATTGTGTTACTCATTAGTTCTTGTGTAGTTATTCATTAACGAAGGAACCGTATTCTAAAGTGTTACCGAATAAATGTACTTATGGTACACATATAACTAGCCTTTAACTGTATTAATGAAGAAAATCAACATGTGAGTAAAAAAGGGTGAGGTCCTACCTGGAAGTTCGATTGCGATTCCATACTGTTAACAACAACCTCTTCTTCTGATCGTCTTCATCCACATCTCTGCAACATAAATGCAAAACTTCAAAAGCTCATTCATCAATGTCCAGCTTCATCCAAAAACACAATGGCCTTCTCCTCCAAAGACTTGAAAAAGACAGCCTTTCTTTCAGCTAACAAGAGAGAGCCAGGAGACCCAGCCCTAAAGTCTCAGTTGAAAAGACTGATTGAGAAAGAGGCTGTCTGACGAGGTGTTAGGGAGCACATGAGACTTAGCATAAATTATTCTTCTATAAGATAACACGACACTCTTCCACTTCCTTTTTCTAAACACAATATTACACGTGCTCTGTCGGTAGCGAACAATAAAACTCTAAAAGAATCACTCACAACATAAACGTCTCATTGAAAACAGGACTCTTGCAGTCCAGAACAGTCCTGGTCTTCCATCGCTTGCTGTGGTCCACATCTGGAGCAATGCAAATCTGGAATAAAGAAACTGTTAAGTGCACTAGTTTAACATTGCTAGTGGATATTTTCACCATATTCAGAGGGAAAATCAATCAACACTTGAATCAGGAATTAAGTGGACAGCTGCCAACACAACTGATGCTTTCTTATGCCTGAAACCTGCTCAGGCTGACATGAAAACGAGTTCATTTCAAGGGCAGACATCCACAGAGGATTATGCGACAAATAATGACAAAAATAATAACACATCATCACCAACAGGGAACGGGAGAGTTACTGCTGTCTCTCTGCTGAGAGAAAAATAGGTTTAACTTATTTTATGTGGTTCACAGTCACAGGACCTCATGTGTCAAAATACGGCCTTCACAAAACCCAGGTTGCTTATGTCAAAATGCTCACCTTCACATATGAGTCACATGGTCTGTACTCTCTTGCCATGAGTCCTCTGGTCTCTAAAACTTTAAAGAATGATAGCATGATTAAAAAAATGCTGTAATTGGATTTAAATGCTGTAAAATAAGTAATTCAATTTAATTAATTATGAACAGTGTTGGGGGTAAATATAATCATTCGAGTTATGTAATCAGATTACATTTTCAAGTAACTAGTAAAGTAACGCATTACTTTTAAATTTACAAGAAAATATCTTGATTTTTTTTTTTTAATGTGTTATGCAAGTTACTCCCATTAATTGACTGACACCTTTCCTGTCCACAAGTTGAGATAAATCAGGAGTAAGGTGCATAGCCTTTGTGTGCGCTGTCTAAATGTGGTTATTGTAGTTCTAGAATCATTTGAGCTTGAATTTACTCATCTCTCTTGCGCAAAAACAGATTGAGCATTCCTCAAAATGAATACTTTGGATATTACATAAACCTGCAATAATTAAAATTACATGAAAATAATCATTAAAAATAATATAAAAAAAAATGTTTAAAGACACAAAATATACTTTATGCATTTAATCTCACTTTACGAATCAGTGTCTTTGCTGCTGACCTTCAATGATCCAATTTAATCATAATGATAAGTAAAAATCTACAGTATAGACATGAATTTAATTTGCTTTAGCCTGAGGCTTATTTATTTAACTTTTGAGGTGAAAGAGCCTTTTTTGTTATTAAAAAAAACAAACAGAAACAGATGAGAAAAAATTAAAAGTATAACGCATTGTTTTCCATTAAAAGTAACTAAGCATGCAATTAGTTACCTTTTAGGAAGTAACACAGTATTGCAATGCATTACTTTAAAAAGTAACTTTCCCCAACACTGATTATGAACGTATGAAAGAAAGTTACCTGTAAGAGCAAGCACAACCACATGTTGGTCTTATTTTGATCAAACAAACTGTTAAACTTCAAAAGTACAAAGTACAAAATCTGTCCACAATGATGCTTACTTTGAACATAGAGCCACCCACTTCCCGGAGTAACTGTTAGTTTGAGTTGACCTGTGGTCAATGGGGGAAAAAACAACAAATGATACAGACACAGCATAATAAATTAATAATAATAATAACAACTTTTTTTTAAATTAAAAATAAATATATATGTAACCAATCAAAAGTTTGGGGTCAGTAAATGTTATGCTTTATTGCTCACCTATATTTTCACACCTTTAAAGGCTGCCTTTATTGTATTATTTTAAACAGTAAAAGCATTGTGAAATATTATTACAATATAAACGTCTATGTTACTAATTTAACCCCTGTTCCCTGCAGGAGGGAACTGAAACGTTTCGTCAGAAGTGAACTGATAAATTGGGATCTCGCCTGAGAGCTGCCTGATTCCACCACATCTGCTGGGGTGGAGAAAGGACAGGGCTTTAACGCAGAGAGAGTCGATCACTGCTGTTCCTTCTTACCCTAACAGTGAGGCACTGGGAAAGCATGGCTATTCTAAAAACAGAGGGGGGCGTCTGTAGGGAGGTCACATGTTCACATAAATAGTGTAGCCTAGTGTAAAATAGTGTAAACAGTGTAAACCGCACAGTTCAGCCCGACGTTTTAAAATCATGTAGTGTGTGAACAAGGCTCGTTCACCAGGGGCGGAGTGGGACCAAAAAATCTACCGGGAAATTTCGTAGACCACCGGCCCTCGTCGCCGGCATGATTAGCCAATAGCATTTACAGTTTTACTGATTTAAAGGGAACTTTGTTGTACTAGTATGCTGGAGTAAAGTTCATAAATGGCCGTTCTTTCTCATAGTACTTTCTAAAACTAGTTGGGTGGACTCTGTGCCTCTAGGGGGGTTTGGGGGCATGCTCCCCCGCAAGAAAATTTTGGACATTTTAAGGTTATAATGCATCAATCTCATGCTCTCTGAGAGATCGAAATTAAGACCCATGAACTGCTCGTTGAACAAAGAAAAAACATTAATTTGTACCAGGACAATAAAGAGGGCTCAAATATTTTTTTTAGTTTTGAGAGTCTCAGTTTGCATTACATTATCAATGGTGTTTTAGGATACCAAACAATTATTATAATAATGTAATAATGATTTATAATTATTCCTATGACGTACTGTAAAATCCATTTATAGCCTATAAATGTGTAAATGAAAATGAGTACTTCAAAAGTATATTTTAACCTACATTACACTATAATATAGGAAAATTAAAATACTTTTGTCCTAATTTCTTCACTTGCAAGAAATAAACCCTTGAGCTTTTATTTAGGAGAAAACACCAGATGATCGCGAGAGCAAAGTAATCACGCAGAACAAACTGGATGCTATTCTAATGTCAGTTATTATAATGGCGCAACGCCATATGGATTCAATTTTAGTTCGTTGGCAAAATATAACGCTAGAGACCTTAATGTTAGGTTTTACATTTTACATCTTTACATATCTGTGTTGGGAAAAGGGAGAAGAGAGAGTTCGGCAAGGCGGATTCGAACTCGCATTCAGCGCATCAAAAAGCTGCATTCAAACACTTCACGCCCTACGACCTACGCCACTGGGACTGTTCTATGACGGGTGTCGTTTTGCTGTAATGACAGGCATTTAGTGCAAATATATGCTCCGTTATAAAAAATGTATAAAAAAAAAATTGTTTTCTTCCCTTAGCTTGGGCCATGGCGAACTTCCAATAAATACATTTTATCAGACCGGGCCGGCCCTCGCGGCCTCGTAACACTACCGGCCCACCGGGAAAACTCCCGACTCTCCCGATTGCCACTCCGCTACTGTCGTTCACACTACATGATTTTAAAACGTCGGGCTGAACTGTGCGGTTTACACTACATGACTTGCTCTCTGTGAAATCAGGAGTGTTCAAGTTGTTTAGCTGTTCACACCACACAACACAACGTGATTGATCCACAACAGGAGGTAACGCACTACATAGAGATGCAACCACGAACGGATAAGAGCAAATCATTTGTGACTAATGAGAGCTGTTTCAGTCATATCATGGTACAGTCTAAATCCTGAAAATAATCAAATAAATAACGAGTTGACAATAACTGTCACCCAACGATTCTATCTTGTCTACAAACCATGTTTTGTCACGAAAAACCACGCAATAAAACGAACCAGAAATAACGCGAAACAGCACGTGAGCCAATATACCTAGCAAATATGGACGCCAGACAGAAACTAGTGCTGATTTGCTCTGAGAAAAAAATGCAAAAAAAAAAAAAATAAATAATATTTACCCGGTGACCTCAACCCATGCCTTGCTCTGATTGGCTGTAGCTCATGACATCACTGAGGTTGAGTCGCGCAACGGCTCAGGATATCTAGCATGCTAGATATTTTTCTGGGCTTGGCGACGCGTCTGCGAGCGTCTTTGCTGCGTTGCTGTATCTTTCATACTAACAGATTGGCAAGCGTTCATCGCCCGCTAATCCCCCGCGATTTGCACGTGATAACACCCTGACCTGTCGGCGAGCTCAACGATTTGCAAATCGGGCCTAAAATCCTGTAGTGTGAACTTGGCTTAAGGGAAAGGCACAAGCTCACCGACAGGGAAGCAGTACCATGGAAGAATACACATGTGGGATCACCCGTAGGTGAATCACAACACATGGGCTTTTCTGACCTATTCTAAGTCTTCACCTTCTGGGCATACACACGAGCGTTATAATGTCGGACGCCTCCGCCAAGTCTGGGTGCCAAGGGTGCTGAAGGAACTCCATCCAGGGTTCGCCAGGTGGGAACTCACCCGTGGAGCAGATAAGCACACGTATTAAATCCTAGGAGGGGAGTGGTGCTGCAAACGAGACACCAAGCGGGTCCTCCAAATTACTAGCTACTAATAGCCAGTAAATGGGAGGACACAGGCTATACAAGGAGATTATAAAAACCTTTCAAGTGTTAGGTGTCCCCCAGCCCACAGGTCTACACATGTCTGTCAGCGAGTGCCTCACTGTCAGGGTCCAATCCCCAGGAAAAGGCGACAGTCAGAGTGGAGTGAGCACCCCAAGTCGGATGTTAAGACAACAACATGCCTGGACACTTGCTTTAGGGGGACTTCTGGTCATAGAAAAGCAAGGTTTGACCATGGGCTGAAGGTCTGGCGACAGCCTGGTGTGACTGCCACCCTGTGTGTGCCGCATTACCATGCCCATCTCAAGACTCTGCCGTGTAGCCAGTGCTGAAGTGGCGTGGCCTGGTAGACTTGCAGGGTTACCATCACATGAAGGCGGCCTGTCCAGCAGCACTGTAAGCCTTAGCAGCCAGATCTGCTGTTGTCTCACAGGTGTTGCACGGCTTGCAAGACCCACTGCAGCGTGTGAAATACTCTTTTAGGAGAACTGCATGAATGGAGAGATAGTCTCAGCCTCAGACGTCACGCCCACGGAACGTTGGCTAAACGTCTGATGCATATGGTACACTTAACTGGAAACACTTCAGGAATGTCGAAGTCGTCATCTGATTGGTTGAATTTTATCTGATTTCCGGGGGGCGTCAGTGTCGCGTTTATTTTCGGTCCGCCGGGAAACAAAGCGCAGATGTGTGATTGCGGAAGAAAAACTGTTGTGTTTATATGAGTGGCCTATGTGAGTGACAATGAGCATTTCTCAAGATCAGCTAAACGTATGCATGTTGTATGTCCCCTCCAATCTATTATGGAAGATCAAGTGAAGTACTTAATTGCGAAGGGTATATCAGCTGCGTTTGTGGACAAACATGAAACAGACGCTGACATCGCAGCTGGCCGATTCAGTATTCATATATAGGTCGCGCACACTGGATTATAAGGCACATAAGATACTGCAGAGTCAAACGTTTGACTGGGTTTGCGTTATGCATCCACTAGATGTGCTAAAGGCTAAAGGGAATGTAGCGAGTGCGCGGCGCCGGAGGTGAGGCGTTTATTTAGTAGGCGTGAGCGCACTGGGGCGGGGACGTAACTTACATTCGTGTGACAAAGCGGACATAAGATGGACATGAGCGAGTTCGTGGGTGAATTTAATAACACGGAGCGTTGTTAGCGCCTCCGGTGACTGCTGACTGACTTGTTGCACACCGGTCTGTTGTTGTGGGGACATTTCCACGCCCCGAAACATGACGCTGAACGAAACGAACTGTAATTGGTTGTTTGACATGTCGGTCTAACGGCCTTATGGGTGGGCCTTGACCAAAGAAAGCTGCTATGAATCTGGCTACGCGAGACTAATGGAGAGATAGCTCTTTTAGAAGCAACCACCACTGGCGCGCCATCCCACCAACACTCTCTGAAGAGCTTCTTCCTGTTCGTTGTACACACTCGATCAATGATTGCAGAGCAGAATCTTCAAAAGCTTGAATGGGTGAGTTCAGCATGCTTCCATTCAAACCCGCTTAGGGGGTGTCGTTTGTGATGCAAATATAACACGCCAATGTCCATTGGCATGTTTTGTTTACACTCTAAGGTGATTATTGGGCTTTCAGACGACATCCCAATTCGACAGTTCACTTCTTACAAGGTCGAAAGTGACTGACTAATAGGGAACATCTGTTTTCCATGATTGTGGATACATGGGAAATAACTTTTAACCCTTGTGCATCAATTAAAAAAAGTTACACATAGGTAAAAAGAGGACAAAAATGTCCATGTCAAAAAACTGTCATAAAAATGTGACGCTTTGGAGCACAGACTTAAGTTTGGTATCATTTTAAAGAAGACCCTTTGCAGATTATTGCTGAAGTAAAATAATAATAAGTAAATAAAAAAAAGTTATATAGGTATAAGTTTATGAAATTTTTTTATAAAAAATATTTTATATAAAATATATATTTTATAAATCAGGTTGAACTCAAAACTGCAATAAAATCAAAGCCATGAATCTAAATAGGTTGTGTTCCAAATTTGAGGATGATATCTCAAAAAATGAGCTTTGGGTAACAGTTTGTTTGGGCGTTGTAACATATTTTCCCCATTGAGTGCCAGCAAAACCCCACTGGTGCTCACAGTGACTGGATTTGAATTTGCAGTTTTTCTCTCTCAGTATTACAAACACACACATGTGTACACACACACATATTTTTTTATAACACACATACTAACCACACTCTGACATCCATACCAACACACCCACACAAATATTGTTGCATAATTTATCCCGTTGGCTCTATAATATGCCGAACCAGAAAACAGGAATAAAGCGATATTTGTTTTATAGGCCAAACTTAAAAAAAAATGGCACCGTCTGATAAAAAATAGTGAAAAATAAAATTTTGAAGCCTTGCCATCAGAATGAAAGCCTCTTAACAAAGATTGCATAATTTTATAGTTAACTGAACCAGGGATTTAAAAATGGCAGTTTTAATGGGTTTCAATGGGGGCATTTTCTGTCCAAAAGGTGCTGAGAGGGAGTATTTTTTGTACCTAATGCAAAAAAATATTTTTTTAAGAAAATTACCGTGAAATAGTAAAATTCCAATAAAAATACACACCTGTGCCAAGTTTTTTGCAGTTAGCTTTAACACAGGCAAAGTGATCAAAAAAACAAACAAAACTGAAAAGGACAAAAATGTCCATAAGGATGCACAAGGGTTAAATTCACTGAAGTCTTTTTTCATCAAAAAACCTGTCAAGAATTCACAGGTGTTATGGCAAGTCCAAATTAGTAGAGCATTACCACAAATCAATTTGTGGACCACTTTAAGTCAATGATTACATTTTTAAAATATATTAAAGTAGAAAACAGCTATTTTAAATTGTAACAATATTTCACAATATTACTGTTTTATTGTAATTTTGATCATATAAATTTAAACTTGGTGAATATATTATTTTTAAAAACATAAAAAAAAAAACTTAAAAACACCAAACTTTTGAGCTAACATTAGGCTCATTCCATTTAATTTGCAAAAAAATCACATGCTAATTTTAATAAAATAAGCAGTATGTAAAAATATGAATCTTTAAAAGTGAGGCGATTTCAGACAGGTATAAACTTAGGCTACTTTGTGCAATATTTAAAACTGAATGCAACTCTTTACGCATTTTAAATGTTATTGAAGCTTCTGACAATGTCAACACACAAAGCAGCTCAATAAAGACTCACCATGAGTTTGTAAAAGAAAAGATGATCTCTGCCACTGTCTTACACTGCTTAGTCTCGCTTTCTGTGTCTTCTGACAGTCCATGTTATAGTAAAACACTGATTTTAAAAATGTCCCAAACCGCATGCATCACACATGAATTTTCAGGAATCTAGTAAATGAATTCAGATGTGATGCCTAACAGCTATTCAAAAGCTTAACTGCCACTATGCATATGTTGCCACTGGAGGATAAAGAACAGCAGGAGAAAACAAGCATAAATTTCAACCGCCTTTCATTTTGAATAGCTGATAAGACAGGACAAGCTGTGATTGGTCAGAGAGCTGCATTGAACATGTGAAAGGGGGGGTGTGGAGGGAGGAAGGGAAAGTCCACCTGCTGTCCTATAAACAAAACCTTTGACTGGCGTTGCCCTTTGTGCTGATTTGAGATCAGTTGCATTATGGTTTCTCTTACAAAACTTTTGACTGGGGTTGCCCTTCGTGCTGATCTGGGATCAGTTGCATTATGGTTTCTCTTAATATATAAATTTAGAACAACAACACAAAAATGGACACTAACTCTTGGATCTGCAGAGCAATGAGCTCACCATTGACTCAAAAAACAAAGACAAAACAATCAATATGAGATAGGTGTCATCATCAAATTCCCTCTATATAACTCCAGCTATAAAATACAAATGTGTATTTTTCTTTTCTCTTTTATGGAAAACCACAATCTAGGAAAAAATTCTGAAATACAAGATTGTTCTTGGAAAACAATAAAAGCAGTATTAAGGTGAAAGCCTTTGTTCTTGTCTGTTAAAGGACTTTAATCTTTGTGAGTCATTCATTGACACAACAGGATCTCAAACAGTCAGAGCTTCATTAATTCCTGGATGAAACAACGGGATCTCAAACAGTCAGAGCTTCATTAATTCCTGGATGAAACAACATTTATCCAAAGGTTACATCTTTATTTCACAAGTTTTACTGTAGAACACAAGGGAAATAAGAATAGCGACTTGGTGCACTTGTGTAATCATGCTCACCAACTCCCTGATGTAACCATCATGTGGCTATGAATGATATATCGTACATTCCCTCTACAAGAGCAAAACCATGTCGACTGCATAAAGCATTGTGCTAAGCTCTGTTCCCTTGTCTCCTTGAACGAGAGAGCCATGGAAAATGTATGCGACTCAAATTCGACACGGAAAAAAATAACAATAAACAGCTGCCGCAGAGCAAGCAGGATTTATATATGAAGAGTTGAGATGCAAAAGCGTCTAAGTGCCATTTGAAATTTTCTTCTAGAATGATCATTTTTATCAAGCTTGTATATTTAAGTTCAGTAATTTCACTTAAATGGCAATTCATAGGTGTAATGAATCTTGGCCAGGCGAATTATACCACACACACACACACACACATACACATTCATCCACGTACCTCAGTGGCATCGAGTTACAAGACTTTTATGGGACCAATGGAATGTGGACAAACTAATGTCTCTGAACAAAGAGAAATACATCTCTTTTGGTTTTAAAGACATTTAACAAAGGTATTCAATGGTTTTTGTGTATATGTGTCTTCCCCATGTCACAGTGAAATAACTTTGTTTGGTCACAGTTTAAATAGGAATTAAAAATACCTTCGTCATGCATTTGAAACATAAGTGTATATTCCTTTGATATAACATAATGTTCCTTGATATCTCTAGAATGCTTATTGAATGAAACACTCGAATATGCATAGAGATGTAAAGTAAAGTGTATTTTTAATTCGTTTTACTGCCAATGAAGATCAAATTGTTATTATAGAACACACCCCCTTCCACGAGAAGCGCGCGCTGAGGAACAAAGGACCATAAAAAGGACCATAAAAGAAAGCTTCCCGCCTGCAACATCCACTCTCCGATTGGCTCAAGCCAACAGGAAGGGGATGGATTTCACCAAGGTGATAAATGTGAGAACGCAGGTCCGCCCTCTCTCTGCTTCTGAACTTTCCAGCGCTCAACATGTAAACCTCACGGGACTCTGATCCAACCATGGGTCTTTCCTTTTGTTCGTCTAAAAGTTTCATCTTTTCCTCAAGTGGACTACCAAGTTCGTCTTCCAGGAAAGGAAGTGGACTTTGCCGAACTATCTCCTCGGGTAACGTCACCTCAAAGACTCTCAGCCTTTCAAACACTGGCGCTAAATGCCGACGAACGCCACGTGACTCCCCACGGAACAAAGCAGCCATGAACGAGCCGGGACGGGCCGCGCCAACATGCCGCGGCCGCGCTTCACGTGACGCACGCGCGCCGGACCGGCGCACCTCTAGCCGACACGTGGCCCGAACGGGTCGAGCAACGAGCCCACGACTCACACAGACCACATGTGCCTTGCAAGTATACCTTCTTTTAGAGCTTCTAAGAAGCATTAAGAAGATGTTTTGGGGTGTCAAGAAAGGTTAACTGACTGTTTTGATGAACGTAACTCTCTCTCTCTCTTACAACTCACTCTCTCTCTCACTCTCTCTCTCAAACTCACTTAACTTGCGCGTATCCATTGTCTAAACGCTCTGCGTCGTCTTAGTTTGTGTTTTCATGTTTGTAAATACCTGTATCATTGTAACGTAGTGAATGCTTAAGTAGGAACTTTATTAAATACAAAATATGCTTACCTTGACTGATTGTCTTGCTCATGATACGGGTCAATGAAATGTCGATTTAAAGTTACACGCTTTACAGAACTATAAATACCTAAGAGGGTATTTGGTTATATAGCAGGGAAGACAGATTCTAGTGGCCACAGAATTTGTTTTCACAAGCTATATAACTTAATTGAGCTAATTGATTTTACCTGTCTTGTAAAACGTGGTCCTTGCAATCAATTACAATTAATTTGTGGTGGATTGCGGGGATGCACATGTATGCATATGGGTAAAATTAATAAATTAACATGTAAGACCGGTCTGATCCAAATCTGTATGAATAATTATTGATTATCAATTATTAATTATGATATGCAAATTCCCCCCCTGATCAGAACCGACCCAGAGTCTTTACATTATGGTGGAGAATGCGGGCATTTCAAACTTGTTTATGAGCAATCAATTTCAAGCTAATGTGTATATTGTTATTTAATATTGTTTATGTAATATTTAATATTACACGCGCGCATCGGAGTGAACGCTTTGCGAACTCACGATATGATTGAGCTGGGCACGAAAGCCGCCTCAGTCAAGCACATTTAACAAGCTGCTAAATGTTCAAACATTTTAGTCACTGTTAATTGTTAAAAATAAACTGCAGTTTCCATAGTATTAAATTTGTTCTGGCACAGATGGAAGAGAAACCTCTGTGCATAAACGACACTTTTAATAATTTTAACTCCACTGTCCGGACGAAATTCTCCGAATAGTGTCGAAGACAAGATCGGTAAAACGATGCTCTTTTACTGTTCTTAAAAGGCCTTATTATAATCGTTAGAGTAACGATAAGCTCCTGGTTGAAAAAAACATTGACTTAGCTACTCAATGTATAAAACCGCCAAGCATAGTATCATAAGTGCTATTTGATATATGCCTGTTGGAGCAGGAAACAGACGAGTAATTCCTGTTTTCCTTTGCACAATGCAGCGAAGAAAACCTGCGAACGTGTTTTAAACAAATATAGCACCAAAAAATCCAAAACTGAAAACATTCCAATCATTAATACTAGTTGTGATAAATGTTATTTGGAGTTTTGAAACAGACGAGTAATTCCTGTTTTCTTTTGCACAACGCAGCGAAAAGAAAAAATCCTGCCAAACGTGCTTGTAAAATATAGTACCGGAAAGAAATCCGTCGAGATTTAAAATTCCGTAATATTTGTGATTATTCTCCCGCTGAGAATATCACAGGGGCAGCAGGTGGTTGTAATACTACTGCCAGACACTAGGGTGCGCCCCTGAGTGCTTTGCAGTATCAAATTTCCACCGGTGTCCTGACTTTACCCCGTGTGAGCGCAGTGGCGCCATCGTGTGGACACTAACAGCTAGGTCATCTTTTCCTCAAAATTCTCTGTTAGAAAATTCCTATTTTCTTACTGAAATTTTGAACTAGTTTCTCTAACTTTCAATGCATGTGCAATTTACAGCCTCGTTGTAATAACATGATTTTCTTTACCTTGACTGTGTGCACTTGTTTTGAATTTGGTTCAAACCACGTTTGAATTTAAAATTCAGAATTAAAGCTGCAAGCAGCGATGGGCGGGCCCTCGCACCTGTAGCGCGTCGGGGTGTGAGGCGGCTGCGTTGCATATTCTGCAGCTCAGCCAGTGCGGCTGTGCATTTGCTACGCTGCTTCGTTAAAGGTCACTTCCTGTTGCCAGCAGGTGGCACTATGACTGTGGGTGAATGTCGGCATGTAGATTTGTTCAACGCGGGACTCTTGTCAAATGTGTTAAATTTCGTGCAGATCTGGGCATTTACAGCCAAGTTACTACAACTTCCTGTTTCATGGCGAATCTTCGACGCCACGGACACGCCCATCGACAAAAACGCACAGATAGCACAACTTTACATCGTCAATGCCTTTAGAAGGCACATCAGAAATGTGATGTCGATCCGACTAAAGCCCTAGGAGGAGTTCGTTAAAGTACGGAGTGAGTAAATCATCCAAAAATGCCGGTAAAATTAGAAATGGCTGACTTCCTGTTGAGTTTAGGGCATCGCTCCAAGAGACTTTTCTGTGCGTCTGGACATGGTAGATGTACCACAGAAATTTCGTACATGTCGGTCAAACATGCGACGGGGGCTGCTTCGTTAAATGTCACTTCTTCTTGCCACTAGGTGGCGCTATGAATGTGGGTGAATGTCGGCATGTAGATTTGATCAGGGCGGGACTCTTGTCAAATGTGTAAAATTTCGTGCAGATCTGGGCATTTACAGCCAAGTTACTACAACTTCCTGTTTCATGGCGAATCTTCGACGCCACGGACACGCCCATCGACGAAAACGCGCAGATAGCACAACTTTACATCGTCAATGCCTTTAGAAGGTACAACAGAAATTTGAAGTTGATCCGACTAAATCCCTAGGAGGAGTTCGTTAAAGTACGGAGTGTGTAAATCGTCCCAAATCGGTCGCCGAATTCAAAATGGCGGACTTCCTGTCGAGTTTAGGGTATGGGTTCTTGAGGATTTTTTGTGCGTCTGGTCATGGTAGATGTACCACAGAAATTTCGTACATGTCGGTCAAACAAGCGGTGGGGGCTGCTTCGTTAAAGGTCACTTCCTGTTGCCAGCAGGTGGCGCTATGACTGTGGGTGAATGTCGGCATGTAGATTTGTTCAGGGCGGGACTCTTGTCAAATGTGTAAAATTTCGTGCAGATCTGGGCATTTACAGCCAAGTTACTACAACTTCCTGTTTCATGGCGAATCTTCGACGCCACGGACACGGACATCGAAGATAACGCGCAGATAGCACAACTTTACATCGTCAATGCCTTTAGAAGGCACAGCAGAAATTTTAAGTCGATCTGACTAAATCCCTAGGAGGAGTTCGTTAAAGTACGGAGTCTGTAAATCGTCCAAAAATGGCCGCAAAATTCAAAATGGCGGACCTCCTGTCGAGTTTAGGGTATGGGTTCTTGAGGCTTTTTTGTGCGTCTTGACATGATACACGTCCCCACCAAATTTCGTGCATGTAGGTTGAACGTGGACGAGGGGCTAATTTTTTCCAATTTTCTAGGTGGCGCTAGCGTGCCATTTTGCCCCGCCCATCTGCGAAACCCACAAAATACGAAATTTTTCACCAGTCCTGACATGCGTGCCAAATTTGGTGAGTTTTTGAGCATGTTGCGGCCCCGAAAATGGCACTTACTTTGCAGAAAAAAGAAAAAAAAAAAAATTAAAGCTGCAAGCAGCGATGGGCGGGCCCTCGCACCTGTAGCGCGTCGGGGTGTGAGGCGGCTGCGTTGCATATTCTGCAGCTCAGCCAGTGCGGCTGTGCATTTGCTACGCTGCTTCGTTAAAGGTCACTTCCTGTTGCCAGCAGGTGGCACTATGACTGTGGGTGAATGTCGGCATGTAGATTTGTTCAACGCGGGACTCTTGTCAAATGTGTTAAATTTCGTGCAGATCTGGGCATTTACAGCCAAGTTACTACAACTTCCTGTTTCATGGCGAATCTTCGACGCCACGGACACGCCCATCGACAAAAACGCACAGATAGCACAACTTTACATCGTCAATGCCTTTAGAAGGCACATCAGAAATGTGATGTCGATCCGACTAAAGCCCTAGGAGGAGTTCGTTAAAGTACGGAGTGAGTAAATCATCCAAAAATGGCGGTAAAATTAGAAATGGCTGACTTCCTGTTGAGTTTAGGGCATCGCTCCAAGAGACTTTTCTGTGCGTCTGGACATGGTAGATGTACCACAGAAATTTCGTACATGTCGGTCAAACATGCGACGGGGGCTGCTTCGTTAAATGTCACTTCTTCTTGCCACTAGGTGGCGCTATGAATGTGGGTGAATGTCGGCATGTAGATTTGATCAGGGCGGGACTCTTGTCAAATGTGTAAAATTTCGTGCAGATCTGGGCATTTACAGCCAAGTTACTACAACTTCCTGTTTCATGGCGAATCTTCGACGCCACGGACACGCCCATCGACGAAAACGCGCAGATAGCACAACTTTACATCGTCAATGCCTTTAGAAGGTACAACAGAAATTTGAAGTTGATCCGACTAAATCCCTAGGAGGAGTTCGTTAAAGTACGGAGTGTGTAAATCGTCCCAAATCGGTCGCCGAATTCAAAATGGCGGACTTCCTGTCGAGTTTAGGGTATGGGTTCTTGAGGATTTTTTGTGCGTCTGGTCATGGTAGATGTACCACAGAAATTTCGTACATGTCGGTCAAACAAGCGGTGGGGGCTGCTTCGTTAAAGGTCACTTCCTGTTGCCAGCAGGTGGCGCTATGACTGTGGGTGAATGTCGGCATGTAGATTTGTTCAGGGCGGGACTCTTGTCAAATGTGTAAAATTTCGTGCAGATCTGGGCATTTACAGCCAAGTTACTACAACTTCCTGTTTCATGGCGAATCTTCGACGCCACGGACACGGACATCGAAGATAACGCGCAGATAGCACAACTTTACATCGTCAATGCCTTTAGAAGGCACAGCAGAAATTTTAAGTCGATCTGACTAAATCCCTAGGAGGAGTTCGTTAAAGTACGGAGTCTGTAAATCGTCCAAAAATGGCCGCAAAATTCAAAATGGCGGACCTCCTGTCGAGTTTAGGGTATGGGTTCTTGAGGCTTTTTTGTGCGTCTTGACATGATACACGTCCCCACCAAATTTCGTGCATGTAGGTTGAACGTGGACGAGGGGCTAATTTTTTCCAATTTTCTAGGTGGCGCTAGCGTGCCATTTTGCCCCGCCCATCTGCGAAACCCACAAAATACGAAATTTTTCACCAGTCCTGACATGCGTGCCAAATTTGGTGAGTTTTTGAGCATGTTGCGGCCCCGAAAATGGCACTTACTTTGCAGAAAAAAGAAAAAAAAAAAAATAACCCTAACAGTTTCAATAGGGTCCTCGCACTGTTAGTGCTCGGGCCCTAATAACCCTAACAGTTTCAATAGGGTCCTCGCACTGTTAGTGCTCGGGCCCTAATTAAAGCTGCAAGCAGCGATGGGCGGGCCCTCGCACCTGTAGCACGTCGGGGTCTGAGGCGGCCGCGTTGCATTTTCTGCAGCTCAGCCAGTGCGGCTGTGCATTTGCTACGCTTCTTCGTTAAAGGTCACTTCCTGTTGCCAGCAGGTGGCGCTATGACTGTGGGTGAATGTTGGCATGTAGATTCAGGGCGGGAATTTCATGCATATCTGGGCTTTTACAGCCAAGTTACTACAACTTCGTGTTTCATGGCGAAGTATCGACGCCACGGACACACCCATCGACGAAAACCCCTAGATAGCACAACTTTACATCGTCAATGCCTTTAGAAGGCACAGCAGAAATGTGAAGTCAATCCGACTAAAGCCCTAGGAGGAGTTCGTTAAAGTACGTAATGAGTAAATAATCAAAAAAATTGCGGTAAAATTAGAAATAGCCCACTTCCTGTTGAGTTTACGGCATCGCTCCAAGAGACTTTTCTGTGCGTCTGGACATGGTAGATGTACCAAAGAAATTTCGAACATGTCGGTCAAACATGCGACGGGGGCTTCTTCATTAAAGGTCACTTCCTGTTGCCACTAGGTGGCGCTATGACTGTCGGTGAATGTCGGCATGTAGAGTTGTTCAGGGCGGGACTCTTGTCAAAGGTGTAAAATTTCATGCATATCTGGGTTTTTACAGCCAAGTTACTACAACTTCCTGTTTCATGGCGAATCATCGACGCCACAGACACGCCCATCGACGAAAATGCGCAGATAGCACAACTTTACATCATCAATGCCTTTAGAAGGCACAGCAGAAATTTGAAGTCGATCTGACTAAATCCCTAGGAGGAGTTCGTTAAAGTACAGAGTGTGTAAATCATCCAAAAATGGCGGTAAAATTAGAAATGGCCGACTTCCTGTCGAGTTTAGGGCATTGCTCCAAGAGGCTTTTCTGTGCGTCTGGACATGGTAGATGTATCACAGAAATTTTGTGCATGTCGGTTAAACATGCGGCGGGGGCTGCTTCATTAAAGGTCACTTCCTGTTGCCAGCAGATGGCGCTATGACTGTGGTTGAAAGTCGGCATGTAGATTTGTTCGGGGCGGGACTCTTGTCAAATGTGTAAAATTTCGTGCAGATCTGGGTATTTACAGCCAAGTTACTACAACTTCCTGTTTCATGGCGAATCATCGACGCCACGGACACGCCCATTGACGAAAACGCGCAGATAGCACAACTTTACATCGTCAATGCCTTTAGAAGGTACAGCAGAAATTTGAAGTTGATCCGACTAAATCCCTAGGAGGAGTTCGTTAAAGTACGGAGTGTGTAAATCGTCCCAATTTGGTCGCCGAATTCAAAATGGCGGACTTCCTGTCGAGTTTAGGGTATGGGTTCTTGAGGCTTTTTTGTGCGTCTTGAAATGATACACGTCCCCACCAAATTTCGTGCATGTAGGTTGAACGTGGACGAGGGGCTAATTTTTTCCAATTTTCTAGGTGGCGCTAGCGAGCCATTTTGCCCCGCCCATCCTCGAAACCCACAAAATATGAAATTTTTCACCAGTCCTGACATGCGTGCCAAATTTGGTGAGTTTTTGAGCATGTTGCGGCCCCGAAAATGGCACTTACTTTGCAGAAAAAAGAAAAAAAAAAAAATTAAAGCTGCAAGCAGCGATGGGCGGGCCCTCGCACCTGTAGCGCGTTGGGGTGTGAGGCGGCCGCGTTGCATATTCTGCGGCTCAGCCGGTGCAGCTGTGAAATTTTTCGCTGCTTCGTTAAAGGTCACTTCCTGTTGCCACTAGGTGGCGCTATGACTGTGGGTGAATGTCGGCATGTAGATTTGTTCAGGGCGGGACTCTTGTCAAATGTGTACAATTTCGTGCAGATCTGGGCATTTACAGCCAAGTTACTACAACTTCCTGTTTCATGGTGAATCTTCGACGCTACAGACACGCCCATGGTCGAAACCCGCAGATAGCACAACTTTACATCGTCAATGCCTTTAAAAGGCACAGCAGAAAATTGAAATCGATCTGACTAAATCCCTAGGAGGAGTTAGTTAAAGTACGTAATGAGTAAATCATCCAAAAATGGCGGTAAAATTCGAAATGGCCGACTTCCTGTTGAGTTTAGGGCATTGCTCCAAGAGACTTTTTTGTGCGTCTGGACACGGTAGATGGACCACAGAAATTTCGTACATGTCGCTCAAACATGCGACGGCGGCTGCTTCGTTAAAGGACACTTCCTGTTGCCACTAGGTGGCGCTATGACTGTGGGTGAATGTCGGCATGTAGATTTGTTCAGGGCGGGACTCTTGTCAAATGTGTAAAATTTCGTGTAGATCTGGGCATTTACAGCCAAGTTACTACAACTTCCTGTTCCATGGCGAATCATCGACGCCACGGACACGCCCATCGGCGAAAACATGCAGATAGCACAACTTTACATCGTCAATGCCTTTAGAAAAGGTACAGCAGAAATTTGAAGTCGATCCGACTAAATCCCTAGGAGGAGTTCGTTAAAGTACGGAGTGTGTAAATCGTCCCAAATCGGTCGCCAAATTCAAAATGGCGGACTTCCTGTCAAGTTTAGGGTATGGGTTCTTGACGCTTTTTTGTACGTCTGGTCATGGTAGATGTACCACAGAAATTTCGTACATGTCGGTCAAACAAGCGGCGGGGGCTGCTTCGTTAAAGGACACTTCCTGTTGCCACTAGGTGGCGCTATGACTGTGGGTGAATGTCGGCATGTAGATTTGTTCAGGGCGGAACTCTTGTCAAATGTGTCAAATTTCGTGCAGATCTGGGCATTAACAGCCAAGTTATTACAACTTCCTGTTTCATGGCGAATCATCGACGCCACTGACATGCCCATCGATGAAAACGCGCAGAGAGCACAACTTTACATCGTCAATGCCTTTAGAAGGCACAGCAGAAATTTGAAGTCGATCCGACTAAATCCCTAGGAGGAGTTCGTTAAAGTACGGAGTGTGTAAATCGTCCAAAAATGGCCGCCAAATTCAAAATGGCGGACTTCCTGTCGAGTTTATGGTATGGGTTCTTGAGGCTTTTTTGTGCGTCTTGATATGATACACGTCCCCACCAAATTTTATGCATGTAGGTTGAACGTGGACGAGGGGCTAATTTTTTCCAATTTTCTAGGTGGCGCTAGCGTGCCATTTTGCCACGCCCATCCGCGAAACCCACAAAATACAAAATTTTTCACCAGTCCTGACATGCGTGCCAAATTTGGTGAGTTTTTGAGCATGTTGCGGCCCCGAAAATGGCGCTTACTTTGCAGAAAAAAGAAAAAAAAAATAAAGCTGCAAGCAGCGATGGGCGGGCCCTCGCACCTGTAGCACGTCGGGGTGTGAGGCGGCCGCGTTGCATATTTTGCAGCTCAGCCAGTGCGGCTGTGAATTTGCTACGCTGCTTCATTAAAGGTCACTTCCTGTTGCCAGCAGGTGGCACTATGATTGTGGGTGAATGTCGGCATGTAGATTTGTTCAGAGCGGGACTCTTGTCAAATGTGTAAAATTTTGTGCAGATCTGGGCATTTACAGCCAAGTTACTAGAACTTCCTGTTTCATGGCGAATCATCGACGGCACGAACACGCCCATGGACGAAAACGCGCAGATAGCACAACTTTACATCGTCAATACCTTTAGAACGCACAGCAGAAATGTGAAGTCAATCCGACTAAATCCCAAGGAGGAGTTATTTAAAGTACGTAATGAGTAAATCATCCAAAAATGGCTGTAAAATTAGAAATGGCCGACTTCCTGTTGAGTTTAGTGCATCGCTGTAAGAGACTTTTCTGTGCGTCTGGACACGGTAGATGTACCACATAAATTTCGTACATGTCGGTCAAACATGTGGTGGGGGCTGCTTCGTTAAAGGTCACTTCCTGTTGCCAGCAGGTGGCGCTATGACTGTGGGTGAATGTCTGCATTTAGATTTGTTCAGAGCGGGACTCTTGTGAAATGAGTAAAATTTCGTGCAGATCGGGGCATTTACAGCCAAGTTAATACAACTTCCTGTTTCATGTCAAATCATCAACGCCACGGACACGCCCATCGACGAAAATGCGCAAATAGCACAACTTTACATCGTCAATGCCTTTAGAAGGCACAGCAGAAATGTCAAGTCGGTCCGACTAAATCCCTAGGAGGAGTTCGTTAAAGTACGTAATGAGTAAATCATCCAAAAATGGTGGTAAAAATAGAAATGGCTGACTTCCTGTTGAGTTTAGGGCATTGCTCCAAGAGACTTTTCTGTGCGTCTGGACATGGTAGATGTACCACAGAATTTGCGTACATGTCGGTCAAAAGTGTGGCGGGGGCTGCTTCGTTAAAGGTCACTTCCTGTTGCCACTAGGTGGCGCTATGACTGTGGGTGAATATCGGCATGTAGATTTGTTCAGGGCGGGAAACTTGTCAAATGTGTTAAATTTCGTGCAGATCTGGGCATTTACAGCCAAGTTACTACAACTTCCTGTTTCATGGCGAATCATCGACGCCATGGACACGGCCATCGATGAAAACGCGCAGAGAGCACAACTTTACATCGTCAATGCCTTTAGAAGGCACAGCAGAAATTTGAAGTCGATCCGACTAAATCCCTAGGAGGAGTTCGATAAAGTACGGAGTGTGTAAATCGTCCAAAAATGGCCGCCAAATTCAAAATGGCAGACTTCCTGTCGAGTTTATGGTATGGGTTCTTGAGGCTTTTTTGTGCGTCTTGATATGATACATGTCCCCACCAAATTTCGTGCATGTAGGTTGAACGTGGACGAGGGGCTAGTTTTTTCCAATTTTCTAGGTGGCGCTAGCGTGCCATTTTGCCACGCCCATCCGCGAAACCCACAAAATACGAAATTTTTCACCACTCCTGACATGCGTGCCAAATTTGGTGAGTTTTTGAGCATGTTGCGGCCCCGAAAATGGCGCTTACTTTGCAGAAAAAAGAAAAAAAAAAATAATTCTAACAGTTTCAATAGGGTCCTCGCACTGTTAGTGCTCGGGCCCTAATAACCCTAACAGTTTCAATAGGGTCCTCGCACTGTTTGTGCTCGGGCCCTAATTAAGTCTTAGCAGCTTCTGATGACCACTTAGAGGAAAGCGCCCCCTTGTGGCAAGCCCTTTTGCTAAGTCATCAGCTAACATCACTCTGTTTTTGCATGGCTCTCTCCGCTGGTTGCATTCTGGTTATCACTGATCCCTCACCGTAATCGTGATTATCATCAAATATGACACCAACCTTTAATTTCCTACACTTATTCAAATTTGGTTTGAAACAGACAAATTTCGAAGTTAATTTGAATTAATTCTCTCATTTCCCATTGGGAATTGTTTATGGCTTTATTTCTATATTTCCTCCTCAAATTATTTTTAATAATTTTGATCTGGTCCCGGTACAACTGTATCCTTATTAATCTAATGGTTACTTAACCCCTATGCATTTGCTCAAATTTGAATTGTGTTTAAATCAGTTTGAATGCAATTTAAATCAAGCTCTCTGTCAGCCCGGTGAAACACTAGCAGGAAGTGGCCCAAAACCCTTAGTGGCCAAAACCCGCCACTACAGCTCGCTTCCTCCTGTGTTCTTCATTGCGGCACTCTATCCCTTTCCTGAATGGAGGCTAGGTTATTCTGATAAGTAACATTGTCATAATTTCCTTTTTGTTTATACCATAATTTTAGTAAAGCTGTTGCCTTTGATTTTTCTACAAAAAAAAACACTCAATTTGATTTAGATAAAGGAGCTTTAATTCACATTGAAGTACACTTGTTCTTCATCCTGTTTTGTGTTTGCAAGTAGAAATCTCTCTCGTGCTGTGATGATTTGACAGTCATCTCTGCCTGGGGTCCAGCGAGCTGGTTCGCCTGATCTGCGTCACCATCACTGACTGAGCGCGGGTCTCTGACTTTTCTGTATCTTCTGTTGGTGCGGCCCGCAACACGATATCACCAATCTGGCACTGCCGGTTGTGTTCAAGGTCAAGTTGCTTGAGAGGGCGCACCTCGGTACAGATGCACCGAAAGGCCCGGGACACTGCTGTCATGTGTGGGGCGACAGAAGGACCAACCACGATGCTGACTCCGGCCAGAGTGACCTCATTTCACCCCAGGCAAACTAGAAAAGGTATTAAAACCCATCCACTTACTATTTGCCACAGAACCTAGAGATTCCCCTGGTAATTTGAAGTGGTTGGCTTCCTCCTCTCCGAGCCACAAACCGGCTCCAAACAGGCTTAGGCCTTCTCTTCTTCCCCTTTCTAACACTGCTGGTGTACTACTGCCATTTTAGTACAGACCTCCCCATCTCTGATGGTTGCATGTTACTTCAAACTTTGCTAGATTGCCATTGCTCTGTTCTGTTGTGCTCTGTTCCTTTCAGTTCACTTAGAGACAGAACCTCTCTGACACACCAAGGAAAGCTGAAGAATAGTTTGACAACCAAGTCGTTAGCACCAACAGGTGACCCCTAAGCTAGCGCCCTGTCAAAAACCTTCATTCAGACCCATGATGACCTACCCAAATTGTCCCACCAAACGGTTTAACTGTCTGCATCAGTTAACCAAAATTCTCATACACGGCTTAGCCTGTATTATAGCTCGTTAAAAGTAGTCGAACTGGCATTGGTCTGTCTGTGTGTGTTGTGTTCCTCTCGTCCACAGTGAAGGCAGTATGTTCCAGTCCTACAGTCCCACAACCCGCTGGGACGACCTGGGACAACCTGGAGACATGGCTGAGATTCATGACATCTCCATCCCTGCCCAAAGCCACCAGCGACTCAGAGCCCCAAGCCAAGAGCAGCTGACAAAGACTGGGCCAGACACGTCACAACCTCGCTCACCAGCTCAACGCACACGCACGCCTCCGCGAAAGGAGCCGCATCGCCCTGGAGCACAAGGTTGTAACGCCGAGGATGACAACTACCCCGAGCTACCGAAGGAAGTGGAAAGACTTCAAACTGCCCTGTCTAATTTTCTACATAGACTGAAGAAGAATAGTCAGAGAAAAGAACTAAAAAGAATTCAACGAGAAACTCCGACAAAGTGAAGTCTCTTGCAAAGAGCAGAGACTGAACTGAAAGAGACTCAAAAGCCACGGCCTGCGCAAGAGGCCCGTGCGACCACCCACAAGCTCGTTCAGCAGAGACAAGATCTCGAACACGAACTTGACCCACCGAGTTGCAACACTCTGATAGACTGCAGCATGACTAGAAAGGGGAGGACACACACCACAAGCTTCCCCTGACCAGTCTGCACATTTCAGCCAATGCACAAGAGCTGAAAAAGGGGGGGTGGAAAAGCCCGCCTTCCACAACATCTATGACAATCTACAAGACAGTGACTTTTCACCTGCTGTCTCCAACCGGTGAACACGACACCGACACCCAGCAAGACAGACCCCGGAGGGCCTGTACCATCACCACCGGCTCCGAACGAGTTTTCTGTGGAACTTACAACGAACCTGTAACTGAGGAGGACGCCAGTTTCAAGAAACTTTCCCTCCAAAAACCCGTCAGTCACCATAGTTCTCTCGGCCCCACACCATGCCCACTCAACGAGGCGTGAAGGCCCCCAGTAAAAATTCCTCAAACCCCAAATTATTCTGAACTGCAGAACCAGAAGACACACAGCACGAACACCGTGCAAGACTCTGCGTTTGTAGAATTAGAATTTTACTAAGTTAAAGGAATCTGAGATAGGCATGTAAGCCTCGACGGCCGACGGACTATGCACGACTCTTTTGAAACAGACAGTTTCTAGATGTTGTTTAAATCAGCACCGTTAATCCTTAGGTTTCGTGACAGTGAAGAATTACAGAAAACACCAACTCCGAACAGGGCATACAGTACGTTACCCTGACGACAGAGTGTAGTAAAATCACCCGAGTTTTAACTATTGTTAACCTACAGGCGTGCACTCGATCATCGCGACCCAACTAAAACGCAACGTGCAACACGCATCTTGATCGCTGGCTTATCTAAATGCAGATAAAACAAATAGCTGGAATTGACACCTCTACTTTGAAAAAAAAAACAGCCTTAGAGTCCCAACTGATATCAAGAACTTTAGCATTAAAGCGTAAGTCTGTGTAACAAAGGTATCACCTCAGCAGCTTGTAATCTGTACCGATATCTATTCTGCTTTGGGTAAAAAGAAATCCAAATCGCGGTATGACTAAACCTGTTCCTGACGAAGGAAGCCCAGGACAGAGTTATATGTAGGTAGACCTGGGAGACGCTCCCCCTTTCTACGAAGTAAAGGCTTTAATGTTATTGTTAGATTGATGTAATTCACCTAAATTTTAGCTGCATCGACAAGCAGAAAGCCACCAAACGATCAAAACAAGTTACTCGCGGAAGAGCTAACACTCATGCATGAGAGAGACGTACCTATATATGCTTAGACGAGCTTTGACTCAGCAGCAAACCTATTTCCTTACTCTGTAAACAAATAGAACAAGACAAGCTTTGACTTGCAGCAAATCTATTTCCTTACTTTGTAAACAAATAGAAGTCGTGTAAAGTAAAGAACAGAGTTCCATGAGAAAATCAGCAAATGCCAAAACACATTTGCGTTTTACTGAATGCAACCAAAGTTCTTGAAAATCATAAAGTATAGGCGCCTCCTTTTAACCCATTAAAACGTGCATGATTCATGTAAAATATACAGACATTCTTCAGATACTGTTGAATTGCTCTGACACGCTCTGGTTCCCATGACAACAACTTGTCACAGGAAGTGTTACCTTGTAATGTCACTGTTGTAAACAAACCAGCCTGGGTGGCTAAGCTAACCTAGCCTAGCGACACGCTCTGGTTCCCATGACAACAACTTGTCACAGGAAGTGTTACCTTGTAATGTCACTTTTGTAAGCAAACCAGCCTGGGTGGCTAGCCTAGCATCAAGCTAACTTAGGCTAAGCTAAACTAACCCAGCACTAAGCTAACTCCGGCTAAGCTAACCTAGCTTAGCATCAAGCTAACTTAGGCTAAGCTAACCTTACCTAGCTCCCATCCAACATAAGCTAAGCTGAATAACCTCCACAGTTAAGAGTTAGCATCATTTACGTGAACCCTTACTCACCGCTCGTGTTCCACAGTGCAAAGTATTCTAGAATACTTTCTCAACACCAGTTAGGGTTTTAAATTACTCACTTTCCATGTTTACCATTCTTATTAGCTAAAGTTTACCTTCACAGGGTTAGGAATACTCCTTGCTAACCGTTAAGGACGAACTTCGCAGATGCCTTGTTAATTAAACTTAAGTTTAACTACATGAAAACTGCGTAACTAACTACAGAATAACGCGTGTAACCGTAGGAATTTTCATCGGCATGTTGACTAAAGCTTTGGAGGGACACACAATGTGGTTTTGAACACCCAACCGCTACAACCCACTATAGTGTTGATCAAAGCAAATCCAAAGTTTAGTCACTAATGCCACTGAACACTCTTGACCTCAGATCATTCCCGTGTTTTGATCACTTTATTTCCTTTTGCTTTAATTTTATTTTGCCTCATTGATTATTTCTTTCCTTCGACCTTGATGATAATAGCAAGCAGCTATTCCCTTAGGTCATCTATATGATTTAATTTAATTTCCTCTCTTGTCCAAGTGTGGTTCTATTCCCAATAGGGCCCAGAAAGGAAACAGAGACCCCCTTTTTGTTATTTTGGCTTAGTTTCAACCAATGCACTCGTTTGTGACCCTGCAACGCAAGTAATTTCAACAATTTACTAGGGCGCTACTAGAGTCCTGAGGGTCGATAATAAGCAGAATTTAAATAAGAAAGCGGTCCTTTTCCTATTATTGTTCACTTCGTCGAGCCATAGTGGACCACCAGCTAAGTCCAGAGGAATAATTTAGTCATAAGGACCACCTTACGTTATTTATTTCATCTCGGATATGTCCTTTCCAGGAAATACGCTCGGAACCACACAAAACTTAGCCCTAACATTGACAGCTAAGATAAGGACACAAGAGACACATAGCTTCAGGCTAAACACTTAACTAACTTATTAAGCAGTAGTTCTGAACTTTTAGGGCCATGCATTAGTCACTCACAACAAGTGTGCCAGAATGCCACAGAGCCCCTGCTTAAACAGACCTCAACCTGCCAAGGAACCACTGCCCCAAACCACGGCATGGCTCCAAAAAGGATGCAACAAAGCTAACCAGAAAGGGCCCAAGATTCACTCAGGACCCTGCATCTACCCACGACATGCAGACAAGACTTTCACTTGCAAACTGTCTAACCAACATGACTGCATGAAACAGATTCTGCTTGATATGGATTACGTCCAGTCGCGAGGTGCACAGCTTCCTAGATCGTCAAACAGAGACTGTCAAAATGGACTACCAGCTGTTGCAATAAGCTTTGATCGCTTAACTCCCTGATCCAGAATCAGACCAAGGGTTATCACCACCGTGGACATCAAGTAAGACCGACTTGAAACTCCACCGACTTCGGCAAGCCTACTTCGAGAAGCAAACCATCAGGTATGAAAAGGATACCAGTTTCAGAACTTTGTTCCCTTAAAACCTGCATCCCACAGTGAGTTAGTCGATAAGCACCCTGGCCTGTGTTTGTAGCCTGTCTACCTCAGCTACGAGACTGGGCCCGCAAAGCTCACATTAAGCAAAGACTTTGTCCGAAAAGACTGTGTAAAAACCCTCAGACTAACCTGTCTCTGAGCACGACTCAGAGCTGCCCCTAGAAGGCACCCCATACATCACAAACACCTTCACTGAGAGTTAAACCGTTCCAGGCCAGCAGAGGGCAACACAACAGTCATGGTGCTCATCTAACGCCCCAGAGCAAGAGCTCTGAAACATTTCTGGAAGCCAGCCGGCGACCCAGAATGGACCGCCCAGCACCAAGAGACTCAAGCCCAACCAGCCCAGAGCGGTACCCTCTCAACACGCCACTGGTAAGCACAAGTCTGAGCACACATCAGATAACAACAGTGCAGCCACGTCACAGACGGCAGAAATCCTGAAGGTGCTGAAAGCGTTTCTGCACGAGACATCACAAGGAGACAAGTCAGACATCCTATGTCTCAGCGCAAGACCCAAGCCAGACACCCAGAACACTGCTCGTCAGCATCAGACCACAGAGCTCACGGTCGCATCACAAAGCGACAACACCAAGCAGCCACCACAACTGACAGCTGCACAACCTGAGCATGACAGTCCGGTGTCCCACACAAGACCGGTCCTAACCGCTCATCGATCACAACACCAGCCCAGATGCCTAAACTTCTGGGAACCCTAAACAAAAGGGGGGTGGCACAAAAGACTCTACATAGCCACCACGAGAGACAATCATTTGAGCCTCGAAGGCCTCTCAGACACTAGCTCAAACATCACGCTAATGTCAGCCCAACTCTTCGAAAGACTCACCGCTAAAGCTAAGAGTCAAGAACGCACTCTCAAAGCCCAAACATGTGAGCTGAATGAAAACCCTACAGCCAAAACAACTTCTGGCTCAAAACAGGTTGCTCCCATTCATCCATTTGGTCCTATGAGCCTGATTCACCCAGGGTACCGATCACGAACGATCACGTACCCACTTCTGATTGCCCAAGATCTGTTAGATCGCTTTGAGCCTTTAATAGACTTTAATCAACTGAATGCCTGAGCTCAAGTTCAAGAACCCCTCCCCCTCCAGTCATACAGGTCAAGAGAACCTAACTGGCAGGTCACAGAGGTCACAAGAACTCCCGCAGCCAGCCATGAAGGCACAGCCTCAGCACCAAATGGAGAGGTGAACTTGCTACTCTGCACCTTTCAGCTCACTAAAGACTTTGACTAACCAAATGAACTCTGAAACTACCACCTCTTTACCCCTCCAACCTCCCAAGCCTGCCGTCGGACACATCAGGCAGCACACCAAGAACATGCTGCTCAACGGCCCTACAACTCAGTTTCATGCACCTCGTGACATCACTTCGCCACGGCTTGTGCTGCCACGGTGCAGAAAGGGGGATATGCCAGTGTATGCCCAGTCACGCACCATGTGGGCTGCACACCGCAGCACCAGGACATCTCGGCATCCTCAAAGGCATCAGACTGTCCCAGCCGACAGCCGCTGAATTCTTTCCTCCCTTTCTCTCTCTCTCCCCTGTCTCTGTTACAGGATGCTGCTGTGGTCGTCTTCCTGTGCCTCCAGCCAACCAGAGGACAGCTACTGTCGACCGCCTCACCGCCGGGTCCGACATCAGACAGCATATGGTCGACTGCCACGCAAGCAGAGCTAAATGGACTCCCACGCCGCTGCTGTCAGTACGCAGTCAAACACCGGCCTGTCCAGCAACCAAACGAACTGAAATCCCACAGCCAAAAGGTAACTCACAACACAGAGTGCCTCCTCACAGACCATCAAGAAATTGAAAGGAACTGTGATAAATCCGCAACGCACACAGTATTCTACTGAACCAGACAAGTGAGCTCCAGCGAGACAACTGTTCACTGTCTGCCAGAATGACTTTGCTAAAATTCACCAAGCAGCCTTTGCTCCAAGACCCGAGCTACCCTGCTGCAACCGAGCGTGAGTCAAGTCCCAGCCAGGACGAAAGCCACGATTTCACCCTGATTCCAGAACTGGAATTATGAACGATGATAGGAGGGGTCCAGCCAAACTGGACTTGTTCCCAGTGACCGCTGTGTCTCAACTGCACACCTGTTGCACTGCACAACTGCCTCACCGGTAGTCCAATCCTGGACTGCAGCTGATTCTGCACTGGGTACCTCTACGGTAATCAACCACACCCTGACACTTGACATTCACGCTGCACAAGAGGCAAGGAAATGCAAACCTCCACAGCCACCACGGGACCCTCAGGAAGAGGGTACCACGCTGGAGACTGCGTCGAACCTCAGCAAGCTGAGCCCCTACCTCAGCCTAGCCGCCGCCTGCCACCTGACCCTCATGATTCACCTGCCATCCGTCCATTGCGATGGTGTCGTTCGATGAAGTCACACAAGGACTTCACCTAACGAAAAGGGGGAGATGTAATGAATCTTGGCCAGGCGAATTATACCCCACACACACACACACACATACACATTCATCCACGTACCTCAGTGGCATCGAGTTACAAGACTTTTATGGGACCAATGGAATGTGGACAAACTAATGTCTCTGAACAAAGAGAAATACATCTCTTTTGGTTTTAAAGACATTTAACAAAGGTATTCAATGGTTTTTGTGTATATGTGTCTTCCCCATGTCACAGTGAAATAACTTTGTTTGGTCACAGTTTAAATAGGAATTAAAAATACCTTCGTCATGCATTTGAAACATAAGTGTATATTCCTTTGATATAACATAATGTTCCTTGATATCTCTAGAATGCTTATTGAATGAAACACTCGAATATGCATAGAGATGTAAAGTAAAGTGTATTTTTAATTCGTTTTACTGCCAATGAAGATCAAATTGTTATTATAGAACACACCCCCTTCCACGAGAAGCGCGCGCTGAGGAACAAAGGACCATAAAAAGGACCATAAAAGAAAGCTTCCCGCCTGCAACATCCACTCTCCGATTGGCTCAAGCCAACAGGAAGGGGATGGATTTCACCAAGGTGATAAATGTGAGAACGCAGGTCCGCCCTCTCTCTGCTTCTGAACTTTCCAGCGCTCAACATGTAAACCTCACGGGACTCTGATCCAACCATGGGTCTTTCCTTTTGTTCGTCTAAAAGTTTCATCTTTTCCTCAAGTGGACTACCAAGTTCGTCTTCCAGGAAAGGAAGTGGACTTTGCCGAACTATCTCCTCGGGTAACGTCACCTCAAAGACTCTCAGCCTTTCAAACACTGGCGCTAAATGCCGACGAACGCCACGTGACTCCCCACGGAACAAAGCAGCCATGAACGAGCCGGGACGGGCCGCGCCAACATGCCGCGGCCGCGCTTCACGTGACGCACGCGCGCCGGACCGGCGCACCTCTAGCCGACACGTGGCCCGAACGGGTCGAGCAACGAGCCCACGACTCACACAGACCACATGTGCCTTGCAAGTATACCTTCTTTTAGAGCTTCTAAGAAGCATTAAGAAGATGTTTTGGGGTGTCAAGAAAGGTTAACTGACTGTTTTGATGAACGTAACTCTCTCTCTCTCTTACAACTCACTCTCTCTCTCACTCTCTCTCTCAAACTCACTTAACTTGCGCGTATCCATTGTCTAAACGCTCTGCGTCGTCTTAGTTTGTGTTTTCATGTTTGTAAATACCTGTATCATTGTAACGTAGTGAATGCTTAAGTAGGAACTTTATTAAATACAAAATATGCTTACCTTGACTGATTGTCTTGCTCATGATACGGGTCAATGAAATGTCGATTTAAAGTTACACGCTTTACAGAACTATAAATACCTAAGAGGGTATTTGGTTATATAGCAGGGAAGACAGATTCTAGTGGCCACAGAATTTGTTTTCACAAGCTATATAACTTAATTGAGCTAATTGATTTTACCTGTCTTGTAAAACGTGGTCCTTGCAATCAATTACAATTAATTTGTGGTGGATTGCGGGGATGCACATGTATGCATATGGGTAAAATTAATAAATTAACATGTAAGACCGGTCTGATCCAAATCTGTATGAATAATTATTGATTATCAATTATTAATTATGATATGCAAATTCCCCCCCTGATCAGAACCGACCCAGAGTCTTTACATAGGTAATCTTCATTGTCATTTAAGTGAAATTACTGACCTTAAATGTATAAGCTTGATAAAAATTGTCATTTTAGAAGAAAATTTCAAATGGCACTTAGAGGCTTTTGCATCTGAACTCTTCATATATACATTCAACTAAAGGATTATTAGGAACACCACACTAATACTTTGTTTGACCCCCTTTCACCTTCAGAACTGCCTTAATTCTACGTGGCATTGATTCAACAAAGTGCAAAAAGCATTCTATAGAAATGTTGGCCCATATTGATAGGATAGCATTTTGCAGTTGATTGAGATTTGTGGGATGCACATCCAGGGCACGAAGCTTCCGTTCCACCACATCCCAAAGATGCTCTATTGGGTTGAGATCTGGTGACTGTGGGGGCCATTTTAGTACAGTGAACTCATTGTCGTGTTCAAGAAACCAATTTGAAATGATTCAAGCTTTGTGACATGGTGCATTATCCTGCTGAAAGTAGCCATCAGAGGATGGGTACATGGTGGCCATAAACGATGGCTAATTGGCACTAAGGAGCCTAAAGTGTGCCAAGAAAACATCCCCCACACCATTACACCACCACCAGCAGCCTGCACAGTGGTAACAAGGCATGATGGATCCATGTTCTCATTCTGTTTATGTCAAATTCTGACTCTACCACCTGAATGTCTCAACAGAAATTGAGACTCATCAGACCAGGCAACATTTTTCCAGTCTTCAACTGTCCAATTTTGGTGAGCTCTTACAAATTGTTGCCTCTTTTTCCAATTTGTAGTGGAGATGAGTGGTACCCGGTGGGGTCTTCTGCTGTTGTAGCCCATCTGCCTAAAGGTTGTGCGTGTTGTGGCTTCACAAATGCTTTGCTGCATACCTTGGTTGTAACGAGTGGTTATTTCAGTCAAAGTTGCTTCTATCAGCTTGAATCAGTCGGTCCATTCTCCTCTGACCTCTAGCATCAACAAGGCATTTTCGCCCACAGGACTGCCGCATACTGGATGTTTGTTCCTTTTCACACCATTCTTTATAAACCCTAGAAATGGTTGTGCGTGAAAATCCCAGTAAGGGACCGTTCGGTATTTATGGAAAGGTCCACCGGAGGAAAATAGGGGAGGGTCATGTCTTTTTATTCTTTGATTAGGGGAGGGTCAACCAACTTTTTTTAGTCTATAGGGGAGGGTCACCCAACTTTTGTATTCATCAAAACAGGTAAATTTCAAAGTGGCTTGTTTGGTGCATATTTTTTCCATGTAGCTCTCTCGGTCTCGGCCCCCGGGCCATCGCTGTCAGATGGGTCTGAGCAACAAAAATCCGAGTGGCGCAGTGGCGCTGTTTGATGGTCCGCGCGTGTTTCAGTACGCGCTCAGAAAAAGTGCATTAGAACAGAACAACAAATAAATGTTTACCCGGCAAAGCTTTAAAGCACGAGCAAATAATGAACGTTTGTTATTATTGTGAATAAGTGCATTGTCCTGTGTGTGTAACTCTACCGCTGCATTAACATGTGATGTGAATGCACGTTGAGTGTATTGGGACTGAGGCGCCCGAACTGCAGCTGATTTAATGTGCGCTGTGGCACGATACGACCATATTTTAGTTTCCATTCTTATTGCGTTTCCAGAACAGTGTTAGTGAGTAAATCTGAGCTGTAGGCTTGAATTCGTGAGGTGTGTGCACTGTGCGGTTGAACGAGCCGATTTGTCGATCTATCTGAATTTTGATCAATCAGGAACTGATGAAATCCACAGAAGAAAGACGAAAATGGCCGTGAATTTGGACTATTGAAATGGAAGCATACTACTTTATTATGATTTTAGTATCATAATGATTAATAAATGCATGCACAATTATCAGTGAACTTGATAAATGTTGCAGATATGTTTTACTATGCACAAAATGCCTTTCAACTTGAGCGCAAAATTGCATGTTACATAAACGCGTCACCACTGCATCAGCACCGAAAACATGATTTAAAAAAAAAAATTCAAATCAAAACTCGTGATACGAACCGAATTGTAGGTTTGGTCTATCGTTACAGCCCTAGTAAGATGAGAAAGCAGGAGTTTAGTCGTTTATCATGGCTATCTGAGCATCTTTGCCAAGCGCAGACCAGTACAAAAGTAATCAATAAATTATCGGGGAGGGTCATGCCTTTTTTCACAATCATTTTGGAGGGTCATAGAAAAAAATATTGCTGGCGAGGGGAGGGTCAAGTCTTTTTTGACTACAGATCTCAAATCTCCTCCGGTGGCCCCTTAAATAAACAACGAACAGTCCCTAACTGAGCAGATTGTGAAATACTCAGACCGGGCCGTCTGGCACCAACAGCCATGCCACGCTCAAAATTGCTTAAATCACCTTTCTTTCCTATATTGTCTTGACCATGACCACACCCCTAAATGCTTTGAAGCAACTGCCGTGTTATTGGTTGATTAGATAATTGCATTAATGAGAAATTGAACAGGTGTTCCTAATAATACTTTACACACACATACATTATACATATAAGCAATATCACACAAGTAGCCGAGTGATATCGTTCTATCAGCACAGCTTTGATTCAGCTGTAGACACAGTCGTTCATATATAGAGCCACATTGCATGACTACGAGTGTAATATTGCATTTATACAGTTCGACGGCAGAAGTGTGTAAATAAATAAGAAACAACAACCGAGTGTCTTAAAAAAGTATTTTGTGCAGAACTACTTTCTTCTGCCACTGATTAAAATCTCAAATTGACAGTTCAGCCCAGACACAGAGTTGCTTCATTGAAGCTTAAAGTATTAAGTCAAGTATAATTAAGTGCAATTTTAAGTATATTTCTGAGAAGTACATAAAAACTTAGCACACACTTAAATAGACTTCTTCTTCGTAAGGGCTCACATCTCCAAAAACATCTAAACAAAACTGTCAAATAAGCACTATATTTATATATAAGTAACATATTTGAGGTTTAAATAATTATATTCTCACAAAAAAAAAAAAAATCTTAAAACTACATTCCTTGACACAATAACACTAGAATTTGTAAAATGATGGTGGTTTGCTCATCCGCCATGACACTTGCTGTTAAAATGAGTGATACAAATAGTGCAACGGTTCAGATTCGACAACCGGAATGAACTGTTGTATTTATTTATTCAATCAAAAATGCAGTAAAAACAGTGATAATGTGAGATATAATTACAATTTAAAGAAGCTGGCTTCTATTTGAACATATAGTAGTAAACAATTTATTCCCGAGGCCGAGACCATAAAGATTATTTTTTCAGCCTCAATATACTCCAGTCTTCAGTGTCACAAGATCCTTCAGAAATTATTCTAATATTCTTATTTGGTGCTCAAGAAATATTTCTTACTATTTTTAACACTGAAAACAGTTCTGCTTGATATTTTTGTGGAAAGCGTGACACATTTATATTTTAGGATTCTTTTTTAAATAAACAGTTCAAAAGAACAGCATTTATTTTAAATAGAAGTCTTTTGTAACATTATAAAATCTTTACTGTTACTTTTAATCAATTTAATATATCCTTGATGAATAAATGTATTTATTTCAAAATCTTACTAGAAATTTTGAAAGCTAGAGTACATTTCTTTTTATTTTATTTTTTTTACCAAAGTAAATGTCTGTGGACTGATATACAACATAGGATTTGATTACAAATATTTAATATTTTTTAGGTGATTTCGTAGTAGATTAATAATCTTTGTTTTTAAATTGTTTTTGTAAAAGCAAATAATGTCTGACTCTGTTGAAGCCTTTAACTGAAGTTATTATACAATTTTACAGTCTGTATGGGTGTCCCTGAGTCTTGTAAAGATTGAATACTCCATGAATTATTTCTTTGTGCTGCAGACGGAAACTGCTACTTCAAAGAAACTTGGCTTAGTCTTAGCATTTCAATACTGCCATCTAGTGGCACACGGTGCACAATGTCAGTGAGTGCTTATTTATCCTCACATCTCCATTAGAATGGTCTGGAAACAACTAAGCTAAATTCTGGATAAGTCAGTTAATATGTAATGAGATTAATAATCACTTACCTTTTCCTTCAAAACCAGACGGGTGAATTTTCCTCCTCTTTTTGCGAGCAGGTTCTGTATTGTTCTTTACAGCAGTTTTGACCAGTGAAGCCACTTTAACTTGAGCTGATGAACTTTGGATAACAGCTTTCCCCCAGTTCCTCTCAGCAGGCCTTCCGGCATTGAGACTGCAGGAATTGCAGGATGAAACAATAATTTGAAGAAACAAATTGGAGAATTCGAAGAAAAACTCCATCAGCATGTACAGTATGTATGAGCTCGACTGTAGCCTGCAATATTCATGCTATTTTCTGTATATATTTATTACTTTGTGACTGTAAATATACTATAGTTAAATTATTCATAATTGCAAACATGAATAATAATGCACTGTGGGCAAGGTTGAAAGGTTTTTATATATATGGTCACGCAGCATTAAACAAAAAAGGTTCCATCGTGCATTTTATGTGTTTATGTCACAAGACACAGAGGTACTTTACTTTTCCTGCTGGCTTTCAGCCAATGGCCTTTTGTCCCTGACGGATTTGATGTGTCGCACTGAAGATCTCCTCTCTCTGCAGTTTGTGTGCCTGGTTCCTTCCCTACACGGCTTCTTTGTTGACAGCCCCTTTGGACGCAATGGATCCTGCAGCCTGATGGATTCCCTGTGAAGTCTCTTCCTATAGGCACAGCCAGAGGAATTATATGTTTAGCGCAATCAAATGAATCCTAATGTCAGAGTGATAGACAAGCGAACCCGGCAGGAGGCTCTCAAATGATCTTAATCCACTCAAAAAAGCTGATTAACTCCAATAACGAAGAAATCCCAACAATCATGCAAGAGCTGCCAGAGCTAAACTGACATAAATGCCACACTATTTTAACATTCATTTGACGCTAAAGCTGGTGAAGTTATTTGACTGGTATCATGCTTTATGTTCATTTCATGATGATTTATTAACATTTTAGAAATGTATACAAAGAGTGTGAATGATTAAGTTTAATTAAGGTTTTCTAGACATGCTGAAGGGAATAACTTCTGACAGCCCAGCAGGATATCAGGTGCTTGCAGCAGCAGTGGGAGGTCAGAGGTCACGGTTCACTGCCCAAAACTAATTTGAACTCAATTTAGATTAATTGAAGTTGCTTTTTATTATTTAAACAAATTTTACTTCTAATACATTTTATGCATCTATATATTCTAATATGTTTTTAACAGGAAATTCAAATTGTATACAGTAAATATCTATATATTTCTAAACCAGTGGTGCCAAAAAATACATTTAGGCCACACTAACAAATGTATGAATGCCATTGCATTAGATAAAATATCAAAGCAAGTGGCATTTATTTGAGAAAAAGTTTGCACACGTTCACAGAACAGTACAGTATGTTTAATACACTGATCTTAATAAATGTTAAATGATCATGTTCGTTACTGTATAGCCTACATCCGCTAAAAATCACTGCATGTGAGTTGATGAAGTGAGATTATGTATTATAGTAACTGCAAAAATGGTTCATAAAAAGTTCTAGCATCATGTAGATTCCACTTCTTGACTAGAATAGACTGAACTGAAATGGTGGAAAGTGTAAAGACACGCACGAGACACTATGTGAATGTGCAATATGCCGCTCAAGTATCCATTGATGCATCCAAAAGATGAATACAATCCATTATACACTAACAACATAATATGCTATGATACACACTGGATAGATAGATAGATAGATAGATAGATAGATAGATAGATAGATAGATAGATAGATAGATAGATAGATAGATAGATAGATAGATAGATAGATAGATAGATAGATAGATAGATAGATAGATAGTTTATTTTGTTCATAATCAGCAGTCAGCTGTTAGCTGGCAGTCAGGGGGAAAAACTTTACAGCTTTATCGTGTGTGTAATCATGAACTTGCAGCTTGAGCGCTTCAGTGATCATAGACCACTGGGTGAACCTCAACTCCTTCACAGTTCCTCATAATGTGCAGTGTAAAAGCACTATTGTGGCGTGTAATGTGCAGTGCAAGTACTTCTTTTTTACTTAGTCTGAGGAAACTGCCAGTATGTCAAACTGCAAAATTAAGAAATTAAATTACGGCAACGTACGGTCATTGCTAAGAAATAAATCTTAAACATGCACAAATTTACACTCCCACCAACTAATATTACACCGCATAATAGGAATATGTAAAAACTATGTAAACTGTATATTTTTGGGGTATAAAGTAGGCGTTTCCAAACGGACCCGAAGATATTCCACAGCCGAATGTAATTAACGTCACACTTACCTTTCTCTGATGTCCGTATATTGCGAGTGATGTCTGCTATAATCCATCTTCTCTATAAACACAATAAACACAAATAAACAATAAACAATAAACAAAAATTCTCAGCTATTGTGTTTATTTTAAGCAGCCCGGAGAGGAACATTCAAATTGCAGAAACTCCCCCCATCCCGCTCTGAAGAGGAAGTGTGTTTGTTGCCCCCACACGCGCTGTATGGAAGTCTCCACCAATCCGAGAGCTCCATTTGAAACGCACGGAGTTTGACCAATTTTTAATAGCCTACTTTTTACTCAGAGGGCTACTAAAGTATTTGCCCTGAGGAAGTAACTGTTCTGTTTTCCTGTGGTTTTATTTATTCTTTATATTATTTTTGCGTGTTGTTTAATTCCTGTTATCCAGCCTATCCAGTCTAAGAACGTTTTGCTAACGTTAAATTATGAAAACGTTTTTTTTTTTTTCTTATTTTCTGAAAGTTCTCTGAACGTCTATAAGTGATGATTTTGTGCTAACGTTTTGAGAAATTATTAAAGAGCATATAGCTTTGAACAAACATTTTATTAAGGTTTATACAGGGACGTTTGTAACTGCCAAAGTTCATGAGAACATATTATATTGTTTTTTACTTACAGATTATCTTTCCCAGTTAAGAACCACACGATAAATGTTTCTTTAATTCTTTGTTATAAGGATTATATTTTATAATTTCTTTTATACTTTTTTCATAAGTTTTTATATAATATTTTATATTGTTAGGAGGGTTATATTAGCAATTATATTTTTTTTAAGTGAGGTACATAGTGTCATAGCCTACCACTGAAGACATTATAGACCATTTTGTATGTAAACAACACTGGTCCAGAGTGTTGTTTTCTTCACATATAAAGAAAACATCTTAAAGATGTTTGTTTAACTTTTTGATTCAGTTTTATATGTTCTGTTTGGTTGTATTTTATCCCAGCTTTTATGCAGTGTTAAAAAACTGAAACAGGAAGTGCTTCTGGACCAGTGTTGTTTACATCTTGCAAAACGGTCTATAGTTGCCAGGTGTCCGGAAAGAATTTAAGTTTTTTTTTTTTTGTCCTCCCTCTGGATTGTTAGCCAAACACTGTGTGTTTGTCAGTAGCCTACATTATTTCCCCTTTTTTCTTTCAGCAGAACTGGGTTCTCACCCCCTTTCTGGCAATTTTTAAGTGATTTTTTTCTGACTGACTAACAGTCAGTTTCTCCTGTTTGCATGTATCTCACAGTGTGTCTTTATACTGTATGTCACATTTGACTTCATGTCAAGGCGGAAAATGAGCCAATTACACTAAACTGTTTTCAGTTAACAAATGGTCTTAGCCTGAGTTCATTTAGGTTACACCAGAGACACTAACTTTGGTTACACCAACACAAAGTCATCATGTTAACACTTTTGTGTAATAGTTACTACTTTATACTTCTAGTTAATAGTAACACTTTAACTGTAATAGTTCTTGTTCAGCTATTAACAGTCCTGCAGAAATTAAGTGACAGCTCAAAAGGGCAGAACAAAAGAAGGGCTTGTTGTGAAACAAAGGTGTAACGGCACATGGGATGTGCCCCATTATAATGTGAGAACATTCATTTGTGTTAAACAGTTTAAAAACCTTTGGCCGTCAGAACAACAGAGACCTATCTTCAATTGGGGAAAATTCCTTTAAAAGAATAAACCTCTTAAAATATTTTGGTGAAAAAAAAGTCATCTAACTTCTTTACCAATTTGCAAATGTTATAGCATTTTATATTTTAATTAGAAATGTACATTATTACAAAGCAATGCTAATCCAAATCAAGAAGCAAAATTAGAGAGCATGGCCATGCTTTTACTGTGTAAAACTTCTGCACACCTCCCCCACTCATGCACCCTTGCAGTACTTCTGTTGATGAAACAACTACATTATGTAGTGTTGAAACATTTAACATAAACAAAGCCACATACTGTGAGTAAAGCACAACACATTCAGCACTATAGACTGACTCCCGTGGAGACTGGAGGTGAATGAGATGTGTTACATGGCCAATGTGGCATCAGCTTCAAAACTCTCTGATTAGCAATTCACATCAGTCCAGCTAAATGCAGATCAAATTTGAGTGCTGTAAAGAATATTGTGAAACAGCCAAAAGGGGGGAGAAAAGACCTTAAACCACACAAGAAAAACTCAAAATTGGTCTTGTCTACCACATTTTCCCACTATGTGAGGCGTTTTCAAAAGACCTCGGCCTTTTTGAGAAAAAAAGCAAGAGGTCTGTGATTTACAAGGTTATCTAAAGTCTACATCAACTACAGAGTATCCATTGGTAATTAGGGAATTCCTCTAACTTCCTCAGCCAAAGCCTCAGCAGCAACAAAGCAGATTCATATTTGCATCGTTTTACAAAAAGAAAAATAGACTATACCGTTTAAAAGTTTAAAATATTTTTTAAAGAAATTAAAGGCACACTATGCAGGAATTCGTTTTTTTTGTCAAACAGCGACCCCTAGAGTCGCTATGGAGTAGGGGTGGTTAATCTGTTTGATTTCCCGATTCGATTACGATTATTGAAGTCCCGATTCGATTGTCAATTTTCTATTATTAACGATTCTCGATTAGCGATTATTGATTTTCCATTTCACAACAGTAAACAAAAATACACTAGACCAACATATGATCATGTTAGCTGCAGCAACATTTTGGTATTAATTGCACTTTTTATTTGTTTGATATTCAATGAAAATGTAATGATGGTTAGTGAGGACATGCAAACATGCTTGTTGTCTACTACTTAGGCAACCCATTATGTTTGTTTTTTTTTTTTTCAAAAGCAATTGTGTTGCATTTTAATGCAAATGCCCTGGTTCTTGAAGTCATTAAAATGCATTTTGTGATTTCCTTCAATTGAAAATATTTGAAGCAAGTTTGGGAGACTTGAAGGCAGTGTTGTAGTCGAGACCACCTCACTCGAGTCCGAGTCGACACCGAGTCCATAGAGAGTCGAGTCCAAGTCAAGACCGAGTCCATAGAGATTCGAGTCTGAGTCGAGTCCGAGACCAGAGACGGTCGAGTCCGAGTCGAGACCGAGACCAGTGAGGGTTGATTACCTAATTTACTTTTATTTACTTAGAGAAATTCTTTTTTTTTTTTTTTACTGAATTTACTTAGAGTTTAAAAAATATGATCAGTTTAGGGTAAAAAGGCCACATAGTAGGTGGTGTTAAAAGTAATTTTATTACAATTTGTCATGCGCAGTTGCGCACTAGAAAATCACCAATCACTGGGCGTGTCAATCAATTTAAAGAAATATGTTATTAACATACATTAATAATCATGAAAAATTTTTTAATTGAACTCGAGTGGACTCGGGAATAATTCCGAGTCCTAAAAAAAAAAAATGTTCGAGTACGAGTCAATTCCGAGTCCAAATGGACACGAGTCCATGACAAGACCAAGACCATTAAAATATGGTCTCGAGACCGAGTCCGAAACGAGTCCGAGTCTCAAGTACTACAACACTGCTTGAAGGGCACCCAATATAGAGAATCATCAAAAAAAGAAACAAAAAAGATGCTGCAGCCAATGAGCCGCCGGCGGGGGGGGCTGACTCAACCTCCATGGACAAGATAGAAGTTTTTAATATTTTATCAGACAATAACAAGGTTTTGCATTAGTATAATTTTCGGGACAATTAGGGCCGGATTCGGGACAACAGCTTAGTTTTCGGGACTGTCACGAATTTTTCGGGACGTCTGGTAACCCTATGTGGTGGCGCGCGCACAGTCTCCACTCGGACGTGCTCTTCTATCGCCGTTTCGGACTCTCTCTATTCATTCCGGTGAAATCACAAAATGCACACAAATTTAGAAATATGTACATACCAGCCCATCAACAAGATCGCCAGGTAAGCATCACTGTTGCATCCAGTGCTGCTTTTTAGCTCGCGTCAACGAGTGAAAAGCTCCGTCTATGGAAAAGCCTGACTGAGTGGGACTCCTGTCTGGTTCCTCACGCGGTCAGATTCTCTTTTCCTTTGTCTCGTCCGACCGGGTTTTCTTTGCTTTTTCCATCGTCGAGTATCCCATCTGAAATGAGTGCTAGTGTCTTAAAATGTGGCTGTTGCAAGTGTCTTAAAATGTTGTTGCTGATGTGTGTGACGTCGTTGCTGTAAAGCATGTCGTGATTATCGCGAGATTTGTCGGGGGCGCTCCTCTCAAAGTTGCATTGCTGGTTTTCCCAAGCTTTACTACCAGGATGATTCACCCTATGAGTTTGTTTACCACCGAAATGACTTTGAAGCTGTTATATTGAAGCTGTAAGGTACAATTCTTCCTTAGTGTGCCAGTAAAAAGTGACAGTAAAAACATCAAAGAATCCTCAACAAATGTATCAGTTTTTCACAAAAAAAATATGAAATATATTTTTAACATTGATAATGATAAGGATTTTTTCGAATGCATTTTAGAATGATTTTTGAAGGATAATGAGTGAAAAAATTATGCCGAAAATTCAGTTTTGCCATCACATGAATAAATTCAAGTTAAAAATAAAGTTATTTTTATTTCACTGTACTGTTTTTACTGTATGTTTGATCAGATGAATGCAGACTGATGAGCATCAACTACTTCTTTTTAAATCCCAAAGTTTTAAATGCTGTAGTGAATATATTTTATTTATATTTGAGAATTTATTATGAAAGCATTAGCTGAAGCATTTTCATGAATATTTCATATTTAATATTTTGCTATTACATTTTATGGGTGAGAGAGATAACAATATGATACATGCATGAACTCAGTTATCATCCACACAAAAACACTTTAATTTAATTACAAAGCATTGCCCAGTCTATGACACCAATAAGATACACATGGAGGCAGTACGATTCACACACACACGCACACGCACACACACACACACACACACACACACACACACATCCGTTCTATTTAAAAAGAAGATTTTGTATATACACCGTACATGTAAATATACTGTGTATATACACACACACATATACAAACCATAAACCTATATTTTTACAATCAGTTCATTTTAAATAACAACAATAACTTCATTTTCACTACTTAAATGTACATGTCGACACAAGGCAACAGAACTCCCAGAGATGCACAACAAATATACATTAACACAGTAATAGATTCTGTTCACCATTTAATCAGTCAGAACAGCTGCTATATTCGTTTAAACTCATTGGGGTTTGGGGTTTTAAGAATGCTTCGTTTCATTTATCAGTAACATTTTAACTGCAGAGAGATTGATTCACCAACCCTTCCCCTTGATCAGACGTTTCCCACTGCTGCATCAACAAATAAATGAATTGCACCAACTTTAAGTTATCACATAAACATAATTCTAAGTCTTTTTTCTCCATACCAGACACTTCATAATATATATCCTAATGTATAAACATTTCAGTCAGACCAGTCTTATTTGTTTGCTAGGGAAAATACAAAGAGACAATATGGTCGAAACAAACACTGGGATTAAATATTGTTCAAACTTTCAGGGAGAATACATTCACACACAAAAGTACCACATAACAAGTGCAAAAATCGTGATGTTTACTTTGTGCATCTATCCTGTATACTGGCGTGCAGACGAATACTCTGTATGCTTATGGCAGATACACGTTTAGCTCGTGTGACACTTCTATAATGAGTCGACATTGTCTAGTGTGTAAACACAAACACCACACAGCATTTTCAGTATATTTAACATTGCAGTGACTTTAAAAGTTGACACAAGTCCATACTGGGTGTATTATTCAGAGGCCCATTACAATGTGATTACAGACAGAAGGAGTGACTAACCCCACAGCTCTTCTGCATTCTTCATTTATCGTTCTGCCTTTCCTTTCAGCAATTCCATCTGTTTTTGCTGTAACGCTAGGCATGCAGCAATCCCAGGATACACTTGGTCAGAAGAAAAGCACAGAGAATGAGAGGCAGTGGACAGAAAGAGAAGGAGGACGTGGAGGAAGGATATTTGGCTCTAAGAGTCAAACGAAGGATTTGGACTGTCATTGTGAGAAGGGCTTCCTTTGCTTGGGCGGCTAAAAGACAAAAAAAAAAAACAGCAAATAAAACAAAAAAGGGAAAATATGGCTTTGTCAATGTCAAGTATATGGTATGATGGCTTTGTTTTGTTAATTTCTGTTAATATTGGCACTTATTGTGACTTATTGTGGTGGCTATGACTGATGTGAAGAAGCTCTTTTCTGATGTTTTACAAATATGGAAATTGTATGGCTGCAGTTGCAATTCCTCTTATAATGATTCTTCCTAAAGGTGGACTATGCAGGATTTTCTGTAAGTGTTTTTAAACACAATATTCAAACATCCCTCCTCATGCAAGAAGCCCCCCTTCTTGGGTTAGCTATGCGCATTGTGATTGGCCCATCGCGTTTGGGGGCGTGGCTTAGCCATAGGTCAGTTATTTAAAATAATAGCATAGCTGTTCATTCATGTAAAAAAAAAAAAAAAAAAAGATAAATGCTTTTTTTTTTTTTTTTTTTACATGAATGAACAGCTATGCTATTAATTAGGTGACTGGCTGTAATTTGTGAGCGAGTTTAGCCATCTTCAGTCTAGAGCACACTAATAAATAACAATTATGTGGGATCATAAAAACATAATTATAACACCTAGTAATCTGTCAAGTCAAAGATAGCAGTCAACAAGGCAATATTAATTAGCAATTATTTTAGTTTGAAGAAAAAAAAAACATTGAAAAAAATATGTATTATTTAATAAATTAATTTATTAAAAACAAAAACAAAGGAACCGGTTTAAAAGGGAAAGCTTTTATAAGGCCATATAAAACTCCAGGGGACTAAGATAAGACTTGTTCATTGTTAAGAAAGAAAATATGTAAGCATAGATTTTTATGAAAGAGTCAATGAAGCAGTATGAAAAGTAATGTGGTTTTAAGAAAAACATGCATACTGTCAGATGTTGTGTATGGCTTATTTGTTGCTAATAAAGGCAAAAACATGTCAGTGTCATCTAGCATTCATGTGCATAAATGTTAAAGCAAACCGTGTAATAGGCTGGTTTAAATTGACAGTCCCTGTGCATTTTATAATAACTAGTGTTATTCTTTCCTAAATACAGGATATATGCTGGTAACGGAATAGAGTGGCACCACATATGTTCTTGGTACAATTATTAGATAAATTTGGAATATTTCTGACATTCATTCCTGGCATTATATTTGTGGAAGAGAAAATACTTCAAGTAAACGTGGTATGTGGACTATGCTTGTGCTGATGGCGTGTGCATGTGCCATTGAGTGTGTGTGTGTGAGAGAGAGAGAGCATGCACGTGTATAGTAGCAGAGGGGTCAGTGGTTAGCGTGTCTGCAGATCGCCAGTGTTAATGCTCAGTGAGCGAGTCTCTGTTGGATCTGGTGGGGAAGGCCGGTGCTCTCCGACTTTAAAGATGACAACAGGCAGATTGATGGATGTATTACAGACACACAAACAGAGGGACAGACAGACAACAGGGAAAAATACACAATTAGGAACAACACAAAAGAACATGAAGACAAAGGCAGTAACAATGAGCACTGAAAATGAACATATACTGCATGATAAACAAGGTGGGATCAACAAATTCATGAACTGCAAACTCTGTTGTGTTGAAGGCTATTAGTTAAACATATAGGATTAAACTAACAAATCAGATTAAAATGCCAGCTAGATGATTTGCAGAGCCATAACTGAACATTTGGCATGTTAAGTTTGAAAAATAAATTATTTCTGTGAAAAAAAAAAGAACACACATCATTTAAAAACATACCTGTAATATGCAGTACAACAAAAAAGTATTTAGTACACAACCTAGATGTGTTATGGGATCTATTTGCCTCATAACAACACTATTTAAAGTCCCCCCTGAGGTAAAAATATAGCTTTCAATGTTGTTTATATGTCTATGTTTTAATATGGTTCATAATTCATAAGTCAACACCATTGCTGAGTATTTTCTCCTTAAAACTGCGGTGAACCAAAGACACTCAAAAACGTGGTTTATAATCGCTGGTGTTTCTGACGTCACAATACCTTGTAACCAATCACGTCAATGAGTGGATCTCTGAGCTGATGTGAGTGAGTGAGGGTGGGGCTAATTTGCATATTCATAGGATATAAATTTATACTAAATTAGGTGAGGGTGTGGAGTTACATCAAGCTAATTTAAAGCATGAAGATTTTTTTAGAGGAAAAAACATTTAATATGTAATTTTGGCTGGACTGGCCATCAGGCATACCGGGCATTTGTGTGCCGATACATACTTTAACATACTTTAATTCATTTTTATTTATTTATTTATTTATTTTTATTTATTTTTTTAATTTTCACATCAGCGGCCCATTGCGTTTAGTTTTGGTTAACTGTCAGATGAGCAGGGATAAAATTGTTAAGGGATATAATTATTGACTACAGGGGGATTTTAAAAGAAAAATTAAATGAAATAAAAAAAATAATGTAAAAAAATGACAAATTAAAACTACATTAAAACCATGTTAACTCATGTCAACCTTAAATATAACTATGGCTTGAAACTAAATACAAGTTGTTCAACCAGATGGCATCACTTCCTTATGCAATTAAATGGCAGTTCTAAGCATAGTTGTGCCATCAGGAACATAAAATACTCTGAACAAATGAATAGACAATAACAGACAGCGTGGTGGCATATCTGATTGACATACAGTATCTAGAGAATGAAGGGTGTCAGGGGACAGCAGATGTTAACACATTTAAAGATGGAACCATGCAAGGACGTGGTGATGTAACATAAGGACAATATGTCGAACATACCATTTGCGTAACTCCTCATTGGTCACTGATAGAAATTCTGAAAGAATAACCGGAATCATTGTGGAAGGGATTTAGCGGGACTGAGTTTGACGAGAACATGGGTTGACAAAAAAGAGCCAATGGAGTAGTCAAAAATGTATCATCTCCATGGTTTGTCCTGTTTAATTGTTCAGTTTTCTTTATCTTTTCCTCCCAAGCATGTATATCATGAGAGAATGATCTCACAAAGCTGATGCACTGATGTTTCTGTTTATACAAGCAATAAATTAACTGAATGAGTTCAAACAGCATTGGAATGAATATTCGCATGAATGAATGTCAAGGAGACGAGAAAAGGTAACCAGTGTAGTTGAAAAAAATGTGAGTGGTTTGTTAGCGCAGGTCTCTGAGTTGGACTGTGTATAGGAGTGTGTGAACTGAGAAAAGGTAATGGATTGTGACAGGAGAGAAAAGTAAAAATGGCAGAAAGTATATTACTGATCTGTATTTCTTGTGTTAAGGTGCAGGGATCAGGTCAGGGCAGAAAGGCTGTAAAGGGTGTAAAATGGAGGATAGTTTGTAGATCATTGCTCTCGGCACCATTAGCACCAATGCTACTCCCCACAATTAGTGGAAATATACATACTTTGTCAACTTGGTTGTATTTAATTATATTAAAGGGGTGGTTCTGGATTTTGTACATCAGGCCTCATTTCCAAGTTAGCCTTAGTGTTATTTATCAGTGGAGAGACAGTTTTCAAAAATGTTCATCCAGTCATTCCAGTTGCATAGTTCGCCGGTGCTAGGCTAGCAAGAGTCAACGGTAACTCGGAACGACTTAACTCGGAAAAGTAAACACGGAACCGAAGTGCACTACAGTCGGGACTACCTGCACTACCTCTCTCTACCTCTCTCTCTCTCGGTTGCCTAGATAACTACATATCACTCCGCCGCTGCTGTAGACTGTGCTTATAAATACAGGGAACAAAGTATAACTATTGCAATGAATTGAAAGTGTACTTTGATTTCGAACATTATTCTCTCAACAGACATTTACCTCGATAGTCTGGCGTTATAATTTATTTGCTTTTAGTATACTTTGAGTGGATAAAATTGTTTTTAATGGCAGGCTAGTCGCGTTAGCCTACCACTGGTGAACTATCCAACTGGAGCGACTGGATGAACATTTTTAAAATCTGCCTCCCCTGATAAATAACGCTAAGGCTAAATTCTGAACCACCCATTTAAACATTTCAAAAGCATTTGCATCTGATCAATTACAATGAAACATCATAACTTTTATTTATAGGTCAGATGGTAATAAAGTTTTGCACAATGTCTGTACTAATAAACATTGTTTCTGACTCACCTGGGGACACCTGGTGGGGCACGGTTAGGACGAGAGGGGACCTGGGGCGGGGGGGCACCGAAGGGGTCAGGAGAGGCTCCAGGTCTGGATGGTATAGGAGGTGCTCCAGCAGTTGGGGGCCCTGGGGCTGTGCGTCCACCACGAGGGGGCCCAGGTGGGGCCCGGCGCTGGGGAGTGGGACTGGACATTGGAGATCTGTTGAGAAAATAAAAAGATTGTGTTGGCTGGAGAAAGACAACACACTGATATTCTGTTTAAACTTAAAGGACAAGTTCGGTATTTTACAATTAAAGCCCTGTTTTAAGATCGTCCCTGATGAAATAGAATAGTTAAGATTGTTTTTTAGACAGATGCTCCTGTCACGAGAATTTTTGGATTCTGTGTTAGCACCCCCCCCACCTTTATAATGAAAGCATAGGTGCACTCGAACAATCATTCATTAAAACGCATAAAACTTTAGTTTACAAAGACGTGAAACTCATCGAGTGGTCTGGGGTGTTCACTGATATGCTCACACAAAAATCGCTGCAAAAGATGCTTTCCAACAGGTTTTGTCGTAGTTTTTGTCCAAGGCCATTTTCTTCCTGTTTTTGGTCGAAGTCCCCAGTAGTCGATTGTCGAGTTTGCGTGCGCGATCCTCAGTTATCTAGTTACCAATGATCGCGCACGTGAACTCGACAATTTACTATTGTGGACTTCGACCGAAAACAGGAAGAAAATGAAGTCGGACAAAAACTACGACAAAACCTGTTGGAAAGCAGCGATTTTTGTGTGAGCATATCAGTGAACACCCCAGACCACTCGGTGAGTTTCACGTCTTTGTAAACTAAAGTTTTATACGTTTTTATGAATTTAAAACTACTTCAAACTTTCAGAACAAAACCGATGTTGATTTGTTGAAAATGATGAAACTGTACCTGCGTCCTGAAGGTCCTCCTTGTACCTGCAGCCAGGAGTCATCCACTGGTGGGGGCATGGTAGTGGAGACTGTGGTGGTGCTGATGTCACCAATGATGCCGAGGGCCTCTTTCAGAGCATGGTACATGCGCAGCATCTCCTCCCTGTGCTGAGCCTGTTCTGCTGACTCCTCCATTAAAGTGTTCTGGTCTCCACATGAGTACACGTTAGCAAGCAACTCAGCATGGATAAAGTCCTTTGTCTATGGGAAGAGAAAGCAAAAACAAGGATACAAAACATTTTTGTCAGCAGGGCTAAGAAACATCCAATTAGAATCCAGTAAGATCCTACTGGAAAAACCTGATTAGGTTTTTCCACCTTTAGGTTTGGATGATAGAAATTGCATAGGAATTATTTTAGGTAAATCAAAGCGTAATTTAAAACAGCTTACATTGTTGATCATGAGATGCATGATGGTCTTGGGCATGAGATCCCTCACAGTCTTGTTGACGATAGCCATGTAGGAATCCACAAGGTTCCTAATGGTCTCCACCTGCCTCTCAAGTTGAGGATCCATGGAGTGCATGAAGCGATCCGAGCCATTCTCCTCACTGGCATCGCTCTGCTGAGGGCCGTCAAGATATTAATATTTACATGTTACTGGCACTAATTAAATTAGGGACACAATAAGGAAGAAAGAGTGAAATAGTAAAGCAAATAAATTCAGGCCTATCATGAGCAATCAATCTAGATCACGATTAATTTGAAGATTTGTTCTGGCATCAATCTCCTTTCTTAAAAGTAGGGTAGGCAATTTTTTGTAACTTTTTGTAATTCTGGTTGAAACTCACTTTACATACTGATAGCAATCAATAATAGAAATGTCCTTAAAGAGGTCATATAATGGCACTTTTACAAGTTGATTGTACTGAAATGTGTATTGGCAGTGCCTGTACATAACCATCATATAATGATAAAAATCCACCCAGTGTTTTTGTTTTAATCTCCTTATATGTTATCCCCTGCCTCAAATTGAGCCGTTCGATTTTGTGACATCACTAAATCGGACGCCCCTCCCACGATTGTTGATTGACAGCAGCGTTTCAACACAGACCCGTCCTGAGAGAGCTGTCATCATAGTCCGCCATTGTTGATATGGTGGAGCAGAATGGCATCTAAGTGATTGTGGTGTTCTGTTCTTATGTGTTTGTAATAACAAACACAGTCATTTTGTGGTTTCAATATCCGAACTGCTGAAGTTTTGCTTTAGAAGGGAATATTCCCCACGATCAACGTCAATGCGTTCATGTTTGCGCGAATCATTTCTCACCAGATTGCTTTTTAAATGAAGATCAGTATCAAGCTGGTTTTGCTAAGAAGCTGCTCCTGAAAAAAAAAAAAAAAAAGAATCGGTACCTTTCGTGTCCCTGCTGCACCTCCAGAAGAAGTGAGTGTAAAGTTTTATTAAAGGAACACTCCGACTTTTTGGGACTTTAGCCTATTCACCTTACCCCCCAGAGTTAGATAAGTCCATACATACCTTTTTCATCTCCGTGCGTGCTATAAGTCTGTTTGACGTACCCACCGCTAGCCTAGCTTAGCACAAAGACTGGATGTGAATGGTTGCAGCTTTCATACTAATCCAAATGAGTGACAAAATAACGCAAACGTTTTCTTATTTACATGTTGTGTATAGTCACAGACTGTACAAATATCAAGGCCATATGAGACACAGACATCTTTTAACCGTAAATACTATATTTTCTGAAGGCGAAGCACTGATACTTGGGCAGAGTGATAACCATCACCTAATAGAGTAGCTACCATGTTTCATTGAATTCCAACCAAAAACGCATCCAGATTTATAAATATCACAGAACATGAATAAATAATTATTATTACAGGTATATATTTTAAATGCAATTTATTAGCTGAACCAAATGTATTCAACAGCATATAATATATAATTGCATTACTATAGGATAGAATAAGGGGAAAGTAATAGCACAAATTGTTTTTGCACAATGAACTCACAGCCTATACCTTTTGCACGCTCAAGTTCGTTATTTCCATGGTTATTTCAAATTTAGGCTACTAGGCGTGCTGCGCGCAAGTTCAACGCGTTCGTTTTTTTCCAAGCGCGTCCGCGTTTATATTATAATCAATTATATATTATAATCATATAATAGTGTTACTAACGTTACGATCTGGCTAATGGCACTGTTACAGTAGGTCATCTAAAAACATAACGGCACACTTACCTCAGCCGCAGGTGATCCACTTGTCCTGTCTGTGCTATCGATGGGATGGCCGTATATCCTTCAGCACATTATGGTCCGTGTGGCAAATTCCTTTTTTTTTTTTCAAAATAGTCGTCCTCATTGAAATGTTTTGAGCAAACATAATGTCCCTTGATAATCTATTTAGGTGTGTTTGGATCAATATCCAGAGTAGTAAGTTAGCCATTTCTTCATCCAGTCAGCGTTTTTAGTTGGAATTCTGTGAAATATGGTATTACCTCCCCTATTTACAATAGAGCGAAAACCCATGACTGTAAACTACGCTTTTACTATTTATAAATTGCTGACTCTGTTACCCAAACTCTGAGCGAACTCTCGGCTCCTCACCACGGCGTGTCTCAGGTGATGCGGTTATCACTCCGTCAAAGTAGCAGTGCTTCGCCTTCAGAAAATAGTTCCCAGGTTTTATACGGTTAAAAGATGTCTGTGTCTCATTTGACTTTGTTATTTGTACACTCTGTGACTATACAAATCACAACATGTAAATAGGAAAACGTTTGTGTTATTTTGTCACTCATTTGGATTAGTATGAAAGCTGCAACCATTCACATCCAGTCTTTGTGCTAAGCTAGGCTAGCGGTGGGTGCGTCAAACAGACTTATAGCACGCACGGAGATGAAAAAGGTATGTATGGACTTATCTAACTCTGGGGGGTAAGGTGAATAGGCTAAAGTCCCAAAAAGTCGGAGTGTTCCTTTAAGCTTTACTGTATATTACTGTAATCTTTGCAAATCGCAAAAAAGTTGTTCATGACCATTAACTCTAACATCAATCTGTCAACAAACTAACCTATACACCAGTAAACACATAGCATTCGTATCTCACTACTCTACCCTGCCCGTACATACAAAGATAGATCAAAGTCACATTACATTAACTAACCATTCAGAAACGTCCTATTCGAGCCTTAATTGTCAAACTTCTTTGCTGCGACATCTTGTTACGGGTCCGACTCCAGATCAAAGTGATACAGTTGCACCAGACCCCGGCTGCGGACAGCTTGGCCACTCCCTATTATATTATTATAGTCCTATTGTACCGAATTTTGGTTGTAGTTCCACCAGAATTCCACTGGGGGCAATCGCCTGAGTGCAAAATGAATGGCTAAATTTGTTTCTTTCACCCGATTGCCGTTGAGAAATCTCAGATTTTATTGTAGGTTTTGCAAATACAACATGGGTTATAGGTCGAAAGAATGAACGAGTACTTATGTCCTTTCAATTTCTCACAGGTTGAGTTGTTGTTGCCCATAACAAGATAGCATTCTGCTAATGAACGCTGATTGGTCAGTGAAGGACTGATTACGGCCAGAGATACCGCTTGATGGCATCGTGACATCCGAAGCGGGACCAGTATGTTAAGAACTTTAGTTTAACGAAAACTCTGTCAGCTGTGTTGTCGATGCCTCGAGAGAAAAAAAAAAAAAAAAAAAACAGAGCGCGAACATTTTACATTTTGGCATTTTACATAAAAGACTTTTTAAAGCAAATAAGTGACTCTAAAAAATCTAACACCAAGCAATGTGTAATTTCTTTGCATCTCCTTTCGAATACAACATTCAAATTACTAAACAAAAAATTATATCCTGAGAAAAGTGGATTTTGAGGGGTATAGCTCCATAGACCTCCATTCATTCTGCACTCATCCTGTGAGCACCCTCATATGGAACTTCAACCAGTTCAGAAGCCGGAAGTTTACTGAGAGTGAAAGTTTTCCCCTTGTTAGACATTCTCTGGTTGCACAGATGTGTCCTTGGAGACTACTGCCATTGTTTCTCCAAAATATTCCCTCAACTTTTGTCAAGGCAACACCCCAAGCGCGTTGAGTCAAAATGCCTCAAAGAACAGAGGGGCGGGATTGAGCAAAACTAATTATCATTTAAAGCCATATGCACTTAAACAGCGTGCTGAAAACAGAGCCGTTTTTGAACAGGTTAGATTAGTGTTTTCTTCAATACTAATGAGAATTTATATAAAAGTATATTACAAAGTTTTCATTTAGATCCTAAAGATACATATTAACTTGTACAAAAATGGCATTATATGACCCCTTTAATATATAAAACATGTACAAATACCTGCTATGGAAGTCTCAGGAACAAAACATCTTTGTCCAATCCTTGCATTTGGTCCGAATGCATTGACACGATGTCCGAGCGCCACAAACAAACAGTACCTGCCTTTTACAGTTCCTCAAGAACCAAAACAGAGCTCATGCTGCATTCATGCCATCCCGTAATTACGAAATGGCAACCCTTGATTTCCCAGAGCTGTTCACGTCCTCAGACTCAAATTTACAGTATGCGTTTCTGTCAAAACTATCAACAGCAAAATTAATCTGCAGTCGTCAGATGGTACAGGTAAGAGCTCTATAAATAATTTACGATCATTATTATTGTAATGTTATGTGCTTTGAGACATTTAACGCCGTCCTTGTGATGCTTTGCACTCTGCTTTGTGCATTCATGTGTTTTGGAGGAGGCATGGCTTTGGAGACCCTAGGAAGGGAGAGTGGAATCTAATGCTTTCAAAACTAGCTTGTTATAATTGCCTACCCCACCTTTAACCTATTAATGGTGGGGTTCACACCATCATTTCAAAGCATTGTTAAATACAACACATATTGATACTCAGAGAGAAATAAGTTTGCATATGACAGATGTTTGGAGGAGGGAAAAATCAAACAGTCAAAGACAAGTTAAAACTTACCTTCTCTTTATCTTGCTGAAAAAGCAAAGAAAGCAGAATAGGTTAATAGAATTAGTAAGCTATCAATGTAATTCAATGTGGTTTGTTAGAATTGTGTTGGTTATTGGTTATAATCATGTGCCAGCTGTTGTTAATATGATTTGAGTTAATCAGTGGAGGCATTCACGTACAATGACTCGCTCTGTGTAGACTCCAGCTCGTAAGAAGGATGCCTTCCAGCTGTCCACCTCCTCCTGAGTGTCGCAAGCTAATTCCAGTTGCCTGTAGTCTTTATATACGTTCCTGAGACAACAGTCCGACAATGAGCATGAGCAATGAAAGAAGTCAGATTGTGCTTACAAAATAAAAATGGCCAGACAATACGGTCATTTGAGATGTATAACTTGTATAAACTTAGTATTACAGTTTGTCTCAATCACTTTGGCTCAATTCTCGAATGATAATATTTTTCCCTCAAAGCAATAAATTCAGATCTCTGAACAATTAGATTCTTGTTCACATCAGATTTTCAATTTCTTATTGATTTAAACAAATTGTGTTTTGGCACTTGAGTGCAAAATAGGAAGTACAATTGTCTACAATTTGCACAATAACTAAACGCACATGGCTTGTTTATCAAAAATGATTTATTATTCTCAGTGAAACTGTCAAAATCTTAACAACTTTGAAACATTATTTCATCGTGTGAGCCATCACTTGCTAAATGGTGCATTTAGTTATCAAAATCTGTATATTCCATAAATATCTGACATGGAATGTTTGTAATGTCTGTCAAATTGGCAAATAGCCTGACCCAGAATAGCCCAAATAGCCTGTATTGAAATAGTAATCACAATCTTAATCAACCAATCAAATCTGGAAGCATAAATATGGAGTTTGCCCAGCACAATCAATCACTACTTTTTTTTACATTTGTATTCATACAGTGCAATTATTTTTGTAGAAATGTGTTAAATGTAAACTAAAAATTCTCAGTTGCTTACCATGGAAGGGCAATAGGAAGACATAACAAATATTGCCATGGTGAAAAACATTTAAACATTTTGATGTTTATGGCTCACGCGATTACAAAAACACTTTCATTTCGGTTGCATTGGCCAATTTACAAAAATATAAAGCAGCACAACAGTTACTGTTTTCATCTTTGATAATAAGAAATAAAAACTCTTGAGCAGTAAATCAGCCTATTAGAATGATTTCTGAAGGACCATGTGAAACTGAAGACCTGAATACTGACTTCTGAAAATGTAGCATTGCCTTCACACGCTTTAAAGCATATGAAAATAGAAAATAATCATATTAAATTGTAATAATATTTAACAATATAGCTGTTAAATGCAGCCTAGGTGAGCATAAGTGACTTTTTTTAAAAACAAACATTTAAAAGTCCTACAGACCCCAAACTTTTGAATAGAAGTGCAAATTAATATTTGATTTTTGTATTTCTGAGAGCTCTGTGAAAAGAAAATGTATTTTTCTCTTACCTTTGTTCAGTGTTAAAGAGAGCAAACACATGCTTGCTGGACATGAAGCTTTTCTCTATATCTCTGAGCTTCAGGTTATCCAACGACAGCATGTACTTCTTCTCTTTCTCCTGCAGGGGGCAATAAGCACAATTAAAGAAGAATAACAGAGCAAAAAAGAACATTACCAGATTATATACCAAAATAGGCATAGCTGATCCTGCATTTGCAAAATCAAACAGCTTCAACGAATAGAACTATGTTTAGAATACAATACTGCACGCTTCTGTATGATAGTATCATAGCATAGAATTCTTTCACGATTACATGTAGGCCTATATGAACACATGGTAAATTCAAGGGTGTTAGACTTACAACACTGTTAGTGCTTGTGTTTCGTCCAAAGCAGCTTTCGCATTAAAGGGTTAACACATACTTATGATGTGAGTATTGATTCCACACTGGAAGCCTGCAATGGCACACTGAGTTTCATGCTTTATGACTCACACACTTAATCAGGAACATACAAGCTGGAGATGGAAAACATTTATAGTTTGAATTAAATAAACTCTCCTCTATTAAAATGTTTTTTTTTTTGTTGTTTTTTTGTATACCTAAAGGGGACAGAAAATGTTGATTTTGTCATTTGGACTTATTCCTTTTGAATATAAAAGCTATTGAGAGATGACATGAACAGTGTAGGAGGAGAAGAGGGAGTGAAGATAAAAACCCTTGCATGTTAACAGGGTGAAGAATGCACATATTGAGTACCTTCTTACAAAACCACCAGAGGAATTCGTTTTAGCATCAACACAAAATGATCTATATAGCAGCTTTGAAGCCAGTACTCTAATGTACTTATACTGTATATTGTAAAATTATTTATTTATTGAATTATTGTCCTTTAATTCGGTTTTAATTCGGGTTAGTTCACCCAAAAATGAAAATGATGTCATTAATGACTCACCCTCATGTCGTTCCAAGCCCGTAAGACCTCCATTCATCTTCGGGAACACAGTTTAAGATATTTTAGATTTAAAATCTTAAATATTAGAGCTTTCTGTCACGTCATTGAAAATGTGCATGGTATACTGTCCTTGTCCAGAAAGGAATTAAAGACATCATCAAAGTAGTCCATGTGACATCAGTGGGTTAGTTAGAATGTTTTGAAGCATCGAAAATACATTTTGGTCCAAAAATAACAAAAACTATGACTTTATTCAGCATTGTATTCTCTTCCGGTTTTGTTGTCAGTCCGCTTCAGTGACGCTGATGTAGTAAGACAACGCTGACGTGTAATCTTGTGCGCCCAAGCTTCGTTCACAGTCTGAGGGAGACACAAACATGTCTAAGGATTTCGAAACAGAGGAAGACTTGCATTTTTTATTTTTGAACCCGAAAACACGGACAGACCAGATACACGTCAGCAGCGTCTTACGTCATCAGCTTCAATGAACACGGATTGACAACAGAACCAGAAGAGAATACAACGCTGAATAAAGTCGTAGTTTTGGTTATTTTTGGACCAAAATGTATTTTCGATGATTCAAAACATTCTAACTAACCCACTGATGTCACATGGACTACTTTGATGATGTCTTTATTTCCTTTCTGGACAAGGACAGTATACTGTACACATTTTCGTTGTATGAATGAGTGAGTGAGTGGGTGAATGTGAGGCAAAATGTAAAGCGCTTTGGAGGCCATTGGGTCTGTGAAAGTGCTATATAAATGCAGTCCATTTACCATTTTCAATGGAGGGACAGAGAGCTCTCGGACTAAATCTAAAATATCTTAAACTGTGTTCCGAAGATGAACGGAGGTCTTACGGGCTTGGGACGACATCAGGGTGAGTCATTAATGACATAATTTTCAATTTTGGGTCACTTTAAATAGTTTAATTTTAAATTTAAAATTAACTTAAAAACAGAAATATAAGAATAAAATCTACTTAAAAATAGCAACAAAAACTATAATAGCATTTCAATAAAAAAACTATTTAAACACTAAAATAACACCGATGGACAAGTTTAAATGATTGCATGCGACAATTTGCGAACTTCAGTTGAACACAGAATTCCTTTAAGAACCTCAGAAATTTATACTGGTTTTCAAACACAAGGCTTCAGAACGCTGACCAAGCAGACGGTGTCATCTAGTGACAAACTTTCCATCCACACTGCCAGTTTCAGAGATAAATGTCCACAAAAACCAATGTAAGGGGAGCCCCCGACACCAAAGCTGGATCAAAAAGTGTGAGGACTATTTATGTCTCTTGTTTATAGGCCAAATCCATGTTAGCATCTTATTTAACATTTAATAAGAACCCTGCTGCATTCCAGAAAACATTCTGTGGTGAGCATGAACTTCAGCCTTAATGTGAACACACTTCCGAAGCACCTTAAAGTAATAGTTCACTTTTGAAAAAACTTTTGCTGATAATTTACTCACCCCCATGTCATCCAAGATGTCCATGTCTTTCTTTCCTCAGTCGAAAAGAAATTAAGGTTTTTGATGAAAACATTCCAGGATTTTTCTCCATATAATGGACTTACATGGGAACCAGACGGTCCAAGGTCCAAACGACAGTTAATAACAGTTTCAGATGCAGCTTCAAATGTCTTTAAACGACACCAGACGATGAATAAGAGTCTAATCATGCGAAGCGATCGGTTATTTCAAAACTTATTCCAAAAATGTAACTTTTCTAAGGACAAATGCTAGCCTTGCTGTATTCTGTGAGGCGCGTTTGCAACGTCACGTAATACGTAATTACGTTCAAAAGGTCACGGGCGACGTAGCCGGAAGTACAGAATCAAAATCGTCCGACACCGCTGTTTTACCTTTTAATTCCTTTTTTGTAAACGGCGTTTGAGTTAGTTTGCACGTTCAACCTATGCGTTCAACTTGTAAACACTCCGACTCTGTACTTCTGGCTACGTCGCCCGTGACCTTTTGAACGTAATTACGTATTACGTGACGTTACAAACGCGCCTCACAGAACGGAGCTTAGAAAAGTTACATTTTTGGAATAAGCTTTGAAACAACCGATCGCTTCGCATGATAAGACCCTTATTCATCGTCTGGTGTCGTTTAAATACATTTGAAGCTGCATCTGAAACTGTTATTAACTGTCGTTTGGACCTCCGACCGTCTGGTTCCCATGTAAGTCCATTATATGGAGAAAAATCCTGGAATGTTTTCATCAAAAACCTTAATTTCTTTTCGACTGAGGAAAGAAAGACATGGACATCTTGGATGACATGGGGGTGAGTAAATTAGCAGCAAAAGTTTTTTCAAAAGTGAACTAATCCTTTAATTCTTATCTGCAGACATGTTTTAAAACACAAGGGCCAGTATAAAGAGCCCTTTATCCAGTACGAGTAGAGGAAGTGAGGTTCAGAAAAAATAGCAGCATGAAGAGAGGTACAGACCACATGACTACACATCTGGAGATATTACAATTCCGCCTCCTTTCCAAGAAACTCAGTCAGCACCACCACCCACAACTTCACACACACACACACACACACACACACACACACACACATGCACAAACGCACACCCATGTCTGGTTCATTATCTTTGTGAGGACTCATGTTTATTCTATCCGCTTACAATAACCCTACCCCTAAACATACCAATCACAGAAAACTTTCTGTATTTACAAAAAAACAAATTCTGTAATGATTTATAAGCTTGTTTCCTCATGAGGACCTCAATTTATGTCCCCGCTGTGAGAAGAGTCACCATGATTCGTTGTGCATTCAGGTTAAAGTCCCCGTCGGTATAGAAACACACACACACACACACACACACACACACACACAGAGAGAGAAATACATCTTAAAGAAAATGTTGAGTCTGACAGGTCTTCATCAGTACCAGCTTTCCTTGTCTTACTTTTTTTCTGACCTCTGACCTCTCACTTCCTGTTTAATGAGAAAAGAAACATAAACTTAAGGCTGAGGGGAAAAAGCTCCAAAAAAAGCTCCACCTCTTTCTCTCCCTCTGCCTCTATTCAACTCTTCCAAGGGAAAGTCAAAAGTCTGCCACGTCAATTCTGAAAAATCTACATTTGAAAAAGTAAGAAAAGACGCTGTGCATTACAAATTAGTTTTACGATGAAAATACTGCACGTATATCTTAATTTCGTATATCCGTTATCTAAGACTTTGCCGCTGATCCGAGGGGGATTTATGAGTCGACGGGAGTGAAAGGGCCAGGAAACCTAACTCTTTTTGCCACCCACATTCTTTGCCTTCTCGTACCACCATCAAACACGCAGAGGTTTTAAAGGACCCTCCTCTCCTCCTCCTCCCCCACTCACCCACCACTCTTTGGCATCTCACACACTCGGACGTCCAGCCGAACGGAGCAAGACCAAAAGAGAGACAGAGACGGAGAAAAAGGATGGATGGAGGTTTTCGGAGGACAATCGAAACGTCTAATGCCAAATCTGATTGGCACAGAAGCATGAACTTTTGAGGTATTTCTTGTCCCTTTGAAGTTTTTATTATTTGCATATGGTAGAAACAAATCTGAAAGTTTAAAGTTAAAGTGGGGCCATGGGCTGTCCAACGGCTAGGAAAACTGGGGTTATTTTAAATGGATATAAGAAATAAAATAGATATAAATAATGGACTTATGTTTATAGAACATGAGCGAAATGTGTATGCATCCTAAACAGTCTGAAATGCATCTTGGCAAGCTTCTCTGAATAATAACCGTACAATAGTCTGCTTCATGAAATAATTAAACAAGAAAAACTGACAAACGGCCCGCTGCAATGCTCCATTTTCAAGCAAATACAAAGTCAAAAGTCACTAATAAATATCAATATTCTCATTTCCCTTTTGCTATGCTTACTTTCGAAAAAAGATTTGAAAAACAGAATGCATGTTTTCAAGAATTAATGTTTTGTACAGATTCATTCCTCAGTGCTGTTGGACTCATCTCCATGTGAAGCGCCATTCCCGCCCCGCTTTCCCAGTGTTCAGACTACCTGTTCAGGGCGTAGAGATTGTACAGTAGTCTGCACATTGGTTAGGCTGTGTGGGGGTTCACACACATCATCTTGTTCTGTTCAGCAACAGTCTCGTCATCATGTTTCTGTATGCCTACCCATGGAAATCTGCATTCCTTTATGTACTAAGTAACGTCTGTGTGTTTAAATGTATATAAAGAAGGGAGTTACATATCTTAGTTATCTAAATCAAAACCTCCTCTGCTGAAAAATTATTATAATCGGTAAAAAAATATGTTTAAAAAATGTAAATGTAATATATATATATATATATATATATATATATATATATATATATATATATATATAATTGTGAATAATTGGATGCAACATATAAGCATTTGTTTATATAACATATTTATTTATATATTTATATTTATATATTATATACACTATATGTGTCTGTGTGTGAGCATGTCATTGTGTGAAAGAAAGAAAGAAAGAAAGAAAGAAAGAAAGAAAGAAAGAAAGAAAGAAAGAAAGAAAGAAAGAAAGAAAGAAAGAAAGAAAGAAAGAAAGAAAGAAAGATAGAAAGAAAGATTACAATGTTTACTTGATGGAAAATAAAAGTCTTTTCGCAGTGTATAATTGTCATTGTTTGGACTCTTATTTCATCCACTTTGACCACAAAGAAATTGTTTTGGCACAAGCAGGACATAACTGTATTTTTTTTTTTTTAAATGAGGAGATTAAATGAAAAACAATTATAGCTAAATTGATTTTTTTTTTCCCCCAAATGTAATTTAAGTCATTTTGGACTAGGAACTCCTTTGTTTTAAAAGGACTTTCTCTTCATGATTAAACTAACTACAGCAAGGCCTTTTGGGAAGTGTTGGACCTGGATCTGGTATGTATGGTAATGAAAACCATATGCCACCTTCCCAGCCCCCCAGAGCAGCCCTCCCACCAGCCCCTGGTCTGCTTCTCCTCATGCCTCATGCCTCAAGACTGACAGTGGGGGTGGGGTGGGGGTCACAACAGTACCATAACACCTGTGCTTGATCAGACCATCAAGATGGCAATAATACCTGGCCATTACTGAAGTAAAAAAAAAAAAAAAAAACAGAATCCATTTTTACTGTACGGCCTCAATCTCATTATTGTTTCTTGGATCTAATGAAGTGGTGCATTTACAGCATGGGTTACTGGTAGGATAAGATGCTTTCATTGTGAATTTAGACGAAATATAGCCATACTGCTGCTGATGGAAATAATACTGAACTAAAAAGCACAGAGTATATGAAAAGAAAATAAGGCCGCTTCAGGGAAACCATCCCCTGTAGTGTAGAGTTTCATCAGATAAAAAGCTTTGCTAAATGAAAAGCAACTAAGAAAAGACATCAGGGGACTCACCTCATCATCTTTGTACCAGGATAGATTCTCAGCGGTCAGGACAAACCAATATTCCTTCGCTCCTCCTTTCATAATTCCAATATTATTGATGGTCAGCCAACCCTTTCTGATCACCTATAGACACAGGCAAACAGGTGCGACGTAAGGGATGGTGTACAGTCAGACTGTCATTGTTTTACTTATCAAATATATAAATGAATGAACAAGTAATATTGGTTTAAAATTAGTGTGAGAATAATGAGGCATGATACAAGAGACAAACAGTAAACATGCAAAGCCATGTAGAAAATCAGTTGGGACAATGACCAATTATGCAGTTCTGCAGTCATCACAATATATCTGATTATCAAGAATCATTGACCAATAAGAATCAAGTATTCCAGAAGTATTCCATGTTTTAATTTCAAATTATGTGTATGTGAGTGTGGGACTTCTCAGAAGAACAAATCAGAAAAATATTGCAAATACAAATGGACCACTAGTGAAAATGTGTCTACACTACTGTTCAAAAGTTTGGGTTTTTAAGAAATTAATACTTTTATTCAACAAAGACACAATAGGTTTAATGGAATCATGAAAAAAAAAATCAATTTTTTATAAATAAAAAAATAATATACTCATATTTTTTTACAGTATTTTTGATTAAATAAAGCAACTTTAAAAATATTAAATGTTTGAAAAAAAATATACTGACCCCAAACTTTTGAACAGTAGTGTTTTAGCAAATTTGTAATCCCATTTAAAAGTTTTACATTAAAAAATATTAAAATAAAAAAAAAACATATTTTATTTGTTTGCTTTTTAAAATGTAGGTGTAAATGGAAAAAAAAAATACTGTGATTACTAGTGATGATTAGGATTAATTAATGATCATAACCAGCTATTTGTCTTTTGTAAAAAATAAAATAAAATAAATAAACACATCACAATGAGGACCATAATAATCAAAATGTAATGCTTTATTTGAAATACAATTTATATTAAAACGGCAGAGTGCATTAGTAAACACACACACACACACGCCAAAGAGGCCGCAGTCAAAGCACACTTACCATTATCTCATCCTGAGATTTGTTGGCATAGCAACAGTAGCAAAGCAAAGACAGGGTTTAAGATAGGTAATTATAAACTGGAAAAGGCAGCAGAGAGAACAGACATGAACAGAATACAAAAGATGCTAAAACAGTTCACATCACTAACACAAGAAATACAACCAGAATTGTTAAACATAATTAAATGGAAGATAACTCAGACTCAATATGTCAATTATTCCTAACTAGAAATGGCAAAAAGTGTATATCACAATACTCTTAAAGGGGTCATGAGTTGAGAAATCAAATTTCCCTTGATCTTTTGACACATCAACATCGTTTCCAAACTCAAAACTTCCTTAAAAATAGATTTTATTGAAACTAAACTATGTTTCGGATTGTGTACAATTATTACATCAGAGTGCGACAAAAGACCACCTCGGCAGAATCAGATCAGACCAACTTCTACGTGACTGTCTGTTTAGCTCTGCCCACCAATTCACGTATACTGTATGTTATAGTAGTAAATAAGAAACAGACGCAAACACAGGATTACTCAACAACAAAAACGAGATGCCTCTAGGAATTACAATACGTTTCAAAGTGCCACGCCTTTGCATTGCCATCCTTGTGATCCTAACATTAAGAACACATGGATGACCTTTAATTTTAACAAAGTTTCAGTCAGATTGCATCAGTAAGACACTGTTTGTTTGTTTGCTTCTTTTTACTGTGGATTCTTTTTTAATGTAAGACATAGCTCGTTGCAGGCTTTTCAGACTGAAAATAAAAGATGACGTAGTGCGGACCATTGGATCAATGTTTTTAACCATGTGTCACAGATTTCTTATTGTAATATAAACTGAGTATTTATACTGTAGCGCTACAGTCAAAAAGATTACTTGTGATAGTTGTGATTAGCTATTCTTTCATTTGCTTTTGCATTTCTGGGGTTAAGGTGGGGAGATCCAGATATGGAAGAAAGAACGTAGATAATGCTGATTTTGTTACTAGTTTTAATCTAAGCCTTTCGCTGTAGTCCTGAATAAAAGTTTCAGTGAGTGACATCTTCTGTTTTATTATTGTCAAAAAGGATGAAAGATGAATATGGTACATTCATTCCTAATTCAGTTAACTTGTAACAAGACTTACAAATCATATTTAATATGTATGCATGTTTCACATTGTTGGCAAACGTTTAAACTAGGGCTGTCAAACGATTAATCGCATCCAAAATCAAAGTTTGTGTTTACATAATATGTGGGTGTACTGTGTATAATTATTTATATATATAAATACACACACATGCATGTATATATTTAAGAAAAAAATATTATTTATACATAAAATATTTATATTTATATAAATTATATATAAAACTATATACAGTATATAAATGAAAATATGGGTGTATTTATATTTATAAAATAATTATACACAGTGCACCCACATATATTATGTAAACACAAACCTTTATTTTGGATGTGATTCATCGCGATTAATCGTTTGACAGATAAACTAGATATGTTTCACATCGGAAGTTTTCAAAACAATTCCACACGTGTAATGGCGGGCCATTGAAGATTATTTTAATATGCAAAACTGTTTCCCAATCATAGCAGTGGTCGTTTACTTCCAAGTCTTGAATGCGACAGTGTTTGAAAGAGCGTTTCTGTTCTCTATTTGAACAGTTATGCACATTGCAATTAAACAAAAGTACAGATTTATTATAAAATGTAAATATATTTATATATTAGTTTTGTGATATACTGTATATAAGTCAATAAATATTGTAATTAAGTATTAGAATTTAATTGAAATCTTTTATTTAATAATACTGTTCGACATTTATATAATTTAAATTAAGATAAAAAAATGTTTTAGTTTTAAAACCCAGAGGCTTCCTCATTGTTTCTTACCTTCTTATTTCTTTCTAAACACCCTGTTCTCAATAATTAAAATCTCATAATATGACAGACACTGAGTGATGCAGGGTCCAACTATAGACCTGCTTCAAGTGTTCCTACATTAAAATGTTTGAGTCAGACGGCAAACATCTGCCAGGCTGTGTGATGCATGCAGGAAGTAGCGTCTGTTCATTCTGTCTTCTGCTGCTTACCTGATTGCCAGCAACCTTCTTCTTATTCATCTGATTGCTTCTCTGCTGGGCGCTGAAGAGATGAACAAAAAATAAATATCTGTTAGAACACAAAGAGACTACAACTAGCCACAAGACCAAGTTGGATGTTGGGGGTCATTGCCAAAAAAGCAGATACTGATGTTCTGGTGCCCCCATCAGACTTCTTAATGATCTTAACCAGCAATACTTTATTAGATGACTTTAACTTTACCAGCTATGTAGCCAGTTAAGCTGGAGAACGGAATGGCTTATGCTGATCCACATATAGACATCATCAAACTAAACATGAATTCCATGTTCGTCCAGGCTAGTTTATACTGGTTAGCATAGTCATGCTGTAGCAAACCAGCAACCAGCTCCCTGTGCTGGTACCAGCATGCAAAGCATACCTTATGGTGGATTTAGTGAAAGGTTTAGAAAATGGTTAGTATGTTCTTACTTTGCAAAACCGATGAAATCCTCATGATTGGTGTTCATGTATGCTAATTCAATGTCAATAAGCAACATGACCTGGTGACAGAAAAAGAAAACAACGATACACATTTTACAACTTATTTTTCAGTTAAAGCTGTAGCTTGGTTTTAACACATGAGTTTGTATATGTAAACGGTTGGCAGGTGCATGTTAGATGGGCTGGACCTGATTTTTGGTGCGACTCTCCCGATCACGGATGTGCTGGGTTACAATCCTCTCCATTTCCTCTCTAAGCATGGGGTACTGAGCCAGCTGTCCCACAAAACACATACTGGATCAACTACTAGTCAGCTTATTAACAAATCGTATTAACAATAGACAATGGGAAAATGCGCAAAATAATTGTGCATTAGTTAAATGACTTATACCCCACCCCATTGTCATTATTTTAATTTGTCTATGACATCAGATATGGTTATATATTTGCAATATATATATACACATATATGTGTGAGAATATACATTTGGGGTTTTAAGATTTTTAAATGTTCATGAAAGAAGTTGCTTACCAAGTCTACATTATTTAATCAGAAATACTGTCATTTTATAAAATAATACTAAAATTTAAAACAACTTTCTGTATGAATACATTTTCAAATGTAAATTTGTCCTGTGATGGCAAAGTTAAATTTTCAGCAGCCATTACTCCAGTTTTCAGTGTCACATGATTCCTCAGATTTTAAAATTAGCTGTTTTGGTGCTCAAGAAAAATTTCTGTAACACTTTATTTGAAGGGGTGTGCATAAGACTGACATAACACTATCATAAACATGACATAACACCTGTCATGAACATGAAAGAGTCTTTATGAATGTTTATGACTGTTGTCATTAAGTGTAATTAGGTAAATTATGACACTTTTAATGCAAAGTTGACATTGTTTAAAATGTCTTTGTTATGACAACTTGACATTAACCAAGAAATCATAACCTGTCAACCTGTCACAAATATGTCATAACAGGTCTAATTATCAAACTTAAAGAAGTTATTTAGCTTTGTGTTAACATTACATTACCCTGTCATATGTTATAGTTGGTTTTATCTTTGGTTGTCATGACACCATTATAACTGTGACATGAATATTTTACTTGTCCTCAAGTAAAGTGAAACACATTGTACTAGTTATAAAGATGTCATTAAGGGTTATTACGCTGTCAAATGCTTTAACGACAGTGTCATTAATATTTCCCCTTACCTCAAGTAAAGTGGAACACGTTGGACTAGTTGTGATTTCTTGGTTAATGTCAAGTTGTCATCACAAAGACATTTCTGTCTTTGTAAATGTCAAGTTGTCATAATCAAGACAATTTTGTCTTGGTTAATGTCAAGTTGTCTTAACAAAGACATTTTAAACAATGTCAACTTTGCATTAAAAGTCATAATTTACCGAATGACACTTAAAGGGCAACTAAACCCCTGGTCAGAGACTGACTCCACCCACTGGCAATATTTGAAAAATGCTGAAAAAGTGGCCAGACCCCAGCGGAGATAGAGGGGACGAAATAGATGGTAAAACACTCTATCCTGATCGTTTCCAATACTCGCAATTCCGACTCTTGTCTCCCTTCAGTGTTTTTGACAAAACAAGCCGGTTTTTATACTGCCGCTCGTGCCAAGAGCGTGGTGAGCTGAAACCTGCGAACGTCACGAACTGCGGAACATCCAATAGGAAAATTCAACTGCAGTAGCCACCGCTCAACCTGAAGAGGGCAGCACTAAGGCTTTTTTTACACCATATATTGTAGAAATAAAACACTTTATACACAAATGTCAAAAAAGTTACTCGAATCAATGTCTGGTATTAATAAAGATCCATTCTTACAGATCATTAACTAAAAAAAGTTGGTTTAGTGTTTAGTTACTCTTTAATGACAACAGTCATAAACATTCATAAAGTCTCCATGTTCATGACAGGTGTTATGTAATGTTTATGACAGTGTCGTGTCAGTCTTATGCACACACCCCTTCAAATAAAGTGTTACCAAAATTTCTTATTATTCCTATTATAATCAAAGTTCAAAACATAATAATTTAGTCTAGTCTAGTTTAGTCTTTTGATCAATTTCATGCATCCTTGCACAATAAAACAAAAAAATAAAAAACATAATTAATTCTTTATTTATTCATTTTCAAAAATGTACCCCGAACTTTTGAACGGTACAGTATATGAAGGTCAAATGTGTATACTGTGTAGACCAGGTGTGCTCAATCCTGCTCCTGACGATCGAATGTCCTGCACAGTTTATCTGCATCCCCAATCAAACACACCTGACTTTAATTTTCAAGTGATCCAGAAGACCTTAATTGGGTGCTTCAGGTGTGTTTGTTTAGGGTTGAAGAGCAGGGTTGGGAACACCAGAGCCCGTCTAACGGAGAGCCTTGGCACTTCCTATTAGCCCCGTTGTGTATCATCCTGGTTGCAGTTCCATTAGAATTCCACTGGAGGTGATCGCGGGCGAGAGCAGAATGAATGGGAGTCTATGGGGCTAAACGGCTAAAAGTGTCTCTTTCACCTGCTTGTCGTTAAATTAACATAGATTTTATTGTTGATTACGCAATTTCAATATAGATTATAGGCCAAAAGTCGAATGAACGAGTACTTATGTCCTTTTGATTTCTTACAGGTTAGGCTGTTATTGGCCGGAACACGCTAGCATTCTGCTATTGTGTGACGTCATCACAGTTTTGAACGGATTTTTAGAACAGATAAGTGAACTTAAAAATGCAATTTTCAGCTGAGTGTATTCTTAGCCCTCCCTTTTGAATGCAACTTTCAAATTACTTGACAAAAAATGACATCCTGAGAAAAGTGGATTTATGGGGGTGAAACCCCATTGACTCCCATTCATTCTGCACTTGACCGCCCCTGCATGGACAGACACGTGTTACTGCAGCCAGTCCAGAACCCGGAAGTAACCAGCCAGTGCCAATTCTCTTCAATTAGACATTCTCTGGGCACACCTGGTGTAGACAGACATGGATTGAGGTTTACCTTCTTGGTGCATTGCCTGACCGTATTGACCAGCTCGGTGATGACCAGGTCCACACATTTCTGACATGGCTCTTTAATTTTGCCGATCTGCCGTTTAACAATAGTCTCGAAGGCCATGTCTGGAGTAAACAGACCAGTCCTGACAAGTAAAAGAAATAAACAGAGCAGTCAGATCTAAATTATCTGCTTTACAGTTCCAGTTTATTGGTTTGTGGTTGCAGTTTATATATAATGACATGGTTCTCATGGTGTAGTACTTCATATCTAGCAAGCAGTTGTTCAAAATGTCACAGTGACATCAAAGAGAGTTTGATCTCAGAGCAGGTGAGTTGGCAAATGTGTTTGACTCTGTCTGTTTGAGGCAGAGGCTTCACACCTGATACCGTGGATGTTCTTGATGGCGTAACTTATCTCCTTACGCAGCTCTTTCTCATCAAACTCCATCTAGTCACCATTAACAGACAGAGAGACACTTCCTTTATATAATATGAGAGAATATGATTTAAGTAATCCCACAGAAAGTATGAGCACTGCATTGTTTTGATCTCAGAGAACATCAGTTGTCACAGTATGGTAAAATTACCTTAACCAGCTCAAAGGGGAACCGCTCATGGAAAATGCGATTAATCCTTGCACCTCCGGACAGCTCCACCGTGTCCACCTGATCTCCTGAACCCTCAATGCACTTCTCAAAATCAACTGCAAACTGCTGAACCATCCTTTAAATCAGAGAATAGTAAGTTTTATGTGTGAGTCACAGAAAATATACAAACCACCAGGCAGAAACACACACACCCTACTGTTTAATGTTGTGTGAAAGAATTCTCTTATGCTTACCAATCACTTTTCTTCTTTTTCTTAATTTTTTTAATAAACATTATAAAAATCATTACTGTTTACTATTGAATAAGTCCTCGCTGAATAAAAGCATTAGTTTCTTTTTTTATTCTTAATGACCCCAAACCTTTGAATGGTTGTGTATGTGCTTGAGCTGTACATTTTCAAGTGGAAAATATAGCTGAGAGAAGCGATTGCGGGCCCGCCTTTGGCCCTTCATTGCTGCTCGCAGCTATATATATCTATATATATATATATATAAAAAGCTATATATACACATATATATATATATATATATATAAGTTATATATACACACATATATATATATATATATATATATATATATATATTTTTTTTTTTTTTTAAGGGACATGACAGGATAATACTTTCCTGATCTGATTAGAACAATAATGTCTGTGTGTGTAAGGCGTGATTGAACAATGGAGACAAAAAGCTGTACTCTGTCCTTTTGTTCATACAGGAAATTATTCAAACTGGAATATATATATTTGTGTACACTCGCAATATAACACAACATTGTGCTTGTGTCAAACTATAAACTCTTGTCAAACTGTAACCTACAACTGTCAAGCAATCAAAATATCTCTCTCTCTCTCTCTCTCTCTCTCTCTCTCTCTCTCTCTCTCTCTCTCTCTCTCTGCCATCTTTTGGACATTCATCATGTCACATTGGTTTTAATTTATTGTCCTCGAACAGAGCCCTAATCTGTTTATTTTTCAGTTACACATTCTACATTGATTAAAAAAGAAAAATCAAATGTGTTTTTATTTTATACAGAAATAAATTGTTATAGGTTAGTTCAAATTTTAAGAAAAACAAATTTATGATCTGAAAAATAACACATTCATTTTTTAATTCATTCAGGTTAAATTACCAAAGATACAATCTTAATTTAATTTAAAGCAAATAATACATTTTAAATATATGGGTTGTAGGCATATTTTGTGAAAAAAAAAAGAAGATATATATCCAGAAAGACAAGGCCTTAAACTTTAACAATGGTGCAACTCTTATCACTGCAACAAACGTAGTCACACACACAAGACAAGCCACTTACATTTTAGATGCAATATTGACTTTTTTCTGTTTCAGCAGAGAAAACAGTTAGACAAAGATCACAGCGAACCATCACGCATCTCAAAGCAATGTGTTTTCTCATTACTGAATGATTCAGCATATTGAACGAATGAATCCATGACTAGTTCATTAAGACGGTCGCCTGGCGACACCTTATGGCGATTTAGGGTTGTGTTTAAAAGTATCGTTCTTTAAAACGGTAGCATGAAAATAGAGAATGGTAGGTTAAAAAGATGGCTTGCCATAATCTATCTGTCGTTTTAAAAAGTCACAATTACATTACAGATATCTTAAATGATAATACAAACTATCCAAAATGTAATTACAACTAGTCAGAAAGACATTGTTGATATCTACAATGTTAATTCCGGATAGTCAAACTTAACTTTTAAATGTTAAAAGGGCTTGCCATACAGAGACATAGGCTCAGAGAGAGGCTCACCATATTCAAACCAAAATATCTGACTTTCTGTTGGTCCGAGTTAATGAGTGTCAATTAGAAAGTTGTCCAGCTCGAGGAGTACAATATGCATACCGATTTCTGTAACTGTAGATAAAACTAACAACCCCATTTTTGTCAAAAGGTGGCGCTACTGAGCCCTCACCACGCCCGTTTCTGAATCTTTGCACATGTCCACTGGCTAATAAATGTGATGTGTCTGTCGAGTTTCATGCAATTTCAAGCATGCTAAGAGTCTCAAAATCATCCTAAAAGAATGGTAAAGTTTGATGCGTTGCCATGACAACAGTATCAAAGATATCAAGAATCCATTTACAGGTCTTCATCTGCCGTGTATTTACATTGTACAGATGAAGTTTGAAGCAAATCGGGTAAAAATAAGAGGGTGATTTTAAAGCATTTAGAAAGTGACACTTCCTGCTTCCACTTGGTGGCGCAATAACTTTAACTCACAATAGTCACATCCATGTGATTGTCCTCTTACAGCGAACACACTGCTGAAGTTTCATCAAGATCAGTTAATGTATGCTGAAGTTATGACACACTTCCTGTTTCACGCCATAAATTTTGTTTCCTCGCCACGGCCAAACCGTTCGAGATATCAAAAATCCCCTCGCAAACTTTCATCCTCAATGTCTTGACTTCCCGCTGACCGAGTTTCGTCGAATTTGGATCAGAGCTCTAGGAGGAGTATTTCAAATTCCATTGCATGCATTTTACAAACAACCCTCAATAGCTGACTTCCTGTTGGGCTGGGGTAAAAAGTAAGAGTGTGAAGTATATATGAAGAGCTCTTTTCCAAAACGCTATAAATCCATTTCAATAGTTTTCAGGAAAACTACATTTTTTACCTAGACCCACACATTTTGTGAATATTCAAATTATCCTGTTTAAATGTTTTATTGGTTCAGTCTGAACATTTTGAACAATAATTCTTAAATCAAACAACAATATTGTTAATGATAATTTAAAAGTTAATTTTATTTTTTTCCAAAACGCTATAAATCCATCCATTTTTTTTGTATCATTTTTAGTAAAGTCATTTTTAGTAAAGTGTCAAACCTCAAACAAATAGTACCAATTTCAACATATGCATGAAAAAAACGAATTATTAAAAATGATCAATATATGATAACGATATTCAAAAAAGGGATGGGCACCCCTCCAGCACATGCACACACACACACAGGCTACATAACATGTGAGCAAAGCGGAGCAGCATGACGCTTAAATATAAGTAAAAAAAAAACAAAAAACAAAATAAACATAGGCTACGTTTCACATTTGTGTTTAATAATATTACATTACTTATTTTTATTATTTCATCTATGTTGAGTAGGCTATGAAAAGGGAACCGCATGAGATGAGTAAGATAGGATCAAAATTCAAAAGCTGCCCAATATCAGAAAATATTTGGAGTGCGTCAGACATGATTTTGACCACTTATTAAGTTTTGTTTTGTAGAAAGCTTGTAAATTTCGTTTCATATAAATTGTATCTTCATTTTAATAAATGTTTCATCGACAAATTGACTGGATTAATACATTAGAAGTAAATATCAGACAATATAATCAGGACACAGAGGCGCGCAGGTGAACCGGAGCGCGTCTCATATATGAACCGAAACACCGCGACGCTTGCCTCACACAGGCCTGAGAACTAGGCTACAGAAAGCTTTAAATGTCTACTTTTAAACAAAACAATTAAAAACTAAAATAAATTGGCAACTCTCTGCGTATGTAGGCTAATTCGAAGTATGCGTTTCTCTCTATAGGCCTATGCGCGTTCACTGCGAAGATGGCGAGTAAGCATCATCAACTTTATCTTTGTTGCTGACACTGACAGAAAACACTAGTTTATTAATAAACAATTCAAATGTTTCATAATCATTACTTTTGCCGGTTCTTTGTGGCAAGCTTTATGCATACGTTGAGATGCGGAATAGGCAATTAAAAACGCTCATATGGTTTCTCTCCCATTTAATTAAATCAATATATGTGATTACTGATAATACAAATGGCTTAAACGATCTACTACTAGTCGACTAGAAAACTAGGACTCATTTTGAGGAATGAATGAACATAATAAACCTCTATTCAGAGTGCCGCTGTGCTGGATTGTGTAGAGCGCTCATTGAATTTGAGGATTTATAGCGTTTAGGCTAAAAACAGGGCTGGCGCTTATCGCGGTTTGGAAAGAAACTGTATCTTGCAGTACATTTTAAACAAGGAAATATAGCGATTTGGCATGAAACGTTGATGGAGCAGTGAAAGGGTTCTGTCCACAGCAGAATGACACGACAAACTCATTTTTTTTTTAAATGGCGTTTATCGCGTTTTGGAAAAGAGCTCTTCATATGAAACGATGAGATGCATTTGTACCGAGTTTCATATTATTACATGCAAGCGTGTTTGAGTTATGGACCAAGTTTTCGGACCCCATTCCAGGGGGCGCTGACAAGCCGCCCTGCCACGCCCGGATACCATCTTCAGCCCTTGCTGACATGTGTGCAAAGTTTCTAAAGTTTTTGAGCATGTTAAGAGCCTCAAAAGTGCCCGAATAGTCGTAAGAAAAATAAAAGAAGAAAAAAAATAATAATCAGAAGGAAAACAATAGGGCTCTGCGCCCTTTTAGGGCTTGGGCCCTAAATACATATAAGACTCACTGCAGCAGAGCCTTGGTTTTGCGAGAAGGATCATCGGGGCGAAAGTGCTTGTACTCCTCCACCTCTTTCTCAATGGACAGTAACTGGCTCTGAAGTTTATTCCTCAGTCCTGGCAGGGTGTCTCGGATGTGATTAGTTAATTGCTAGATGAGAATGAAAACCCTTGGTTACTGGCTAAGATTTTTCAAATGTATATTACATGATTTATGTTTGTTTACAAAAAAGTGAGATAATATACTTAAAGGTGCAATACCTAAGATTTTTGCATTAAAATATCCCAAAATCACAAGGCCAGTGTTATATATTTAGTAAAGATGATAACTCACAATATTCCAAATGTTTCAAACAATGTTTAAATCGCGAGAAAATTGAGATTTTAACCAAGGAAACGGCACGTGTCAGCAGGGGTGAGCTGGGAGTCGCGAGTCAATCGCGTCATATCCGCTTACCTCGGTTTCCGCTCTTACTACGTGTAGTCCTGGACAAATGCGGTAGTTGTAGTTGTGCGTTAGCGCCTATCAAACGGCAGCTTGTTTCGCGCATTTGTTATGGAATGGAGCACATACAGTATATTCTTTTCATTTATTCTCGGAATGTGAACTGTTGGCTGTAAAGGGGGTCGCACACCGGACGAGAAGCGCCGCGTCACGTTTAGGACAACTCCAGTAACGTTATCGAACACCGGACGCGCACTTTCTCATCAGTGTATGGCCAGCAATATTGTTATGTTTAATGACAGAAAATGAAGATAATGTCTGTTCTATGTTATTGTACTGTACAATTAAATACAATCGTTGCTGAGTCTGCATTCTGAAAACTTTACCTCAGAGCATCCGTTCACAGAATGAATTGAGAATCTCACGTGAAAAATCTAATAATAATCAGTAATTGTCATTCAAGCAGCTGATTTCTGTAAATGACTGCAAAACTAAACGCATAGATATTGCAGCATAGGGCAAAGTCAGGATCCATTAGCAACGGTTTGAGGCAAAAATAATTACAATTTTATATAAAACTATGTAAATGGCGCTCTGTGGCGCAGCAGGGTTTTGAACACGGTCCTGAAACGTTGCTGGGTATGGCGTTCCGATAGGCTCTTTAATATAACTTTGCAACATGCACTCGTCTCAATGAACGTGACGTCTGCGTCTGCCGAACGTGACGTCTGCGTCTGCCGAACGCCTCGTCTGCGTCTGCCACATCACTCGTTCGTCTGCCGAACGTCTCGTCTGCGTCTGCCGAACGTGACGTCTGCGTCTGCTGCGGGGTGGCTGGGTGGGTGGGTGGGGGGCGGGGTGTACCAAATAGCTCATAAGGAATGCAGGCCTACTGCTCTTCAATTATGTTTGTTTATAAATTAAGTGTTTTTACCTTGCTTATACATATATTTTTTTTCAAATATAGCCTAAATATTCATTCACACAAATTATCTTATTAAAACTTTTGTTTGACATTGTTTCTTGTCAATATTCCCAAAGAACAAGATGTTATTGCATCATGTATAGCCTATTTGAGAAATGTAAGCATATTTACGGCATTTATTTTAAAATAATGAAAAGGGTAATCTAAGACATAAGGACAGGGTGACCCTGATATTTACGGAAATCCGTCATAGCGACGCATAACTTGAATCCCTGAATATGAAGTGTATCACTGAATATTACATTATATATTAGTAAATATATTGTCTCACATTTTTAAATATATGAAAATGTCTTAGGCCTATGTAATATGCAATATATTGTACTAAGACCTTATAATTCTGTATATTTTCAAATATACTGTCAAACCATGCAGCGTTTCTCAAAGTGTGGGGCGCGCCCCACTGGTGGGGAATAGAAACGTGACAATTCTGGCGCGACAAACGGGAGAAAATAAATGTGGTTATTTTTTTTGTCCATCTCCAATAATTCTTTTATATATTGAGCGTAAACTCAAAACACAACAACGACATAAAGACTATAACTTTTATTTTTATTTTAATATTGAATTGTTTCTATAACGCTTGAAATGTATTTTTATTGAATTGTTTCATTTAAAGACATTTCAGGCTTTAGAAAGCTTGAACTTTCTTTAAACGAAACAGTTCAAAACTAAAATAAATAGATTACTCTTTAGGCTAGGCCTATTTCTAGTTTCGTTTCATTTATGACGAGATGTGCTTCAGTTAACGAGTTACCGCGGCCGTGTGCAACTCCATGCTTATGGCTGTCTGTTATATTTGCTTTATTTATTAAATCCAGGCAATTGATTGATGAAAAAATTATTAAAATGAATACAATTTAGGCTATACAAAACGAAATTTACTTCAAATAAAGCCTTTCTTCTAAACAAAACTTAATGAAGTGGTCAAAATCATCTCTGTCGACCCACATCTCTCGATATATATTGCCTATCTATTTCCATAATCACAGATGAAAAAAAATAACATTATAACAAATATGAAACTAATTGCAGACTCTTTTTTTTTATTAGAAATGGCTGAACATTCATTTAATTCTGAAGTTTACAAACAAGTTGAAAGGCATTCTTTTGTAATATCTGCAACATTTATCAAGTACACAGATAATTTTGCATGCATTTATAAATTATTATGGTAAATCACAATAAAGTAATAAATAAATATGAACGCAACTCGTTTAATTACACGTTATTAAGCATTTTACTCCCATAGAAAATCATTAAAAGAACGTTTAAAGTGGTTTAATGCAGATTAGAAAGTGGTTTAATGCAGATTAGACCAGGGGTTTGTGTGTGGACCACTATTTAATCAAGAATTTTTTTATTCAGTCTGGTTGAAGTCCCCATTAGGATAGAAAAACATGAACACAAGTCCTATTACAGACGCAGACGTGACGTTATAGGCAGACGCAAGTGTCACGTTCATTGAGGCGAGTGCATGTTGCAAAGTCATATTAAAGAGCCGATCAGAACGCGCGATACACTCGCTTCACTGAGCCGTGCTGTACTGTGGATAGCGTGTTAAATACGTGTAACAATAAATAACTTCACTGCCACACGTGAATGACGCGTGACGTCTGACTCGACACTTCACTGCCACGCGTGATTTGCGTGACGTCAGCGTCACGTCTGCGTCTTAAGTTGAATAGAAATAAATAGCAGAATAAAAAAAAAAATAAGACGTTGAGTGAGACGTTCATTGAGACGAGTGCATGTTGCAAAGTTATATTAAAGAGCCTATTGGAACGCCATAGCTGGGCGCCGCGGACAGACGCCGAATGGCGCCGCCGGTATGTGTACACTTATAGATAATAATGTGTTCGAATAATTATGTGGTGCAACGCGGCGCTGCAGCTTCTCGTCCGGTGTGCGACCCCCTTAACGTTAATTTTGTGAAACTGTAGCTGTGGTTGAATACTTACACGACATGAAAAGATGTGTCAAATGTACATTGCAGACATCCCAAGTCTCCCGGATCTCCCGCATATTGATAGCGTTTCCCTGATGCCCGCAAATTAGTTAAAATCTCCCGGGATATAATGTTAGAGCGAGACATACTGCGCGCATAACATACAGCGCGCTGCGCGTGCACTGTACAGAGGGAGAGACTTTGCGTTTGTGCCTCGCGAACGCGAAAGTTAGCCTTCCCTCCCACCCCCACAATCTTGTTATCGAAATATACCTCCCGGAAATGAATTCTTGCAGGTTGGGATAACTGACATTAAATTGATTTTTTATTTTTAAAAAGTTACCAAGGAGGGCCAACCACGTCAACTCCTTGCGAGAGACCTGCCCCTTCAAACCCTCTCCACCATAGCTTCGTCCAGTGACTCGTACAGTAACATCTGTGATAACTAATTTACTTTTAAACCTGACTTTTCTTGCACGGTTATTTCAGTTTAATGAAATACAAGCATGTCATTAAACGCAACGTTTATAGAAATCGAACTTTACCTCATCCATGACAACTAATTTTCGATTCCCGTCTGACTGATTTATCCACGGTGGAGTTGAAAACAACAGTTCCCATCATTCCGCGTTCCTCCACGGCGTCATCAAGCAAAGCCGTTTTGTTGTTGTTTTGAATGTAGCGCCCTCTAGCGGCATCTAGATCTTAGGTATTGCACCTTTAAGGCATATCTTCCATATCTTCTTCCATATCAAATGTCAGACAGTGAGGTGTTTAAAATGCTGAAAAACAGGCACAAATAAAATATTTGTATAAGTGGCTCTCTGTCATTCTACCTGATTAAGCACTTTCTGCAGGTAGGGAGTCCCCATGCGATCGGCCAGATGTCGATAGGCTGGGTGGGTGAGGAAGAACTTCCTTTCTGCTGCCATGGCAGCAGTAATGTCCTTCTTGCCATCAATGTCCTTTTGACTGCGGTTCACAACCCCAATGTAGCCTAAAGGGAACATCCAATTTGAAGTATTTACAGCCAATCAGCATAATAAAACATAGCACATTAGACATAGTCATAACTAATATAAAATCAATCAAATCAAAATAGATTCAGATTAAATTTACAAGAAAGTTACAAGAAAATAAATGGGAACCATGTAAAAAAATCCGCTACGTGACAAGAAATCAATGTCATTGAATAATAGAGAGGAAAAGGCCATGAAGAATAGCACTTAATAATGCACTGGTATACTTGGACTTAATCATCAAAATTAGAGAAGATTTAAATCGTTGAGATATTTTACCGATCTCCTGGTTGGGTAGTGGCTCTTATAAAAAAGGCCGATACTCCCAAAGCTCCTGAACCAAATTCAAATGATCCCTATCCTGTTCTTTAAAAAGGTTTTAAAAGATGTGAATAGCAGGGTCAGTTCCTTTATCTGGAGCAAGCGCAAACCAAGGCTAAAATTCACTGCAATACCAGGGTCAATGGGAGGAATGGATTTGCCCGCAAACTTCACACACGAACAGTACCGGACAACTGAAGAGAGCTCAAGGAGGAAGTTAAATACATGGTGATGATGACAAAATAAGAACAGCTATGATGATTAGTGTTTGTGTCCATGGTAACTCCTCGTTGCGACTGTAACCATGGTTCCCTGCATAGATATATACACTAGATCTCAACTTGGGGCTCTAAGCATGCGTTAAAACCGCCGCCATCTTGGAACAGGGGTCTTGTCATAGGAAGTAGCTAGTAACGCTGCTATCTTTGCCTTTACGTCGAATTCATTGATGGTGGCGGACTTTTGTGCAGCGTATGATATTCACGGATGAAATCTGAACTAGGAAGAATGTTTTTAAAAAAAAAAAAAAAAAAATTCTTTCTGGAATCAATGATAAATACATGTCTGACCGTTGGAACAAACCAAAAAAAACAAGAAAAATCGCATTCATGATGATTTATGGTGATTTTATTTCCGTTAGACCTGTGTCTACTACATTGACGCTGATGCATTAAAGTGGAGGGGCTCCCCTGTTTCAAGATGGCGGCTCTATTGACGCATTCGTTCCAATGAGCTGCCGTAGCCAAGGTGAGGTCTAGTGTATATGTCTATGGGTTCCCTGAAGAGGGAACGAGAAGCCGTGTCCATTGTCTTGAAGCACATGTAAAATCAGCCCAATGGTGTGACGGAACGTCAGAGGCGGGTGACGTCATGAACCAGGAAACTATAAAAAGCCTGCCCAAACAAAGCAGCGTTAACTTCATAAGGTTTGAACAAGTCGCTTACAGGCATGTAGGAGATATGGCAGATGACGCTAAGGGAACGTCTATACTAACGCCACCATAGCGAGAAGTGCCTGTCCAGTGTGACCCCCATAGGAAATAAGGGCAAGCAGCACTAGCACTCTCATTCCTGGTGTAGAGTCCAAGTCCAGAGAATAAAACTTGACGAAAGTGTGAGGTGAGGACCAGCCTGCAGCATCACAGACGTCTTGTAGGAGTACTCCTGACAATAAGGCCTTAAAGGCCGCCATTGGCCTTGTTAATTGAGACCGCACCGCCATAGATGAAAGTTGTCCGGTTGAGTCATAAGCAAGTGAGATAGTCTCGAGCACCCACATGCTCATTCTTTGCTTAGATGCAGGTGACCCCTTGTTAGGGGGTCCAAAACAAACAAACAATTGTTCAGATTTACACCACAGGACAGCTCTTTGGACATAAGCATCCACAGCCCTAACCGGACACAGCAAATTGTGCCTTTCCTGGTCCGCATTCTGGAAGGGAGGAGGACAGAAGGCCTGCAGCACTAGCTGGGACCTTGGGAACATAACCTGGCCTAGGATGAAGGAACGCTTTAACCATGCCGGCCGCAAATTCCAAGCACGAGGGAGCCAAAGAGCCTGAACCAACAGAGCCTGAAGATCTCCTATTCTCTTAAGAGACGAAATAGCGAGGAGGAACAGTGTTTTCAATGTCAGAAATCTGTCTGGAATATGTTAATTGTTTGTAGTATACCTAGTATGAAATAAATGTATTTTTATATATATATATATATATATATATATATATATATAAAATCATTTTTTTGTTTGTTTTTTTGTGCACAAAAAGTATTCTTGTCGTTTGATAAACTGAAGACTGAGCCACTGTAGTCACTCTGATTATTTTAACAATGTCTTTAAAGGGTAATTCCACCGGTGGAGACATGAATATGTATTGAAAGTGGGTCATATACAGTATGTAGTAGAATAGTATCATAAATTTCTAATTTGGGTCCTTCTTGGTCGCTAAAATGCTGAAAATGACTTTTTAGTGCTAGTGGATTGTAGACAACAATCCCCATAGTGCATTGCAATGCTTAGATCCGCAGGCCACTCCCACTACTCCGCCCATCAATGTAGACTAGAGTTGAGCTCCACTCTACGCTACCGCCTGGAAATCATTGTGCACAATGAAATCAGATAATGTGCGCTAATACAATATGACGACGTAAGAGCATCAAGGCGGCGCCCGTGCCATCAGTCAATGGATGGGCGTGATTCTATATGGGCTTCAGACAATCGGTAACTTTAGTTACTATGAAATAAGAATGAACAATACTTCTACAGCATTTATTAATCTTAGTTCATGTTAATTTCTGAGTTTACTAATTCATTATTAAAATCAAAAGTTGTATTTGTTTACATTAGTTAATGCACTGTGAACTACATGAACTAACATTAACAAAGATTTATAAATACTGTAACAAATGTATTGCTCATTGTTAGTTCATGTTAGTTAAGATATATATCTAATGTTAACAAATGAGACATTGAACTGTAGTGTTACCATATTTGTAATAATCTTATAATCTAATGGATGGATTTTAATTTGTGTCAAATTTACAGTGTTGGGAGTAACGCATTACAAAAGTAATACATTACAGTAACATATTACTTTTTGCTGTAACGCAGTAGTGTAAGGCATTACTAATCAATTTTCAGTAATATTTTACTCGTTACATGTTCAGTCAGGCTTGTATTACAGTTGTATTACAGTGTATTTTACTTCTTAAAGGCAACAGACTATGTGAAAGTTTTAAAGCAGTCTTTTTGTGCCAGTTCAGAGCGGTCGTGTCTGTAACATTGTTTTTCCCTCATAAATGTGAACACGAAAACTAAAATGCCAACCCCTCCTCATCCGATTTGCGCAGTGTAATTAACAGAATTACAAAAAATATATTTTGCCTCCTATTTTTTTTTTTCACGCATGAATGTGTGTCTTTTCCCTAATATTAAAAATAAAACATAGACTGATTTGTCTAATATCTGTCCTTTAAGGAAATAGCCTATATACGTTTCAATACATGTATTTTCGGAGAATTTTTATTTCAAGTTTTGACTGCAAATGTCATGTCCATAATGCTGGACTTCCCCAATTTTAAATAATTTATCCTCAACTAGTTTTGTGGTGTAGGTCTACGTATTTTATAATGTTAACTTCAAATACTAATAGCCTAATTTTAAGATAAGGCAGCATTGGATCTGGACGGTAAGGAGAATACCGCTGGAGTTGGAGGTGTGTCGCGATTCTGTAGGTTCGTGGATCTGAGTCGTGTGGCGAATCACGATTTCGGTTTCATATTGCATATCGTTACAGCCCCAAAGTTAAGTACTACTTAATTATTTTGGTGAAAGTAACTCAAAAGTAATACATGAGTAATGTAACGCATTACAATTCTGAGACAGTAATATTGTAAGGTAATGAATTACTTTTAAATAACAGTAACAAGTAATACCTAATGTATTACAGTTTGGAAGTAACTTGCACAACACTGCAAATTTATAGAATTGTACTTATTGCAGTGCAAGTCTGTCCAATGAGACTTTTTAAATGTTCCAGAGAGGCTATATTTATGTGGAAAGAGTATGAATGTGTTCTCTTTGTACACTGACTTTACCTCTCCGTAAAGGAAGAAGCTTGTTTTCCAGGATATCACGTGCATCAGTTCCTTCATCCATTAGATCCAATTTAGTGATCACACCTATAGTTCTCATACCTGTTCAGAAACACACACACACACACATGATCAGGAACAGTTTAAAAAGTAAAGACCTTTAAAAATATCACATCAAGATATGTCTGAAATTTTGCAATTATTTACAAGTTACATAAGTTTTAGTCACTGCTGGATGATAACCCACCCTGAGGGTCAACCTCCTTGGCAATCTTGAGGGCATCTGAGTTGGCCAGGTCAGAGTTTGCAGGAGACACCGCCAGCAACAAGCAGTTATCCTTAGTCACAAACTGCATTAGCATCTCCCTGATCTGGAACTCGATGTCAGGCGGCTGGTCACCTACAGGCACTTTGGTCATACCAGGCAAGTCCACGAGGGTGAGATTCAGGACTGGCGAAGAGAAGGGGTGACATGATTTCATGTGACGCTTCACAATGCATGCTTATATGTGACAGAATATGTAGATCTGATCATGTTAAAATAACTTCTCTGTATGTGCATGAATGAAGGTACCATGAGGTGAATAGACACGCAGATTGATAGGGACCGGTGAAATGCCTTTGTTTTGGCCGGTGATGCGATCTGTCTCTGCCTCAATCTCCTGACGAACCTCATCAAAATCAGTAAACTTCTTCCCCTTGCAATGCAAAAACTCTGCATATTCTGGGAATCAGCAATTAGGAAAGGCATTTTAATATTAGCTTTGCATTGCATATTAGCTTTACCTTAAAAACATGCATTTAAAACTAGAGCAAGGGTTTCTCAAATGAAAAACTGAGTTTAGCTCCAACTCCAATCAAACACACCAAGATCTTCTCCAGGATTAATAGAAAGTTATAGGCTGTGTCCAAAATGGCCACCCATACCCTAAATAGGGCACTATTCGGTTAATAAACAGAACTGCATGCATCTTGCTGAAGAACATTGTAGCCAGAGCTACTTCTCTGTTTCTGTCTACGACAAGTCACGCATGTATCTAAAACACAGAACCCGAACCCGAATCTAAAACAGTCCGAATATAAACACTTATTATAGGTGTACCATAGTGATTCAAGATAAGAACAAAAACACGGTTTGGTAAAAAAAAAAAAAATGGATTCATGATGTACAAGCTTACTATATGAATTTAGTACATTTTGAGCAACATAAAATGTACGGACTGTAGCCTCAGAGGAATAGTTCACTTAAAAATGAAAATCCTGTCATCATTTATTCACTCTCTAGCTGTTTTAAACCTGTATGAATTTCTTTCTTCTGCTGAACACAAAAGAAGATATAAGTCGGTAGGCTAAAGTTGATGACCCCATTGACTTTTTCTACTATGGAAGTCAATGGGGTCCATCAAGTGTCTGGTTACTGACATTTTTCAAAATATCTTCTATGTTCAGCAGAAATTCATACAGGTTTGAAACAACTTGGGGGTAAGTAAATGATGACAGAATTTCTATTTTTAAGAAAATTATTCTTTTAAGGTTTAAACAGACTAGTTTCCATGACAGAGTTAAAGATAATATTTTCATTACTACTGGAGCTACCAGTTTGCTAAGTTTCAAATAATTACAGCGAGCACAAACAAAAAAGAGGCAGCCCTTCCGGCGCACTCAGTGGGATACTTACTCAGGGAATATTGAATGAGAGTATAGGGGTCGATTTCAAACACGGGATAGGCAGAGATGAGTTTGATCAAGGTTGGAGCTAAAGTAAAGCGGACAGTGTTCAGAACCCCTGCTAGAGCGTTTTTTTTGTGTGTGTTTTTCTAGGATTTTTACCAGTAGGGCAGTTGACCAGCTGCAGCACTAGGGGGCGCCGAGTGACAATACCAGAGCCACGGGGCAGAAAATCCCTAAAAAAGAAGATGAGGCAGCATTCAACAGTCAAGTTTTGTTTTTGTATGCAAATCACTATATTAAAGTGTATTTCTAGCATACAAATTAAACATGGAGAGACCATATAATATTACATTTTCTTTTTTAAAATCTCAAGTATAAATAAGCAATTAAAATGATAAAATAAGTCATACTGTCATGTTTAAAACTGACTTTATAAGTCAATAAAAAGTCATATTGTCACATAATGTGAATACAAACTCAGTTTTTAACCCTCAAGTGCTCTTCGGTCATTTTTTTTTTAATTTATCAAACTTGTATATTTAAGTTCAGTAATTTCACTTAAATATAAGTGAAATTACTGAACTTAAATATACAAGTTTGATAAAAATCATCATTAAAGAAGAAAATTTCAAATGGCATTTAGAGGCTTTTGCATCTGAACTCTTCATATATATATATATATATATATAGAAAAATATATATATTTTTCCATGGCAAAAATAGACCATAAATATTGCATAAATATTAATAAATTCAATCAAATTGTCTCAAAATACTAAATTACAAAGAATAAATATTATAGAACAAAAATAAATTGCATTGGTTTTCCTGGGATGGAGGAAATTAAATTTTTAGGTGTCCGGTCACTTTTGACCGGAAAGATAACAAGTGTGACTCCGAAACGAAGAGCACCTGAGGGTAATCTAATGATGACTCTTAAAGTGTATGTTCACACTAAAAACAGCTCATAGTGAAAACCAGATATACTGACATTATTAAAACATACCAGTGCTAGTGCTGCTCTATAGCAGCAGTGTGCATAACCCCTTTTTATACTTGTTCTAGATTTTAAAAGAATTAGTGCAATTATTCATACATGGATGTTGCCTGTATATTTGCAACTATAAGCCTTCCTTAGAAATGAGACATTTGGAGACAGGGTTGGAGAAAGAAACCACTGTATGAGTTCTGGCCATTAGGCAGAAGTGCTTCCAAAATCAGTGTTTATGCTTAGAAAAAAAAAGAAAATTAAATTGCATTTCACCATTGACTCCAGCTTTTCCAAAACTGGATGTTTAAAATAGCCTCCTCACGATCTAATCTCACAATCAAACTTTTTAATTTTTTTATTTTTTTTTTACTTTTTAAACCTTTTAATTTAATTGGTGTTTCATTTTACAGTCCAATTAGGCTATGTAGGCTAATTCATATTGACAGAGTTAACAAAATAAGGCAATCCTAATAGTTATATACAGGTATCCTATCAAAATAGCCCTTCATATTATCTCTGATCCGCATCTTTGATTCTCCAATAAACTGCAAAATGGCAGATACTAAATAAAAAATGAAATAAAAAAGTTTGCAGAATGAAGAGGATGTTTGTGTGACAATCTGCAGCTGTAGTGCCCTTGAGAGCCTCTGGAGGGCACTCTCTCCCTATGTTATGTTTCCCCGGACTCCTTATGTTTGATTATGTTCAGCTGTGTTTCATTATTGGTTATTGAGTTTCTGATTTAAACCTGTCTTTCTCCTTTGTGATTTGCGAAGTCTTGTTACCCTGTAAGCGTACATCTCTGAGCATTTTCTCCGTTTGTGTATTCCGTGTTTTCCTGGACTCTCGACCTTAGCCTGTTTCCTGGACTGTTTGTGAACCTGTCCTGCCTGCCTCGACCTACGCCTGTCAAGCTGCTGTAGGGAGTTTTTATAGAGTAAATAGGGCAATATACTGTTTATTTTAGGACTGCTATGAATTAATGACATGCTCTAGTTGTTGTCCATATCCACACAGCCCATATTTTGCAAGATGCAGTGCAAACATAACCTACATAGTACATAGGCCTACATAAACAAATGCATACAGTAGTGGCCAAAAGTGATGTCCGGCCATTATTCAATATTCAAATATTGTTACAAATTCTATAAGCATAATGCGTAGTTGTGCTTGGAGTCAAATGTTTTATTCATGATAATTTTTTGTCCAGGCTGTCATTCAAAAAAGTTGAACACATGCAAAAACTCATTTAGAAAATAAAAATAAAACGTCTCGGTTACGTATGTAACCCTCGTTCCCTGAGTAGGGAACGGAGACGTTACGTCAGAAGTGACGGAGATTGGGGGATTTCGCATAGAAAGCCAATCCTCTTCGAGTATTAAAACACGAGCCAATGGCATGCAATGCCTTGGGGCTGCGGAAATTTGCATAGCGTACTCCGCCCTACTCCGTGAGTATAAAAGGAGGAAGTGAACGCAACCGCAGTATGTCTTCGCTGAGGAGCCAAGACTGAACTCGGCCTCTACCCAGCGATACAGCAGAAGTGGCAGGGAGACGTAACGTCTCCGTTCCCTACTCAGGGAACGAGGGTTACATACGTAACCGAGACGTTCCCTTTCGTAGTCACTTCGAGTTACGTCAGAAGTGACGGAGATTGGGGGTCTGTGCCATCACGCCAACTTCAGGCTGTCTTCCAGTGCCCTGCGAAAGTCTAACCCCCGAGCCTTACCTGTTTTCCTTAGGGGATCCGACTTAGACACAGGATTACCAAGGTACACTGGGAAACATATCCCGAAGGGGACATGCTACCAGCTGCCTACCGAAGGGAGGACTTACGAATACACATATGGCCACATAGGAACACATATGGAATCACTGGAGCACCAACCGCAGGTGGCTACTAATTTCAGCTCCAGGGGTGGCAGATGGCTTGCCAAGGGAAGACACATGCTCAGAGAGGCTTACAGTGGATAATACACATGAGACGGTTACCAAGGGGGAACCGTACGCATGGAGGCACCTAGCCAGCATCCAGAGCCACAGCAGTGGTGCCCGCATCGTCGGTGCTGGAGGACTCAAGGCTTCAATGGAAGAACTGAGGAAATATCGCACTTATCCAGTCCGGGGAGTGGAGTGGCGAGCAAGCGAAGACACCTGAGCGGATCCAGAACTGGCCGAAACGAGTACGTGAGAGGATACCGGCTCAATTCGCAGATTATAGAATCTGGCGAAGGTGTTGGGTGTCGCCCAGCCTGCAGCTCTGCAGATGTCTGTTAGCGAGGCACCGTGCGCTAAAGCCCAAGAGGAGGCCACACTCCGAGTGGAATGGGCCGTCACACCAAGGGGGCACGGAAGGCCTTGCTGCTGGTAAGACAAAGCAATGGCATCCACAATCCAGTGGGACAGCCGTTGCTTTGAGAGAGCCCTTCCCTTCTGGCTCCCTCCATGACAGACAAAGAGCTGGTCTGAGGTCCTGAAACACTGCGTTCTGTCGACATAGGTGCGGAGAGCACGTACCGGACAGAGCAGTGCCAAGGCTGGGTCTGCCTCCTCCGGGGGCAGCGCTTGCAGGTTCACCACCTGGTCCCGGAAGGGAGTGGTGGGAACCTTGGGCACATAACCAGGCCGGGGTCTCAGGATCACGTGAGAGTAAGCCGGCCCGAACTCCAGGCACGCTTCGTCAACGGAGAATGCGTGCAGGTCCCCCACCCTCTTGATGGAGGCCAATGCAACCAGGAGTGCTGTCTTCATGGACAGAAACTTTAACTCTACCGATTGCAAAGGCTCAAAGGGATGCCTCTGCAGAGCATTTAAAACTACCGAGAGGTCCCAAGAGGGTACGAGGGGAGGACGAGGCGGATGCAGCCTCCTCGCTCCCCTCAGGAACCTGATGACCAGGTCGTGCTTCCCTAAGGACTTACCTTCCACTGCTTCATGAGAAGCGGCAATGGCCGCGACGTAAACCTTAAGGGTGGAGGGCGACAGCCTGCGCTCCAACCCTTCTTGCAGGAAGGAAAGCACGACACTGATCGAACATCTCCGGGGGTCTTCTCCGCGAGAAGAGCACCAATTGACGAAGAGGTTCCACTTCAACGCATAAAGGTGTCTCGTGGACGACGCTCTTGCGGAAGTGATGGTTGCCGCCACCGCAGGTGGCAGCGAACTCAAACCTGCCTCGTCCCGTCCAGGAGCCACACGTGCAGCCTCCAAAGATCGGGACGAGGGTGCCACAGAGTGCCCCGTCTCTGAGAGAGTAGGTCTTGTCTCAGAGGAATAGGCCAAGGAGGTGCTGTCGCGAGGAGCATGAGATCGGAGAACCACGTCTTGGTGGGCCAGTAGGGGGCTACCAGCAAGACCTGCTCCTCGTCCTCCTTGATCTTGCACAACACCCGTGCAAGGAGGCTCACTGGGGGAAACGCATACTTGCGTGGGCCCCGTGGCCAGCTGTGCGCCAGCGCATCCGAGCCGAGAGTGCCGCGGGTCAGAGAATAAAACTGGGCGCAGTGGGACGAGTCCCGAGAGGCGAACAGGTCTATCTGTGCCTCCCCGAACTCGTCCCAAATCAGCTGGACCGACTGGGGATGGAGTCGCCACTCGCCGGAGAGGGGACGGACCCGGGACAGCTCGTCGGCCGCCCAGTTCCGGTCTCCAGGAATGTACACTGCACGAAGGGACCTCAGGTGCTTCTGACTCCATATCAAGAGGTGGCGGGCGAGCTGCGACAACTGGCGTGAGCGTAGACCCCCCTGGTGGTTGATGTACGCTACTGCCGTAGTGTTGTCTGAGCGGACAAGCACATGCTGGCCCTTGAGTAACGCTCGGAAGCGGTGTAGGGCGAGCCGTACTGCCAACAGCTCGAGGCAATTGATGTGCATGAGGCGCTGGGCTCCTGTCCAGGAACCGGCGGCTGCATGCCCATTGCACATGGCACCCCAACCCGTGGTAGATGCATCCGTGGAGACAACGAGATGCCTGGAAACTCGCTGAATAGGGACGCCGGTCCGTAAGAAGCTGAGGTTCGACCACGGGAAGAAGGTTCGCCGGCATGCCGGAGTCACTGGGACTCGGAGCGAGCCGCGATGCCATGCCCACCTCGGGACTCGATCGCGAAGCCACAGCTGAAGCGGTCTCATATGAAGCAAACCGAGCGGCGTTGCCGCGGCCGCGGATGCCATATGCCCCAGGAGCCTCTGAAATAGTTTCAGTGGAACCGCACTCTTGCCCTCGAACTGACGAAGACAAGTCAGCAGTGAGTGCGCGCGCTCGTTCGTGAGCTGCGCGGACATGGCGACCGAGTCTATCTCCACGCCGAGAAAAGAGATCCTCTGCACGGGGCAAAGTTTGCTCTTTTCCCGGTTGACCCGAAGGCCCAGACGGGCTAGGTGCCGGAGCACCAGGTCTCTGTGTTCGCAAAGCCGAGCTCGAGAGTGTGCTAGTATCAGCCAGTCGTCGAGATAGTTCAGGATGCGAACCCCGTGTTCGCGAAGGGGAACAAGGGCTGCCTCGACGATCTTCGTGAAGACGCGAGGGGACAGAGCTAACCCGAATGGGAGAACGGCGTACTGATATGCCTGGCCCTCGAAGGCAAACCGAAGAAACGGTCTGTGTCGAGGTAAAATGGACACATGGAAGTACGCGTCCTTCAGGTCGATCGCTGCAAACCAATCCTGATACCGAACACATTCGAAAATGCGTTTGGCCGTGAGCATTTTGAACGGTAGTCGATGGAGAGAACGGTTCAAAATGCGCAGGTCCAGGATCGGTCGTAACCCACCGGTCTTTTTGGGGACAATGAAGTAGGGGCTGTAAAACCCGGACCTCACCTCGGCTGGAGGGACCGTCTCGATTGCACCCTTCGCCAGCAAGGTCGCAATCTCCGCTCTCAAGACTGGGGCATTGCCACCAACCATCGTGGAGCGAACTCCCGTGAAGCGGGGAGGAGACCGTGCGAACTGAATCGCGTAGCCGAGTCTGATCGTTCTGATGACCCAGCGGGATATCCCAGGAAGCGCTAGCCAGGCTTCCAGGAAATGAGCCAACGGGGTCATGCGAACCACAGACGTCCCCCCGGAGGGGCAGCGGTGCGGGTCGACTGGCACGCGTGCAGGAGTTACCCCGCTCGGATGCGTCGAAGCCCGCTCCCCGACAGAAGGGACCAGGGAAAGCGGAGCGTTCCACGGGGGTCTGTTCTGCCGGGGGTCTGGCGACAGAGGGGGAAGGGATTGGTGTAGCCCTGGGACGACACACGCACCCTTCCGCGCCCTCAGAGACAGAGAGGAGTGTGTGGGCTGACGCACGGGGGCATCGAGCGCACCCACTCCAGTCTGTGAGCTCAGTGAGGATGTCAAGTCTTTCTTTAACCAGTTCAGGGTGCTGCCCACCCGTGGGTGAGCAGCGGGGAGCTGAGAACAAAAGATTCTCCCCCGGCCCTCCACCGGGGGAAGGAGGGGGCCTGCTACCGCCTCCTGGGAAAGACTCGAGATCGTCACTGAGCGGCCCGTGTCAGGATCTTCGCTTGGCCTGGCGTTTAGCGGGGCGAGCGGCCTGAGGGGGCTGTGACGCCGGCCTGCGGCCTCCTCGACGCCGGGGCCCGGGTGAAGGCTGCTGCTGGGGCCGGGCGGGAGGGAGGGGAGCCGCAGGGGGGCGTCCTCGGCGGCGAGCAGAGGGAGGCACCTGCGCCGATGACTGGGTGGAGGCAGCAGCTGGTCGCCGGGGCAGGATGTGTTTGATGGCCTCCGTCTGCTTCTGAGCGGTGGAGAACTGCTGGGCGAAGTCCTCGACCGCACCGCCGAAAAGGCCAACCTGGGAGAGCGGAGCGTCGAGCAGACGAGTCCGCTCAGCGCTCCGCGTATCTGCCAGGTTGAGCCAGAGATGGCGCTCCTGAACCACCGAAGTGGCCATCACCTGACCGACGGCGCGAGCGGCCACTTTCGTTGCCCGGAGAGCAAGGTCAGTGGCGGACCGCAATTCCTTAAATGCCGTCGAGTCAGTCCCGCCCTCGTGCATGTCTCTGAGCACCTTCGCTTGGAAGACCTGCAAAGTGCTCATGGCATGCAAAGCGGAGGCCGCCTGTCCCGCCGCTCTATAGGCTCGCGCCGCCATAGCAGACGAGAACCCACAGGCTTTGGATGGGTGCTTAGGAGGACCACGGGTGGAGGCGCTCTGTGGACACAGCTGCATCGCAACAGAGCGCTCCACCGGGGGCATCCCAGTGTACCCACGGGCGGCCCCACCGTCGAGGGGGGGAAAGGCGGGGGAGAGATCGCGCTCTCGAGTGGACAAAGGAGCCCCCCAAGAGCGCGATAACTCCGCATGCAGCTCGGGGAAAAAAGGTATCGGAGTTGGCCGTGGCCTTGCGGCGGCAGCTTTGTCCAGATACCAGTTATCCATCCGCGAGAGATCGGGGCAGGATGGAGGTTTCCATTCTAGCCCGATACTCCCAGCGGCTCGAGACAGCATGGCCGTCAGCTCGGGATCTGACACGGGCAACGCTGGCACTCCCGAAGGGGGCAACGCAGCCGCATCTTCCTCTCCCGAGGACTCAAGCCCGCCTAGTGATGCAGTGATAGACATCACATCATCATCTGGAGCGCTGCTAGAAGCAGCCGGCGCCGCCGAAGAGACAGCCGACTGAATCGAGCTGGCGCTCGCTGGCTCACGCACTGAGGCGGGAGGTGTGGCCCGAGGAATCGTCGGGGCTCTATCCCACACCGTCACCGTTAGATCGCCGGGTCCCCGGGTCGACGGGCCCCCTTTCGTGAAGGAAGCCGATCGAGTAGGGGGGACCGGGGCTCTCACTCTAGTGAGATCATTGAGCCTCGACCTCAGTGTGGAGATGGTCATGCTCCCACAGAAGGAACATGAGTCATCCACGAACGCTGCTGCTGCATGCTGAATGCCCAGGCATACAAAGCAGCGTTCGTGACCATCAGATGATGACAGAAATCTACCACATCCAGAAGGGCACGGGCGAACCATCTTTAAAAAGACGTGCCGCGTGCAGCTCTTTCACTTTCACTTTTAGAGAAAGGAGAAATTCACTCTTTCAGCGCTGAAGCTACCAGGGAGAAGTGCAAAGTCTGGCAGACCACTGCTCAGATCGCAGGCAATGCAAAATCTCGCTGGGTACCGCCGTCACACCAACACTGAAGAGGACGCTCGTTCTCGAAGAGTCTTGAATCAGCTTTTAGGAGTGAAGAGGTTCTCTTGGCTCCGAAGCGAAAACATACTGCGGTTGCGTTCACTTCCTCCTTTTATACTCACGGAGTAGGGCGGAGTACGCTATGCAAATTTCCGCAGCCCCAAGGCATTGCATGCCATTGGCTCGTGTTTTAATACTCGAAGAGGATTGGCTTTCTATGCGAAATCCCCCAATCTCCGTCACTTCTGACGTAACTCGAAGTGACTACGAAAGGGAACCTGTAGCTTTAGTTCAGTAGCTTTTTGGTGGGGTTTTGCAAAATAAGTTTGACAGATAAACACCTTACACAAGTTTAGTGTTTTTGTTCTTCCCTAATCTTTAAAATGTTTTAAAGATCTGAAATAGTTTCCTCATATTTTGGTTTAAATTACGGTTTATTATCCCCTCCGGACATTGTTTTTGTTCACTGCTGTATATACACTGCCATTTAAATTGGTCTCTGTAAGATTTTTTTTGTATGCATTTTTTATGCAACAGTAATATTGTAATATTATTTGTTACAATTTAAAATAACCGCTTCCCATTTAAATATATTTTGCAATGTAATTTAGTGATAAAGCTAGTGGCCTAAAACTAAAACCTAATGGTTACTACATGACCAGCTTAATGCTGCATTTACCATTATTGACACACAGACACACACACAAGCTGTGTCCCAATTCAGAGGCTGCATCTTTTGAAGACCGCAAAGGGGACCGGGAGTTGTTAAATGATATGGTCTAGCCTAAGGCCGTGTGTCCACCAAAGTGTTTTTCCACGCGTCTGGCGTATGTTTTCAATTGTTTTCAATGGGAGCGCTGAACGTTTTTTCATGCTGAAGAGTCGAGCGCCCAACGTATTTTACTGTTCGCCAAGAGTTGAAAAATGTTCAACTTTGGATAAAACGCAGCACTCATCACTGTCACTTTTTACCCAGCCGTCCAATCACAGTGGAGGAGGGGCGGGACAAATCCGACCAACTGTCACAACATTCTTTCTGTACAACAACATCAACCAGCAGAGCTAACCAAACAAAATGGAAGAAAAAGATTTTTTTAGTATGAAACAAATTATCTGCGAAATCAGTTTGGGCTTGGGCGCTTGAGAGCGTTTTGGCAGCGCAGCGTTTTTTTACCGTTGAGACGTTTCGTTGCTATGATACAGAATATCCGCAGCACAGTTTACTTGTACTGATTTCACAGATAATTTGTTCCATACTAAAAAAAAATTTTCATCCATTTTGTTTGGTTAGCCAGACTGATCTCATGAAGTAGTGCCAATTCGTATTTCCATTTTTGGCGTGCTATCAAGACGCATAATCGCTTTTCAGCATGTTTATGAACGCCGTTGACTTTACGCTATTACTGTATATATAAATATATGACTTACCTCAACCCCGTCCCTAAACCTAACCGTCACTGGGGTTAATGGCATTTATGACTGTTCCCTTACCATCCTAGGAAAAAAAAAAAGATCGCTCCCCAGATGTAGATCTACTGTACATTTTGCTTCGTTTCGCGCGGACATTTGATGGCGTGTACAGAAACACGGAATCACTCGGACGTTAATGGCGTAGACATACACGCGGATACACGCGGATAGCCAAGGCATTCTCATGCTTTAACGTCATATAGAACGCTATATGCAAAAACGGCACTATACTACGCACATGGCACCCGTTATCGTTAATATAACACGTGCTGTGAGGGCTAAGTTTAGGTGTGGGGTTGGGTCTGCGTGTCATATTCACGCTAAAGGATTTATGACGTCTTGGGTTCGCGTGTTATATTAACGATAAAGGGTGCCATGTGCGTAGTATAGCGCCGCTTTTGCAAATAGCGTTCTATATGACGTTTAAGGATGAGAACGGGCTGGGATAGCTCAAAATGCGTAGAGATAACATGCCACTTGACTCGAAAGTTTACGCAAAAGTCATAATGTCATGTTGGGTTAGCTCTGTTGGTTGATGTCATTGTACAGAAAGAATGTTGTGACAGTTGGTCAGTGTGGTTTAGTCCCGCCCCTCCTCCACTGTGATTGGACGGCTGGGTAAAATGTGACAGTGATTAGCGCTGCGTTTTATCCAAAGTTGAACATTTTTCAACTCTCGGCAACCAGTAAAAAACGCTGGGTGCTCGGCACTTCTGCGTGAAAAAAAACGTTCAATGCCTCGTTACGCTCATAGCGTTTAAAAACGCGGCACTCCCAATGAAAACAATTGAAAACATACGCCAGACAGACGCATGGAAAAACGCTTTGGTGGACACACGGCATAAGGAGGACTGTTCTTGTTGCCTAGAATAGGCAGTTATATTCAACTAAAAAAACAGGGTTCACAAACTGTCCAAATAAGTATACCATGGTGTATATAATAAAAAGTAATAACTATAATTGCATATTTTTAACCACTTTAAAGTTTTTAATATTTTTACATTTGTATCATTAGATATTTAGGTCAGCTGAAACCCCCATACTTATGTTTAAAAGTGTGATTAGGCAAGTTCTCTAAAAAAAAAAAAATCTGTTGATCACTGGCGCGCAATAGCCGCAAAGGATCCATTGTTGTATCCTTAATTCATAGGAAATGAAAGACGGATTTGAAGGCCACATTTGAATGAGCCTTCAAATTGGGACAGCCTTCATCGCCCCAAGGTGACACAATCGGTCTTCCAATGCAGCCTTTTGAAGGATGCTGCTCTGAATTGGGAGGCAGCTACATTGTCTTATCTGCTCTTGCAGTCTGTTTAATGACATTCATACAGCAGCTGTGATAACCAGCTGCTTTCTGCCGGACTTCACCATCATTTAATTGGTCGTCACGTCACCATAGGGCACATCAGCATGTGCCACTGTTATAAAACCCCATGTCTCATTCATAATATAGGCATAAGGACATCTGTCCAATAAATTGCACCATAAGTGTCAGCGTGGATGAGCTCATGTCCGTTCAACTGTATGATAAGCAACTGAATCATAAGTAGTCCAAAGAGCAGTTTGTCTGCAAGGAAATGAATCAAGTAAGAAACATAAAACATTTTGAAGAACTGTTTTCCATAAAATGAAATGGATCTGTTTGTAACTGCTTGACAAGCTTGACAGACACTTTAGTGTCCGCAGAGCTCACAGTGTAGCATGAACAATAACACTGGACCTGCTTAATAATAATGAAGATCTACGAGATAGCAACACACAACACAACATTAGTTAGACTTAACAGCATTTAAGTCACTGGCAGTGATATGGATCTATGCATGTTTTAGGGTGTGCACAAGCAAATCTAGAGCATACAAAGCTCACCGTGTTCAGTCTCAGAGCCAGTGATATTGCTGCTTATTAGGACGTAAAATCGCCATTTTGCGTCATAATAAGCAGGAATTCACATTTCATTAAAAAGTTTAGAGACTACAAACTTTAGCTCCTCATTATTCAAGGGTGTGGGACACACTCACCCTACAGGCCTATTACAGATCAGTGGGTGGGATTTCACGTGAAAATACTGAATCAATATCAGCCATCTTGTTTGGAAGCTGAGCTAACAAGCGCTGTGGAGATAGGAAGTAATGACAATGACAGAAGAAACATGAAATGGAAGAGGATTTTGAAATTCTGCTGCTCGAATACGATGTTCGTGGCTATCTTTACGAGCCACAATATAGTGAAGAGCAGCTGAGGCTGATGGAGGAACAGGAGGCGGCTGCCTGTTGCGGTCGAGGAGCCCGGACTGGCTCGAGCTGGGCGGACTTCTCGCTGTGCGCTACAGACACAGATAGAGTCCGTCTGCTGCAGACAATTTCAACGATGGCAATTTCTCCTGGACGAAATCCCTGAATCAGACGAACACACGGACGTTTGTGTTGTGATGTGAACCATCCTAGTTTCGCCTGACTGAACATCCAGGTATCATGCAGTAATTCACCATATAGAAATAAATACAAACGAGGAGTAATTCAGTAATGAGTTTGCCAATGTAACGTTAACAGGGTTTGTTGTTGTGGGAAGAAGGAGGCGGGAACCAGCAAACATTTAAACATTTTATTAGTAAAATGGACAAAACAAAAGTATATGCCAGCAGCCCCTCATTGACGACTGCTGTCTGCACACATCAGAAACACAACACAACATAAAATCAGGCCTGTTTCTCTCGATCTGCCTTCGTCGCTCCTCCTTTATGCCTCTGCTCCTCCGTGAGAGATGGGAGACCGGTGTGTCTCACAGATCTCTTTCATTATCACTCACGCTACCGGCCTCGCGCCGCTCTCTCACGTCCCTCGCCCTTGTCCTGCACACCACAGCTAACTAACTAGAAATTTTGTGTGAAATGAATTTCAAACTCTGGCGCCAGCTAAAGTCAGCCTTGTAGACGGAAGAGTGATTTCTCTGTTTGCGATGTTCTGGATTAGTGGGTGTGGCTTGCGGATCTGAGCAATGTGGTGCATTGTGGGAGTTGTTGTCTCACATACAAATGCGCCCTTCAGTTATTTTCTGTCTTTTCTCGGTCAAGAGGGCACCAAATTCAAAAATTATTTTACATTTGGACTACATATATGTAGTCTTTCAACTTTCAATAAAGATTAATGTTAAAATTGGTGAAATGCTCCTTTAAACTAGTCTAAGGTAGTGTCCTTTTGAGTAGAACCCGATGCTGCGTCTTAGCGTTGACGATATGGGAACTGTAAATTATTCGGTGTTTAGCTGGTTAAGGATGAGTGCTACCAAAATGGTGTGTCGATTAGAACACAGGAATGAGTCCAGAAATTACTTCTCAGTTGATTTATTGCCATTTGCTTTCTTTCTTGGTTCTCCCATTTCTTTCATGATTTGCTTTACAATTGCTGCATATTGCTGGTGTCTACAATCAAACAAAGTTAACTTTACTGATACAAATTATAATAATAAATATACATTCACATCACCATAAAGAAATTCTTTAAACAAATCAACAGTTATCAAATTAATATCAATACAGAAAGTTTAAATAAACTTACTAAGAGCAAACAGAGGAGCAAACAGTCAGCACAAAGAGAAACACACTAGTGGGGGTGATTGGTAAGGTAATTATCCTCAGTTGAAGGAAGTGGGCGTGTCTCCCAATAGAATGATTAATTGGGATTTTTAACAGCCGCCCCCAAATATGACAACATATTTGTCCAAAAAAAAATCCCACTCATACAGTAGGATCAGTAGGAAAGGCGGGAAGAACGATTAATCGGCTAACTGGACGAATAAATTGTTTGCCATTTACGACGATCTCAGCCACTCGAATGCGGCCATCAGAACTAGGCAGGACCTTAGAGACTGTCCCTATGGGCCAGGAACTACGAGGGAGCTGAGGATCCATCACCATGACCACAACAGAAGTTGAGATAGAGGGACCATCCGCTTTCCACTTCTGACGGGACTGAAGGCTTGGGAGATAATCCTTGATAAAGCTAACCCAGAACCTGTCAGCAAGGATCTGACTGTGTCTCCACTTCCTATGGGTCAGGAGCTCAGAGTCAGCATACATTACTTGTGGAAGCGATGCATCTCGCCGCCCCATCAGAAGAATATTCAGAAGAATATTTGGCGTTATCGGATCAGTGTCAGAGATGTTCGATGACACGTAGCCAAGGGGTTTTGAATTCATTATCTCTTCTACTTCTATAAGTACAGTGTGAAGGACTTCCTCGGTCACAACTTGAGTTCCCAAAGTAACACGCAGGGCATTTTTAATAGACCTCACCTCACGTTCCCATGTTCCTCCAAAGTGAGGAGCATATGGCGGATTAAATGAGAACTTGATCTGCTGATGTGCCAGTTTCTCTTGAAGTGTAGGGGCAAGTAGAGCATAGGCTTCTCTGAGCTCCCTTTCGCCACCTCGGAAATTTGTGCCCTGGTCGGATATAAGTTCATGAGGACGTCCTCGCCGGGCTACGAATCGCCGAAGGGCTAGGAGGAAACGGTCAGTGTCGAGACTAGACAGGAGCTCAAGATGGACACATCGGGTGGTCTGACATTTAAAAAGAATGCCCCATCTCTTCTCATGCCTGCGGCCTATCTTGATGGAAAAGGGCCAAAACAGTCCATACCAGTTGACCAGAAGGGGGGCTTATGGAGATGGAGTTTAGAGGCAGGCAAATCTGCCATGCGAGGAACAGATGGAGAGCCTTTCCATTTCTTACAATCTACACATGCTGAACCCTCTTCACAGCTTGACGGCCACGTAAAACCCAGTATTTCTGCCGAAGATGGGCGAACACTCTTTGTGGCCCAGGGTGACGCAAAGAAGAATCAATTCCCAAGATGATCAATTAGGTAATATGATTCTTGGGATCCAAAACAATTGGATGGATAATATCAGGCTCAAGATCCTCACTCTGACGGAGTCAGCCGCCCACTCTAATCAATCCTGTAGCCGAGTCATATTCTGGGGCTAATTCAGCCAGACGACTTTGAGGAGGGACATCTCGGCCACTTTGAAGTAGCCTATATTCTTCAGGAAAATCCTCCTTTTGAGCTTGACAGAGTAGATGGAGCTCTGCTTGAACATGTTGGGGCTTGGTGGAGTCCAGCTGTATACTCTTAGCAGTAGCATAAAGTAAAGCTGTCCAGGTGCTCCACTGGGAATAGTCAGCTTTTAATAAGCTATCAGACTGCTGGACATGTCCACAGAACAGGGATTTTCTCAGTTCTGGTACGGCTTCATTGGAAGGAAAAACTGGAGACTTTGGCCACTGATCTGTGGGTTAATACAGGAAAGATGGCCTTGAGAACCAGCGACTGGTATTGATGAGTTCTATCAACTTCTTGCCCCTTGTGATGTCATCAGCAGCATTATTGGCAGTATCCACATACCTCCTCTGTTCAGGCTGAGTGTGCTCAAGGATTTCGGTGATGCGGTTTGCCACAAAGACGTTATATATACAGTTGTCAGAGCAAATCCAGGTCAGAACGGTGGTGGAGTCGGACCAAAGCATGACATCATTAATGGGCAGGGTAAGTTCTCTTTGCAGAAAGTAAGCCAACTGAGACCCAGCTAAAGCTGCACACAATTCAAGACGTGGAATGGATATGGTCTTCTTTGGGGCTACCCTAGAACGGGCCATCACAAAGGAAACAGACACATTTCCATTGTTATCTGTGACACGAAGATAGGCAACGGACCCATATGCCTGTTCAGAAGCGTCACAAAACAGGTGAAGCTCTCTAGTACTAGCCATCTCATCGGTTCCTATTGAATTATACCACCGGGGAACTTGGATGTTAACTATTCCCGGTAACTCCTCCTCCCATGTGGTCCAAGCCAATCTGATGCCTTCTGGGATGTCTGGATCATCCCATTCCCTAGCTGGCTTCATCCACAGTTGTTGGAGCATGACTTTTGCACGAGTAGTGAATGGAATAATAAACCCGAGAGGGTCATACTGCCGGGCAAGAATACGATATAGGATCCGCATGGTGAGGGCTGTGTACTCCACTGGGCGGTGTTTGAAGCTCAAGGTATCATGCAAACAATGCCAGGTAAGTCCAAGAGTCCCCTCACACGGGTCCGAGCAGTCATGACTCAACCATAGCTCAGAATGGACAGACCGTGCGTCAACAGGTAGATGATTGATTACAGAGGCATAGTTACTGGCCCATTGACAAACTTCGAAACCACCCTCAATCAAAGTGGAGCGCAGTTTGTCGACCATGGCTTTAGCTTCAAGGGCAGAAGGTAAACTTTGTAAGCAGTTGTCCACGTAAAAGGCACTCAGGACTGAAGTCTCAAGATCAGAATGCTCTGCAGCAAGACTCTGAGCATGCTTTTGGAGTGCATATATAGCACAACATGGACTGCACGTTGTGCCAAAAGGCAAGACCTGCCATTCATGAACTTTAGGGGGGATGTCTCTCTTCATGCTACGCCAAAGAAAGCGTAACAGGGGCCTATCCTTTGATATCCCCACTGATGGCAACCTGATGCTCTCGAAAACGGATGAGGACTCCAAGCAAGGAAGGGCCTAACGTTGGACCTGGCAACAGGTAAGCATTAAGGTTTTCGCCCTGGTACTGGTAAGAACAATTAAACACCAGGCGGTGTTTGCCATTGTGCTCCACTAAATGATGGGGTATATACCAGGACTCATGACTTTCTCCCACTTCCCATGAAGTCAATGTCTTGACGTAGCCAGCATCAATGAGTTTTTGGATCTCCTGCTCATAGATAACTGCACGCTCTGGGTTCCTGGATAACTGTCGCTCAATGCAACGTAAGGTTGGCAGGGCTGCTTCAGGAGGCGCATGCAATAAGGGGGAATTTTTGACTCTGAGCAAAGGAGTGGCATATCTCTGTATTCCATTAATCTCATGACGCTCGGTTTGTTGCTCCAGGCACTCAAAGGCTTGCTGATCCTGCTTAGACCTAATAACAGCTTTAGGATTCTTAGAATATGGAAATATGTCGATCTGCCACAATCGTTCCACATCCCTCTGTAACTGGTCTTTGTCAAGCGAAGTAAGAAGACACCGGGTATCAGAGCTGGATTCTTGCACCAGAGAAGTCGGACCATGCAACGTCCATCCTAAGCAGAGAGAGGGAGACCATGGGAGACCGCGCTTTTTCCTCTGCTGCCCCGCAACTATGGAATTCACTGCCAGTCCACCTGAGGGCACCACAGCCAGTCGACCATTTTAAAAAAGGCTTAAAAACTTTCTTATTTAGAAAAAGCTTCTTTTAATCTAGAATTTTCACTTTTTATGTTATCTTATTCTTGCTCATTTTACGCTTGCTGTAGCACTTTGAGATCTGTTCGCAAATGAAAAGTGCTTTATAAATTAAAGGTATTATTATTATTATTATAAGCAAGTGTGCAGGGCAGCTGGACTTCCAGGGGGGCCAAATCTCACACATTCCGTAGAGCACAAGAGATGAGAATGGTCTGCACCTACCAACAACAATGGTCTGACCTTATGGAACTCCTGCAACGGCAAGCCTTGGAGGTGCTGATAACATCTCTACAGAGTGGTAATAGGGTAAGTCTGCTCAGGCAGATCTAGTTGCTTAGCAGTGAAAGCATCTCATATTTATATCACATGATCTCATATTTCTTCTGATGTTGGGAAGCTGATGAAATTGAAAATGACACTGTAGCACCCACAATTTTCTCTGTGCCTTGTCTGATTGTGCGCAAGATTAAGGTCTCCGCTGGCCCATAGAGGCCCAAACCCTCCGCAGCAGATGACAAAAGCATGGTTCTTTCTGAACCGTCGTCCAGAATGGCATAGGTCTCCAGAGATTTCCCGTTATGAGTCATAACAACTCTTACCACTTTAAGGAGTACAGAATTAAATCCACTGGGCCTACTCAGATAGAGAATTTGTTGCTCACTTTTACGAGTATTTATTTCATGCAGGATTCCTAAATGCCGACCTTGGCATTGGGGGCAGCCTTTCTTTAAGTTGCAGTTAGATGAACGATGGAAACGTCCACACCTCCAGCAGCGACCATTGTCCGTAATCCACTTTTCCTTGGCGGCTGCATCGAATTCTCGAAATCCAGAACACTGACTAAGATGGTGAGCTTGACTATCACAGAAAGCACAGGATGAGAATGCAGATTCACTAGAGGATTTCACACGAGGATTAGTGGTTTGATTCTGGATGTGATCTCTAGCACTCTCTTCCTGACTTACACACTGGAAGAAAGTGGCGGTGGAATGATCTCTGGCCAGCGGCCCTGTAACCCTTCGTGATGGCTCACTCACTTGAACAGCCAAACTTTGACATTCTGCTTCCTCCTCTAACCAGTTGGCAAAGTCTATCAGATTATACGGCACATCTGGTCTTAATAATCGGGTTTGTCTGGCAAAACTAGCAACCTGGTCAGGGGGGAGTTTACTAAGCAGCTAATGGACATGGGACGCACAGGCCAGCTCCCTTGCACCTTCGCCATGACCCCAGGACTGAAGCATGCCTACCAAAGCTCTAATACGTACGGAATCCTCGAGAATCTCCAGAGCGAACATTTGGAAGGCTCTGGACAGAAGTAATTTCTCTTAACACCAGATGGTGGGGTTGGCCGTACCTCTTCCGAAGAGCTTTTAAAGAAGTAGTGTAAGGCTGTGGATGATGAGCATAAGCGAGGGCAAGATGACGGGCTGAATCCAATTTCAAGTGATCAAGAAGAATATGATATTTATACTGCTCATTTTCCTCAAGTGGCAATAAGTTCTCCAGAGCCATATTTAGCATTGCAAACTCATGAGGGTCTTCTCTTCTAAAAAACGGAAATGAAGGCACTGATATATAGGATACAGGAACTGCTGACTGGGCTGGAAGACCGGAGTGAGCAGTTGTCGTAGAATGAACCCTATAGAGAGAATGCACACAAACCGCAGGTGCTTCATGAGATTGGGACACCGAGACTATGGGAATCATATCAGCAACAGAATGGCACTGAACATGTCTAGGGTCACTAGCTGGATACTCTTCTATGTGCCTACCAGGATCAACTAGTGCTGGGCCCCGGGGCAAATGGCGAGAACCACAAGCAGGCATGACTAGGGGATTAGTAGCAGAAGCTGTCACTCTAGATGGAGCAGGTACAGGCCCGACAGGAGCCTGAGGAGATTGTCGTGCGGCAGCTAGTGGATCCACATACTCTGAATGGATAGGTAAGGCATATGGCAGATCAGGAAAAGGATAAGGGAAATACGGAGGCCTAAATACTCCACCGTTTGGAACATAAGGCGGCAGCATCCATGGAGGGCACAAAGGGCCTGGAAAGTAGAAAGCATTTCCTGGCATTTGACTATATTGGTGGACATCGCTCCTTGCTAACTGAGGGTCACTGGGATAAAATCCTTGATGACCAAAATCGTAGTTTTGAGATAAGTCTTGATTGACACCTCGTGGCCGATTCAGGTAATGTGGAATCGGATTCACATTCATAGGGTGTTGTGAAGTTAAGTTTCTCTGACAGGGAACTGATGGCTCAGATAGTGCATGAACGTTTAGGCCTGGCTGCATGTCCATTTGTTCTCTACTAGATCGGGCAGAGGGTGTAGGAAGCATAGAGGCCGGTGGAGGTGGAAGAGTGCTTGGTCTACTCAACCTTGATGGTGAGAGAGGAGGCAAGCTTTGTCTCTCTCCCTGATGTTGACGCAGACATTCTCCTAGCTCCTGCACAAAGGATGTCCTAAAGTCCACTGATGGATCTCCCTCTCCTGTCCGTCTCTCAGGAGATGCAGCACGCAAGCTTTGTGAATCAGAAGTAAAGGAAGAACATTCACTTTGGTCCTGCAAATTCTTCATCATTTCTCCCAAATTAATTAACATGCTTTTCGTCTGTTTGACCTCCTCGGTCAGAGACTTCACATCAGTGTTTTCAGATGGTAGCAGGGCTTCTGGATTCACTCCTCCTTGTAATTGACCTCAAACATTTGTAGCAGAAGAGTGGGGATGTACCATTTCATAATCCTGATGCCACACCGGAGGCCTCACACGCCTACTTGAACACTTCAGTTTCCCCGAGTTATCTTCTGACTCCATTCCAGCAGCCTCTCCGGCTCGAAGGACCATGTAAATTATTCGGTGTTTAGCTGGTTAAGGATGAGTGCTACCAAAATGGTGTGTCGATTAGAACACAGGAATGAGTCCAGAAATTACTTCTCAGTTGATTTATTGCCATTTGCTTTCTTTCTTGGTTCTCCCATTTCTTTCATGATTTGCTTTACAATTGCTGCATATTGCTGGTGTCTACAATCAAACAAAGTTAACTTTACTGATACAAATTATAATAATAAATATACATTCACATCACCATAAAGAAATTCTTTAAACAAATCAACAGTTATCAAATTAATATCAATACAGAAAGTTTAAATAAACTTACTAAGTCATAGACGCAGCAGACACATGCAGCAAACAGAGGAGCAAACAGTCAGCACAAAGAGAAACACACTAGTGAGGGTGATTGGTAAGGTAATTATCCTCAGGTGAAGGAAGTGGGTGTGTCTCCCAATAGAATGACTAATTGGGATTTTTAACAGGAACGCTTCCACTTCATCCGGTGTAGGAAGCATGTGTCCAAACACGGCAGTCTTATTGGCTGAATGGATGTTGTTTCATGATGTAGCGTAGCCCCTCATCATTCTATAAATAGATTCCAGGAACAGCTTCTTTGTCTTCAGAAGCCATATGTTTTTTGAGCATGTGTCTGCACTCCTCCATTGTGTTGTGTGTCTGTGAAATCAGTCAGGAGGTATTCTGTACAATGGTAAGGTTGAGTTACAGAAAGTGTGTGATGCCATATCAGGGAAAGTATAGTTAGACCATAAAAGAGACCAATATGCTCAATGAAGACCAGGAGTCAAAGTTGAGGTTCAATAAGTTGACAGTTGACTCATAGGCTATGAGTCATAGGAAAGATCAGAATCCAAAGTGTATCCCCCTCGAGCCCTCGTAAGGACAGGAGGGCAGGGAGATCCGAGCAGCTCAGGTTGCCTGAGGGTTGATCCGATTTAAAAGAATTGATCTTCACGATGGTATAGCCAAAAAGAGTCCTGATGCTTTGGGCCCGGTCCAGTTCAGTTTGCCTCCCGTCCACCTCGTTTCCATGGCATGGTGGTAACAAAATTGTGCCAGGAAGGAGACAACGTATTCCTCAAAGAGGAACTGTGCACTCTTCTGGCAAAAGAGGCAATAGAGCATGTACCCCTGCCAGAAAGAGACACAGGGTTTTACAGTTTGTATTTTAAAGTACCCATAAACTATAGGGGTTTGCATCTAAATTTTATAAATACAGAGCCTAAACCATACTCTTCGGACATACAAGTTCAAGATGATAACTGTGAAACTAATAGTGCCACAAATTCAAGGATTGGTTTGTGACTATAGATTAGATAAAGGACAAATTTGACGCAATTTTCTTCTATAAACAAACTTATTTTTGTTATTATTTTTATGTTATCACTGTGAAGCTGCTTTGATATAATCTGTATTGTAAAAAGCTCTATATAAATAAAGGTGACTTGACTTATTATACAGTACTTCCTTTTGGCCAAGCCCTGTCCCCATGCACCTTCACCGATGGTGTGGTGCATGGATGCTGCTCTGGGTCCTCTGTGACCTCAGGGCATCCATATACTCAACTTTACCGATGACTGATAGATATTAGCCCAGTCGGAAGAGCGAGTGGCACGGCATTTAGATGATAATTCTTATTGTATTACTGACTTTTAAAAAAATGTTTTTTAATTTATATTAGTTAATCTAGCATATTTGTTTATTTTTTGTCATGGTATTCAGCTGCAACAGAATGTTTTGCAAAAAGACAGAATAAATGTGTTTAATATCTAAATTTTTTACTTTAATTTATTCATTTATTTTTCTACCATATTTGGGATTGAAACTGAGACTTGGAATTGATAAGCAGAATCAGAATTGGAAATGGAATCGCTAAAATACTAACGACACCCAACCCTACTGCCGTCCATACACTTTTAAGGCAGAAAAATAAGGAGAAAGCAAAAGAAGAAGAAGGAGATCAGTACAAACACAATTGGGTATAGTAATTGTGTGGCCTCTTGTTTCATGACATAGTAACTAAATCAAGACAGAGCCACCTCCACATATTTTTAAAGAACTGTCCTGGGTCCTGAAAACAAGCAGAGCTCATCAGAGCTCAGAAAATAATTATGCTCTTATGAGATAAAGGATGTTAATAAGTAAATCTGTTTAAGAAGCCTGAGGCAGATTTAGGTTTATAGAGAATAAGATGTGCAATAATAGCCTGGTTGAAACCAGACCATCTCAGTTTGTAACTGAGTTATGGTCTGGCAAAGCTTCATAGACAAATCATTTCCAGAGGGGTGTCACCAACGGACGTAGCTCAAATGCCTCAAAGGCGCAATTGGATAGACCTAAAACCAATCAGAGCGCTGAAGGAGATGACGTTTGCAGAGCGACGTTCGTCTGTTTGAATAAACGAGCAGACAATCTGATTAGCTACTTGCTCTACGTTTATTTAAAATTAGCAGCAAGACAACTATTAGTGAATGTGCTTTCCATTATCACACACAGTAAACAAAACTTTAACAACAAAAAAAAACTTTGCAATGAACTTTGCAATTTAGACACACCTGTATGGTGAGACCCAGAGGTGAGACCTTACTGTCTATGGGTGAGACATACATGCTCAGGCAGATTCGGCTTGCCTTGAAGTCGTTCATCCTCGGACGCAGCGCCGCTACAAAAAAAGCCATGCACACAGCTAAGGGAAATGGGGTCGGTCTTGCGCACCGAACAGGTTTTGCCGCACACCTTCGCGCTCGTGCGGACGCATCGAGTATAAACAAGGCTTTGCTCTATGTCAGCGCGTGCTCTGATCGGTATAAAGGTGCACAGACCTCTCCCGAATCATCTCCAGCAGTAGCAGTCTCTGAAGCACCACTAACTTGGCCTCCGTTTCCCTCGTAATCTGATATTAGTATTTAAACATTCTCTATGATAAAAAATGTTTGTGAAAAAAATATTTTAATAACATGGTTTTGGCGGTTATAGAGTTCTAATGACAGTGCTCAACTATAACCGTCACACCTCTTTGTAAATGTTCAAAATCTGCTTCACCGTCGCTGTGCTGTCGTCATCGTGTAAAGCCCGCCCCAGCGTTTCTAATTGGTGCCGCAATTTCGGCGGATTGGAAATAGCCTTGAATGAGCTTTTTGCCAGACTAACTTTCAGTGCAAATCTAAATTTGCTGGAAATTGTCTGGGTTTTCCCAGGCTAGTGTAATAATCAATAACAATAACAATAATTGACAACAATAATCCAATAATAACAATAATAGGGTCAACACAAGCTTCCTCCCGGGTTAGTGACATCACCAACCCTAAAATGTGCATAAACCCCGCCCTGGGGAACACTCATGGTGCGTTCACTTGCTATGGAAAATAGGATATTTTCCACTTGTGAACTGGTATTTACCAGTGTGTTGCGTTCAAGTGCTTTTGTTGTCGTAATGTGGTAAAAAGATGGAGATCCAGACCTGTTATTTGGCTAAAACTATTTTAGATTGCTTAAGTCATCTGCTACAGCAAGAAAATGATTTATAAAAATTCAAATGGTAAATAATATGCTGTTAGTTTCTAGGTCATGAATAGTACATATGTTTACCATTCACGACTCTTGCGTTGCTCTCCTCCGCCATTTTGAAAATGTCAAAAGTTATTTCATCTCGGCAACTCGTCCATCAAAATATTCTACGAGTTTCCCAGTGGAAAATACCACATGAGGGGGTGTTCATGTGCATTTTCCACGTCGGCTTTTGGTATTTACCATAATTACCATAGGACGTGAAAGCACCATCAGTCCATATTGAGAAGAGGAAGAGTAATTTTATAAGAGTGAGTCAGCTCAGACTTTAGCATCCATCTTTTCACATGCAATAGAATGTCACTCTGTGTGCATCTCACAACAGTTCCCAAATGAGTGATTTATAGATTACATGACTGAATATCCTAATTGAAGATAGCAACATAAATTTATCAACTAACCATTCAGAGATGTCCTGTTGCATTCTACATGTTGTCACTTCTTCTTGAGTCTTTCCATCTTTGACTGACTCTGTTTTAACATTACAGGGAGAACAGTTTCTGTCATTGCAGCTGGTAACACACGCGCTCTTGAAACCCCGCCCTCTGCAGCAGCTCATTTGCATTTAAAGGGCCAGACACAAAACAGTGTTTTTGCAAACCCTCAAAAAAAAAAAAAAAAAAAAAAAAAAACAACTTTAGCATGCTATATAAAAATATCTGTGGGGTATTCTGTGCTAAAGCTTAACACACACTCTGAGGACATCTTGTAAAAATGGCATTTTACCACTTTCCCTACCTGTCCTCTGTGTACCCCTGGTATTAAAGGGGGAGTTTACTGTTTTTTTTCTTTGCATGATTGTGTTTATGGGGTGCAATTTAACATGTATTCGTGTTTTTTCTGTTTTAAAAAGTCTTATTTTTCATATACTTCACCTTCATTGTAAGCCGCGCTCTCCTCTGTCCCCTAAACGAGCGGTTGACTTCCTGAGTCTATGAAACCACTCCCTCAGAAACAGGCAGTGGGCTCAGATTGGTTAGTTTGGGCTGGTGTGTGGTGATCAGTGTTGTGCCAGTGCCGGCGCTATGGGGGGGCATTAGGGGGCAATGCCCCCCCAAATGTATTTTGTGCCCCCCCAAATTGAATTATGATATAATTTACAAAATAATACCAGTTTAATTTAACTCACATTTCAGTGAGAAATAGTACAAATATATGTCTACAAACGGCTCATTAGCTGAAAATACAATAAAGCCAACATAAAAACCAGAGTGACGCTGTGAGGAAACCCCCCTGCCGCCCCCCCAATCACGCACGTTAATACTTGAATGAAATGATTTTCAGTTGGCGCGACCGCGCGAGCTTCCTGCATTCAAAACAAAGTAAACAGATGAAAACTCTCCAAAAATGGAAATTAGAAAATGGTTCAATACCACAGTTTCTCCTTACACATCGATTACCCCATACAGCAAGACAACGACAGCCCGGCTTTGGTATTTGGTGCTTCTACCGTGCAGTGTTGTAGTCGAGACCGAGACCAAAGACAGTCGAGTCCGAGTCGTAAGTGTAGCTATTTATCTAACTGGCATGTACTGTAATGTTCACTATGTGTTGTCACGTGATGAAACTAATAGTTTAGTTGGCCTAGTTTTTGCGCTGCCCATTGTCCTGAAATGTCACTCACCCCCGCCGTGGAGAAACAGGTGTTTAAGCCTATATTTTCTTGTAAATGGAAATTGTAGAATAATATCTGTGTATGTTGTGTGTTTTTTATTTGTTAAAGGTGTTAAAGGTTTTATTTGATAAAGGTAACTAGCCTACATGATGCTTTTTTAAGGCTACGAATGTAAATGCTTATGTTAGAACATAGCAGAATAAAGATGAGTAACTTAGCTTTTTTTTTTCTCACTTCCGCCATTGAGATAGCATATACGGCTATTCTGTCAGGGAGAGACTGTGTACATGTTCGTTAGCTTTGCTATTATAAAGCTGTGGTCAGAGTCGGTCTTGCAATTTTTTTTTTGTATAGGCCTATTTAACCCTTGATCAAATTTCTTAAGAGTCGCTCGTCTTGCAACCATGTGTAATGTTTTATGTGTTTATTGTGTGGGTTGCATTACTTCATGTTATACCATGGTCTGGGTGAATACTCGATTCTGATTGGCTGCTGGGTGTCCGTTAAAAAGTGATAGAGGACACCTAGTAAAGTAGTTCTGGTGAAACTGCCTGTTTACCATTCGAAATGAATAAATAAATGCGCTGCCCACAACGGCTGTGTGAGTAACCATAGCAACAGGCAGTCACATGCTCTAGCTCTATCATCTAACGTTAGATATTATAGCCTAATACAACAATGAGCGACTTCGTGCTATTTCTTTTAACATTTATGGAGAATATGGCAACTTTGACGACTGGTATGCTGCTGAAGAAAGAAAAAATGTAAATAAAACGGATGAAATTACACCGCTGCTGCGCTGCTCCATTGAACTCTATTGGTAACGACGTAACTTGCGACCATAGTTGGATAACGATGCTTTCGGGAAACGCACCCCTGAATGAGACCCTGCGGGAGTTTTACGCAGCTGTCCAGACAACCAAGGCAGGAGAAGGCTGAACGTTACAGCGTTTCAAGCCTAAGGAGCCTGAGGCAAATGACCCTCTCTCTTTGATCTGATTAATTTATTGCCCTCTATAACGTTAAGCGCAAATCGCTGGAGCTCAGAGCTAATTGTTTTTTTTATTGTTGTTTGATTAATTGTTTTATGTGTAATAAAAAAAAAAACTATTCCTACCTTTGTGTTTCATGAAAAAAAAAAATGCATTTGTGAACCTGAAGGGAGCTAAGCGGACTATAGGCTAAATATCTGGTTGCTAAATAAACAGTAGGCAAGGCAAGTTATTATTTGTAAAAACTAGATTTAGCCTAATTAAAATATAAACTAATGTTTAAAAATGTTTTATTTGGCAAGTGACCATGGTATAAGCGGGTTAATGCCCTCCGAGGTGTCCATTGTCAGGTTTTAATGGACTTCGGCGGAGGCAACCGTCCTCCGCTGCGCGTCGGCCGGTTTACGCCTCGCCGTCGTCCATTAAAACCTGACAATGGACACCTCGTCGGGCATTAACCCTTACTTAATAGCTAACAGAAAAGGCAGTAGCAATAATAAATATAGGATATCTAATATCGGAAAAAAGTCCTCATACCTACCTAGTGCCCACCCATTGAAAATAAATGCCCCCCTGCTAAAAGCGGTCTGAAGCCGGCTCTGTGTTGTGCAAGTTACTTCCAAACTGTAATACATTAGGTATTACTTGTTACTGTTATTTAAAAGTAATTCATTACCTTACAATATTACTGTCCCAGAATTGTAATGCGTTACATTACTCATGTATTACTTTTGAGTTACTTTCACCAAAATAACTAAGTAGAACTTAACTTTTGGGCTGCAACGATATGCAATATGAAACCGAAATCGCGATTCGCCACGCGACTCAAATCCACGAACCTACAGAATCGCGACAAACCTCCAGCGTTATTCTCCTTACCGTCCAGATCCAATGCTGTCTTATCTCTAAATTAGGCTATTAGTATTATTTGAAGTTAACATTATAAAATACGTGGACCTACACCACAAAACTAGTTGAGGATAAATTATTTAAAATTGGGGAAGTCCAGCATGGACATTTGCAGTCAAAACTTGAAATAAAAATCCTCAGAAAATACATGTATTGAAACATATAGGCTACTTCCTTAAAGGACTCCAGACATTAGACAAATATCAGTCTATGTTTTATTTTTAATATTAGGGAAAAGACACACATTCATGCGTGCCAAAAAAATAGGAGGCAAAATATATTTTTTGTAATTCTGTTAATTACACTGCGCAAATCGGATGAGGAAGGGTTGGCTCTCCAGTCTCCAAAGAACTTAAAATATTCATTTTATTTTAGTTTTCGTTTTCGCATTTATGAGGAAAAAACAATGTTACAGACGCGACCGCTCTGAACTGGCACTAAAAGACTGCTTTAAAACTTTCACATATCTGTTGCCTTTAAGAAGTAAAAGCAGACAATACACTGTAATACAACTGTAATACAAGCCTCACTGAACATGTAACGAGTAAAATATTACTGAAAATTGATTAGTAATGCCTTACACTACTGCGTTACAGCAAAAAGTAATATGTTACTTAGGGATGGGACGGTATGAAAATGTCATATCACGATTATAGTGTCCAAAATAATCGTGATTATCAATATTATCACGGTTTTGTTAAAAATTTATGAAAGTGCTCAAAAAGAACTGATGCTCACACTGAAACATTTCAACAAGTTTTATAATTGAAAATCAACAAACAACAAATAAAACAAGCCTCTCTACGCATTTTTTTTAAGCAAGTTTCTATTCTATGGCATTTGCTTCTTTATAATGCCCGTCGTCAATAGCAACGCATTATTACACAGCGCACTTTCATATCACAACGGACGCGCGCTCTTGTTTCATTCAAATACAACTTGCCGTCTTGCGTCTCCGGTTTTTGATTGTATTGCAAAAATGAAATCAGAGTTGATTTATTGCTTACAGAGTTTGATAATATTGGTGTGATATATCTTGTCTGGACGATTGTTTTACAAAATGAATTCATAAATAGGTAAGATTTAAAACATTAGCTAATCTCATTATCAATTCAATATGTCCCCGTAATTATGTGGTAAAAATAAAATCGGTTTAATACGTGATGTATCTATACTTTACTATCCCTTAAAATATCACTCTTAATAATAGTCTTGTTTGAAGTTGTTCGTTCGTCTTTAGCTCAAATCCACTTGCAACGAACCTTTCTTCGCGGAAGCTTCACGTCTATTTCAAGTGAGTGACATAAAATGTTTCAACTCAAAACAACATTTCGTGCCCAATTGTTTCCCAGTGTTGGTATTAAGGTCAAAGTTAACTTGCCTTGCGTTCGGGTGATGATCACACAAGACGACTCGGCAGATTTGAAGTGTTTCTATTGCAGTGACTTTTTGTTCGGCAGACAGGGTGACCATCCTCGATCAAGTTTCACTCAGGACTTTTGTAAAACCCAAAATATGACCACACCTCAGATTTGGTCATTTTAAAAGGCTAAAAAAATCTCCTGAGCACGGTCACTGCCTTCCACCATTCCTTCTCGAATAGTAATTTAAAAAAATATTGCGTGCTGCGCGCCACAGGATTCAGTGAGTTATTAAAATCGCGATAATCAAACACGGTTTTAATGATAATTAAATTTTAAACGATAATACTAACCGCCAGTACATTTTATCACGGTTTATCGTGAAACCGGTTATCGTCCCATCCCTAATGTTACTGTAATGTATTACTTTTGTAATGCGTTACTCCCAACACTGGTGGTGATTGACTAAACTGTCGCTCACGTTGTCCGGAAGGTTGACGCCCATTACCTTTACAGGCGAAACGTGCCTGCGCTCCGGTCCAGATGTAAATAATGGTGTCGAACTGCAGTGTCAGTTTGAGGCAGAATCAGACCAAGAAAGCGGCGATGAAGAGAGGCAAGCAGAACCTCACCACACAAGGCTCTTACTAAACATTTCTGAATGATAATTTGCTAAACAAAATTTAACTTTATACACGTTTGTTTAACACAATAGTGTCACGGGGTGAGTGTTGGAGTGCAGGCAGAGGAAGAAGGAGACCGAAGAGGCAAAGCTCCAATTCAAAACTTTACTTAAACTTTAAACATCCAACGGAACAGGAACAGACAGGAATCACTCTCAAACACTTGTAACATAAGCACAACGACCGACAAAGACTGAATGAAACTGAGGGAACTAAATACACAGGGGAATCAAACATAATGAGGTGCAAACAGGTGAAAATGATGAACAGACGAGGAACAGGTGGCTGATGAGGGAGTGAGTTCGGGAGTAGAGACAAGAGGATCCTGGGAAGTGTAGTGCAGATGACGAAGACAGACTGGTGCAGACGAAGCACTGTGACATCACTCCCCCCTCCCGGTACGCGTGACTTCACGCCGTAACATCAATGGGGTGGGGGGGTGGGCGCCCTGGAGGCTGTGGTCTGGAGGAGGAAGGCTCCAGGGCGGAGCAGGATGAGGGTGTGGCCAGGGCGGAGCAGGCTGAAGGCGTGGCGGAGCAGGCTGAAGGCGTGGCCAGGGCAGAGCAGGCTGTGGCGGTGCGGACCCTTCGGGCGGCCACGGCGGTGAGGACCCTTCGGGCGGCCGTGGCTGGGACACTGGGCCCCCCCCAAAAAAATACTTGGGCTGAGTCCCCGGATTGGGGGCAGATGGGGCGTGGACCGTCTCTCGCTGGACAGACGGGACGGTCTCGGGCTGGACGGTCTCGGGCGCGGGTTGGACGGTCTCTGGTGATGGCCGGACGGTCTCTGGCGCTGGCCGGACGGTCACGGGCTCTGGCTGGACGGTCACGGGCTCTGGCTGGACGGTCTCGGGCTCTGGCTGGACGGTCTCGGGCTCAGGCTGGAAGGTCTCGGGCTCAGGCTGGACGGTCTCGGCCTCGGGTTGGGCAGGGCTGGACGAGACCAGCAGTGAAGCGGTCTCGACGGGGCTGGACGGAACCAGCGATGAGGAGAGTTCAGGCTTGACGAGGCTGGACGGGACCAGCGATGAGGAGGGTTCAGGCTCAACGGGGCTGGACGGAACCAGCGATGAAGAAAGCTCAGGCTCGGCAGGGCTGACGTGGAGCTCAGGCTCGGCAGGGCTGACGTGGAGCGCAGGCTCGGCAGGGCTGAAGTGGAGCGCAGGCTCGGCTGGGCTGACGTGGAGCGCAGGCTCGGCTGGGCTGACGGTGAGCGCAGGCTCGGCAGGGCTGACGGTGAGCGCAGGCTCGGCAGGACTGACGGTGAGCGCAGGCTGGGCAGGGCTGACGGTGAGCGCAGGCTCGGTGGGGCTGGACGGGACCAGTGGTGAGGAGGGTTCAGGCTTGACGGGGCTGGACGGGACCAGCGATGAAGAGAGCTCGGGCTCAGCGGGGCTGGACGGAACCAGCGATGAGGAGAGCTCGGGCTCGGCGGGGCTGGACGGAACCAGCGGAGAGGAGAGCTCGGGCTCGGCGGGGCTGGACGGAACCAGCGGAGAGGAGAGCTCGGGCTCGGCGGGACTGGACGGAACCAGCGGAGAGGAGAGCTTGGGCTCGGCGGGGCTGGACGGAACCAGCGATGAAGAAGGTTCAGACTGGAAGGCGATGATGGCTGGTGAGGTGATGATGGTGGGTGTGTGTGGTTGAGTGGTGCTGTTATCTTCAGCCTCACCAACGGTGAAGGCTGACCCACTCAACCACAACACATGGTCCAGGTAACTGGCGAGGGTTCCTGGAAACGCTGCTGCTGGGGCTTGCTGGTACAGATGATTGTCCAAACCCAGCCAAAAGACAGTTTTTAAGACATCATCTGACCAGCTTACCCCAGCAGAGAGCTCCAGGAAACGGGCAACATAATCCTCGATTACATGACCGTCTTGGAAAATGTTAAATAAGGAATGAGCTGGGGTGAGGAGAGTGCCCATGCTGAAACTTCTTAAGGTCGGTCGTTCTGTCACGGGGTGAGTGTTGGAGTGCAGGCAGAGGAAGAAGGAGACCGAAGAGGCAAAGCTCCAATTCAAAACTTTACTTAAACTTTAAACATCCAACGGAACAGGAACAGACAGGAATCACTCTCAAACACTTGTAACATAAGCACAACGACCGACAAAGACTGAATGAAACTGAGGGAACTAAATACACAGGGGAATCAAACATAATGAGGTGCAAACAGGTGAAAATGATGAACAGACGAGGAACAGGTGGCTGATGAGGGAGTGAGTTCGGGAGTAGAGACAAGAGGATCCTGGGAAGTGTAGTGCAGATGACGAAGACAGACTGGTGCAGACGAAGGACTGTGACAAATAGCATCTGACTGGCAACAATAGCAACTGACTGGCTACTAATGTTATACTCAAACAGCGTTGGCATTAGTTTACGTTCTTGATCAAATCGAAAATAACGTCATTAAGCATATATACATGAAAAATACGTTTAAAACATTAGTACTTATACAAAATTCAGGTCCATAATGTTTGTACGCGTTTGTCATAGACACAATAGCATTACTAGTAGCCTATAGTGGCTATAAAGCTAGCGCTGGCATTTTATAAAACTAAAACACAAGGCTACGTCTGGAATTATACATGCAAATACATTTAAAACAGTGAAGTCTTAGCCTACTTACAGGTTGTGACCCAACAACTGCTGCCTCAGGTTTTAAAGCTGGAACTGCTTCACGTTTTAGTAACAGTTTCTTGTTGAATCCGGCATTGAATTCGTGGAGATTCTGGAAGCTGTCTTCCGTAAAATGCGCAGCACAGAGAGCTAAATTACGATCGTCATTTTCAGGAACATTATCAAACATAAATTGTATCCATTGTTGACGAAGTACAGCGTCCGCGGGAAGTTTGAACACAGAAGACCTGACAGCTGGGTGAACACACACTCGACGAGCCGCTGAAATATGCGCATGCCCTTTTCTGCATATTCCGGAGGGAGAGATTGATGCAAATGTGTGGGTTAGTGACGTCTAAAACCCAGCTGTAGTCCCAATCAAGTCGTTTTTGTAGGCAATATACTTCCTGATTTTTAAAAGATGATATCTCTGCTTACACTGAACTTTCAGCGCTGCAACTTTGCAGATACTGTTCATGCACCAACAGCAACATTACACACTATTTAAAATGAAAAAAGTGAAAAAAAGTGAAATCGGTTCCTGCCTCTTTCTTCCCACAACAACAAACCCTGTTAACTTTACATTGGCAAACACATTAGTGAATTACTCCTCGTCTGTATTTATTTCTGTTTGGTGAATTACTGCTTGATCCCTGGATGTTCTGTTAGGCGAAACTTTCACAACACAAACGTCTGTGTGCTCGTCTGATTCAGAGATTTCCTCCAGGAGAAATTGCCATCGTTGAAATTCTCTGCAGCATACGGACTGTGTCCGTAGCACGCAGCGAGAACACATGCAACAGCAGACCGCTCAGCTCGACCCAGTCCGGGCGTCTCGACCGACAGGCAGCCACCTCCTGCTCCTCCATCAGCCTCAGCAGCTCTAAACTACACTGTGGTTCGTAAAGATAGTCACGAACATCGGATTCGAGCAGCAGAACTTCAAAATCCTCTTCTTCCATATCATGTTTCGTTTCTTCCGTCATTGTCATAACTTACTATCTCCACGACGCTTGTTAGCTAAGCTTTCAGACAAGACGGCGGATATTGACTGTTATAGGCCTGTAGAGTGAGTGGGTCCCACACCCTGTAATAATAATGAGCTAATATTTGTAGTTTTACAGATTTTAATGAAACATGACTTCCTGCTTATCATGACGCAAAATGACGATTTTCACGTCACAATAAGCAGGAAGTAAAACACTTACAGTAAATCCTTATTTCTCCCATCTCAGGGGAAAATAAGGGAATAAACCATGACCATTCAAAAATATGACTGGGTTTCTAAAGATACAAAGCTTAATGCAAATAGGTGAAGTGACTCTTTAAGATGTGTTTTGGTAATTTGGATCCCAATGCTGAATACAGGTATAAACAGGGTCTAAACCGTTTTGAGCTTGTCCAATTTCAACCACTTCCAGAAGTAGACAAAAAATGCATTCGATCGGATTGATTTCGTAGTGTAAACGCTCATGTGGTCGAATTTGTTTAAAAAGCCACAAAAAACACATTTTCTCCACCTGCTGACAGGATTTAAACGTTGTCGGCTAAAGACCCAAATTTGGTTTGAAGTCAGTCTTTTTGTTGTTGTTGTTGTTTTTATCATTTCCTTTTACATTCATATGTAAACTGTGCGAGCTTATTTTCTATTTTCTCCATTAGATCGAAAAAAAACCCAACGACATACATTTACCCTCCCCTCAAAGAAATCAGGACAGACGTGGTTGAAAGAGGACAAAAGTGATGATTTAAATTTTAAAACACCTGGTGTAAACGGGTAATGCCAGGTGTAAACAGGGCCTAAAGTACCCTCATGTGTCATTATACTGCCAAGTCTCTCTGCCTGTCTAGTTGTCTGTCTTCTTTTCCCCCACGGAGTAGATTTTGTTTGTTTTTGTTTTATTTTAATACAAAGCCCAGGGCTCTGCATTTGAGTTCTCGCCTCACCCTTCACCTAATGTTGTTCTGTATGACTTTTTTCCATGGAACACAAAAGGCAGAATGACAGCTTCAGTCACCATTCACTTTCATTGTATAAAGAAAAGAAAGAAAAAGTACAATCACAAGTTTAGAACAACATGGTGGTTTGTAAACGATGTCAGAATTTTCATATTGTGTGAACTATCACTTTAAAGGATTGTTATTTTGTCCTAATAATAATTGGTTCCAATTTATGTACACAATTTCATTAGCATTCCTCAAAGATTTTGACTAAGGTGAACAGAAAACAAAAAACAAGGAAAATAGTCCTGTGGCTCACATGTGACCCTCTGACACACGATTCCAACTACCGGTGAACATTAAACCTTGGCCTTTTATCACGGCCGCCTCTGAATGCCTTTTCATGTTTATCTTCAACCAAACCATGAAAACTAATGGAAACGTAATAACATTATCTGAGGTACACGTATGTCACTCTAGCCTGTGAATTAAAATATAAACACAACACTTCACACAAAGATAATTTCTCTTCCTTATATACATAAGCTCGCTCGCGCATATGATGCCCAAGAATGCTGTTGTTTGGTGAAGATAGGAAGCTCGCTAGTATGATGGCCTCTCGAGGACGCACACGTCAGCCATGTCGGTTGTCCATTTCGAGAGACTGAGTTAAGTTTGCATGTTTTACATTAAGTTTTACATGAAATAAATCATGGTAAAAAAACATTTATTTTGTCAGTTAAGCATCAATGTATAACAAAATATCCTGTTTTAAAAGCGTAACCTGCCTAAAAACAGATGAGATCCTCACTGTCATTAATAATATTCTCTCTATATTATCATAAATGAACATTTTGGTACACAGGCATTATAGCCTGTGTGATAACTGAAAATGCTTGTGTTCCGTTAAAGAGCAATTAATGATACAGGGAAAGTGGATGTCACGATGGAGTGATGATGGACGGTGTCCATCTATGTCATCAGTCACTTACTTCCCAACGAAGTTCTCCAATACCGAGCTTTTCCCAGCACTCTGGCCACCGACCACCGCGATCTGAGGAAGGTCCATGTTGGCATTTTGTCCGATGGCAGAGAAAGCATCCTGCAGTCTGTTTACCAGAGGAATCAAGTCCTCCATTCCCCGATTGCCCATCGTGTGAAATAAACAGGCTCTATTTCACAGTGACTAAAAATTATGTCCTAGCCTAATTGACCCTGAACTGAGACCTAATTTGCAGGCCTCGTAATATCTAAAGCTGCCCTTTGCTGCGTTTCTTTTAATTTTGCATACACCTTGACGAATGGACATGCGTCCTCTGTACGCGCTGCTCCCTGCCTGTTCTTTTCACCACTATCTGCGGGAGCGATGCGGTGATGATGCTCTGGATGCTGCGATACCGTCTCCAGCCACGGGGGGCGCATTGCATTCTGAAATTACCGTTCCAATGTGTGTGATAATTTCACAAGACTTTCTGTGAGAAGTATAATTTTCGGTGTGATTATAAGCAATACCATAAGGTTTTGAATTGTATTCCAGCTCTGTTGGTTAGAAATAAAGAGTCCAATGTAACTAACTGAAGCTCTTCATACCATCTTTAAAAATAAATAGACTGGATTTTTTCATTCAACATATTAATACAAATTTTATTAACACAAGACACATTTCCAAATCAAGTTAGTCAAAGTAATGTGACTTAATTTATTCCCAAGAGCTATATTAATAAATTAAGAACTATGTATTGATATCTATGCTACCTTTAAAGCTTAGGAACGATACCCATCCTATTAGAACTTATGGATCACAATAATTGAACTTTCTGTGATTCTGAAATTGAGTACATTTGTTTTTTGACTATATAATTAGTATAACATTTTTGTTTGACATGAGTGGCTAAAAATGTAATATCTTAATATCTTAAAATCTTCATTTTCAAAAAAATGACATAACTTTTGGTATAATAATGGAAGATGTTGCCTATAGGACAGGAATTCCTATATAGGCAACATATATGTGAATGTGATGAATTCCAGTTCAAACAGTGTGTGGTCATAAATAAAAACCATTTGCATGTAAACTGAAGGTTTAAAGTTGAAACTTTAAATATTTTTAAAAACTTTTTAAAGTTTAAAAAAAATCATATTTCATTATGTGATATAATGTTAATGTACTTACCTTTTGAAGTATTAATATTTGTTTTGTTCCATTGTAATACACTGACAGCCAATAATCACAGCAGTAATGAGAGTCAAATGATCAATCAAAGCTCAACATGCAGCTCTTCCAAATGAATACTAATATTTAGAAGATACACGGTGTCATTCACACAAACATTAATTAAAAAATGCCATAAGCATTAATTTAATAACATTAAATGCAACATAAAACCCTGTGGTTGGAAAAAAAGAACAAAAAAACTGAGAAAATTATGAAGAAACAGAGAAAAAATATACATTTTTGAAGTGTCACGAAGGGAATTGTGGGAATGTCAATCTACATTTTTCACTGTAAATTTATACCATGACGTGTTCTTTTGCACTTCCAAAAACTGCAAATTTAACTGTATTTTACAGTAGAATTACATTAAATGTACCATTATCACAGTTATTTACCGAAACTTTCCAATTAACAGTTTTTCACTCTAGCATTTTTACAGTCTTTTACCACCATTAAAATCACAATAATTTTTACTGTTTGGGAGATGTTTTGAGCCGTAGACCATATTAATTGCAATACCTACATTGTTTTTGATTGAAAGGAGTAAAAACTGACAATTAAATGGCATAAAATGCAGTACATAAAGCCAGATTGATTTTATATTGTTGATTCAATGTTAAATAAGTGATTTAAGGTTAAAAAATATATATATATTATGTCAATCTTGATCTATTCTTCATCGTTGAAATATTTCAGGGTGCAAACCTCATGAAAAATATATGTTAAGTTTTTAACATTGATTCAATGATCCTGGTTAATGCATGATTCAATGTTGATTCAGTGTTGGTCTGCTATCTGGGACACATTCAATTTACACTGAATAATATTTTGGAGAAATTTTATATTCAATTTCGGATTTACTATAAGATACTGAATGTTAAAATGATTAATGGCAAAATGTAATGTTTTTGTCTACAAAAATATATCATCATTGCACCAGTTAGCCTATATTTATTAGTCTTCAGTTTATTATACTTCATTTATTATACTGGCAAAATCAAGTCCTGTCCCACAGTTATCCTTGTTGGAGAAGCTGTTTCACTTGGATAGAAAGAAAGGAAGAAAAATGGTAGAAAAGTCTATCAGAGCATGCTGACTTATAAGGGAAAAATAATATTTGTTGAAAAACTTAAAAAACTCAAACATGAAATATAAGCAAGCTTGCAAACATGCATTATTTGAGTCTGTACAAAAATAAATACTAGTTGCTAAAAAAAAAATGTTGAATGGTTTTGCCTACATGTCAGGGTGTATTGTGATAGCAACCTGCTGACTGTGTGTATTATCAGTCAGCTTACTTAATTTTCTCTGATGTATTTTATTGCACACAGGTTGTCAGTGTAAAGACACATTTTTAAATTTTAAACAAATACCATTTCTTGAAATTAAATTATTCTTCCGAGCCGGGTGAGGGCGCACTGGCGTTGAATGTCTACAACTTCCAAAGCACAGCACCAGAGGAAGAGTCATCATCTACCATAAACATTGATGCACTGAGGCTGTTATATCAAAAGGTGGGCTGTTTCATACATTTTTGTTAGGCTGTTTTACTCACAAATCAGGCGTGAAATGTGTGCTGTACGTTGCAAGGTTTTACAGAGCTCACAGGCTAGTATCAGACCTGTCTCTCATGTCAGGAGGTGCAGTGCACTTTCTTACATTTATTTTCAAGTGCAACACTTTTGAGCCTTACATTTTAAAATGAATATGCTTGTGTTTTAATTTAACGTATTTAATTTTAAGTATCTATGTCAGAAATATGCTCTGGGCACGCTTAACCACTTCAACTGTATTACTGCTTATTTATTTACACCATTGCAATTTGCAAGATTAACAGAATGTCTAACATAAAAAAAAAAACAGTGGATGAAAATAATTTCCATCCTAAAGGAACTCAAAATAACTGTTTTTGTAATTCATCCTGAATTTTCAGCATCATTACTCTGCTCTTCTGTGTCACATGATCCTTCAGAAATCATTATATAATGGTGAAAACAGTTGTTTAATGTTTGTTCATTGTGTGTTATATAACTTATTTGAAACCTCACTAGCAAACTACCCATAAATCATCCACACGTCTGAAACAATAGTATTACCATAGTATTACCGTAGTAATAGTAATAATACTATTGATTTAGACATATGGATGAGGCATGGGTAGTTTGCTAGTGATGTTTCAAATAAATTATTTAACACACACTATGAACAAACAACTGTTTTCAGCATTATATTCAGCATCATTGTTCCTAATATGTAGGATAAATACTCATTTAATGGTTTGCATTCCCTGTTTTAAATAGGCACCTGAGATCATTAAAGTGTATCTTAGCATTAAGAATGCTGAAAATCAAGCAGAAGCAGCAGCTTAAGAAATTTAAGCAGCAGCAGAGGAACATGCAAAAAATGGCTGGAAAAGCCCAGTTAGATCCTCACGGACAAGGAGCACCATTTGCTTCACTCCCTTATTCCCCTGATTGTCGTTTTCCTCAGCAGTCTCAACAGAGGCGTGTGCATTCTGGAACAAGGTAAGGGCTCATATTTTGGTGGAAAATTTAACTACATGATACACGCAGACAATTATTATCAGATTACCTTTTGCAACTGCCATCTCTTTGAAAGCTTTAAACGATTGCCGGGATTTGTGCTTTTTAATGAATGCATCAACTGTAAAACAAATAATCAAATACAAAATAATTGCCTTGTCATGTGATTGTCTTTCTCCAAATACCTGCGTAACAGATCACCAGCACCAAGTGCTTCTCCCCTTCTTGCTTCAATCAGACCATGCCATAATCCCATGCTGCAACAGTGTGGGCTTATACACACAATGCCAGGTAAAAGATCCCTCATCCTGTGTGCTGCTGTTATACTATGGACTGGTTTCACAAACAGGGCTTACATGCAACTGCCATCTCATCATGCATTTTAGTCTGGAACTAGGCTTAAGCCATGTCTGTGAAACCAGGGGAATATGTGTTAGATTTGACTGTTTTATAACGATATAACCATTTGTTAGTTAACAAACCCCTGTAGTGTGTATAACCTCATATAATATCTCATATTCTGTGTCTTTCCCCTTTTCTGAATCATAATAGGTATGTCAATCAGTCACACCAAGCTGATGCCAAGTGCATTTCTAGAGGGAGGAGTCAGGCAGTCTATTCTTGGGCCTCCTCCTATAGGCGTTCCAGTAAGAGACCTCTGCATGAACTTTGCGGCTGATCGTTGTCCCCATCCATGTGGATCACACATCAGTAGGGTAACAGTCTTTCCTCATTAACATAGATAGGAACATCTTTAAAGGATTATTTAAAGGTTCTGTCATTTACTCATCTTCATTTAATTCCAAATATGTATGATGTTTATTACTTTCTGATGAATACAAAAGATGATATTTTTTAAAATGTTGGTAATCAAATAGTTTTGGTTACCATTGACTCTCATTGTATGGAGAAAAAAAATGTTCCTCAAAAAAGAAAGAAAGTCATACAGTTTTGTAAAAATATGAGGGTAAGTAAATTACGATTTAGGGTTGAACGATCACTTTAAGACCTATTCACACCAAGGTTCAGAATTAGCTGAATAGAGTACCGAAGTGATAACGTCACTTTGTTGGACAACTCGGAAGCTAGCGGCACATGGGTTCCCTCGATCGAAAAGCTATGCATTTTGTTGTGACCCTTACACGTTTTGTCTATCAAGATAATCTTTACAAGTTAATCCAAAATGTATACATTTTGAAGAATATATAAAGTGTTTTAAACACACAAGCAATAAAGTTTAAAAAACGTGATCAAAACGTGAAAATATTTAGAGGTTTTGTCCACCACAGACCTTATTTCAGGCGATTTAGCAAAAACCCATTCAAAAATCCCATAGACTTGAGAGCGAGGAAACCGGTAGTGCTAAAATGCTAACTAATTGCTTTCAGGTGTCCTGCATGTACATCTGTGAGCATATAAATCACTGACACTATTCAGGCACAGGAAACAAACAGGGCAAAATGGGAATTAATTTAATATATTTATTTACACTACACTTACCTTCCATCATTTTACAACAACAACAAAAAAAAACACCTGTAGCTGGGAAGGAAAATCATGAAGATTGGGCACTTTTGGAAATGTTTTTGATTTTTCGAAGTGTGTTAGGTATGGGTATCCTGGGAAAACCCAGACAACTTCTGGCAAATTTAGATTTGCTCTTAAAGTTAGTCTGGCAAAGAGCTCATTCAAGCCCATTTCCAATCATGGGGTAATCCATTGACCGGAAGTTGAAGCCTCGCAGGAGCTGCCATCTTGTAGCAGAACTTCACTTGCGTTAGCATTCCCATTGACTCCCATTCATTTTGGCGTCACTTTGACAGCGAATAACATTAAATCTGAGGCGTTTAAAGACCCCATTTGTCCTTTATTTATTTCTAAAGAAACACGACAATGTATAAAATGCTCCATTACCTTGTAGCTTATGTTATGACCCCGTAGAAGCAGTATTAGTGAAAGTAGGCTAACGATTGCGTCATACCCACGCGACTCTCTGTTGCACAGTAGAGAGATTACCGTGTGGACAGGAGAAGAAGCTTGCGCGCAATCGGGGAAACATGAAGGCAAAATGACAAAATAATTAATCAGAATACCTGATTCATTCGTCAGGGACGGAAGTGCTAAAAAATCGTCTTCAATCGTCTCAATGGAGTTCCAATGAGATCGCTCTGTCCATTTCTTTTACTGTCTATGTTTCCAATCCGCCGAAATCGCGGCACCAATCAGAAACGTTGGGGTGGGCTTTACACAATGACGACAGCACAGTGACGGTGGAGCAGATTTTGTACATTCACAAAGGGGTATGATTGTTATAGTTGAACACCGCCATTAGAACTCTATAACCGCCAAAACCATGTTATTAAAATATTTTTTTCACAAACATTTTTTTATCATAGAGAATGTTTAAATACTAATATCAGCTTACGAGGGAAACGGAGGCCGAGTTAGTGGTGCTTCAGAGACTACTACTGCTGGAGATGATTCGGGAGAGGTCTGTGCACCTTTACCGATCAGAGCACGCGCTGACACAGCCTTGTATACACTCGACGTGTCCGCTCGAGCGCGAAGGTGTGCGGTGCACAAGACCAACCCCATTCCCCTTGGCTGTGTGCACGGCTTTTTTTGTTGCGGCGCCGCGTCCGAAGATGAACGACTTCAAGTCGAATCTGCCCGAGCATACATGTCTCACCTAGGGATGGGACGATAACCGGTTTCACGATAAACCGTGATAAAATGTACTGGCGGTTAGTATTATCGTTTAAAATTTAATTATCATTAAAACCGTGTTTGATTATCGCGATTTTAATAACTCACTGAATCCTGTGGCGCGCAGCACGCAATATTTTTTTAAATTACTATTCGAGAAGGAATGGTGGAAGGCAGTGACCGTGCTCAGGAGATTTTTTTAGCCTTTTAAAATGACCAAATCTGAGGTGTGGTCATATTTTGGGTTTTACAAAAGTCCTGAGTGAAACTTGATCGAGGATGGTCACCCTGTCTGCCGAACAAAAAGTCACTGCAATAGAAACACTTCAAATCTGCCGAGTCGTCTTGTGTGATCATCACCCGAACGCAAGGCAAGTTAACTTTGACCTTAATACCAACACTGGGAAACAATTGGGCACGAAATGTTGTTTTGAGTTGAAACATTTTATGTCACTCACTTGAAATAGACGTGAAGCTTCCGCGAAGAAAGGTTCGTTGCAAGTGGATTTGAGCTAAAGACGAACGAACAACTTCAAACAAGACTATTATTAAGAGTGATATTTTAAGGGATAGTAAAGTATAGATACATCACGTATTAAACCGATTTTATTTTTACCACATAATTACGGGGACATATTGAATTGATAATGAGATTAGCTAATGTTTTAAATCTTACCTATTTATGAATTCATTTTGTAAAACAATCGTCCAGACAAGATATATCACACCAATATTATCAAACTCTGTAAGCAATAAATCAACTCTGATTTCATTTTTGCAATACAATCAAAAACCGGAGACGCAAGACGGCAAGTTGTATTTGAATGAAACAAGAGCGCGCGTCCGTTGTGATATGAAAGTGCGCTGTGTAATAATGCGTTGCTATTGACGACGGGCATTATAAAGAAGCAAATGCCATAGAATAGAAACTTGCTTAAAAAAAATGCGTAGAGAGGCTTGTTTTATTTGTTGTTTGTTGATTTTCAATTATAAAACTTGTTGAAATGTTTCAGTGTGAGCATCAGTTCTTTTTGAGCACTTTCATAAATTTTTAACAAAACCGTGATAATATTGATAATCACGATTATTTTGGACACTATAATCGTGATATGACATTTTCATACCGTCCCATCCCTAGCACTCTCACCCATAGACAGTAAGGTCTCACCATACCTGCATGCAGTTTGCATGTCTAAATTGCAAAGTTCATTGTTAAGTTTTTTTGTTAAGGTTTTGTTTACTGTGTGTGAATTATATAATGGAAAGCACAGTCACTTATAGTTGTTTTGCTGTTAATTTTAAATAAATGTAGAGCAAGTAGCTAATCAGATTGTCTGCTCGTTTATTCAAATAGACGAACGTCGCTCTGCAAACGTCATCTCCTTCAGCGCTCTGATTGGTTTTAAGTCTATCCAATTGCGCCCAGAGACATGAGCTACGTCCGTTGGTGACGCCCCTCTGGAAATGATTTGTCTATGAAGCTTTGCCAGACCATAACTCGGTTACAAACTGAGAATGTTCTGGTTTCAACCAGGCTAAGGTATGGGCCTAAGGTTAAAAAACATGGATACAAGTTGGGGTGGCCCTCTAGTGGCCGGTATCAATAAAAACCTGAATGGTGCCCGTATAAAAGACAGATTATATCTCAACTTCATTTAGTCTTTAGTCACTTTTTTTCTACTTGATATGATACAAGGACCATATGTGAGGTAAGTTTATGTGATTTTACATATATGCCTCTGAGTAGTTTGAATTCGCCAACTAGTGTTGATGCATCTCTACTTCAAGTGGCAAGCATGTCAAACGTACATGGTTTGGCTACCAGCTTACTTTTGCCTGGCTCCATGTACTCAAAATACAGGCATATGAGGATTACTGCCAATAGGGCTTAATGAAAGCATGGATTTGTGGGATAGTTGACTCAGAATAATGCTCCAACAACAACAACAACAGTTTGAGACTACCTCATCATGATCAACTGTCGCCTCCTCCATGGTCAGCGAGTGGGGAATTGGCCACTGACCCTGAATGCCGTCAAAGATTTGCGCCCATTATTTGCCTTTGGACATACAAATTATGCCCACTGGATGCCAGTATTTCTGAAGGACATGGGAAACCTGCCAGATACCCATCCAGCAGTCCCCAAGGCGTTCATGGAGGGGAAGTTTGTGGTCCAACGTGGAGATAAAAAATTCTCCCTTATGGCACTTGATCAGAGAAAGGAACACAGTATTAAGTTTCTGAAGAAAGACAGTGGTTCAAAGGGCTTGTATGCCCTGCAGGAGGAGAAGGAGATAAACAACCTCTCAAACCCGGAAGTGCTATGGGCCATTGATGAGTTTGAGCTTGCCTGTTTCTCTGACTCAAGCGAGAAGGAAAGTCTGGAACATCCAGAATCCTCAGCTGCTGAACAGAAGTTCCTCAATCATCTGAAAGAACTATAGAATCTTGCAAAGGAAGATAAAATAGTCAACCCCTTCAAAGAAATAGGCACAGAGCTCATCACCCTAGACACAGGTGAGGTCTCCAATTCCGCGTGCATGACTCTCCTGTTCAAACTTGTTTATCAAAATGAACTAATCTTTTTTCCTGTCATTTGGTTCATTCAATGAACGAATTGACTCGGGAAAAGATCCGTTCATTTTGATGAACGAGTTCGAACAGGAGAGTCACAAACGCACATCACATAACAGAGCAAGGCGACCATTTGAGCTTATAAAACTTAAACTTTGTTATTTATTTTATATGAGTAATCGTTTCGCTTGATAAGACCCTTATTCATCGTCTGGAATCATTTAAAGCCCTTTGAACAGTTTGCACTGAAACTGTCTTTTGGACCTTGAACTGTTTGGTTACCAGTAAAGTGGTAACCTAATCCTAACCCTAACCCTAAAATATGGAGAAAATCCTGGAATGTTTTCATCAAAAACCTTAATTTCTTTTTAATTGAAGAAAGAAAGGCATGGACATCTTGTATGACATGGGGTGAGTAAATTATCAGCAAAAGTTTTTTTTTTTTTAAAGTGAACTACTCCTTTAAGTGTGGTGGGACAGCAGGGTACAGAACACGGGTCTCCGCTAAGATACCTCTACCAAAGGGAGTTCAATGGCAAAAGTTCCTAATGGACAGTCAAAATAAAGATGAGGTGTTTCAGTACATCAGTGACAAACATTCACACATACACATTCATAGCTCAAAGTACCTCCTCACAACAAAGGCTAACTTGGTCCTGAGCAACAAACCTACTGACCTAGAAGCACTTGTCACCATATCAGCAAGAGGAAGCAGACACACGAATGATGCTACATTTACGTCATGCTGCCAAACAGGGTCACACCAAGGCTTACCTGAGGACACTAGATAGTGATGTGGTTGTGCTGGCCATTAATCTGGAGTTGGGCCTCTCAGAGCTGTGGATTGGATTTGGATCAGGGAATGCATTTGAAGATTCAATCCACCACATCTCAGAAGGTGGGATCTCAAAAATGCCAAACACTGCCTCTCTTCTACGCGTTCACAGGATGTGATGTTGTATCAGCAATGTATGGAACTGGGAAAAAGAACTCCATGGAATGTGTGGGCAGCTTAACCAGAAGTCACAGACACCCTCATTGTGATCACCCAATACCCAACCAGCCTCATACTGGAATCAGTGCACATGCGAGTTCTCGAATGCTGGACTGTACTCATGTATAGTTAGAACTGCGGTGTCAGGTCAGTCAATGAAGCTCGGAAGCTTCTTTTCACTCATGGCATCAAGTCCCTGGATTCAATCCCCCCGATCCAGCATGCCTTATCCAGCATGGGAAGCGTGCCCTGCACAATGCAGTTTTTGTCTGGAAGCAGTCCTTCACCAAAACTCCTGAGAATCCAGACCCCAGTGAGTGGGGTTGGAAATAGAATGACAGAACCAAAGTCTGGATGTCATATTGGACAGATTTGCACACTCCTCCTCAACTGTGGCTGTGTGGTTGCCTGTAAGGGCAACTGTACTTCGCTGGACTTCGCTGTACCATTCGCTATAACTATTCACTGTGGCATAGTTCTGAAGTTGTGTTCATTTAAAGCCTCAACAATGGTCCTTTTGGTCACAACATGTGATTTTTGACACTATAGTGATAGGGAACTGTCCAATCAACAAAGAAAAGCATACCTTGGAGGTAAAAATATGGGTCTATGGGTCTTTTTACAGCTAGGGCCATTTGGATTTTATGGATAACTGCCACTAGGGGGACCACCCTAACTTGTATCCATGGATTTTTGAAAACCTTAGGCCTATGTCTAACACCCTGCCAAAAATCTAAAACTTTTCCAGAAGTCCCCAGTTTTCATGAATTGCATCCTAGCTACTGTATTGTTGTCATTTTACATGCCACTATATATTTAATATACATGCCAATCTTTTTGGATACAACTATATCACTGTATTACTGTATTATAATGTGGATTCTGTAGTAAAATGTGTATTTTCACATAAGCCTGGAAAACTGGAAACTGGTTGAAGAGATAGACCACTGGTCTATGAGATGAAGGACCTTGACCCTCACTCTTGCAGAGACCACCCAAATTCACATAAGATTATGGTTTTTAATTTGAACAACTGTCAGTTTTATACATGTTTAGTATTATTGAAATGTCTACAAGTGCGACTGGTACTGGTAAGTGTCCTATTTCCAAATAAGTAAAACAAAATGTAATAAGTTTTTTTAAGAGTTTAGGAATAACTGGCACACAAAGGAATGTGGTCTCCTGGCATGGTCCTACTAGCCTGGTTCAACCAGACTCTAAAATGAAATTGAGCGAAAGTGCGTAGGAGGGCGCAGTCAGGCTATGGTATGGTCCTCCTACTTCCAAAAGGTGTAAATTCATGAATGCAAATTACCACTGCTAGCAAATGGTCAACTTCTGCCCCTAGTAAGTCTGGGGGGTGAACACAGTAACTTTTCACTATAAACTCATGTTTACATATGAAATGAGGTTTGGCTATATTATGAAATGCAACGAGAGATGACTCCTCTTCTCTATCTCAGATCAGCCTGTGAATGCAGTGTTCATGTATTTCATAATGTCGGGTAAAGGATTTTCCTCTTTGTTCTAGAACATTTGATGGTTTGCATTGATTATCTTTCAATTGATTGTTAAATTGTAATAATACATTTACATGACATAATAAATTGTTATATTTGATTATTCTAACAGACTTTGACTTTATTTTCATTAGAGTTGAAAGGAATAGTCAAACATTCACGTAGATTTAATGATGCACAGATATCATTGAAAAACCTTTTCATTTATGGAGTCAGATGAAATAACAAGTTAATACATAAGATAAAATGTATTGCATTTAATTTAAAATCTCTTTGCCACGAGAAAAGACGGAACACGCATGAGACCTTCACCTCTAATCAAATACCGCCATTGGATCGATTTAGACGGCCTTATGACGTCATGGCTTTTATTTTATATAAAATGTTATCAGATGGCAGTAGTTCAGTTTTCAGATGGGTTTTCATTGAAGATGATGAAATCTTTTTTTATTAAATTGTATCTTGTATTCATGACCTTTTGTCGTGAATGGCTTTTACGTTATGTTCTTGGTGTGAACTGGCCTTTAATGTGTATTAAATTATAAAGCATTCTCTATGTTTTGATTGTTTACTTGGGTCGACTGAGATGAGGGAGCATTGACCGTGTTTCACATTTATTTAAGGAGTCTACAATGCAGAGCCTAGACAGAAAGGAGGAGAATGTGCTGGGAAATTCCATATCTGGGAAAAGTCCTGGACAGACGAGAAAAATGAACACTGATTCAAAGATCGGAAAAGTGGGTGAGTACACATTTATGCTTGAGGAGACCCCTCGACTTACAGTAGACTATTAACCAGTTGTGCACTTATAATAAAATGTGTTGTCAAATTCCTTTTTACAAGTTCCTTCTCATGCCCCAAATAAACCCAATGGTACAGTTGGACAAATTCATTCTGCTGTCCCAGAACAAGCAGAGCCCCCTTTGAAAAAGCACAGAGGTCAAAGGTAATTTTGATTTTAATGTTATTGATCAAAGTGGTTTGGTTTGGCATCTTGATGTCATGCAGTTAATCAAGGTAATATCACTGCAGATGGACTAAAATGAATGAGGCTGTTTTTGTGTTTCATGTGACATACTTACAAAACAGGCCTGTTGGACTGGGGGAAGAGTCTGGTAAAGGAGATAGGATACAGCAGACACAAAAATCAAACTCTGCAAGTGTTTCAGACCATGAAGGTATTACTGTGTGTGGCTGTGTGTAGCTTGATGTATTTGTCTCTTTAGCCTCAGGCAAACCACAAATTCACAAAAAAAAACCACGCTCTGTGTTTACTTTCAGTTATACTGTTATCAAACTCTTCGTCTGCAACTTTAACATGATGTATACTAAGTCGTGTTTAAATGTTGAACAATCTTTTATTTCCCCTCTAAATGATGCAGAGGATGATAACGGTTCTGCACAGCTTGAAGAAGACATTGTTGATCAGAACAGAGCAGCAGAGGTGCAGTATCACAGCATCATTAATATATTTCCATCTTTACGTTTGGACATTCCCAATAACATCAGTACATCTCAATTAATGCCGCTGAATACAAAATGCAGTGAATTTACTTTTTAAAAATTTTTACACAATAATAATTTTACTCTTAATGCTTTCAAATGAACATCAGTTTGTATAAACAAAAGACACATGTATAGTGTACAATTGTGCAGCTCATTATACACTACCATTAAAATAAATAAATATATAGGTAACACTTTACAATAAGGTTCGTTAGTTAACATTAGTTAACTACATTAGTTAAAATGAACTAATAATGAATCGCACATATACAGCATTTGTTAATCTTTGTTAATGTTATTATCAACATTTACTAATACTTGATTAAAATCTTGTTAACATTAGTTAATGCACCGTGAACTAACATGAACAAACAATGAACAGCTGTATTTTCATGAACTAACATGAACAAAGATGAACAAATGCAGTAACAAATGTATTGCTCATGGTTAGTGCATGTTAGTAAATACATTAACTAATGTTAACTAACGAACCTTATTGTAAAGTGTTACCAATATATATATATAGTACTGTGCCGAAGTCTTAGGCACACTAGTATTTTCACCTCAAAGAAATGGTTTTAAGCCAGTTATTTATATATTTTGTTGTAGTGTCTCAGTAGGAAATATCAGTTTACATTTCCAGACATTAATTGTGCCATTAATTGTAAAAATCCAGTGAAATTTTTGAATGCACAAGTATTCTGACAACAGCCAATGCTCCACACGGAGGTCGGATCTCACCATCATCGAGTGCATCTGAAATTATATGACGAAACAGAAAAAACAGAGACTCTAAGACCAGAAGAACTGCGGCAACGTTTCCAAAGACGCTTGAAAAAACCTGCAAAACTAACAACTATGTGCAATTAAACATAAAAACAGGACATAAGCTGTTTTAAACGTAAAGGGTACTAAACACCTATTGATTTGATTTAGTTAACTGTTAAAAGTTAATAACAGTTAATAATAGTTAAATAATAAAATGAATTGATAAATAAAATCTATTTATGATTATTTATGACAATATTTTTGAAACATTCTCATTTACAGCATTTTTACACGAGTGCTTTTTCACAGTACTGTAGCTTTGCAGGCAGGCAGGCATTACCTTCGAGACGTTGCCGCAGTTCTTCTGGTCTTAGTCTCTGTTTTTTTCAGTTTCTTCATATAATTTCAGATGCACTCGATGATGGTGAGATCCGACCTCCGTGTGGAGCATTGGCTGTTGTCAGAATCCTTGTGCATTCAAAAATTTCACTGGATTATTACAATTGATGGCACAATTAATATCTGGAAATGTAAACTGATATTTCCTACTGAGACACTACAACAAAATATATAAATAACTGGTTTAAAACCATTTCTTTGAGGCGAAAATACTAGTGTGCCTAAGACTTCTGCACAGTACTGTATATATATATGTGTGTGTGTGTGTGTGTGTGTGTGTGTGTGTGTGTGTGTGTGTGTGTGTGTGTGTGTGTGTGTGTGTGTGTGTGTGTGTGTGTGTGTGTGTGTGTGTGTGTGTGTGTGTGTGTGTGCGTGTGTGCGTGTGTGCGTGTGTGTGTGCTCACCAAGGTTGCATTTATTTGATCAAAAATACAGTAAACAGTAACTTTGAGAAATATAATTAAAGTTTAATATACTATTTTAATATGTTATAAAATGTGATTATTCCTTTAATGGCAATTTCCAGCATCATTACCCCAGTCTTCAGTCTTCAAATCATGAAGCTCCACCAATAGGAGTCACATAATAACTAGAAATTAATCTTAGTCTTAATAATTAGTCTTGAAAAGAACTCCACCTCAAGAGAACAATTCTGACACTTAATCAACAAGGGCTTGTATTAATCTGGAATACTCATTTAAGCACTGTGTCGTTTAGGTGCAGGGTGTTGGCACGTCTCTGAAGGTGACTATCCAGCGTAGCAGTGAGAGTCGAGCCTTCAGCACTTCACCTGAGGAGATGGCAGCGGGTGCAGCCCATGATGACGAGAAAGAGAGAAGCAAACACAAAGTCAAATTCTCCTGCTACATTTGCAACATCACCTGTCCTGACCAGCAAGTAAGACTTGACTGTACATACAAGGTGCGTTCCATTCGACAGGGTCCCTACGCAGTGTTCACTGCTCCCTACTCCCTGAACATGGTACATCAGTTGAAGTGGACCTCACTGACTTCCTGTGAAGTGATGTATCGATGTTCCCTTATTCCCTATGCCGTTTGCAGTGCCCTTCGAACTGAACATGTTCGTTCCCTTCGAATTGGAATCTCACTTAAGATGGCGAAATACCCTGTGAAGTCCACTTCGCAGTCCACTTACGGTCGAATGGAACGCACCTACAGTAAATGAGGAGAGGAGTCAGTGGATTATTGTGTTTAGTGAAGTGGTTTGACCTCTGCACTCTGCAGGTCTTCCAGACTCACATGATCAGTTTAGATCATCAGCAACGTATGATGGAAATCCAGCATGCGAGTAACACCTGTCTGGCCACACTATTACCCCAAACCCAGGAGTTCCTGCAGGGAACAAACAGGTAAGTGATGATCTCCATACTTTAAAGGTGTATAATATTTTTAATAAGTTGACGTCTGTTACTCTGTGGTAACGTCAGAAATAGTGTCGAGTCAATGACCGTATGAGAGAGCTGAGAGCTCATAGAATTGTAATTGTTGTGTTCTTTAATTTTTGTTTTGTAATAGAGAGAGGAGGATGGGTCATCAGCGCTGGTGTCCTACCTGTCAGTGTCGTTTTTCTGGTGACCTCATTGAGCACAGACGAACAAAGAAACACAAGGTGACCTTAACATTAACAAAACAAATCTCACCATAATCACTACAAATAATATCCACGTATACATGAGTAGTGTGTAAACCACTGACTGTATAGAAATGCTGTCTTGTCTCCTCGTTAGATGTCAAAAGTGTCCTCGAGACCTTTCTGTACCCTGTGTGAGCGCCACTTTAGGACCCCTCGCAAGTTTGTTGAACATATGAAGTCTTCTGGCCACAAACAGAGGGTTGAGGAGGTTTGTGTGTGTATTTATGTAGATATTTGAATGTAAAATGCTTTGAATGACATCAGTAAGACTGTTCTCATTTGTTACAGTTAAGAAACGAGGGCGGCCCAGAGGTTATGGAGGAGCTCATAACTGTGGATGCTATTGGCTGCTTTGAAGGGGAAGATGATTATGAGGAGGATAGAAATGAAGAGGAGGTTGCAGTGTTTGACAGGGTTTGTTGCATGACTTCATGTGCTCCTCTAAATTTGTTTCTTTTGGTACTCTTGAGTTTTTACTTGAATTGTTTTCATAGCATCCTGCTCATAGGGAGATTGCTCTCGAAGAGACAACTTATAATGAGACATATGATCCAGACACACAATATGGTGAGTCCTCAGCTTCAACCACATCTCTAGATTGTCAAAGAACAGTTTCTGAGTAACCTTTCTGACCCTCAGGCACTAGTTTTGTGGTGCCTGTCGCTGGTTTCCTCTGTAAGCTCTGTCATAAATTCTACCACTTTGAGTCATCTGCACTGGAAACTCACTGCAGGTCTCTCATGCACTTCCAGAACTTGCAGGTAAGGAACATTACGGAATCAGTGGTATGTGCGTTTTTTTCCTTAATGTGCATAGCCTTTAAGAGGTGGGCAAATCTGAAATCAATGATTGAATGATACATTCATTCATTAACAATTTCAGTCATATCAGACTATTGGTGATTCTATGGGCCATCTCTTGTCTTGTCATACGCGAGAGACTGTTCATGGATTTTCTTGCTGAGGATTTTTCCGGGGTAGGTCGCTAGGTCTTTCCCCAACCATCTCCATTACATAACTTGGGACTCACACACGCATTCGATTTGGCGTCTCCCATTAACCTATAGGGTGAATTCAGGATGATGGTAAAAAGTGTCCCAACCACCCTATTGTTTTTGAGTTGTGGGGGAAACTCAGAGGAAACCCATTCAGACAGAGGGAGAACATGCAAACTCCACACAGAAAGACCTCCTGGCTCAGCCGGGACTTAAACTGGGAAAACCTGCTTTGTAATAGCTTTTTCTAAAAGTGACACATTCAAAAAATGTTACACACAGTATAACACAGTCATACCTCAAATGATCACTTTGAAGCTGCTGTAGTTTTTTTTTTTTTTTTTGCAATACAGTTGACAAGTTTGGGTTACAAATTAGAGTAAAAAAACAGAATAAGGTGAAATATTTTTTACAATTTAAAAAGAACTGTTTTCTATTTTAATATGTTTAAAAATGAAGAGCTCTTTTCCAAAACGCGTTAAACGCCATTTTTTAAAAAAATGTCGTGTCATTCTGCTGTGGACAGAACCCTTTCACTGCTCCATCAACGTTTCATGCCGAATCGCTATATTTCCTTGTTTAAAATGTACTGCAAGATACAGTTTCTTTCCAAACTGCGATAAGCGCCAGCCCTGTTTTTAGCCTAAACACGATAAATCCTCAAATTCAATGAGCGCTCTACACAATCCAGCACGGCGGCACTCTGAACAGAGGTTTATTATGTTCATTTATTCCTCAAAATGAGTCCTAGTTTTCTAGTCGACTAGTAGTAGATCATTTAAGCCATTTGTATTATCAGTAATCACATATATTGATTTAATTAAATGGGAGAGAAACCATATGAGCGTTTTTAATTGCATATTCCGCATCTCAACGTATGCATAAAGCTTGCCACAAAGAACCGGCAAAAGTAATGATTATGCATGAAACATTTGAATTGTTTATTAATAAATTAGTGTTTTCTGTCAGTGTCAGCAACAAAGATAAAGTTGATGATGCTTACTCGCCATCTTCGCAGTGAACGCGCATAGAGAAACGCATACTTCGAATTAGCCTACATACGCAGAGAGTTGCCAATTTATTTTAGTTTTTAATTGTTTTGTTTAAAAGTAGATATTTAAAGCTTTCTGTAGCCTAGTTCTCAGGCCTGTGTGAGGCAAGCATCGCAGTGTTTCGGTTCATATTATGAGACGCGCTCCGGTTCACCTGCGCGCCTCTGTGTCCTGATTATATTGTCTGATATTTACTTCTAATGTATTAATCCAGTCAATTTGTCGATGAAACATTTATTAAAATGAAGATACAATTTATATGAAACGAAATTTACAAGCTTTCTACAAAACAAAACTTAATAAGTGGTCAAAATCATGTCTGACGCACTCCAAATATTTTCCGATATTGGGCAGCTTTTGAATTTTGATCCTATCTTACTCATCTCATGCGGTTCCCTTTACATAGCCTACTCAACATAGATGAAATAATAAAAATAAGTAATGTAATATTATTAAAAACAAATGTGAAATGTTTATTTTGTTTTTTTGTTTTTTTTTTAACTTATATTTAAGCGTCATGCTGCTCCGCTTTGCTCACATGTTATGTAGCCTGTGTGTGTGTGTGCATGTGCTGGAGGGGTGCCCATCCCTTTTTTGAATATCGTTATCATATATTGATCATTTTTAATAATTCGTTTTTTTCATGCATATGTTGAAATTGGTACTATTTGTTTGAGGTTTGACTCTTTACTAAAAATGACTTTACTAATAATGATACAAAAAATGGATGGATTTATAGCGTTTTGGAAAAAAATAAAATTAACTTTTAAATTATCATTAACAATATTGTTGTTTGATTTAATAATTATTGTTCAAAATGTTCAGACTGAACCAATAAAACATTTAAACAGGATAATTTGAATATTCACAAAATGTGTGGGTCTAGGTAAAAAATGTAGTTTTCCTGAAAACTATTGAAATGGATTTATAGCGTTTTGGAAAAGAGCTCTTCAAATGTAACATTTCTTTTTGGCAAAGCTGAATTTTCAGCAGCCATGACTCCTGTCTTCAGTGTCTTATGATCCTTTGGAAATCGATATGCTATATCTAATATTCTCAATAAACTTTATTATCAACGTTGAAAACAGTTGTGGTGCTTAATATTTTTGTGTAAACCATAGTGCATTTTTCAGGGTTATTTGTGGAATAGAGCCATTAAAAAGAGCATTTATTTGAAATAGAAATATTTTGGAACATTATAAATGTCTTTATTGTCACTTTTACTCAATGTAATGCATCCTTGTATTATTTTCTTTAAAACAAAAAATCAATCTTACCTCAAATTTTAGAAATTTCTACTGAAGTACTACAACTATACATGTGCATGACGAATCAGAACCAGGCCATAATTTATTTCTAAATTGAATACCGCTTTCTAAAAACTCATAGGATGTTCCCAACAAGAATTAGACATTCTGCAATGTCCTACATTCACTACTGACTAACATTTCTGTGTAAATAATGTAAGGAGGAATTTCTTTTGTTAAACAAAAAAAAGAAAAAAAAAGAAAAGTGTATTAACTGTTAATAGAGCTAATGCAATATGCTTATTGTTTTTGATTTTCAGAAGCATAACACCCCGAAGATGCAGAAGAACTGTGAGAGTGATGCCTCATGTAGTAGCCCAATGGTGGACCCTCGAGGCCCGGAGCTCATTGCTTCCTGTGCCAATAAAACCATGGTTTCTGACAGCAGCCAAGCAGATCTCAATAGATCACACATCACTTCCTCAAGGGACCACTTACACCCGAGGAAACTTAAACCATCCAAAAGAGCGCACAAATCCAAGACTTCACGCTCAAAAACTTCTGTAGCTCCAAAGAAACCTTTCGTGGTCATGAAGCACCTAATATGTACTCCACATTTTGGCTCGAGGTCAAGCCAAGAGTCACTCTGCCAAGAAAGGAATAGGCTTGACTCGAGTGCTCAACTACGGCAAACAGAGTCCGGTGAAAAAGAAAAGACATCCTTTGACCCTCTGCATTACTCAGAAGAGCAAGAAAATGTGAACGCAACACCTATATTCAGTTTGTGTCATGCATCACAGTTGAACTCAGAAGAGAATGTTGTAAAACCAATTGAGGTTAAAGAGACCGTCAGCAAAGACCAAACAAAGAATACCCTTCATGCTTTTAAGAGTCCAAGTGTTTCTGTGAAGAAAACCTGAGAGAAATAAATAAATCAGTTGTAATTATTGTAAAATAAATGTTTATGTAAATTCAGAAATATTGTAATTCTTATTTGCTTTCATTACATTTTATTTTATATATAATTATCAATAATATTATAATTGTTGAACAGCAGTATTTACTACATTTATTATCAGAGGTTAATTGAATTGTAATTAATTGTTAATTCTTATTCAAAATTGTGTTGTAACACACTGCCATATATTTATTTATTATTATTTTTATTATTATTACCAACTCCACTATATACCAAATAGAGAGAGAGAGAGAGAGAGATGAGGTCCATCATATTTTAACAAGATTCCTGGCCTCGCCAGTCTGAGAGACGTCACTGCTTGAGCTCAATATTCTGGCTGCATCAGTACACGTGGCATGCAGACATATGTGTGTCCTACAGGGGGCGACAGAGCGAACTGCAGGGCATTATGGGGCGGAGATGGTATTCTAGTACACACAGACGACGGTGAAGCAAGTCTAGTACGAACCCTGTAAAACAACGGGTAGCTGACATAGGTATCGATAAACGAAACGGAATCAATCTAAGGTGTCCTTCAGACGGAAATCGTCTCTTGGATTTTGGTGACATGGCTCAAAATGATTTAATGAGCAACGCGGAGGACGTGGCGGATCAGGTGAGAGAACAGAAGGCCCTGCCAGGGAAGGCAACTTGCACACTAAATCATGAAGACTACACTGATTCACTAAACAAACGCTTCCTAAGTTCGGGAAAGTCCATGTGTGCGTGTACAGCTCGGGTCATGTTTGCTTGACTGCAAATTAGATTTGTTTATTAACTAACTTCTAGTGTTGTGACCCAGATGGAGGAACTGACCTAATAGTGATACTGTCTAACGTTAGAAGAACTGTGCCAAAACCTTGATTTTCCAGGGCTGCTTTCGAGCACTGATAAGGACTGCAAGACATGTATTTATACTGTCGCGCGGTATATAAATAACGTTACAGTATTTGTTCCTGTCCAGAATGTCTGAACGCCATACAAACTTTATCTCTAAATCATTTGCATCAGTGCAGTCACACGTCTGTGCTTTTGATGAAGCAAGAGTAAATGATGCTATACTATACTTGTTTGATAGTTCCCATACGATGACTGACTGATTATAGGACAAGATTAGGTTTTGTTGTCCAGGTTTAAAGGGAATTTGACAGCTGGACATTAATCGAATGCATTTATGTTGTTTACGTTGCAATATGTGCATAACTCGTATGATTATGAACGTGTTTGGGCCTCTTTTTCATGCTGCGTAGTTTCTGCTTATTTCGGGCTTAATAACAAGAAGCAACTTTGGGATTATGTCATTATTGTAGAAGCGTATAATGGAGTTGTTTGGTTTATCAGTTTGGGGATTTCAAGGCCATTAGTGGGGCCATCATCTCAGTTTATTAATTTATAGCTTAATTTTCAGTGTTGTTTTTGTAAATTAATTAAATCCCAGCCAATGACAGCTATATTTCTTTCTATTTTTAAGGTTTTATCCCATGGCAACTGGAACAATATTAAACATTTATTGATACAGTTCTAATTCAGTAATACTATATTTTTTTGACTGAGAACAAATCTGTGATATTCATGGAAACGAGTCAAATGCCCTCCAGGCATGTAGACTAAGAGAAATGTTGACACACAGGCAGTCATTGGCCCTGAGATCTTTTCCCCATTCATTTAGCCTTGCTTGGTACTTGTTGAAAGCTGATTGGCTCGTTGTCGTCTTAGTGCTGATGTGGATCGTCTGGGGGCGGGGCTTAGCAGAGGCCAGCGTCAAGCCTTGAGTTAATCACAAGCATGTTAGTGTTATTTCTTACCTGTCCATTTTTATTCAACACCTGTTATGAGGAAGTGGAAAAGATTTATTGCTGGTAAACCACAGTGATATTTAAATGCTGGTGCCATTGCCCTTGTGTTCATCATGAGTCATCAGTTGCAAATGGATGTGCTTTTGGCCACCTGTTCTCTGATATTGACTTAAATGTAGGGAAAAGTGAAAAGGGCAATTAGAGCTCAGGGGTTAAACATTAAACAACATGCAATTGAAGGGCTGCTTCAGTGCTTGCTTGCCTGCTTGATGTGATATAAAGTTTGTGTAAATCTAAAACATTCACCCCAGGCAAAATAATTAAATAGATTATTTATTTTCTTATTTTTTTTATTTTATTTTTTTTTTTTTTGCTATTTATTCCTGTTTGATGTTTGTAAAAAGCTGAAAAAAACGTAAAGTAAAAAATTAAAATACAGCAAAGCATAATTATTGTATAATTACTAGGCAGGCTTGCTGCGATAGTTGGTGTTACATGGTGTTCAGCTGGACACGATTACATCACTTGCCCACCGTGGCACTGCATTTTCTTATAGTAATAAAAATAATTTAGTTCAGTTAGAAACTGTAGTTGTCTAGTTAATTCAGTCTAAGCCAAACAAAAATCGCATCACAGATCAACACAGGAGTCAGATTTCATATCAAGTTAGGTCGCCTTTATTTATAAAGCGCTTTTTACAATACAGATTGTTTCAAAGCAGTTTTACAGTGATAACCAGAAATGAATGCAGCAGTGTCATTTATCACGACAAGAGTGAGGCGAGCTGAGTGTCAAGACGATTTGGTTTCAAAGTGAATTGTAAAAGCGACTATTCGGAAATATTTTGGATTATTTTTAAACCCTATGGTAATAGGGAACCAGCAAACATTAAAGGGTTAGTTCACCCAAAAATGAAAATGAAGTCATTAATTACTCACCCCCATGCTGTACCAACCCCGTAAGACCTTCGTTCATCTTCGGAACACAAATGAAGATATTTTTTGATTAAATTTGAGAGGTGGATCACTACCACATAGGCTCCTAAGGGATTAAAACTTGACGGCCCAGAAAGTCAATGAAGAAAATGTTTAAATATTCCATGTGACAACAGTAGCTCAAGTATAAGTTTATCAAGCGACAAGAATACTTTTTGTACGAAAAAACAACCAAAAAATAATGACTTTATTCGACTATTCCTGTTCTTCCTTGTAGGCCTGAAACGAGAATTCAAGAGATTTCCACGACGCATGCGCGAGAACTGCGTTCTTCTACTACTTCAGTTCAGTTCTCGCGCATGTGTCGTTAAAGAAATGGAGTAGTCGAATAAAGTCGTTATTTTTGTTTGTTTTTTCGCACAAAAAGTATTCTCCTCGCTTGATAAACTTATACTTGAGCTACTATTGTCACATGGAATATTTAAACATTTTTTTCATTGACTTTCTGGGCCGTCAAGTGTCTATCCCTTAGGAGCCTATGTAGCAGTGATCCACCTCTCAAATTTAATCAAAAATATCTTCATTTGTGTTCCGAAGATGAACGGGGTTGGAACAGCATGGGGGTGAGTAATGTAATTAAGTAATTAATGACTTAATTTTCATTTTTGGGTGAACTAACCCTTTAAGGCAATCTGCAAATTTTGGCTGTGGGGTGACAGCTTCCGCAGGTAGCACTTATACATAACACACACCTTCATGGTGTATGCTGTGTGTGTTTTTTTTTTTAATCATTTTGTTTAGTATAAGCGAGTTTGTCATTGCACTGTTTTGTTGTTGTTGTTTTTTTCCATTAAGAATAATAATGAACCCACCATTCAAGCAATTGGCTTTATGCCCAGCTGCACTACTTCCTGAACCTCAGCCAGCTCCTTGTTTCCTGTCTGCCATTATTGGCCAAATTGATTAATTCAGGTGTGTCTGATTATTGTTGCCATGACTACTGAGGTCAGGTACACCTGAATTAATCAATTTGGCCAATAATGGCAGACAGGAAACAAGGAGTTGGCTGAGGTTCAGGAAGTAGTGCAGCTGGGCATAAAGCCCATTGCAGCTATTCAAAAGCATAAGTAAAATATGCATGAGCATTTAAAAGCTAGGTGGATAAGATGGAACAATTGCTATTGTGATACTGGTATTACTGGTGTTGTCACATGTCCATTGACCGGTGGGAAATTCCTCCTTTATCAAGTCACTTAATCTAACACCATTTAACATAATTATACCTGTACTGCTCATACCTAGATTTGGGGATTTTTTTTTTTTTTTTTTTAATATGTTTGTCTTTTTCATTCATCTCTAGTTCCTTCGAATGACGAAGCAATACCTGCCCCACATAGCACGTCTCTGTCTGATCAGCACGTTCTTGGAGGATGGCATTCGAATGTGGTTCCAGTGGAGTGAGCAGAAAGAATATATTGAGACGACGTGGGGATGTGGGTTCTTTCTGGCCACACTGTTTGTCTTAATCAACTTACTCGGACAGCTGGGTAAGAGTTTTGTGCAGCACTAAAATATTCAAGTTGGACCATCTTCAAATTTTTACATAAAAATGTTTTATTAATCTTCTCTTTTAAAGGTGGTTGTATACTTATCCTGAGCCGGAATTTTGTGCAATATGCGTGCTTTGGATTATTTGGGATCATCGCCTTACAGGTGTGAGCATTCTGTTTGAGTTGAGTTTTTTTTTTAGATGCAATTAGATATAATCTGTGGATAGGACTTTAATTGAGTTAAACTGTTTATTTATGGTCTTGATCTTTATCTGTTCCAGACTGTTGCCTATAGCATTCTTTGGGACCCAAAGTTTTTGATGAGGTAAGTGTTTTTTTTTTTTTGTTTTTTTTTTTTTGCTGGATACGGCAAGTATGAGTAGATCATCCTATGTCGTGATCTGGTCGTTCTTGACTTCTCTCCTCTGTGTTCAGGAATTTGGCTCTGGGTGGAGGTCTGCTGCTGCTCCTTGCTGAGTCACGTTCTGAGGGCAGAAGTATGTTTGCTGGTGTTCCCACTATGAGAGAGAGTTCTCCTAAACAGTACATGCAGCTCGGAGGCAGAGTCCTGCTGGTGCTCATGTTTATGACGCTGCTGCACTTTGATACCAGCTTCCTCTCGGTGAGCAAACATCCTCAACCTGTTAAACGGGTGAATCGCAAAGAAATGTGATTTATCCGTTTACCCATTTAAATTATTCTTCATCCAAAAATTAAAAACCTTTGCAAACATTATAAACTAACCTCGAGAAACATAATATACAAATCTGAAACTGCATTTCATGACTCCCCCCCTTTAAGATTTTTAGGCAACACTTTAGTTTAAAGTGTAATTGTTACTCGTTACATGTAATTACTGTAGTAATAACTATAAATGATGCATAATTACGTGCAATTAACCCTAAACCAAAACCTCTTCCTAACCCTAACCCTGTAGTTACAGTATTAAGTAAAAATCTTTTTTTTTTTTTTTTTTTTTTTAATTTAACAGTCAGACATACATACAAACAAACCAAAATAGTGCAGTAGTGAGCAATCTTGTAAATCCATAATTCCAGCAGTGGCAAGAGTGATTTAAGTGTTTGATCTAAGTGTGTAAGTGAGCGTGTATGAGCGTGGGTATGTGCGTGTGTACACAAAGTAACCATTTATTAGGGCCCAAGCCCTGAAAGGGCGAAGGCCCTATTGTTTTCCTTGGGATTATTAGGGCCCAAGCCCTGAAAGGGCGAAGGCCCTATTGTTTTCCTTGCGATTATTTTTCTTCTCTATTATTATAATAATTATTATTTTACTACCTTTTGGGCACTTTTGGGGCCCTTAACGTGCTCGAAAACTCTTGAAACTTTGCACACGGGTCAGAACCCGCGGCCATCAGAGCCGGGCTGAAGCTGGTACCTGGGCGTGGCAGGGGGGCTCGTCAGCGCCCCCTGGAACGGGGTCCGAACACTCGGTCCATAACTCAAACACGCTTGCATGTAATAATATGAAACTCGGTACACATGTTGATCTCATCGTTTCATCTATACCTCGCGCTCTTACTTTTTACCCCAGCCCAACAGGAAGTCGGCTATTGAGGTTTGTTTGTAAAACGCTCGCAATGGTATTTGAAATACTCCTCCTAGAGCTTTGATCCACATTCGACGAAACTCGGTCAGCGTGAAGTCAAGACATTGAGGATGAAAGTTTGCGAGGGGATTTTTGATATCTCGAACGGTTTGGCCGTGGCGAGGAAACGAAATCATGGCGAGAAACGTGAAACAGGAAGTTTGTTATAACTTCAGCATACATTAACTGATCTTGATGAAACTTCAGCAGTATGTTCGCTGTAAGAGGACGATCACATGGATGTGACTATTGTGAGTCAAAGTTATAGCGCCACCAACTGGCAGCAGGAAGTGTGTCACTTTCAAAATGCTTTGATATCACCCTTTTATTTTTACCCGATTTGCTTCAAACTTCATATGTATAATGTAAACATACGGCAGATGTAGACCTGTGAATGGATTCTTGATATCTTTGAAGATGTTGCCGTGGCGACGCATCAAACTTTACCCTTCTTTTAGGATGCTTTTAGGATGCTTTTGAGACCCTTAGCATGCTTCAAAATGCATGAAACTCGACAGACACATCACATTTATTAGCCAGTAGACACGTGCAATGTTTCAGAAACGGGCGTGGTGAGGGCTCAGTAGCGCCACCTTTTGACAAAAGTAGGGTTGTTAGTTTTATCTACAGTTACAAAAATCGGTATGTATATTGTACTCCTCGAGCCGGACAACTTTCTAATTGACACTCATTAGCTAGGACCCACAGAAAGTCAGATATGTTTGTTTGAATGTGGTCTTGCTTAATCTGAGCCTACATCTCTGTTTTTGCCTGTCTGTGTATGTGTGTGTGTTTGTAGGGGGAGGGGTCTTAACCATTTCACTCCTGTGTGTATGGCCTGCATAAAAAATAAATGCCTTAAGCCTGGTATTTTTTTAAATAAGTTTTTTATTTTTTATAAGTAAAGGCATATAACCAGTTTAATTGTAGTGCATTAATAGTTTTATATAATTAGTTTATTAATTAAATTAACTTGGTCCATAAACTTGATCTGAAAATTTGGTCCATAAATCAAACACACTTGCATGTAATAATATGACTTGAGTGTTAATCACATCATGTTTTCAGTTTGAATTTAAAATATATAAATTATGTAAAAAAAAATAAAGTTGATCCAGCTGGAGCGCAGGCTGAGAATAGCGCTGTCATGACTGGATCACGAGATCATCAGTCATGCCCTCTCATACCTTACGCGCACACCACGCCCACTTACATCAGATCACATCAACATGTCAGCCGGAGGGATAACGAGGGTCGTCGTCGCTTTTGGATTCAAGAATTTCTTACAACAAGATGGCAAAAGAACAGCGCTTTGCAAGACATGCAACGTTAAGATCGCGGACAGTCAGATGACAACCTCCAATTTCGTCCGTCATTTGAAGAGCCATTCTGCCCACTGTGCCCAGTAAGTGCTTGTCAATTTGTTAATGTTATCTGGTTAGCTCGTTCGTAGTTAGCTAGCTAATGTAAGTTAAAGGAGAACTCCGGCGCAAAATTACACATTGTTACCTAGTCAACCGTTATCTGAGATTTGTTTTCATGACTGCCGAATGTAAATAGTTTTATCTATAAAAACAGTTTAGCCTATAAGTGACGTCCGACATTCTGCATATTGTGTTATTTTGTTAAGCCCCACTAAAGGCATAAAAAACTGTAAAGCACAATCAAGTTTTCACACTATATTCCAAGACTTCTAAAGTCATTCAATAGCTTAATGTGTGGTAAAATTAATATTTTAGTCTCTAAGTTAAAGTTAACGGAAAGTCATCTCGCCTCAGTCATTCTCCATGCATCAGCATTAGCGCGTCGCGTTCGGTTGCGACAGTAACACGACGACACTCTCTTCAAGATCAATGTTCCCAATATTATACTTTATTTGTAGATAAGGCATAAAGGTCTATGATTTGCATAAAATGACTATCTTGCTGGAGTGGAGTTTATTGCCCTTTAGAATACACTAAGCATTAGTGCTGCACGATTAATTATATCGCAGTCGTAATAGCGATCTCAAACCTATGCAATTATATAACGCAAAATGCCGCGATTTTATATGAAATAAACAAAGTAGGGCTATTAGCGCAGCATCTCTTCTTTTTTGTCATCCTTTGACTAGTGTTACAAGATCCCCCTCTTATTGGTTCAAATGCCTTTTCGCATTTTGCACGACAAGAAGTGAAAAGCTGCCTGTGAGTGCCCTAGATTAGAATAGATGAGACTCGCATAATGCGCATGCACTGACCGTGTGCCAGCCCAGAATAAACAGTTCTCTTTCGAGCTTGAACGAACAATAGCACACACAATTATGCCAAAATGTGATTTTGTCTAGTATCTTCATAACATAAGAAAAGTCTATGGACGAAAAGAGTTGTGCTATGAGGCGCGTGTGAGATCCGCGTCTCGGCAACGGGTGCTCTTAAAGGGCCAGCAGCGAATAAAGCGTTCTTTCAGTAAAGTTAAAAGAACAAAGGGAAATTAGAAAATTACTCACTGATCTTGAGTAAAGAACTTTTGTAGCTTTAATAAGGATTATTATATATATAATTTATGATTCAGGCAGCGCAGACTGTTTGATAACTTTATTCAATTTCTGTACCTGTTAAGACAGGAAGGGCACAGGTAAATATGTTTTTTATTATGGGTTTATGTGGGGATTGTTTGAAGTTCACTTAATTTAAAAGCTGTTATATATTTTTTTTAAGCATAATAATTTTTTAAAAAGTTGATGGCTTTCAATTGATGGAATCACTGTAATGTTGGTTTGGTTGATGGTTTATTGATCATTATAGGTGTTATCAATCATTTATTGTTGTTGTTGTTTTTAGTTTGAGTTGAGAAATAAACATTAATCTGTGTGTGCATTTTACTTTAGAACCAAGCAAGTTGGACTCATGAAACCATTTTATTATATCGGAGTCGCAAATCGCAATTGCAATATTGGCTCAATAATGGCAATATGACATTTTCCCAAATCGTGCAGCCCTACTAAGCATAGATTATAGATACCATCCCTTCGCTATGTTCTTTTCAATGTGAAGCGTTGCGTGCTGTGACTTGGTGTTGCTTCAAGTGCATCATTCTGCACACGGGATGCGCATGATTGCTTATAATACTTTGGGGAGACAAGGGGGCGTGGCCTAAGGGAATAGCACTCGTGATGTTAAGTGATGTTACCCCGCCATCGCTGATACAACCTTTAGCAGTCATGTTTTTGCTTCTTGAGAGAGAGAGAAAGTGTGTGTGTGTGTGTGAGCAATGGCGGTTCTAGGCGGGGCCTGGGGGGGCCAGTGCCCCTGCGACAACAAGCTTGGACCCCCTTGTGGCCCCCTAAATGTGGAGTCAGTGTGAAATATTTTTTTATAGTGTGTCACGCATTGAGCATGACAGTCACTCGTTTCAGTCTTTTGTCTCACACTCCCGTCACACATTGTATTTCTCATGCGGAAAAACTATTAATAATATATTTAATATACGCAATTTCTCTGGCCGCGCCGCTCTCACGTGAGAATCAAGCGCGTCTCGCCTGGAGTTCAGCAGTCGACCCTGCTACGCATCAGCCAATCAAAAAAAGAGAAGTGCTACTACATTGGTTGTTAGTTTTATCTACAGTTACAAAAATCGGTATATACATTGTACTCCTCAAGCCGTACAACTTTCTAATACATAGTCATTAGCTCGGACCAAGAGGAAGTCAGATATTTTGGTCTGAATATGGTGAGCCTCTCTCTGAGCCTACGTCCCTGTATGGCAAGCCCTTTTAACATTTAAAAGCTAAGTTTGCCTGTCCGGAATTAACATTGTAGATATCAACAACGTCTTTCTGTCTATTCGTAATTACATTTTGGATAGTTTGTATTATCATTTAAGATATCTGTAACATAATTGTGACTAGTCGAAATGACAGAGTATGGCAAGCCGTTTTAACATTTAATCATAAAAGGGCCAAAGCCTTCGGCACCGCCACCCGGGTGCATTTAGGTAACTAAAGGAACCGGGGTTGCGGTGCCACCGGCTTGGGCCCGCCATCGCTGCTCGCAGCTATATTTATTCTTTAGTTAGGGCCCAAGCCCTGAAAGGGCGAAGGCCCTATTGTTTTCCTAACGATTATTATTATTATTATTATTTATACGACTATTTGGGCACTTTTGGGGCCCTTAACATGCTCAAAAACTCTTGAAACTTTGCACACGGGTCAGAATCCGCGGCCATCAGGGCCGGGCTGAAGATGGTACCCGGGCGTGGCAGGGGGGCTAGACAGCGCCCCCTGGAACGGGGTCCGAAAACTTGGTCCATAAATCAAACACGCTTGCATGTAATAATATGAAACTCGGTGCACATATAGATCTCATCGTTCATATATACCTCAAACTATTACTTTTTACCCCAGCCCAACAGGAAGTTGGTTATTTAGGGTTGTTCATAAAACACTCGCAATGGAATTTGAAGTACTCCTCCTAGAGAATTCAAACACACGGCACGAAACTCGGTCAGCATGAAGTCAAGGCATTGAGGATGAAAGTTTGCGAGGGGATTTTTGATATTTCGAACGGTTTGGCCGTGGCGAGGAAACGAAATTATGGCGAGAATCGTGAAACAGGAAGTGTGTCAGAACTTCAGCATACATTAACTGATCTTGATGAAACTTCAGCAGTGTGTTCGCTGTAAGAGGACGATCACATGGATGTGAATATTGTGAGTCAAAGTTATAGCGCCACCAACTGGCAGCAGGAAGTGTGTCACTTTCAAAATGTTTTGAAATCACCCTCTTATTTTTACCCGATTTGCTTCAAACTTAATCTGTATAATGTAAATACATAGCAGATGAAGACCTGTAAATGGATTCTTGATATCTTTGATACTGTTGCCGTGGCAACGCATCAAACTTTAAAATTCTTTTTTTTGATGATTTTGATACTCTTAGCGGCTTTTGGGGCCCTTTACGGGTTTGAAAACTCTTGAAACTTTGCACACAGGTCAGATCCCACAGCCATCTGAGCCGGGCTGAAGATGGTACCTGGGTGTGGCAGGGGGGCTAGACAGCGCCCCCTGGAACGGGGTCCGAACACTTGGTCCATAAATCAAACACGCTTGAATGTAATAATATGAAACTCGGTACACATGTTGATCTCATCGTTTCATCTATACCTCACACTCTTACTTTTTACCCCAGCCCAACAGGAAGTCGGCTATTGAGGTTTGTTTGTAAAACGCTCGCAATGGAATGTGCAATACTCCTCCTAGAGAATTCAAACACACGGCACGAAACTCGGTCAGCATGAAGTCAAGGCATTGAGGATGAAAGTTTGCGAGGGGATTTTTGATATCTCGAACGGTTTGGCCGTGGCGAGGAAACGAAATTATGGCGAGAAATGTGAAACAGGAAGTGTGTTATAACTTCAGCATACATTAACTGATCTTGATGAAACTTCAGCAGTGTGTTCGCTGTAAGAGGACGATCACATGGATGTGACTATTGTGAGTCAAAGTTATAGCGCCACCAACTGGCAGCAGGAAGTGTGCCACTTTCAAAATGCTTTGAAATCACCCTTTTATTTTTACCCGATTTGCTTCAAACTTAATCTGTATAATGTAAATATACGGCAGATGTAGACCTGTGAATGGATTCTTGATATCTTTTAAACTGTTGCCGTGGCAACGCATCAAACTTTACCATTCTTTTAGGATGCTTTTGAGACCCTTAGCATGCTTCAAATCGCATGAAACTCGACAGACACATCACATTTATTAGCCAGTAGACATGTGCAAAGTTTCAGAAACGGGCGTGGTGAGGGCTCAGTAGCACCACCTTTTGACAAAAGTGGGGTTGTTAGTTTTAACTAGAGTTACAAAAATCGGTATGTATATTGGACTCCTCGAGCCGGACAACTTTCTAATTGACACTCATTAGCTAGGACCCACAGAAAGTCAGATATCTTTGTTTGAATGTAAAGAAAATCTTAGAATTTTGCCAGTCTCTCAGTGTCTCTCTGTGTGAGTGAGAGGAGGGGCGCCTGTCAGGTTAATTTTAACCCTTTATTTGCTGTGTGCGACTTCTCTGGCATTTTCGGGGGCCTTAACATCCTCTAAAACTCTTGAAACTTTGCACACGGGTCAGAACCCATGGCCATCAGGGCCGGGCTGAAGCTGGTCATCGGGCGTGGCAGGGCGGCTCGACAGCGCCCCCTGGACTGGGATTCGAACATTTGTCCATAAATCAAACACACTTGCGTGAATTAATATGAAACTCGGTACAATTATAGATCACATCAGGCCAAACAACTTTCGTGCTCTAAGTTTTACGACAATTAAAATGGAAGTTGAGAATTATGGGTTGTTTGAATAGTTGTCCTAGGAGAAATACATCAAATTACAACGCATGTGTTTACCAATCACAACCAAACTCGGTGTGCAAGAAGTCAAGACATTGAGGATGAAAGTTTGTGAGGGGATTTTTGATATCTCAAATGGTTTGGCCGTGGCGAGGAAACGAAATTATGGCGAGAAACGTGAAACAGGAAGTGTGTTATAACTTCAGCATACATTAACATATCTTGATGAAACTTCATCAGTGTGTTCGCTGTAAGAGGACGATCACATGGATGTGACTATTTCGAGTCAAAGTTATAGCGCCACCAACTGGCAGCAGGAAGTGTGTCACTTTCAAAATGCTTTGAAATCAACCTCTTATTTTTACTCGATTTGCTTCAAACTTCATCTGTATAATGTAAATACATGGGAGATGAAGACCTGTGAATGGATTCTTGATATCTTTGATACTGTTGCCGTGGCAACGCATCAAACTTTAAAATTCTTTTTTTTTGATGATTTTGAGACTCTTAATGGCTTTTGAGGCCCTTAACGGGTTTGAAAACTCTTGAAACTTTGCACACAGGTCATATCCCACAGCCATCAGGCCCGGGCTGAAGATGGTACCTAGGCGTGGCAGGGGGGCTAGACAGCGCCCTCTGGAACGGGGTCCGAAAACTTGGTCCATAAATCAAACACGCTTGCATGTAATAATATGAATGAAAAACTTCATCTGTATAATGTAAACAGATGAAAAACTTCATCTGTATAATGATGAAAAACAGATGAAAAACTTCATCTGTATAATGTAAACATACGGTAGATGTAGACCTGTGAATGGATTCTTGATATCTTTTAAACTGTTGCCGTGGCAAAGCTTCAAACTTTGAAATTATTTTAGGATGCTTTTGAGACTCTTAGCATGCTTGAAATTGCATGAAACTCAACAGACACATCACATTTATTAGCCAGTAGACATGTGCAAAGTTTCAGAAACGGGCATGGTGCAGGGACTAAATAGCGCCACCTTTTGACAAAAGTGGGGTTGTTATTTTTATCTACAGTTACAAAAATCGTTATATACATTGTACTCCTCAAGCCAGACAACTTTCTAATTCATAGTCATTAGCTCAGACCAAGAGGAAGTCAGATATTTTGGTTTGAATATGGTGAGACTCTCTCTGAGCCTACGTCCGTGTATGGCAAGCCCTTTTAACATTTAAAAGCTAAGTTTGCCTATCCGGAAATTAACATTGTAGATATCAACAATGTCTTTCTGTCTAGTCGTAATTACATTTTGGATAGTTTGTATTATCATTTAAGATATCTGTAACATAATTGTGACTAGTCAAAATGACAGACTATGGCAAGCCGTTTTAACATTTAATCATGAAAGGGCCAAAGCCTTCGGCACCGCCACCCCGGTGCCTTTAGGTAACTAAAGGAGCCGGGGTTGCGGTGCCACCGGCTTGGGCCCGCCATCGCTGCTCGCAGCTATATTATTATTATTATTTTGCTACCTTTTGGGCACTTTTGGGGCCCTTAACGTGCTCGAAAACTCTTGAAACTTTGCACACGGGTCAGAACCCGCGGCCATCAGAGCCGGGCTGAAGATGGTACCCGGGCGTGGCAGGGCAGCTCGTCAGCGCCCCCTGGAACGGGGTCCGAACACTTGGTCCATAACTCAAACACGCTTGTATGTAATAATATGAAACTCGGTACACACGTTGATCTCATCGTTTCATCTATACCTCGCGCTCTTACTTTTTACCCCAGCCCAACAGGAATTTGGCTATTGAGGTTTGTTTGTAAAACGCTCGCAATGGAATGTCAAATACTCCTCCTAGAGCTTTGATCCACATTCGACGAAACTCGGTCAGCGTGAAGTCAAGACATTGAGGATGAAAGTTTGCGAGGGGATTTTTTATATCTCGAACGGTTTGTCCGTGGCGAGGAAACGAAATCATGGCGAGAAACGTGAAACAGGAAGTGTGTTATAACTTCAGCATACATTAACTGATCTTGATGAAACTTCAGCAGTGTGTTCGCTGTAAGAGGACGATCACATGGATGTGACTATTGTGAGTCAAAGTTATAGCGCCACCAACTGGCAGCAGGAAGTGTGTCACTTTCAAAATGCTTAGATATCACCCTTTTATTTTTACCCGATTTGCTTCAAACTTCATATGTATAATGTAAACATACGGCAGATGTAGACCTGTGAATGGATTCTTGATATCTTTGAAACTGTTGCCGTGGCGACGCATCAAACTTTACCCTTCTTTTAGGATGCTTTTAGGATGCTTTTGAGACCCTTAGCATGCTTCAAATTGCATGAAACTCGACAGACACATCACATTTATTAGCCAGTAGACATGTGCAAAGTTGCAGAAACGGGCGTGGTGAGGGCTCAGTAGCGCCACCTTTTGACAAAAGTGGGGTGGTTAGTTTTAACTAGAGTTACAAAAATTGGTATGTATATTGTACTCCTCGAGCCGGACAACTTTCTAATTGACACTTATTAGCTAGGACCCACAGAAAGTCAGATATTTTTGTTTGAATATGGCCACTCTGAGCCTTTGGCTGGCTGGCTGGCTGGCTGTCTGTGTGTGTGTGTGTGTGTGTGTGCAGGGGGAGGGGGCTTAACCATTTCACTGCTGTGTGTATGACCTGCATAAAGAAAATACATTTCTCAAGCCTGGTATTTTTTAAATAAGTTTTTATTTTTATTTTTTATAAGTAAAGGCATATAACTAGTTTAATTGTAGTGAATTGACAATAGTTTTATATAATTAGTTTATTAATCAGATTAACTTGGTCAATAAACTTGGTCTGAAAATTTGGTCCATAAATCAAACACACTTGCATGTAATAATATGAAACTTGGTACACATATAGATCTCATCGTTTCATATATACTTCACACTCTTACTTTTTACCCCAGCCCAACAGGAAGTTGGCTATTTAGGGTTGTGTTTAAAACACATGCAATGTAATTTAAATTATTGCTCCTAGAGCACTGAACCAAATTCGACGAAACTCGATCAGCGTGAAGTCAAGACATTAAGGATGAAAAAGTGCCACGGGATTTTTGATATCTCGAACGGTTTGGCCGTGGCGAGGAAACGAAATTATGGCGAGAAACATGGAACAGGATGTGTGTTATAACTTCAGCATACATTAACTGATCTTGATGAAACTTCAGCAGTGTTTTCGCTGTAAGAGACCGATCACATGGATGTGACTATTGTGAGTCAAAGTTATAGCGCCACCAACTGGCAGCAGGAAGTGTGTCACTTTCAAAATGCCGTGGCAACGAAACAAACTTTAACATTATTTTTTGATGCTTTTGGGACTCTTAGCTTGCTTGAAATTGCTTGAAACTCAACAGATACATCACATTTATTAGCCAATAGACATGTGCAACTATGGCAAAAGATTAAAGTAATGTCAAAAAAGTAAACACTAAAAGCCTCATATCTTCTAAAAATGTAATTATACATCATTTGTTTCTAAATTAAATTATACAAATATTATAACTTCCCCAATTTTTCCTTTTTTTTCATTTAAGAATTGTGTTTACGTTCAAAAACAGCCAGAATTGTTGTAAAATTCATAAAAAAATAATAATCTGAGTCATACGTAGTGCTATACTGCCCTCTTGTGTTCAATATCAGGTAGGCCTATTGTGTATATTCCCACCGGTTAATCAACGTGTGACTCCGCTGGGACTTGGGAGCTTTTAAATCGCTTACTTAAAACCGAAAGTCAAAATACGGATGTCCGCACAAGACATTAATGGTGTGGAGTAGAGCGAGCATTTTAAATAAATTCCTATTAAGTAGGATTGAACTAAACAGAAAGAATGTTCACTCTGTTCTGCTGGTTCCTCGCTGGTGGATCATATGATTACTTTGTCATAATCTATGACAAAAATGCTATTATAAACCATATTAATAATAGATAATACACATTGCTCTTATTTTTGAAAAATACATTCATGAAAAACAAGATAACAAAAATCATTAAAAAAAAATATAGCCATGGCTGCTATAAAGCAACATATAATTGAAAGGCAATTAATAATCTGTCATTACGTCACTGCATTATGATATTACGGCTCCAATACGGTGCAGCACAAAGCACTTATGTGCATCCCGAGCGGAGAATGATGTGCTTGAAGCCACATGAAGTTACAGCGCATTGAGTCCGTATTGAAAAGTTCAAAGCACAAAGGAAATACATATTTATGAACAGTGTATTATACATTATCTATCTATGCAATAGTTTATTGAGCCTTTTCTTTTAAAGGTTTTAAATTTCAGTTACTGTGTGCGTGAAGAACAATTATAGTGCTCTGACTCTAGTGATGTGATCTAACCGACAGCGTCCGACACCCGGTAGAAAGTAACACGATTAAGTTACAGCAATAAAGTCCAGCAAGAAAAAGTTTCTTCATTCGAAAATATAGACCTTTAGACCTTTATCTTAAAGATCCAGTATAATAGGATTAACATTGAATCATTGAAGATCGTTTCATCATTGACTGTAACCGAATGTGACGTGCTGTTTGAATGCTGAATGGAGAATGACTGACAGGCGCAGAGAGGGAAAAGTTTGTGTTCTTGAATTTAATGACTTAAATATTAATTTCTATATCACATAATAGCTTCAGAACACTAATAATACAGTACACAAAAACTTTATGGTACTTTAGAAAGTTTTTGTGCCTTTGTGCCTAACAGAATAGTATATGCACAATATAGAATTTGAATCAGCCTCGTCAAAGATGGCAGTGTCAGAGCCGATACCGATCCTGAGTATCTAATCGGCGCACTTCTTTTCAACAGTCAAATTGAAATTGAAATTGCTTGAAACTCAACAGATACATCACATTTATTAGCCAGTAGACGTGCAAAGTTTCAGAAACGGGCAATGTGCAAGGACTAAATAGCGCCACCTTTTGACAAAAGTGGGGTTGTTAGTTTTATCTACAGTTACAAAAATCGGTATATACATTGTACTCCTCAAGCCGGACAACTTTCTAATACATAGTCATTAGCTCGGACCAAGAGGAAGTCAGATATTTTGGTTTGAATATGGTGAGCCTCTCTCTGAGCCTACGTCCCTGTATGGCAAGCCCTTTTAACATTTAAAAGCTAAGTTTGCCTGTCCGGAATTAACATTGTAGATATCAACAACGTCTTTCTGTCTATTCGTAATTACATTTTGGATAGTTTGTATTATCATTTAAGACATCTGTAACATAATTGTGACTAGTCGAAATGACAGAGTATGGCAAGCCGTTTTAACATTTAATCATAAAAGGGCCAAAGCCTTCGGCACCGCTACCCGGGTGCCTTTAGGTAACTAAAGGAACCGGGGTTGCGGTGCCACCGGCTTGGGCCCGCCATCGCTGCTCGCAGCTATATTTATTTATTACCATTGTCCTTACCATCACTCCCCACTACCACCATACTGCCCATATTGTTTTTGTAGATTTTTATTTCCATCCTTCCTCCTATGTAACAATTGCCATTGTCAATCCTGTACAAAATATGATTATATAATAATATAATATAAGACCACCTTCCCCCATATCTCATCAGTCCCTATCTTTTCCTATTTTTCTGTTTTTTTTTTTTGTTTTTTGTTTTTTGTTTTTGTGTGTTATGTGCAATGTCTAAAGTGCATTAAAAGAGGGAGTACAGTGCGAGAATGTCTCAAATTGGGCCAGAGATGCTGTCCCGTTGAAACTACTTCTCGCCTGTCTTGCCTGCCTTGATGTTTGCGATGTTTTTCCAAATATACTTATTCTTTTTTTTTTTTTTTTTTTTTTTTTTCCTTTTCTATGTTGTGGTGCATTAAAAACCCATGAAAAGATAAGGGGGAAGTTATTGCATTAGTGATGACAATGACGCTTAATTCTAGTTCTACATTCTAATTCTACAGCATTGACAATGGCAATATTGATGATAATAATAATAATAATAGTAGTAATAATAATAATAATAAATGACAATGATGATGGCAGTGGTGATCACAACGGTGAGAGCAAAAGACAGCAACAACAGCAATTACAACAATGAAACAACAAAAAATAAAATAAAAGTGAAAATAGTAATCATAACAGTGACAGTAAAGATATCAATAACAATGATGACAAAAACAAGTTCGAACAACTAAAATGCACAAATATTCGTGGGTTGGTTATAGTCTGAGTTAAGAACAGAGAAGGGATTCATAGCTGTAAGAGGTCAGAAAGTGTTGGACGGTAGAGGTCAGTTTCAGATGTGTAATTATGAAGGGGAGATGCGAGTTCCATTGCAATGAAGTCTGTAATACGATTTTTCCAAATGTTAATGTGTAATTTATTTCTGGTTTTCCAGTTCATGAGGATAGTTTTCTTGGCGATGGTTAGTGCTATGAGGAGTATTTTAGAGTTTATAGTTTTAAGTAAAAATCTTAATGACCCAAAACTTTTATTTATTTAAATAATTAAATTCTGTCATGTACTCACACTCATGTTGTTCCAAACCTTGAAAACTTTTGTTCATTTTTTGGAACACAAATGAATGTTTTTAATAAAATCTGAGTGATTCAACACACACATCAGTTATGATAACAGAAGCATAAGTATGCTTGCTTGAGGTGCGAGAACCAATGAAGTAAATTATCGTGTGTTACCAATGAGATTTGTTCTTTTGTTTGTCCACTGATCAATATTTATATGTGAATAAAAGCCTAAATTCAATCTGTTCATCATATAAAGCGATTGTGTCTTTTCAGAAAATTTAGACTAAACCGCTCATATGGATGAACTCTTTATGAACTTTTTGAAGTGTCAAAGTGGTAGTGACGTAGACTATCAATAGAGAGTACAGAACTGGCTCAGATTTGATTAAAATAACTTTGTGTTCTGATGATGAGCGGAAGTCGTACAAGTTTTTAGGGTGAGTAAATGACAAATTAGGGTGAGTAAATGACGAATTTCAATTGCTGGCTCCTTTTGTTTGTAAAAATATCTACTGAATTTGTAGCAAACTGACATTTTGGAATATTACAAAAACAAAACAAAAAAATTAAATGAATATGTATTTACCTTTTAAATACTTTTTAGAAACAAGCTTAGATACTTTATAAAAAACTTAATTAATTAAGTCTTTGAATGTAGGAGACTCCTCTTTGTTTGTTTTTTTTAACCCAGTATATGGAAACATATTAACCCGTTCACTTGGAAGAACGTCTAAAACATTATACATGTTTTTGTTTTTTTTAACCCAGTATATTATAACTTGGTAGAAAGTGTAAAACATTATTGCACTGTGTTCAGCTCTTTGTGTAGGTCACAGTCACAAAGATTAAGTTGTGATTGTTGCTCAGGATGTGGGCATGTGGTTGAGGATTTGTGCCAATTGCATCATGATGCAAGCTGAAATGCAAGCTTTCTCAAACCTGATTCAGTTTATCTGTATAAATATTGCATTATAATAAAAACTGCTTGGTTTACAAACCTTAAAGCTATCCACAAGTTTCCTACGTCCCATGAGGCCTTGCGTCAAAAGTGGGTGCGTCTTCCAGTTTGAAGTAAACAAGCGAGACGTGACACTCATTCATTCATTCGACTATCGATTAATCATTAATATTTATACTAAAATGTATTATTTAATTTGTTTAACTTTTTAGCAATTAAAAATGCAATGAAAATACAAAAATATGGCATGTTTTTCCATGATGAGTTCTTTATTACAAGATCAACTTGTGACGGTTAAACTGAATGTTTGGTTATGGCTAAAGTTTAAAATATGCGCTGAGCTGCTCTGAAATCTGCAGCTTCGAGCCAGCGTTTCTTTAAACAGAGACCCTCGTTTGTTCCTAAATAATAATAAAAAAGAATGATATTATATAAAACCGAAATCGTGATACTGTGAAGTGTTTCCTGTGTGTCATTCATATTCTGAATGTGTTGCTTCACAGTAGCCTTTACTTAAAATCTTTAGTCCAAGATTGTTGGTTAATAAAATTTGCCACTGAATTAGTTTAGTCCAGTTATAGGCCTATGTACAACCGCGAACAGCACATGTTGTCCCTGAGCTCCGTAACGACATCTTTCTTAAAGGTTTGCGAATTAGTTTAAATAGTAAAACATTATCCGAAAAACACCTAGCCTCTTCGCTAAATCACACAAAATACCATTGGTATGCTGCTTCCGCCGCCTGACTGGAAGGTGCACACACTTTATTTTTTACAGTAGTGCCCCCCGGAAACGGGTGGATAATTGCTAGGCAGTTTTCATCACTGATGTCATTCATCTCCATGGAACAATTCTGAGACACTCTTGACTGGCTGGCTCTTCCTCTTTGGGCAGTTGTGGCCTAATGGTTGGAGAGTCAGGCTTGTAAGTTAAAGGATTAATTCACTTTTTAAAATAAAACTTTTGCTGATAATTTACTCACCCCCTTGTCATCCGTGATGTCCATGTCTTTCTTTCTTCAGTCGAAAAGAAATTACGGTTTTTGATGAAAACATTCCTTGATTTTTCTCCATATAATGACCTTCAATGGGAACCAATGAACGATTTCAGTGTAAACTGAGACTGTTCAAAGGTCTTTAAATGATTCCAGATGAATTAATAGGGGTCTTATCAAGCGAAACAATCACTCATTTAATAAATAAATAACAAAGTTTAAGTTTTATAAGCTCAAATGCTTGCCTTCCTCTGTTCTGTAACGCACGTTTGTGACTCTCCTGTTCGAACTCATTCATCAAAATGAACAAATCTTTTTTTTCCCAGTCATTTGGTTCATTCAACGAACGAAACAAACGAATTGACTCAGAAAAAGATTTGTTCATTTTTGATGAACGAGTTCAAACAGGAGAGTTACTAACGTTATAAAACTTTGTTATTTATTAAATGAGCGATTGTTTCGCTTGATAAGACCCTTATTCATTGTTTGGAATCGTTTAAAGTCCTTTGAACAGTTTGAAGTTTGCACTGAAACTGTCTTTTGGACCTTGAACCGTTTGGTTCCCAGTAAAGTGTATTATGTGGAGAAAAATGCTGGAATGTTTTCATCAAAAACCTTAATTTCTTTTCGAAGAAGAAAGAAAGACATGGACATCTTGGATGACATGGGAGTGAGGAAATTATCAACAAAAGGTTTTTTTAAAGTGAACTACTCCTTCAACCTGAAGGCTGCAGGTACATCTGACATTCATATTAGGTGACCTATTGCACAACAGGTGCACATTTCCAAAATACATAAACAAAACTACACACAATGAATAAAACAATGACACAGACTATAATTAAAGGTACAAATGTAACAAAGATTTCCAAAAGGTTTGTGCCAAGTCTCTCAACCGCAATAAACACTATCTTTCAAAAGTTTAGGGTAGGTAAGAATTTTTTTTAAAAAAAATATTTTTTGACAGTGTGTTTTTGAAGTCTTTTATGCTCACCAAGGCTATATTTATTTGATTAAAAAAATGTAGTAAAAAACAGTAATACTGCGAGCAGGAGATGATACAATTTAAAATAAGTGTTTCTATTGTAATATATTTGTAAAATGTGATTTATTCATGTAATTCCTGAATTTTCAGCAGCTATCATTCATAAATCATTCTAAAATCATTCTTATCACAGCAAAAAAATATATATATATTTTTGTGGGAACCGTGATGCATCTTTTTCTATGATTTTTTTGTTGAATAGAAATTTCAAAAGGACAGCATTTATTTGAAATGGAAAGCTTTTGTAACAATGTTAATGTATTTACTGTCACTTTTGATCAATTTAATGCATTTTGTTGAATAAAAATATTCATTTATTTTAATAAAATTAACTTGAATCTTGCACTGTAGAGCATTTGGAAACCAAACATGGATAACTTGCCATTGTAACAAGCCTATGCAGTTCACAGTAATAATAATAATTTCAATGTTTAATTTGAGGATATTTTTCCACTTTTGTATCTTAAACTGTTTTTATTCCCAGTGTTGGGTCACCACAAAATTGAATGCGTCCCAAAAAAAAAAAAAAACAGTGTCTCTGAGATGTGCCTTCTCCATTGTAGTTATACTTTTCACCACTTGAGGTCAGACGTGGACAGGTTTTCAGTTGCATAGAGGATTTGTGCAGTTTTGAATCCTCCTTCCTGTATTACAGTTTTACATCAGTCACATGACTTCTAAAGTATCTGTGTTTGCTTCAGATTTTGCAGAATCTGGTTGGTACAGCTCTCATTGTCCTGGTGGCTGTTGGTTTCAAGACTAAACTGGCGGCCCTCACCCTGGTCATCTGGCTGCTGGCCATCAACGTGTACTTCAATGCTTTCTGGACCATACCAACCTACAAGCCCATGCACGACTTCCTCAAGTACGACTTCTTCCAGACCACATCAGTGATCGGTGGCCTCTTGCTGATAGTAGCACTAGGTCCAGGTGGAGTGTCCATGGATGAAAAGAAGAAGGATTGGTGAGACGGGACTGAACTCAAAACGGCTCACTCGCTCGCTCTGTAGTTTGCCCTTTGGCAATTCTTTTCTGTGCAGTTATCACACAAAGCAGGTACACTACTTAGAGAGGAAAGAGCCAATTGAGACGTGGCCTCACAAAAACACCCAAGGACCAACAGAATGACCTGCTCTCCACTTCCCATGCACTGTCTATGTTTTCATCTTGCGTGCTTACTGAATTATTTCTACCAGCACTTTTAGACATATTAGGTTATCATATTTATTTTCTAAGGTTCAGGTCAGTTTCTGTTATTTGACAACCCCCTTGAAAATCTGGAACATCCATGTTATAAAAGCTGCGACCACGTTGAACGAATAACAAATTCATCTAATGTACTATTTTCTCTGCCTTTTTATTTCGGTGCCAATTGCAAGTCAGTGTACCAAAGACGCATCCTCAGAGATAAACTTCATATTGCCTTCGAGTTCATTTAAGCCATTTCAGTTAATAACAAAATGAATTTGAAGTAAAATGGAGTGTCGATGTCATTGAGTTTATTCATGGGTCAGCTCAGACTTCAACTGATATCGTTGCTGTGTTGAAAATTACTGCACACTGGGTATTTTATGTGTCAAGTCAAGTCATCCTCATTTATATAGCGTTTTTAACAATGTAGATTGTTTCAAAGCAGCTTTACAGAGATAAACCATTTAAGGTAACAGAGATTGGTTTGGTTTATAGCGGTTCTTGACTAATGTTATTTTCCAGCTAAAGTTAGTTTCGATTCATTTCCATTGAAATGATCATTTGTTAGTAAATTAGGGGCCACTAACCGTTCTCTCTAAACAGACTTTAAATGTGAACCTGTGATAAACGCTGATGCCGTTCACATGCGCATGATGAATTGATTCTTATGTGCGCTTGAATATAATTGTGTAGGTTTGTAATTCCCTACAAACCATGCCTAAACAAACTACTTGTCTTGCCTGGAAAAGTCAATGGTATGCATCAATCTCTCCCTCTCAGCAGGCAAAACAATAGTTTGCAAAGCGAGATTCTAATTCATAAACATTTTTTACCATTTCAAAGTAGATAAACGTAAAGATGAAATGTTTAATGGCCATTTGAAAAATGCTTGTTTACCATTCTAAAGATTAATTGGCTTTTCATGCTCCTGTAGCGAGCTGTTAGTTTGTTATCGTGTTTGCTGTCTCTTGTCAGGTCACTTTAAAGTTTACAACCGGTGAATTATAGTGTTTCTCAAAACAAGCAGAGAGTTAGATGAGAATATTGATGCCTTGTGGTTTGTCAGACTCTGTTTAACCTCTTTGTACAAAAAAAAAAAAGAAATAACTGAAAAAATATTGATTTTCTAAGTGTTTTAAATATTTGTTTTGACATATAAAGGGAAAAGAAAAAATGTCAGTTGTTTATTTTTTTTTTTATATAGTTAACCATTTTTTTTTATGAGTAACCAACAATAAAATGTAGTGATATTCAAAAAGCAAAACATTTTTTTGCCTACATGACATGGGGGGGAAAAGAATGGTCACTGAAGGTGGTAGTCTGGACATATTTATGTTCAAGCTGTTCTATATGATTAAAACTGTAGTCATCATTTCCATGTCTCCAAACCTTCACAAACGGCAGAAATTATGATGTCAAGACGGAAGTCAAAGGAAACAATTTCCCCAAACATTCAGCACAGAAAATGTGGCCAGATTTATATAGGTCTAAATTATTTATTGCTTCAATAATACTTGGCATGATGTTATATATTGCATGAATGCATTTTGAAGTAAATAGAATATATGGAGGAAATCCTCTGTTTATTAGTCATTTTTATCTTTTTAGACGTTTGCGGAGAGAGAACATTTTGTCTGTCCTACCGAAACAACGGTATCTATGATTTTGTGTTTTGGACTGAAATTTAAGATATTAAGTAGCCTACCACCGGGAGAACCTTACAGGACCACAGAACTTCCATTGGTCTATGATCGCCTGTACTTGCAGAGCCTTAAGGTGATTTGATTTCCATATTATAAACGCAACTCTTAGAAGAAAATGTTCAAAAGCGCTACGTATTTGGAACCCCTAAAATGCAATGCATTTGAATGATCACAAAATTCAAGATATGGGGGTTAAAAAATGTAGCCTAATTAATCAATATCACACGAAGACTGCCATTTAATTTTTTCTCATCCAAAAATCAGCATGATTAAAATGTGATATTAAGTTACTACAACAGTAATAAACATTAATTTAATTACAACTACAAAATGTTGCAGAATAATGCAATATGAATGAATAATAGCTTATAAAGAACCTTTGTGCCAAAAGGGTTCTTTTCTTGTCATCATCTTTTCTTTTTTTTTTCTTTTTTAAATAAAAGGTTTTTTGCATTTTGCAGTTGAGTAAAGAACCCTATGATGCTACATATGAAGAGTTCAGATGCAAAAGCCTCTAAGTGCCATTTGAAATTTTCTTCTAAAATGATCATTTTTATCAAGCTTGTATATTTAAGTTCAGTAATTTCACTTAAATGGTCATTTAAGTGAAATTACTGAACTTAAATATACAAGCTTGATAAAAATTGTCATTTTAGAAGAAAATTTCAAATGGCATTTAGAGGCTTTTGCATCTGAACTCTTCATATGAAGAGTTCAGATGCAAAAGCCTCTAAATGCCATTTGAAATTTTCTTCTTTAATGATGATTTTTATCAAACTTGTATATTTAAGTTCAGTAATTTCACTTAAATAACAATTAATAGGTAATTATCATTGCCATTTAAGTGAAATCACCAAACTTAAATATACAAGTTTGATAAAAATCATCATTAAAGAAGAAAATTTCAAATGGCATTTAGAGGCTTTTGCATCTGAACTCTTCATATATAGAACCCTTTTTTTCTAAGAGTGCGTGATGATTGTGTGTGTGTTGGAGACGTAAAATCACTAACTACTTGTCCGCTTTAGTTTGATCAAGTTAAAAAGAATCTTAACACAAGGAAATAAAACGGAAATCTTACTAATGTAAGACTGATAATAACTGGTGTTGCAAATGTAAATATCTAAAGGAGGTTTATTTATTTATTTATTTATTTATTTTTTAAAAATTTCCCCCGGAAATTTTGCTTCTATGGGCTCTATGCACGGCGTTATTTCCGGTGAAGGATTAAGGATGCTCGAACTTCCGCCGATCATAGAGTCCAATGCAATACCGAGAATTTATATTGAATTTTATACTCCATGGTTATACTAATGAAACGTTAGTCACAAAAACAGATAAAACAGACACCCCTCGTTGTGTTTAATGCTTCTTTTTAAAATTATATTAAATAAACATAACTATATATAAAATTACATCTAAACGTATGTACGTTTCGTTTCAAAGACCTCCGCTTTAATCTCCACAACCGGAAATGGACGAGCATCCTTACGTCAAATGCGGAACTTATGGCTCTGGCCCATTCCAATGAACATGGCGCGAACATAACGTTACATTCCTGAGGATAAGCAGTAGAGGACGCCAAAGCTGTTTCTAAAGACTAGTTGCTTCAAACCATTTCCTTGGGTGATTTTTAATCTTCTTGTGGCGCTTATAGATTCAGTCAAGTCGCAAGTCTTCGAATAAGGTATTTTCTTTTACGGTATGCTATTGTTGTTGTTTTTTGCTCTACGGTTTCTGTTAACTAGCCTAATTAACTACGGTATCTCGCATGAATCATATTGAACGGAAGAGTTTGATTAACCACATTTGATAAGCTATATATATTTTAGGTTAGGCTATATCTATCAGCGTATGTAAGATTTTTAGTTGACTGACATTGAAAATGCCACAAAGTGTCATAATTGTGTGTTTATATTAGGCTATGCCCTGGTAAAACCATAGGCTATGTAGGGTAAAACCATGGTTCTCTGCAAGTACCGAATGTATTCCATGGCACATAAATAAGAGCGATCGAAACTACTGTAGTTGTCACAATTTAACGTTACTCGACCAGTAAATAAAAAAAAATCTTGAATACAAAGAAACAGATGTTAGAATGGGGCGTGTTGTCAATAAAGCCATTAACAACCTATTAATGGAAAATTATAGTCAAATGCGTATTAGCAAATTTGTTAAAGATTAGTTAGAAGAAATGCCTATAACAATTGTTATTTTCAAAAAAATGTTGCATCATTGCCATTGTATAAAACTTAAGAAATGTCTCATCTTACCCAATTTGAAATTTATGAAAAATATACTTGTCCTGGGAGCACATAGTTCAGCTACTGTGGATTTCTGTTTCATTAGATTTTACTGCAAAAAAAAAAAAAAAAAATGTTATGCTAGCCAATGTAACTTTAGTTTGCTGGAATCCAAACTAAACTTCAATTATTGAAATTTCAATGAGGGTTTTTTCGAAACCAACATTCAAAAACAGTAGCCTATTTCTTGTGAGAGGTTTGATGTTGAGATCAGGCCCTCTGGCAACATAACTGGCAGTTGCTGTTTTCCCTTCATCTTTTTGTTTTCCTCATCCTTGAGCCCAACTCACTTCCTCAGCCTTTAGCCAAGCAGTGATTGCTTTAAAGGAAAGATTATATTTATAAACAAATACTGCCTTCTTCCTTGGTCATACTATGAGTTTGTAAAGATGCTGTGGGTAAAGAGTTCAGCTGCAGGTCAGTGGAGATTCCTTGGGTTTACCATACACATCCCATTCACAAGCCTTGAGGGAATAAACCTTCGTCAGAGACCAGGGTATAGTGCCATGTCATTTTGGAGCCAGGAATGAGTTACAGAAGTACAGGTTGTTCATTGGATTGTAAGTTCTACTGATGATATATCTTTCTGAAAAACTTTCAGTAAACAAAAACTCCATACAACAATTTTGAAAGTTATAAGTTGTGAAAATTGTGTAAATATGTGACTTTTATACATGATATTGTAGCGTCTGTAAATGCCCTGATGCACAGTGTCAGTGCAGTTCTCAACTCAGGTTTTTGTTCTTTGCTTGGGGATAAAAAAAAAGAGTTTGAAATACCTTTGCAGCAAAACACTTGTCAGCAACATCCCGATTCCATCCACTTTTCTGAGAGTGGTGTTTAGATGAATGTGTGGGTATTTCATGCATGCTTTCCTCTCAGTAACAAAAATTAACAAATGAAAACAGATAGAGAGCATCTGATTCTGAGAAATACTCCAGTCAATTCACTTTGGAAAGCTTTTTCAAACTCCAGAAATTAACTTATTTTGCCTGATTTTGTTCAATATAACGTCACATCAATATTTATTGCAGACTTAAGTCTATCTCTCACAGCATGTTTTTGGGTGTGTGAAATCCAATATGGCATCTAACCTGACTATATCAAGTAAAGTCAGCTTTTTTTTTTTTTTTACAATACAGATTGTTTCAAGGCAGCTTTACAGTGACAATAATGGAAAACAATGCAACAAAGTTTGTTTCGACCGTACAGCAGATCTAGAAGAAAATAGTGTCATAGTCCAGATTAAGGAATTTCAGTGATGGTACATTTTTGTTGTAAAAAAGTTATTCATTTAGTTAATTCATGTATATAGACTATGGTCGATAGCTCTAGTCAATAGATGGGTAGATTGAGGAAGCATTCCCTTTCGTATATTGAAGATGCTTCTGCAGGAAATGTGGGAACGGTTAAAGATCAATGCAGCACTTTAAAAGAGTCAACCTCAGGCCACAATTTGAGTCCATCTCTGTGGGGTCAGAGATTTGAAGTACGAAGGTGACGAGGTCAGCCTTCAAGTCCCATCAAAAAGAGTTTCTTCCCTCCTTCGGTCTGTTCTATTCCTTGGAAAGTGGCAGGAACACACAGACAATGATTTGTCACCAGAAACGGCCCTGATAATTTCCAATTTCATGGGAGCCGGAGAAGAGGCCAGGATGGTCAGCCACAGCTGGAAGTGTGTGTGTCCACTGTGGGCCCCGGCCATTGTTAGAGTCCCAGCCGCAGGCCACTGTGTGTGCGGGACGCTCTCACTCGGAGCGCCCCGACAGCCAAATGTCACCATTAACCATGCGCTGCAAAATCGGAGGCATTCATGATCGAAGCTCCTCATAAGCCATAAAAGGGGTCATCGGTGAGGGTGACTCAAGTTCAGCAAGTCAGATTCAATGGTGTCATGCTTGTTCTGCTCTTTGATGTGACGTGTGTGGAAATGTGGCTTCTTTCTCACACTTGTTAGTGCTGTCAATCTTCCGATAGATTCCCTGGTTAAACAGTTGTCTGTTCTCAGTGCTGGCACCGTGAAAGCAATGATATTGTTGACTGATCATCAGATAACTGAATCAAGTGTTGATTTGTGATTGTGATCTAGTCTTTGTTTTGTCTCATAGACGTTTTATCACCTCTCTCACTAAGACACAAAACTGGTCTCGTCCTGAAAGCTGATTGGTCAGTACAGCGTTACCATCACATTTAAAGGTGCAATGTGTAACAAAGTTGAGTATCTATTAACAGAAATGCAATATGACATCCATAACTATGTTTTCAGTGGTGTATAAAGAACTTACTTAATTAACCGTAATGTTTTTATTACCTTAGAATGAGACATTAATAGCTCCATAACCGCGGGAATCCTCTTCTATGAAGGTCGCCATGTTGTGACGTCATATTCCTACCGTAGCCGAACGCGAACAAACAGCTCTACAGAACGCGTTTCATCACTACCTTGAAAGAGAAGTAGCGGAAAGCTGGAAGCTAGCCTTACACTCCGTGAGTAGTGACTTTTCCCTTGTGAGTGGTGTAAAATATGTAGTTGGGATTGTTTCATGTAACTTAGTTCTCCCTCGCTGTGTTATGGGTTTGTTATGTTGGGGATAGATGTGCTGTACGTTCGTGAGACAGCTGATGATTAGTATTCATGTCATTGACCGTAAAACATGTTACAGGAATCACTAACCCGTCGATAGAGACTTTTACTAAAGTCTTTTATCACTAAAGTCGATCGCGAAGAGTTTTCAAATTCAGAGAAAAAAGCCTATTGCGTGTAGTAAATAGTATCTATGGGTAGGGCTGTCGCGGTTATGGAATTTCCCTTGCGGTAATGTTGAGTGGCTCAATAGCGCGATATGCGGTATTACCGCCATTTATTTATTTATTTAATTTATAAGTATTTGTTGCTATATAAATAAAGTGTACGATGTGGACAAAAACAGGGTCATTTAACCAATAACCGAAACTAAACAGCGTCTATATGCGCATTGAAAGCATGATTGAAAGGCTTTCACTCAGCGCGCATATTGTTATGACAACGGACTTTGAACCGTTCATTCAACGAACACGTTCAAAGAAGCTGATTCGTTAAAAGAGATGTAATGAAACAAGATGTTAATTATTTTTAACTTTGAGTTCCACTTTTCAAGGCTCAGCTGATCAGCAATGCGTCGCATGGGTAACGCGGAAGCTGATGCTTCACTTATTAGAGACCAATATGGCATTGATTCAATGCGTGACTCTGTGATATTATTTTCTGCGGCTTCCTCGCGCTGTGGGATGCTGACCAGCGCTGCTGCTGACGCGCATTTGTGGAAAATACCCGTGACGTGAAGCTTAAAATGATGATACGACAAATATTTCGCTTTCCTTTGACACGGCAACCTTTTCACGACTTCAAAGACAGACGCAGGTAATCGCACGCGCTCTGCAGATCTCTCTCATTCACTGTCTGTGTGAAGCCTCTGTAGGCTACACATCACCAAGATAAGCAGTCTTGTTGTTATCAATCATTATGAACTTGTTTAGCGTTCAATACACATGCATGAAGTTCAAAACAAGAAGAAGCCTTATAAAAAAAAAAAGTGAATATCGCGGTTGCTGCGGTTACGTGCAATCCTCTGCGGTTGACTTGTCAGAAGCGCGGTACTGCAATATTGCGGTTATCGCGACAGCCCTATCTATGGGATGCGGAGATGACATGATTGTAACAGTGCGCGCACTTCCGACCTTTGGACTCATGCGGACGCGTCCCAGCTCAGCCACAGTAACAGCTCATATTAGCCAGCTAAACTATTACTACCCTGTTAGAAAAAATATATAGCTGCTCCCTCGCTGTATTATGGGTTTGCTACAGTATGTGGGGAGAAATGTGCTGCTGGTTACGTTTGTGAGACAATCAGCTGATTAATATTATTTTATTAAATTATATATTAAAACCCTTGATCCTCACCTGACTATGGCTTTGGAAACAGTATTCATGATGTGGTTTATAATGGACTGTGGTACAGAAACAGTGACAATGTTACACACTCTTGGCTTACTCTGGCTATTCTCTGCTGTCTCAGCCGACGAGATGTTTGTCCCGTTTTAGCAACCGTAGCTTCTTCGAAAGGGAGGGGTGAGCAGTGGGCTGAGCCCTTAGTGCAAACCTGGTGCAAACTCGCAACGGAACCACTAGATGTCGCTAAAAATCACACATTGCTCCTTTAACTCTTCACCCATACTTACTGTATGCAATGCATAGACCAAATATTCACCTTAATAGGTACGTTGACAAATTGACATTAAAGTCCCTTTAAAGGTAATTCAACCAAAAAAAATCTAAACACATTATAAATGTTAGAAATGTATTGCTAAAACATATTACAAAGACTGTGAACTGTGAAGTACTGAAATACGGAGTTAGAGCATTAAACAGTTTTTCACCCTTGCTATTTTACGGATTTTTTGGGCGGGGCTAAAACAGGGCTCGATGACACACTGGAGCCCAAGAGCTCGTGGACACGCCCCAACTTGATGACGCACGTTGGCTGATCCATAGACAGGGGATGATCTCTCCCCTAACAATATAGAGCACATTTGCATTCGCCGCTCAATAACGAGTTACTGTCAACTCAGTACTATTAGTTACTACAGTCTACAGTTTGCTAGCTTGCTATGCCTTTGACAAGGAAATGCATAGGCTACTACCTGGATGCGATCATGTACAAAACAGATCGGTGTCTTTATTTAAATTTCCTAAAAGCGATCACATCAAGAAGAGGTGGATTAATTTTGTGTAGAGCCAACCTTGATGCCACCGCCAAACACCCGCCTCTTTAGTGATCATTTTACACAGGATCGTTTTATAAACTTTCCTCAGAGACAACTGGCATTCACTGATAATCCAGCCCGTTCTCATCCTTTAGAGTCACATAGAACGCTATATGACAAAACGGCGCGATACTACGCACATGGCACCCTTTATCGCTAATATTCACGCGAACACAAGGCGTCATAAATCCTTTAGCGTAATATGAGACTACCCTACCCTACCCCACCCCTTAACCTACCCCTCACAGCACGTGTTATAGTAACGATAACGGGTGCCATGTGCGTAGTATAGCGCCGTTTTGTCATATAGCGTTCTATATGACGTTAAAGGATGAGAATGCGTTGCATAATCCGTTGCTGCTGGAGAACGGGGCTGAAACGACTATCTTCCGCCTCAGCGTTCATCCTCCCGTTCCGAGAGCAGTTTCACCTAATATCACCGTCGACAACTTTCCCGCGAGTGGGCGTGGTTTCAGCGCAGCCAGGGTACACGCCCCCAGCGTTTGAGAACAGAGATAACTGCTGATTTTTTCAAGATTTTGATAGCTTATTTTATGTACTTTCCGTCTTTTTTATCATTCAAATTTGGCTGGGTGACTAATATCAAATTTTTCTGTGGTATGACAGACTCAGAACACATACTTAATTTTGACTTTACAGGGACTTTAAATTATTGGAAAATTATAATTTTTGGCTTTTTGAAAAATTTGAAAAGTTTTATGGCTTTTTGTCCACATTAGCCTTTTTTAGTCACCTTTTTGCTATCGAACTCTTAAAGGCCGGAACACACCAAGCCGACACCAACGAACTAGCGCTGGTGAAAGCCGGCTTTGTTGTCGCCTCTCGTCCGCTCTCGTCAACGTAAAAAGCTCCACTTGAACACACCGAGAGAACTGCAGCCGACTGTCAGCTAGAATGTGCGTTCTGCGCCTGCGTTTAATGAGCCAACTGTCTATTTCTGCGGATATATTAGTCTATATTCGTCATTCAAAAAGGAAAACCGACGCTGCCAGCTGCAGATACACATAACGTAAACAAAGCAGCGCGTGATTGCCGTTTTGAATATCAATCCTGCTAAACACTTTCTTTATTCTACTCCACTCATGTTAATATTGAAATATTCGCCAAGGAACACTCAGGTAAGAAGACGTAACATAAGAACAGCCTTCTATCTTTACCGTTTTGAATTCTTTGCTTGCTGTTTTGCTTTTATTCTCGTGCACTGACTCTTTCACTAAGCTGAACAGCCAATCAGAGTTCTCACTTTTCCCAACGGCCCGACGCCGATTCAACATGTCGAATCGGGCGAAACAAAGCCGACGAGGACTATTTTCAGCCAACGGCACGGAACCGTGCGTATCACACCGAGGAAACTTAGTTGGCCGACGCACAAAATCTGCTAGACGCACGGCCGACCGTCGGCTTTGTGTGTTCCGGGTTTAAAGGAGAATTTCGGTGCAAAATGAACCTTTGGTCTAATAAAACATTGGTACCTAGTCAATCGTTCTGAGATTTGTTTTCATGATAATCGAATGTAAAGAGTTTTATCTCTAAAAACTGTTTAGCGTATAATGCTAGTACTGAGGGCATTTTACTAAGTAAAAAGAAATTACTAGTTTATACCACTAACAAGGCTCAAAATAGCCCGCACTAACACAGTAACATAATGAGGGTCCCTGCATGCAAAACAAAGCATTGAGAACTTTGTAAGTGTACAGACCGTTTAATAAGAAGATACTTTATAAAGACAGTTCACTCCGTGTATACAGACAGGAGCCATCTTAAAAAATAGTCGATCCCCGAACACCTTTTATACAGTTCAGAAGTTCGCTGTACTTCATACAATTCAGATCACTCAGCACGTCGTTCGTGGTTTGACTTGTTGTGACTGTTTTCCGAAGATTACGCCACCTGTATACACGAAGTGAACTGTCTTTATAAAGTATCTTCTTATTAAACGGTCTGCACACACTTAGTTCTCAATGCTTCGTTTTGCATGTATGGAGCCTCATTATGTTTCTGTGTTAGTGTGGGGCTATTTTGAGCCTTGTTAGTGATATAAACTAGTGATTTCTTTTTACTTAGTAAATGCCCCCATTACTAGCATTATACGCTAAACAGTTTTTAGAGATACAACTCTTTACATTGGATTATCATGAAAACAAATCTCAGAGAACGATTGACTAGGTACCAATGTTTTATTAGACCAAAGGTTCATTTTGCACCGGAGTTCTCCTTTAAGTTTGAGATATGTTCATTTAGAATTTATAGTCTCCTCCAGTTTTTTTATGACTCATCTTCCATATGGCAACAGTTCTTAGTTCATTGCTATACTGTAAACTAAAAAATATGAAATTTTAATGGGAAAAAACAAAACAGTTAGCCTCTTAAGAATTCATAATTATTTGTATGTAACACACATTTGTGTATGCTAAAATGTAAAGGTATTTATTTACCTTTACAAATGTAAACATCTTCATGAATCCTTTGTTTAAAATTATAGGTACAGTGTATAATTAGATATGTTTTGATATGTTAAGCCATAACCCAACCCCTTACTCTAAACCTCGCAACAATATTAAAACCATAAAGGCAAATGTACAGTTTCAGTTACAATACTACATATTTTTTTGAAGGATTTAATTTTTGAGAAATTGCACAGAACAGAATGAAACTTTAACTGTTAACTTGAGTGAATCCATTAAAAAAACGACCAATTGATTCTGAACTTAATTAATGTTATTAATTAAATGCAATAAAATAGTAGTTCTCATTCAAGGGAATTCAGAATTACTTAAAGGGTTAGTTCACCCCAAAATGAAAACTTTGTCATTAAGTACTCACCCTCATGTCATTCCAGACCCATAAGACCTTCGTTCATCATCGGAACACAAATTAAAATATTTTTGATAAAATCCGAGAACTTTCTGACTGCAAAATAATCATTTTCAAGGCCCAGAAAGGTAGTAAAGACATTGTTTAAAATAGTCAATGTGACTGCAGTTGTTCAACCTTAATTTTATGAAAAGTAATGAGAATACTTTTTTTTTTTTTTTTTTTGCACATAAGAAGTATTCACATCACTTCATAAAGTTAAGGTTGAACCACTGTAGTCACATTGACTATTTTAACAGTGTCTTTACTAACTTTCTGGGCCTTGAAAGTGACAATTACATTGCAGTCTATGCAGAAAGATCATTAGGGTGAGTAATTAATGACAGAAATTTAATTTTTGGGTGAACTAACCCTTTAAATGTATTTAAATGAATAAATTATTACTAATATATTAAAATAATTACTCTAAATTATAATGCTAACACATAAAATCAAGATGTAAATTAAAATCATATTACTTTTTTCTAGGGCTGTCAAACGATTAATCGCGTCCAAAATAAAAGTTTGTGTTTACATAATATATGTGGTTGCACTGTGTATAATTATTTTTTATATATAAATACATACACATGCTTGTATATATTTAAGAAATATTTTCATGTATAAACTTTATATAGAATTTATATTATATATAAATATAAATATTTTATACATAAATATTTTTTTTTCTTAAATATACATGCATGTGTGTGTGTGTATATATATATATATATACACAAAATAATTATACACAGTGCACCCACATATATTATGTAAGCACAAACTATTATTTTGGATACGATTAATCGTTTGACAGCCCTACTTTGTTCCCTTTCATTAACTATTGTTTTTATTGAATAGCATTCAGTTCTGAAGAACAAATGGAAAAATTGGACTCAAAAATAATCGATTTCTGGTTAATTAATTTATAATATAAAATTAAACAACCATGTTAATTCAGTATATTATTGAAAAAAAACATCTTTGTCAGAAATACAGCAGAAATACCAGGAATTATAGTGTTTATGGAGGGAGGCCTTCAAATATTGTTTTGGCCTTTGCGTCAAAAATGTTGAGAATAAAATGGACCTAATAATTTCACGAGTTTCACGAATTGAACTCAACAAAAGGAGGGTGTTGGGGACGGGACCTTTTTGACTAAACAGGGAGAAACCTGTTTGAAACATTCATTATTTTTGTAACTGGTGATGCTTGTGGAAAAATAAATAATGCACTTCATCTTTAATGAGCATTTGAATGAAATTTGTGTCGTCTTTAATCATTTTTTTATGTAGCACTACTTTCATAAAAGCAACAGGGATGTGTTACATTGTGACTATAGTTCAGCAGTTGTAACCGTTTCAATTTAGACCCACTAACAGTAGCAGTCCTCTTGCCGTCCATGCTATCCACATAGATGCACCTGTTGCTTAGAATCTTACACAGCTCTCAGGTGATCATGTGCTCTTTGAATCCCGAGGGATCTGTCAGCATCATCCCCTCCCAGCTCTCACACTTCCTACAGCCCTTTATCCATTACACGAAATCTAACATGTGCTCTTATTGTCAATGTTGGATAAACACAAGAGCGTCTTTGATCATGGCAAGAGCGACCTGTTGATGTTGTGATGGAGGAGAGGAAAGAGAAGGAAGGGTAGATTATGCCTCACAGTGCTACAGGAAGTGTGACCGATCTGCCGGGGATTTCTATTGTCTTCTGTTGTTTGATTGACATAATGGCAAGAGCCTGAGGGACAGTCATTGGCTCCGTCCTCAGATTTCTCTGGAGGTCACGGGTTAAATCGTAGCATATTCTGGTGTGGATTGGAAAGCAAGCGTTTCATGATAACCCGTCATTACAAAAGACATTTGAAAGTGCAGAAGTTCCGAAGACCGAAACGGTCGCTCAATTTATTCCGGCCCTTTTCTTTTCCGACTTTTCTCTTTCCCATCCTCTCTGCCTATGTGGCTAACTTTTCGCTTCATTCTCTCGATCTTTCTCCTGCCACCAGTTTCTTTTCTCCGGGCTCTTGGGGACTCAATTGAAGGGCAATGAGGCAGCTAATGTGCAGAAAGATAGAAATTTACTTGCTTTAAGTTCATGCTGCAGACCTTTCTGAAAGAGAGCATTCAGCTGCCTGCCGCTCCACAATAAGAAGCGATTGAATAAAGCCTGCAAGCAGGTTCTTAGCGGCTACATGATGGTTCAGTTCACGGCCCATTTGCCTCCAATGCTCTCCTCTTTCTCCCCCACATATTTTTTATCTTTTCCTCTCTCGCTGAATGACATCTTTCGGCCGGACCCCCCTGCTGAGGAGGTTTAAATGAAATGCATTGATACGGGCACAAGAAGCAATTTGTCTCCTGAACTGTTTCAAGGATTTAAAGAGAGTCAGGAACGGAGAGAGAGAAAGAACGATTGAGAAGGTTGTCCGAGTCCGAGAACGGTGTTGCACTGTAATTTCTGACAACTGGACATCAGGATGCAGAGACGTACATATTGTTTTTTTTTTTTTTTTTTTTTTTTTTTCAGAATTTTTTGAAATTTTTTTTTGTTTTTTTGTTCATCTCTTGCGTATCAAGCAGAAACACTCTATAATAGCTCCAGGGACGAGTATCTCCCTGGCGAAAATGCTTTTTTCTTTTCTTTTTAACGCTACAGTAACTGTCACACCAAATACAGTTGGCAATACCACTGATCGTTCAATGAAAATTCCAACAATGCCTTGAATTAAAGGCAGAAATGTGCTTTTCTTCTCGTGACTGTTACATGTTCTCATCAGTTCAAGTGTATGTGACCCCACAAACTAAGCGGTATTTAACCTCTATAGACCATCTCTGTCTACATGTCATGCACTCTTTCGCTCTCATTTACCCTTTCTCACCCCGAGTTTCTTGCTCTCTCTTTTCTCTCTCAAGCCTCCAGCTGTGAATGTTTGTTCAAGTGGAGTGAAACCATCAAGATGAGAAAATATTGAGCTTGTCTTTCTATTCTCTTTGGATTTGCTTCAGCCATTACGTTTTCGGTGACTCTATTACTTTCTCAGCATCTCCTTCACTATTACAGTCTTAGACTGGAAGGCTAAATTTTAGATTCAAAGTCTAATTTAAACTTAGAAAATAAACAGAAATATGCACTATTAGGTCAGTAATCAAATAGTGACATTGATCAAGTGACTGCTTGTGCAGATGATCAGATGTTCAGATTAGATGCTGGAGAACATGATCATCAGGTTACACACACTTGTGGAGTTCTGTATCTTGAGTGCCAAATGCTAAAACATTCTGTTTTTCAGTTCAACATTTCCAACTTGATCTCATGATAAAGCGTAACTATTTTGCAAGATAGCTTTGTGTGCGTAAAATGTAATTTGTACATAAACGTCCATTTTCTTTTTTTAAAGCATCAAGCTCCACCCCTAAAACTGTCAGAAAAGCAGATATATAAAAACATACAAATGAGATTGTATGAATTCATATGAATTATCCACCAATTCACTAAACTGTAAAAAAGTTATGAATTGCCATGGAAGTGTGCTGACTTTTCATTCAAATACTTTTAATTAGATTTTTTCATTAATTAAAAAAAAAAAAAAGGATTTTCACTAGTCGTCTCAGACTGAATGGAATACAGTTCTTAAAGCTGGCATTGCAAATCACTTTAATTTTTATCTTAAGTTTAAAGTTTGTCCTTTTGGTTACATACTGTAAACACTCCAGACACTTCACAATAAGCAGAAAAACTCGTGAAAAAAACGCATTAATGAGACTAAAGTGCAGCAGAATATAAAAACATGGCTAGATTTTAAATGTAAACATAAAATATCTTTTAACCTTTTGGAAGAGATGCATTTATATACTTTGAAAAGCTGTTTTCTTTTCTCTCAGCATTTTTCCATTCATTCTTTCTCTTGGCTCTTAATGTCGTTCACAACCGCAATCAGCAAATACGAATAGCTATTGGAACCAGATATTAACAACAAACGCATCTAAATGGCCACGTCTTTCCCTCTGCCGCCTCCCCTCTCGCAAAGGCCATGAATTCCTCGTGCTGCAAAGAAAGGACACATGGCTGTACTATTTTCTTTACGGCTGCATCTGCTGCGGCATTGTGCGCGAGTTGTGAAAAAGAGAGATCCTGGCAATCCATATTGATAGACTGCGAGACAGATTGCGTGTAGAGAGACTACGCCTGGCTCATTCACTGTACCACTTCATTTATTTGAAGTTTTAATCTAATTATTAACTATTTTGGGGGATAATAAGCTTTGCGGCTGTAATAGGCGAATTGTATGCCTGAGCTCTTGTGCCGTTGAGAGCACCGGTACAGAGGCCAATCCTTGGGAGGGGTGAGGTCGCTGACAAAAGCACTTGTCCAAAAATATTTTGTCAAGTCTTTTACGCGCCATTCTAACAGGGCTTACATTGGAGGCCTGAAAGAGGATGAGAAAGGCGCCTTTAAGGCTTGATTGGCAACTGCAAACACACTAAATGCTAATGAACCCCAGATGGATTGAAGATTAGCACCATAGTGTTTTCTGCTCTCTTTCTCCCCGTCCACAAAAGTTTCTCTCTGTCCCCGCAAATCTCCCCTCTCGCCCCCCCCCCCTCCGGATCACCTCTGCAGTCTGCCACCCTTGTTCCCACTCCTAAGCCCTTTTATTGCTCATATCATACTATTAATAACCCGGAGGCGGAGAGGCGGACAGTAATTAATTCATGGGATCCAACCCCTTGATCTGGCCAGAGGAGGGGCCTTCGTGGTGGGACGGAGACTGGGGGCCGGAGTGTGTGTAGGTGGGGGAACGTTCTCGCATCCGCATCCTGACAGAAGTTCTCTGCGTGTTCCTTCCGTCCTCGTTATCGCGTTTCAAATGTCGGATCTAGTTTTTTTTTTATAAGTCTGCGCACACTTTTTGGGTGAGCCTAATGCCACGCACACCCCGTGTTAATCTCTCAGTCTCATGCACACAGTCTCACCCTCCTTTTCGGACCCTGCTGCTGTATAGAGCTGGTGGGACAGAAGCTGCAGTGGCACATGACAAAAGCAAGGCATGAAATTCAATTAGGAAAGGGTCTGCTCAAGATTTCACAGCCTTCACTGAAGAGAATAGCTTTTGATATATTGGTACTCCTATTTACTGCCTATCTAGGCATTGCTCTCATTAGTAGGCACCCCACCTCCAGCCCTCCCTTTCCCTTTCTCTATCCTTCTCTCTTTATCTCTCTCTCTCCGTTTTTCTCTTTCTCCAGATCTGGCTCAGTTAGTTGTGATAGAAATCGAATTGTCTTATTTTGTTGGACCACAAAGTTTTTGCTAATAGTATTTGCTCTAAAAGTCACTTCACATTAAACTGCACACTTGCCACTCTGTTTTTTTTTTTTTTTTTTTTTTTTTTTTTTTTTGAATGACGAGGACAATACTTTTTTTCGGTTGATATAGTGTTTAAAAAAATCCTGCAGCTCAGATTTTTTGTCAAGTCAACAAATACATATGTTATTGTCCAGTATACTAAGTATTACATTTGTAATGTTTTTAAAAACCTGATGAAATGTATGAACACTCTTTTTTAATGAGAACAACCCTTCATTATATTGTTGGCTGTTAACAGAATGTATGTCAGTGTGGTTTGTGTTTACTTGTTATCCAACAGCTAGAAAAAAGTAAGATATTGTAATTTTAGTTTATAAGAGATAGGTTAGCATATAAATAATTTAAGAAAGTTTTAAACTGGGTGTATGAAACCAACATACAACATGTCTAGTGAAAATACATTTTGTGTTATAAGCCTTATTTCTAAAGATACCACATTTGAGCCATATCCTTTTGTAACAACTAGCCTCTGTCTCCCATGCACTAACTTTTCTTGATTTCATTGAAGCTAGACTCCTTTTCCTATGTCCATATCTGTCCTACAACCCCATGATGCACCTTTCTCCAGCTACCTTGCCCATCAGTCTAATTGAGCCCCCCTAATCAGTCTGCATTTTTATTTATTTTATGCATTTAATTTGCATTTGTTTACAAAGTGATCATATCTTGACTTGACCATTCAAATTTGTAGATCATAGATTAAAATTTGCATACTTCACCCTCAATTTACAGCTTTCAGCATCTATATTCTTTGCAATACAACATAAAGAGAATTTATAATGTCCCAGATTGTGCTGTCGTAACATTGGTGCTTGATGAAACTTTTGTGAAGACAGTGATGTAGAGACCATCTACATCATCATTGTAAAGCTTGGCTTGTTAGTCCTGACAAATGATCCTTTCTAATGAAGCTCTGTGAAGTTATGATCCCCACCCCTCTCCTTTTGTTGACCAGAGCCCATTGGGTAACTGATGACTGGGAAGTAATTAGTTCAGTCTTGAATGTTGGCAGGTACGGGCAGCTGTCCTTTGTATGGACGTCAATGTGGTGTGTGTGTGTACGGTAAAGGGTGAGAGTTTGTATACATTTGTGCGTGGGAGGGACCCGTAGAGGGCGGAGGGCCGTCTGATCCCATCTGTTTGACTGAACCCCCCCACAGCTGCGCCACTGCAGGACAGACCAGAAGAGGACCCCCATCACGCTTGTGCCCTCATATAAACATACTGACATGTAATTGTTACAAATAGAAATCAAATAGTTCAGAGGCTGAATTCCTTATTCATCATACAGTGTATAATCCCAAATATTAGGAATATGGCTTACTGTTATACATTTCCTGTCTCACCTAAGGGTCAAAGATGAATTTGAAGATCCAAAATGATGGAAAGGAAGGAACATTTTCCAATGTTTTAGAAATGTTATTGTTGAATTCAGACGGATCAAATATTAATCATATTTTAGAATAAAAACTGCTCATTACTTTTTATTTTTTTTCAATAAATAATGATAATTTCACTAGTAATATTCCTACAACTAATTATGCATGATTAATTATGCTTGTAATTATGCATAATTTACTAGTATTACTATGGTACGTATACGTACATGTAGCATATGTAACAAGGACACTGTAAAAGCAAGTGTGACAGGTCAAGTAAAAAAAGAAGACTTGATTTAAGAAAATCCATTAATATATTTTGAATAAATTAATAGGGCCGAGCAAAACAACATTATCATCATCATCTCATTGACCCATAAATGTTTGATACGAGAAATGCATTTCTGCTGGACGGTCAAAGGCAGACTTAATTAAATCTTTAGTACATGCAAAGATCTTTTCATATGCTTTGCAACATGGCAAGTGATTGAAGCGTGGCAAATATCTCATTCCAGACCCTCTTACTGTCTGTATCCCAGTAGAGCTGTTTGACCTGCAGTAAATGGGCTTGTGCAGGTAATCGGGCCTTTAGAGATCAACTCATTTCAAAAGCCTCTTTTGCCTGATGTCTTGAAGGCAGGGTATTCTGCATCCCTCATTAGCTCCATTTAACCACCATCACATGTCAATAAATATTTGATCCAATCTCTGCATTATTTACTTAATTAGATAGTCTTGCAGTTACGGATAGTTTAACATTGATGTTATACATTTTGTCCCTTAAAAACACTTTGTAGAAAACAGCGTTATACGTATGTCATATTAAATGGCAATAAAATCCATCCATTAGTTTGAGAATATAAAATTAATCGTCTCTCGGAGGCTGACAAATGAATTCTTTTCATCCCATTGTGTACGCTGTGTGTGTGTGTGTGTGTCTGGGATGGATGCAAACGTGTGTGTTCATGTGTGGATGGGGGCTGTTCACTGGAGGACCACTCTGAGATAAAAGGGGCATATCTAACTGCCAATTAAACATTTGCCCGTTAATAGCAATTAAATCCAATTAGATGATGTTTTTTCATTATCGGTTAGATTAGCCATAATCGATATAAATGCGACACTCAGCTGTCAGATTCTGGCTGCCCCTCTTATATGGCCCCTTGCATATTTTACACGATATCGCACACAGTAGCCTCAGCATTGTATCAATTCAATTATTTATTTACAGACAAAGCAAATTCTAAATGTAAATACTAATTAAACTCCTTTTCTTTAATTTGATCATATTTGTAGAACTCTCCACTTCATTCCCATTGGTCAATCTCTGCATTCTGAAGTCATTTTGGCACAGTATAATGACCGGTAAACTTTGCTGTTGATAGCTTTACAAATTCAAAGTAAAGTGGATGTGTAGAATCAGCGCAGTCTCATCCCAAGACGTCATATAACTGACGTCTTGGGACGACGTTATCGGATCCTAACCCTACCCCAGACCTAAACCTACCCCGTCACCTAACTGACGTTAAAGGTAAAGCGTCAGTTGTATGACGTCCCAGGATCGTCATGTAACCGACGTTAAAGGGTGCGCTAAAACGGCGGATGTTGACGTATGGTCAAAAGACGTCCCAAGACGTCAGTTATATGAAGTTTTGGGATGAGACTGTGTTGAGTGGAATCAGAATGAGTTTGTTGGCATCCATTTCCACTGCTTTCCCTGTCCTGTGAATCTTATTCTTATTCCTTACTCACAGGTTTCCAAATCAAGCTTTAATATTAAACATTAAAATACTCTCAACATGGCATAAACCACTTTCAAAACTGATTAATTAACATCGAGGCTCTTTAGTTTAATGTCTCTCATATAACTCAGTGATCTCTACTTACATTGAAATTAATAATTTGATACAATGGACTTATTGTGTACATACATGTTGTACATACTTATATTTTAAAAATACCAGCATGTAATTACAGCTGTAATTACTATATGTAATTACATTTGTAATTACACAGTTGACCCTCCCCTCACACCTTAACCTATCCTTAAACAGACCCATACCACCACACCTGTCCCTAACCTTACCCGTATCACACCTCAATAGCAGCAAAAGTGTTTTACAATACAACTGGAACACAATAATACATTGTACTTATTGTTCAATGTAACTACTGTACGTAGTACGTAAAGCCACTTAATATAAAGTGGGACCCTTTTATTTTTTATCTTTTGGTAAGTCGTTGCATAATAAGAGAGATTATGTACTGTCGACTGGTCGTTGTAAAATAAGCACCTTCTAGGAGATAATGACTGTCTGACTGTACATTGTCTCTTATTATATATATGATAAAGGTGTCAGCATTACTTGTTCTAAGCTGTTGTTTTTGGGCACTCTTTGGTTAACACAGTGAAGAAATGAGGCCTTTTCCCCTAACCAGATGAGCTGAGCCTAATTACTGGTTTAAGTTTCCCTCTCAAGTTCCTCGGTCCCTCCTACTCTGGTCTCTCTGTCAGATGACTGAGCATGTGACGGACGAGGTGCTATTAGGGGAGATGCAACTTGCTGATAATCAGCTCAGATTAGGAGCACCTTTTTTCAGACATACACACCTGTGGAGGAACTCGGAAACCCCCTCCCCCTCTTCCTCACTCCCTGGCAGTGTCCTCAACCTGGAAAATGCTGCCTTCACAGTCACTTTATCGGCAGTTTACCACTTTCCCCTTTTCCTGGCTTTACATACGCTCCGATTTTTTATCTTCATTTATTGTTCTAATACTGTTAATTGGTTTTTATTTATAAATGGATTTTGCTGTTTTACTGTTGTCTGACAATACATCACATCCATCTTTTTTTAAATACCTCCTTTTTCACATTCCACACAACAATGTGGAAATTGTGTTTTCAAATGTATCCACTTTGAAGAGAGTTTTCAAAAAGCTTTTTCATTGCTAAAAACACAAATGTAAATTTTTTGTATTTGATAGCCGATAACCGATATATTGGCCAATAAATTGTAGATCTAAAAAAACTTATTTTGCTTTCCCCATGAAAAGAGACACCAGTGATTTTGCCAAGAGATCTCTCGAATTTATTTATAATATTTATAAGACATAGGAGGAAGAGAAACAGAGGTCTTCATTCTGCATCGTTACCATCTCTTCCTGCTTTTTGAACAAAGGGTCTCAGTCTTTATACCACTGACCAAGAAAAAACTGCATCACCATAGTAACACATACCTATGACCACAAGAACATGTGGTTTCCATTTACTATGGAATGTATATCGTTTCCCTATACACTGCATAAACTTTCAGTCTCACTCCAACATACATTCACTCATACAGTTTAACTTATCCCAAAGTCTCCTAAAGTCTCTCTCTCTCCCACATCTTCAAAACATTATAATCACAAATGCAAAGATTACAAATAATAATGTGTATACATGTAATAAAACAGATACATATTATGAATATTAATACAAAATAATAATAGTACTAAAAACAACATTAAATGATGAGATTGTGAATCTTCAGTCCCTCCTCTGGAACTACGGCCGTCAGTTCCACACCATCATCTCCAGGTGGCCAGCCTATTGAAGTGATAGTGGTGAGGAGAAATAGTAGACCAAGACATAGACATAGAAGACAAAAGAATTGAAACAGAAAAGAAAAGAAATAACAAACAAAAACCCAACCCATGTTATGTCCCCGTATGCTATGTGTCATTTAACATCTATGTGTAAGCATTTAAAATGAACCCCAATCATCTAAGAAAAGAAAAACTAAAAAAATCTTCTGCCCGTGCCTGGACTCATTAATTAATTAACTCGTTAACTAATTAACTCCTCCAGTTCCGAGCCAAAATAAGAAATTAAAATAAACGTTGATGTTAAAAGGGTCCTATCCCTTGGGGTTGTAAATCAGTAAGCGGGTGTTCATTGTTTGTAAGGTTGTGTTTTGTATGTAGTGTAAAACATAAAATCTCCTATTTCACACCATATTTCCCATTCCGGTTTTATCAATGTCTTTTATCAAGAATAACTTCTAACCATCTCTAATTAATGTCAATGAACTTGATTCCTGAAATGGAAACAGAAAAACAATTAATCATCACTTTTCCCAGTATTTAAAAAAATGAATTCTTAGATTTGCTCAATCTTAAACCATAGGCCATCATCATTTTGTTATTCACTAAGCAAGGTTTAACTTGTGACCAATGATACCATCTATCTGTTCCTACACCCTTCCCTTTACAACATGCTTGACTATAACAAAACTGCCTAACTCAGGAATGTGTGGAATATCAGTAGTGGTGTGTTTTCATCCCATTGCTGTTGAATTCACTTTCTATTATTGTCTTTGGTAATTTTGTCCAGCATTGTGAAATAGCATCTTAATTTCTCTTGAAACAAAGTAGAGTCTCCTCCTGTTTCTGCAGGTGGCATAACATCAGGAAGTAGAACCATTGCTGTTCCAGTAATCAGTTACACATAATTCCTTCAATGAGCTGACGAACTTGTGCTTCAGTCCACGTCCTCCCTTGAGAAGTTTCATCATGATTTTCACAATGACTTGTTTAAAAGATGGACCTTGACCTTCTGCTCCACCTCCTTTAGCCCAACAGTCTTTTCATAAGTGTCCATGCTTTCCACAGTTGCTGCAAATCTTCAACCACCTCTCTATGTCCATGTTGTATTGAACTGTCGCCACTCCTCTTTGGTTTGGCTTGTTTCCTTCTTCCAGGTTTGATCTCATCGCCATCTCTAGACGGCCAGCCCATTGCATAATTTGGTCAAATGTTTCGCCTGGATTGACTCCAAGTGATAAGGCTTGTTGGTATTTAGAGCTAAAGCCATCCACAAGTGTGTCAGTGAATTGTACATCATCTCTGTCAGATTGTTTCTTTGCACAGAGAGCCCATCTCTCATAAGCATTCCACTTACGCAGAGCATATTCATCTGGAGATTCATCATCCTTTTGCTTAATCAATGTCACTGAAGTGAATGGAATTTTACCCCTTCCCAAGATTTCTTGGATTTCTTTTCGAAATTCGTCTAATGTTTGCCAAAGACCCAGGTGTCTTCCCTGGCCATCAACCCCAAAGTCTACCCATTGGGCTGATGTTATCACTGCTGGCAAGCGTTCCCATCGGTCTCTTGGGATTTTAACTTTCACTATGGTGTAAATGTCTCTTAGTGTCATTTGATGTGCTTCAACCAGAGAGTCTAATTCTCGCCAAAACTCTGTGTTTGGATCTTGTCTCTTCAGAGGAGGCAAGGCTGAGAGAATGGCTTGTCGTTCTCCCGGAGTAAATGGTCTTTCTTCGGTCATCATCTCAGGTTGCGACTCTTCCCTTTTAATCACAGGTGAAGAAAATTCAAGACCAATCTTGTCAACTGTGGTCATGTTGTCATCCCTTGTCTCGTCACTCCAGTCAGATCCATAATTATGAGCCGGTGTACATCTCATCATGTCTCTGCTTGGCTGGGCTGATTTAGATCTCGTTATTATTGGAGCTGCTTGTGCAGATGCAATAAACAGTTTGTCAACTGGACCTCCGTTTGATCTTGAAGCTTGAGGCTGTGTCAGAGGTTTAGATGAACTTGTGTATTGTTCAGGCAAAGGTGGATAAATTGGTTTGTAAGGTGGAGGCGTTACTGTTGTCGCAGATTTCACTGGTGCTTGTGAATATTTCCTTTCAGCTTCAGTTATTATATTTGTCCAATCTGGATCAAATAGATCACCACTGGTTGTGTTTTCCTTCTCTGGACATGTGATGATTTACTATGTATGTATGTGCGTCTATGTTCAGAAACTGCAGCCTATGTGATGCGTCTGTGTGTGTGCTCAGAGCTGCAGGCTGTCTGTATATGTATGTGTGTGTGCTCAGAGCTGCAGGCTGTGTGTGTGTATAGGTATGTGTGTGTGGGGCTCCCTGCCTCTCTCCCTCACCAACTGGATGTGTGTGTGTGAAGGTACAGGGCAATTCTGAAGGGAGGGGCTGCTTCGCTCTCTTTCTCCCTCACTCACAGAACAAAAGAAAAAAATTAAAGAAAAGTTAACTCTAATGCTTTTCAGTATTTTAGTTTTCTTTTTAAAACTCAAAACGGTTTCTTTTTTTTTTTTTTTTCCTCTTTCCAAATATTTTGGATTTTATCTCAGATTAATTTCTTTGGTATTTTTTTTTTCCCTTAAAGTTAACTCGGATCAGTCTCCTCAAATATTTGAACAGCTTTACGGTCAGGTTCAGAATGCCCACGATCCTAGCTAGTTACAAGGGCGCCTTTTATACTTGTATAACTCTAGCGTGTTACAATGTTTTAGGGATTACCCTGCCATCGTTTTAAACAGTCCCGCCACATTTAACCGCTTTGGTCAATCAAGTATCACTTGTGTTACAACTTTCCTCGTCTCCTACTGAGAACGAATCTTCGGTGTGCTGGATGTTTTAGGGATTACTCTGCCTTCTTTAAACAGTCCCGCCACTATCCAACCACGTCGCAGTTATAACCAAGCAAATTTTACTAGCTTAACCGATTTACAGCTAATTCCAAATTTCTGACTAGATGGTCTTTTTTTCTAAAAAAGATCCACCTCTATCCCAGCATTTCAAATATTGTTTGAGGTTTACTTTTCAGAGAACTTAAATAAGCCAAATTCAATTCAAATGACTTAATTTTTATTCATTTTACTATGTCTTATATTCATTGGCAAAACAACTGGTGCCTAAAATCACACAGTTCTTTTCAGCAGTTTCAGTCACTGTCTCTAATCATCAGGCAGACTTAGAACTTTTATGAAGCAAAAAGTCTTACCTGCAATGATTGAGACGAATGCCTGGACATGCATCCTGTTCGTGACGCCAAATTGTAGATCTAAAAAAACTTATTTTGCTTTCCCCATGAAAAGAGACACCAGTGATTTTGCCAAGAGATCTCTCGAATTTATTTATAATATTTATAAGACATAGGAGGAAGAGAAACAGAGGTCTTCATTCTGCATCGTTACCATCTCTTCCTGCTTTTTGAACAAAGGGTCTCAGTCTTTATACCACTGACCAAGAAAAAACTGCATCACCATAGTAACACATACCTATGACCACAAGAACATGTGGTTTCCATTTACTATGGAATGTATATCGTTTCCCTATACACTGCATAAACTTTCAGTCTCACTCCAACATACATTCACTCATACAGTTTAACTTATCCCAAAGTCTCCTAAAGTCTCTCTCTCTCCCACATCTTCAAAACATTATAATCACAAATGCAAAGATTACAAATAATAATGTGTATACATGTAATAAAACAGATACATATTATGAATATTAATACAAAATAATAATAGTACTAAAAACAACATTAAATGATGAGATTGTGAATCTTCAAAATCTAAATCCAAATTTGTATGTGATTTTTGAGAGCCTGATTACAAGAAGTCTCACCATTAAAAGCCATGTTCCAAGCACACAGTTATAATGTTATCATTATAATTTTATGTAGCCGTTATGACAGACTTGTGTCTTTGAACAGCGCATGTTGCACTTTACTGTCTTTTCCTTTTTTGAAGTGATTCCAATCATATTTCAAGCTATTCAAAACCATCATGGTAAACAGTGTGCAGTTGAAGGAAATAATTAATTATTTATAGGCTTTAATATGTCGACCAAATTATTCTTATTTGGCCAATACCGATAACATAAAAAATGAACATATATTGGCCGAAAACAATATGGCTGCCGATATATCGTGCATTCCTAACGAAGACATATTAGTCTAGACAAGGCTTGAGTAGATGTGTCCAGTGACATGAGAAAAATGGAGCAGGTCCATGCAGTGACTACACCAATCAAAGTGAAAACATTGTAAGTGACATGATCCTCCTGTGAGGTACAATTTCCTAATTTTGACAGTGAATTTTGTATGTTTTCACTCCCATATCAGAAATATGGACACAATGGCAAAGAGCATGGTGTTTATATGGTACATTATGCACTGGTGCAGCTAATACCTATGATCCAATCTTGAATGTTCAGTTTTACTGACATTCATAGCGCAATCAGAACTTGGAACGCGTACTGGCGACAAACAGTATTGAACCATTCCTTGTAGTGTGATCCATGCCATGCTCTTTCTCCAGCCCTTTGCCTTCATGTCTGGACAACCACAAAGCCCCTGTGTGGCCTGATGCTTCTTCCCTCTCTGTATAGAAGGACTGGGGGGGGGGGGGGGTCAAAGGTGACCTCGATGATCCTGTGCCTCAAGGTTTAGATGTGCAGTTCTGTCCTAAAGCTTTAGCTTTATGGCCCTGAGGTTATTAAGGCTATTCTAAAAGGCCATAAGGCTGCACTGTGCATGAGAGGAGACATGAAGTGGATAATGGACGTGAAGTGTGCTGGACAAAGCTACACATTACTGAGAGCTGATCCTCGCCGCTATGCTACATGAATGAAGAGCATGTTAGTGCACTTAGCTCAGTAAGTGCAGGTAAAATTTTAAATCAGAGGTCCAAATATGGCATATTGCTCACTGGTGGGTAGAAAAACAGATTTTGAGGGACTTCAAAGGTGCAGTAATTTTTATTTTATTTTTTTTGCAGTACATGTTCCCCGCCCTCCGCCCTCTGGCTTTTTGGATTTTTAAAGGTACAATATGTAAGAATTTTGTAGTAAAATATCCAAAAATCATTTGCAAGGATTATTAGGAACACCATACTGATTCTGTGTTTGACCCCCTTTCGCCTTCAGAACTGCCTTAAAGGAGAATTCTGGCGCAAAATTAACCTTTGGTCTAATAAAACATTGGTAAATAGTTATGATAATCAAAGAGTTTTATCTCTAAAAACTGTTTAAATTTTAACGCTAGTATATGGGGGCATACTATAATAAGTAAAAGGAAATCGCTAGTTAATACCACTAACAAGGCTCAAAATAGCCCCACACTATTACAGTAACATAATGAGGCTCCATACATGCAAAACTAAGCATAGTTTAATAAGAAGAGGCAGTCCACTTCGTGTATACATGCAGAAGCCATCTTTGGAAAATAGTCTCGATAAGTCGAACCACGACCGATGTGCCAAGTGAGCTGAAATGTAAGAAGTTCAGCGAACTCCTATGTATTCACAAAGTGGACTGTCTTTATAAAATATATTCTTATTAAACTGTCTGTCTTACAAAGTTCTCAATGCTTTGTTTTGCATGTAGGGACCCTCATTATGTTTCTGTGTTAGTGTGTGGCTATTTTGAGCCTTGTTAGTGGTATTAACTAGCGATTTCTTTTTACGTATTAAATGCCCCCATATACTAGTGTTATATGTTAAACAGTTTTTGGAGATAAAAGTCTTTACATTCGATTATCATGAAAAAAAATCTCAGAGAATGGTCGACTAGGTACCAATGTGTTATTAGACAAAAGATTCATTTTGCAGCGAAGTTCTCCTTTAATTCTATGTGACATTGATTCAACAAGGTGCTGAAAGAATTCTTTAGAAATGTTGGCCCATATTGATAGGATAGCATCTTGCAGTTGATGGAGATTTGTGGGATGCACATAAAGGGCACGAAGCTCCTGTTCCACCACATCCCAAAGATGCTCTATTGGGTTGACATTTGGTGACTGTGGAGGCCATTTTAGTACAGTGAACTCATTGTCATGTTCAAGAAACCAATTTGAAATGATTTGAGCTTTGTGACATGGTGCATTATCCTGCTGGAAGTAGCCATCAGAGGATGGGGACATGGTGGCCATAAAGGGATGGACATGGTCAGCAACAATGCTCAGGTAGGCCGTGGCATTTAAACAATGCCCAATTGGCACTAAGGGGCCTAAAAACATCCCCCACACCATTACACTACCACCACCACAAGCCTGCACAGTGGTAACAAGGCATGACGGATTCACATTCTCATTCTGTTTACACCAAATTACGCCAGACTCTACCATCTGAATATATCAACAGAAATCGAAACTCAGTCCAATTTTGGTGAGCTCTTGCAAATTGTAGCCTTATTTTCTTATTTGTAGTGGAGATGAGAGGTACTTGGTGGGGTCTTCTGCTGTTGTAGCCCATCCGCCTCAAGGTTGTGCGTGTTGTGGCTTCACAAATGCTTTGCTGCATACCTGGGTTGTAACAAGTGTTTATTTCAGTCAAAGTTGCTCTTCTATCAGCTTGAATCAGTCGGCCCATTCTCCTCTGACCTCTAACATCAACAAGGCATTTTCGCCCACAGGACTGCCGCATGCTGGATGTTTTTCCCTTTTCACACTATTCTTTGTAAACCCTAGAAATGGTTGTGCGTGAAAATCCCAGTAACTGAGCAGATTGTGAAATACTCAGACCAGCCCGTCTGGCACCAACAACCATGCCACGCTCAAAATGGCTTAAATTACCTTTCTTTCCCATTCTGACATTCAGTTTGTAGTTCAGGAGATTGTCTTGACCAAGACCACACCCCTAAATGCAACTGCCATGTGATTGGTTGATTAGATAATTGCATTAATGAGAAATTTAACAGGTGTTCCTAATAATCCTTTAGGTGAATGTATTTCCTGCAGTTGTGTACTTATATCCCAAAAATAAAAGATTTTTTATTTCAGAGAAATTCCAATTTTAATAAGTGGCCGTCCCAGAAAAAAATGTCGCCTGTCAATGACGCAATATCCAAGCTCCTCGGTTTCCGTTCATACTGCCATTGCCATGACGTAACCATGGTGACAGACATCGACAACTGCGTACTAGTGTGTCTTGTTTGTTTCAAACATAGACCATGGCAAGCACACTTTGGGACAAACAAGGAGAACTAAAAGGACCAATATTAGCATGGCGTTTTTGAGATGCCAAGAGCTCCAAGTCCACGACTAACTTGGACTTGACAGAGCTTCACGAGTCACGACTTGACAGCTTTATTAGGTGAGCAAATAAAACAACTCAACGTTATACTAACGTTAGATCAACGTGATGAAATGCTAGAATGTGGTCAGTATGTTATTCTAACGTTGATCTACCTTACTGCTAGTTTTGTATAGCAAACGAACTAACACATTTAAATGCCGTTCAGTATGATAGTGTATTGTTAGACCAAGTGAAGCAGTGCTGCGTTACCTCACAAGTTTAGTTCGTCTAGTAAACTCACCTGTGTGAGTAACGTTAATCCAGCAATTAACTTTTCTGGGCCTGCCAGTTTCGATCCCTTAAGAAGCCTATGGAGGAGTAATCCAGCTCTCAGATTTAATAAAAAAATTTCCTAATTTGTCTTACGGGGTTGGAACAACATGAGGTCGAGTAATTACTGACAGAATTTTCATTTTGGTGTGAACTAACATTTTAAGCTTGCTTTAGTTTTCAGCCATCTATTTCTCTTCCATTTCACTTTTTTAAAGTATAGAAAATACAAAGTCCAAAAATGTGCTGCTGTCAAAAATGAAAATCATTCAGGTTTGCAGCTCTTTTTCCATGCATAAACAAACACATTAAGGCTCTTCACTGAATGTTCTGGTATTGATAACTGCATGACAATCGCATTAACGAGAGCATACGCTTTCATTAGTCAGTACATTAACATCTTAATATGACGGCCATTATTTTGGAAATCAGCTGCGGATCGTTACACGGATGTACACTGTTTTGTCCACCTTGAAACAAATGCAAAGAATCTTCCTCTTTATTTTTTTCCTCCCTCTATTTGTCTAGAAAATAATCATCCCTGTGTCTCTCTAATAAAGGAAAGTAAAATTTGCCTCTGCAGTTTGCATATTACATGTGGTGTAATCAAAACAAAACAAGAGGTACAATGTGCCATCAGTAAAATAGAATTTTTAGATATGCACAAAGACATTAACGCATCAAGGTAACAGAAAGCTGCGAATTGTTCTGCGCTCAAACAAAAACATTAATTACGTTTTTGTTTTTGTTTTTCACTACTCCTCCTTGCAGAGCCTGTTCAATGAATTGGCCTTAGAAACGTCTGTCCTTTCAGGACCGTATATGTGCCTAACAAATGAAGCGACGGCAATTTGTAAGAATTGTCATTTTAATGAGAACGATTAATTATGGTGGCAAAGGGAGTATTTGCTTCACAAACATCTACTCTGTGAGAAAGGGTGAGTCGGCTTCTCTTTGCTAGACTCCATACAATATCAAATACATTTATATTCTTTATTCACTGGCACAATATGCCTTATACAGTCCGACCATACCATGTCTGGTGGATTGCTCTGAATGGCGGAGTTGGTGGCCTTCGGTACATTGATGGAAAAAAACTTTTTTTACATTTTATTTTTTATACTTCTTATGGCTCATTCAACACCTTGGAATTCACAGGCCTAACTACATTATGTGGTAATGTGGCAGGAAGTAATAGAATGATCAAAATGATTTAAATTAAAATAAAATTGCAGCAAAAGAAAAAATTCATAAATTAATGTCATTGGGTCTGGAAGCAAACTGGCAATTTGTCATAAGGTGAGCCTCCATAAGGTATATTTGTCATAAGGTGAGCCTCCATGGTTTGGTTGATATATGAATACCTGAAGGAAATCAAGATAACATCAGTCTGTCAAATTTTGGAAGTTCACCCAAAAATACAGATTTTGTTATCATTTACTCACCCTCATGACGATCCAATAAAAATACAATTTAGCATATTTAAAAAAAGAGTGCTTATTATGGAAATAATATACTTTAAAAAGATACACTTATAGGTGTGGTTAGCGATTTCTGGGAAACACTTGAAATTTAAAAAAGACATTTTTCACAGACAAGGCTTAAGCTAGTCCCAGACTAAAATGCATTTTTTTAAATATCTTAAAATATGTAAGTGCCATTGTTTCGCCAAAAGCTACTTAAATGTCCTTACTTAACTAAGGCCTAATCCTGGCTTAATCTGCCTTGTTCTGGGAAACCAGGCCATAGTGCACTCTCTTTAAGCTTTCTTAATATGGTGCATTTTTTTTTAATATACATTTACGATTTGAAGTACACTACACATGCTCATTCATTTCATTAAAGATTTACTAAATACACTCTAAAAAATGCTGGGTTGATTTAACCCAATTTTGGGTAAAATATGGACAAACCCAGCCATTGGGTTACATTTTTAAATTACATTTTTTAACCCAATGGCTGGGTATGTCCATATTTTACCCAAAATTGGGTTAAAACAACCCAGCATTTTTCAGAGTGTACATTTTTTTTTTAAATCTTCAAATAAAGTAGGCCTAAAGGTTTGGAATTACAGGAACTGTTGAACATTTCTAGAAACACCTGAGCTTCATCAGTATAATATATCTTATCGAGCTCTTCTCTTTAGCAGAGCCCCCCTCTTCCTTATTAAATGATCCTGTAACTCTCAGGAGGAGGGCCAATTAGGTGGCTGAATCTCAGACACATGCACTTCTGTGAATAAACATGATCACAAGCAAGTGTCTCTCCCCTTTAATTTGCTCTAGAAAAAAATCACCTTTACTTGATTGACATCTCCGTTGTGTCGACAAACTGTAGAATATTCCGCCATGTAAACTTAAATCAAGACGCATCATTCCTGTTTACTAGACAATTTTTTTTTAAATCTACTAGCCGGTGGTACGTAACTCTTAATAAAGACGGTGTGTGTGATATCAGACGTGGTTCATTGGAGGTGTGTGTGTGACTCAGAGAAGCATGACAGACTCCCCCTGCGCGACACAACACACTGATTGGCAAATTGCCAAGCATATCCGCTGCAGCCTGAGTTGCGAGTGGCAGGTAGAAATTGAAAAATGCGAAGCGCACTTTTCCGCTGATTGCTCCAGAGATTACCGACGCTCTCCTTCTCTTTCTCTGCATCAGGTTATTTTCTGCTCCTTCCTTTTCATATAAATGTGGTAAATACATAACTAGCTGTAACTAGCGAGCGTGGTGACAAGCAGTCTATTGAGTGTGAAGGTGGGAACTCCGACTGGAGAGAGGCTCAGGAGGAGAGTGTGTCATATTTGTCACCTTGTTTTCATGTGTATGATGGCTCGAGAGAATAGAGCCGTGGCAGCTGTTGTCATCTGCTGTGTCACTCTCTGAATCCGGGCGTCCGTGTCAACCTGACAGACAATCCGTCCTTCCATTGATCGTGTCACTCAAGTATTGGTTTATTTGCCTTTCTGTAGCGCTTAAGCACCTAACGGACTGAAAATCACCCCGGCAGTGTCAGGAGGTCTTCGTCTGACTCTGGATCGTCACTATTGTGCCGATGACTGTCAGCTGCTAAGCCCACCGAGTCCTCGGTGGACATTGGCAGCCTCTAATTTACCAAGATAGGCCTGTGAGAGTGGCGGCTTTCTCCCCAGCAGGTCTACCTTTTCTCAGTCTATTAAAATTCTCCTCCTAATAAAAGCAAATTTGATAAATGCCTTTTCTACCTGTTCCATTACGGAGGCCCTGCTGTGCAGTCACACAAGAGGCTGAAAAGAGCCCTCTCCCAGTGAGTCGTGCCACCAAGAGAGCAATTAAATGAGGTACACTTACCTTACTCGCCCCTCTCTCTTTATAACTGCCTTTAAAGGTTCATTTTAAAGCCCATGCTGCTTTTTCTTAGTTACAGGGAAGGTAAGAAAATGTCTGACTGCACGTGCAACTTTATACGTTATGTGGCCAATGTATGTTCTTCGAAAGCCTTATGTAATCACAAATGGCACAAATGCTGCCATGTTGGGATGACTGTATTTAGGAGTTCAACATGACTGAACGACACCATGAAGACGTACAGTTATTACCAACAGGAACCTCGTTATTCTGTTTAAACCCCAACTTTCAATTTCCGTGTTCAGTGGCGGAAACCAATTTATGTTGATAATAATAAGTAATTGTGAATGTTTTAAATACACAATGCATTTTGTGTACTGCAGGGTGTTTTATTTTAATTTTAGTTTAGTTACAAAACGTTATGGTTGCCAAAGTTTATGCATTAACTAATCAATTATGTTGGCATCAAGTGGAAATTGAAATCAACTTTTATTCCCTTTTGTTCCCTTTTATTATTTATGTTTATCACACTTTTTGAGCTTCAATGATAAGCGCTAAGGTTCTCATTCTACCAGTGTATCTTATGCAAACAAGGAATTATGTTCATTTTTTATTAATTGCTGTTAACTACTTTGCTTGTGCATGTAAGTAAGCTACCACAAAAAAGTCACTCTAAAAGTCATCTGGCCATTAGACAATTAACTACTTTGTAGCCCATCCCTTGCGACTTTGTATACGTCATCATTAAGGAAGAGATGTCAATGTGTAACGGGAAGAAGAAATGTTTGTAACATTAAAAAAAAAACATTAATGTGCTCTGATAAATAACTTAAACATAGTGGCAATCATAGAGGCAAAAAGAAAATGTTTTTTTTTTTTTTTTTCGCTTTTTTTGCTACTCAATTTCTCAGCACAGTCATGAGTGACTGCATGTTTAATGTGAGTCTTAAAGTTTCACCATTTAAAATGTATATCAGAAAACAGATAGAGTACTTCCCTGGAGAACTTGAACAATAGATCACTTTGTGGTTGACCAAGGTGTTGAGATGATTGACGTGGCTCTCATTGGTTTGATTCATCTCATGACCATTAAGACCTTACTAATTGATTAACTGATTGACAAGCTTGCTGATTAATTCTGACATGTTGGTCCAGCCCTGATTTATTGGTTTATGACTCTGGCCACACAGTCTTGTCTTGGTGTTTTTAACACACACACACACGCAATGTAGACCCTAGGCATCTCTTTCCATGCCTCTTGGTATCACTTTATCATTAGATAAGAGAAAGTCCCAAGGGCCTTGAGAGTCCAGACCTTCCATTTGCAATAATCTTGTGCAGAACTTGTTTGTGTCCTGCTTGGTTTCAGTACGTATGACACAATAGAGGATATCATTTTTAGGGAGGTGTGGAGCTGTGAATTGCTCCCTACTCCACTGAGCCATCGTACACAGACCTTTTACACTCAACACAATACACCCAGTAGCACACACACACACACACACACACACACATACAGCACTTACACCACGACCCACCTCCTATAAAAACCAAACACACCACTTAGCAGTATTTTAGCCTCAAATGCACCGCCCACACACACACACACACACACCTTGATCCTGTCTGATGCACCAACTGTCAACAACAACAGCTAGGAACCTTATTCTAAATTGTTACCCTAGTGGACGTAGCTTGTGAGTTTCCTGAACGGTTACTTGCAAAATTCGTGTTTGGATGATTAAAACGTTAAAATTAAGGGAAAAATGACCTCAAAGTGGTATTATTTCTCTTGCCCTCAGATCTACAGCCTCTTTTTGGACTCTTTACCACTAGCTTCATTTTCACACTTAAATGTTCATTTGATTTACTTTCTCTTTGTGTTGTCCCCCTCTTTTAACAATGTCCCCTCCCTTTTCTGCAGGAGAGGTTTAATTGCAGGGTTACAGGAGTGCAGTGCCTCGGGATGCTGAGCGGCCGAACCGGGCCCTACCCTGTCATTTACTCGCGTCAAGCTCAGCTCAGCCATGGGGAAGCTGGAGATTTTCACGGTGGGCCCCGAGAGTAGAGTGGACTTGTCTGCCCCTCAGCGGGGCTATAATGACAGATGCCTTTTAATGGCTGCATGGGTAGAAAAGGAAGGGGGGCAAACTGCGGGGGCGCTTGTCAATGTGAAGGGGGATCATTTTCGTCACCAAGATGTGACGTTTCTAATCTTTTTCCTCTGATTTGCTCCTTTTTGATGCCTTTGTGACTGCAATGAGAGAGTTCATTAACTGTCACTGTCTGTCGGAGAAGTCTATAAAGTATTGAATTCATATGAAAAGGCCTATTGTAAAAACATAAAGATATGCTTATAAAATAATGTTTATTAAATATAAAATTACATCAAAAACAACAACAATATAAATAACAATATTAAACATTTTATTGTTGTTGTTTGTTGCTGTTCATATTTTTATTTTATATTGAAGAGAGTACAACAACAAATACAACCATCAAATCTATTAATATCATACAATTAATTATATGAAGTAATGTTTTATATAAATTATTACTGTTATCATTATTCTTGCTGTTGTCTTCCAGACATTATGAAAAAAAAATATATATATTAAAAATCGAACTGTAAATAATTGAACTGTATAGCTCTATAAAGTAACTGTAAATATGTATGTCATTAAAACATAATGATAAGTATTGAATATAAAGTTGTCATGTCGTCTGGATGATGTGCGTGCTGAAGGTGAAGAGCTGTTCTCTGTTATCCTCAGGCAGTGTGTTTGAGAGGTTCAGAACAGAAGGGGACAGATGGGCCCAGTGAAAGTCTCCATTGAGAGAGCCTGTCCTCAGGCTCCAGCCCAGCTGTCAGAGAGCACTGAGACAGCAGGAAAGGTGAGATTCACCTATTTTGAAGGCAGACAAGTAACATATGTGTCAGAATTACTAATCTTACACAGAGGTGACTCAGTGTTTGGTAGCTGGCAGACCTGCCCCTGTGTAAATGATAGGCAGATTAAAGAAATCAATGGCCTTTTGAAGGGCAAGGGATTTGCTGATTCTCATCTCTTGAACAGGGAGTTGATTCCCAGTCAGGGGTATGTGCACTTGAAAGGGTTTCATTTGGCTTTCATTTGACAATAAAATGTAATATAAAAATAGATGGAATTTATGACTTTTAAATATAAGGGTGTCAATACATTACATTTGTAATGTGATTAACGATATTAAAATAACAGAATATGTGTGCATTTAAAGCACCTAGACAGAGGTTTGACTCATGTTTCTCTTTTTGACCCTCAATACAAACTTTTTCTGCCCTTCTTTTTGTCCAAGCACATCTCAAACACAACAACAACTATAAAATTATAAAAGAAACCAACAAATGTTCTATACTTGATAGAACAATCTATACGTTCTATGGATTAAAGCACAAAGACAATTTTGCAACTTATTGTCATTGGTCATTGGAAAAACATGCCTCTACCTACAGTACATACTGTTACAGTATGAAATAAAAATATTTATCATAGTGCATGCTTTGTAAACTACAGTAATACAATTTGACATTTGCATCACATAATCAGCTCCACGTCACATGTATGTTCTGTGTTCCCTCCTTCATTTTGTTTTTGGTTCTGTCCTGTGACCTAGGCTAATGGTGCGTTCTATTATAGCCAACGAACTGACTTGGACCTCGGATATGACGTCCTGTCCACACTTCAAGCATTCTATTATGTTTTGCGTGTTCGAGTAGGAGAAAAAAATGGATGCCACCCGGAAAGCTGTTGTAATCGTAGCACTGGCCAAGAACCGGGCAATTACAATTAAAAAAAAAAAACACCTTATCAAAACGCAGCCATATGAACTTGAAAATGTTCACTTTATTTAATGTTTTTCATGTTAATCTTCCGTTAGCAAAGCTACCAGCGTTAGTAATTGCACTCACAACAACCCATTCCCATACCTACAGGGGACGCAGTAATACGAGTGATTATAATCATCTTTTAAAATACCAAAGCGGTTCAAAAACAATGAAAACAATTCATACAAGTCACACAGGTCGCAGACATCTTGAATTCCGAAACAGAATTCTTGCTCGGTGTCCTCACGGTTGTCCGACGTCCGAGAGGAGAAATCCGAGGAAAGGGGGTGTGTTGCTAGGCAACGTCTGTCTTCCGATTCCGATCTCCGAGACGTAACTTCAGACAGCCGTTAAGCATACATCGGTTGTACACTCGTTATTGCGGTACATGTGGGATTGAATGAGTGCACTCAATAACGTCCACCATAGTTTCGGACACAACTACGAATGGCTGTCCCCTCAAATAATGCCTTATTTGAGGCTATAGGGGGGTGATTTCGGATTCAGCCCAAGTTGTCCTCAGTCTAATTAGTCATTACATTCACCTGTGTCCTATTATTTATCTGATCAGCTCCCTCAGCGCCCTTGTTGTAGTATTTATGCTCCCTGGTTCTTTCAGTTGTTGTTCGTTCTTGTTAATGTTAAGGTGTTTTATGTCTGCTTCCCTGAGTTCTGTTTAGTTTGATTCTTCGTGCACTTCCTGCCAAATGCACTCATGACACTCCACAAGTATTACTTTTCTGACATAGTAAACTTGCTCAGTATCTCACCTGACACAGCATTGCCCTTGCGATGCAGAGCACTATGGTACGAGTCCTGTCCTGTGAAAGATCTCAAAGACTGTTGAAGCAAGCTAAAATGGCATGGTCGTTTCAGCAAATACTTTTTATCTTTGCTTTTGTTAAAGGTGCAAAACACAAGTCTCTGAGTTTTTGCAGAACTACGCCCCCACTGGCGACAAGCGAAACTGAAACCAGAGGTGTGCGCGCTCATGGATCACACACACACACGTTTGCACGAGCTGTTCATAACCAAAGGAGCATCAGCCGCACACATCTTTTGTTACAGTCATAATTAAGTAATATAGAGTTATAAATCTGCAAGCCATTTAAAATATATGAAAGGAAAGGCATTTGCGTAAATTACACACTTATGTGTGTGTGAGGGAGAAACGGGGGTGGTAGAAAACTTCGGTTTTTGTTTCCATCTATCTCCATGTTGAACTGGAGTGCTGATGTGCTTACTGTATCCACTTATGATTGTATTATTATGGAAACACGTTCATGAACAATATAAGTTATTACTTAGGACTCGTTTGAGCCCTAGAGCAGACCAGAGATCTCTCTATGTGTTGAAAGTTTCCCGATGTTGACTCTCGTATTATTCTGACACCTGTCACTAGACAGAAGTTGTATATTCTTTGTCTTAGGTGGAGTTTGCATTGGGGTTTGGAATGAACTATAAGCCAGTCTCTTTGGGGCTGTTTACACCTGGCCACTTCATGCGTTTTCTCAGATTGGATAGCTATCTGATTTATCAAAACGATTCCATTTACACCGGATATAAACGGATATAAATCTGATCTTCAATTCCTGCGCTATTTACAGATTTAATGAAGTGCACGTCACCGAAAGCAACAGATTTGAACTGCATTTTATTGATCATCGGCTAATTTCAAAATCAGCAAAGACAGCAATAAGAGAGAGCGGCAACAGCCTTGGTAAGATCATTTCATTTCTTTACTTTTAATGAAGATGGTAGTGTTAAGCGTCTGCGACTTACTTTCACTTTGATTTGCGATAGATAGCGGTGCGCTGGCTTTATGAATAGGGGCTCATCTGAGGTGATCATGCGTGTCGCAGTAGCGTCGTCATATCCGACTAAAATAACATGATATATAGCCTGGTTTCAACAACCAGATGCATTTACACTTGTCCAGTTTCATCTGGAATACGGCCCAGACCACATCCTCAAGTGGTTTGAGCGATCAGATTCAAATCCGTCGCAAGGGCTGTCGCGGTTATGGAATTTCCCTTGCGGTTATGTTGAGTGGCTCAATAGCGCGATATGCGGTATTACCGGCATTTATTTATTTATTTGTATTTGTTATATGTATTTGTTGCTATATAAATAAAGTTTACGTTGTGGACAAAAACGAGGACATTTTCAGTAACCAATGTAACCGAAACTAAACAGCGTCTACAGTATATGCGCATCGAAAGACTTTCACTCAGCGCGTGTAACCCCTCACACCCGGGTCCAACTCCACCCGCTCCGAGCGGGCCTCGAACCGGAGAGTCAGGCGCGCTAACAAGGAGGCTAAAGACTGCAGCCTCTAGTGTCTGTCGCTATAGCGCCTATTGAGATCAGGTAGTGAGGTTTACTCACACAGCAACTACTAGCTGGCCTCCGTTACACTCACCCCCCTAAACCTCACTCTCATCCGGGTCATGGCACCAATGTAACCCCTCACACCCGGGTCCAACTCGACCCGCTACGAGCGGGCCTCGAACCCAGGTCTCCGGCATGAGAGTCAGGAGCGCTAACAAGGAGGCTAAAGACTGCAGCCTCTAGCGTCTGTCGCTAGAGCGCCTATTGAGATCAGGGAGTGAGGTTTACTCACACAGCAACTACTAGCTGGCCTCCGTTACACGCGCATATTGTTATGACAACGGACTTTGAGCGAGTCATTGAACCGTTCATTCAACGAACACGTTTAAAAAAGCTGATTCATTAAAAGAGATGTAAAGAAACAAGATGTTAATTATTTTTAACTTTGAGGTTCAACTTTTCAAGGCTCAGCTGAGCAGCAATGCGTCGCATGGGCAACGCTGAAGCTGATGCTTCACTTATGATGACTCACTGATTTTATTTCCCCGCGACTTCCTTGTGCTGTGGGATGCTGACCAGCGCTGCTGCTGACGCACATTTATGGGCAAAAAACCCGTTAAAATGATGATGCGACAAATATTTCGCTTACCTTTGACACGACAAGCTTTTCACGACTTCAAAGACAAACGCAGGTAATTGCGCTCTACCGATCTCTCTCATTCACTGTGTGAAGCCTGTAGGCTAACACATCACCATGATAAACAGTCTTGTTATCATTATTAACTTGTTTAACATTCAGTAAATGGACTGCATTTATATAACGCCTTCATAGACCTAATGGCCACCAAAGCGCTTTACATTTGCCTCACATTCACACACTCATTCATACACCGACGGCAGTGTCAGCCATGCAAGGCACCAGCCAGCTCGTCGGGAGCAGCTGGGGTTAGGTGTCTTGCTCATGGACACCTCGACACTTGGCCAGGTGGAACCGAAGATTGAACCACCAACCTTTCGATTCGTAGACAACCCACATGAACCACTGAGCCACTGCCGTCCCATTTATGGGATAGCTTAGATAGATTCAATACACATGCATTAAGTTCAAAACAAGAAGGGTGTAGCCTTCTAAAAAAAAAAAACGTGATTATCGCGGTTGCTGCGGTTACGTGCAATCCTCTGCGGTTGACTTGTCAGAAGCGCGGTACTACAATATTGCGGTTACCGCGACAGCCCTATATCGTCGCGAATGCGTTTCGGAGAGCATTTACACCCTGGTCTTTTCACAATCTAATAGCTATCCGATCACAGAAAACGCATGAAGTGACCAGGTGTACACGGCCCCTTTGAACCCATCTTCTACTTTTGTGGAAAGTTGACTAAAGTTTTGTCGCTTGAGTTGTCTTCTCTGATACGGAGAATGGCGGCGAATACACAAACCTGCCAGTCAGTCATAGCCAGGTGAGCGTGAACGCACATGACATCACGCTCAGTCTCAAATTCGAGCCCGAAATGCTCTTATTTTTTTTACTGTACAGGATTATGGAGGCAATCGCAGTGATCAGAGAAGGGCTCATTCAGCCCATCAGGCGATTGTTTAAGCATGTATGGGTTAGAAAAAGGGTATTTTTAACATGAAATGTTGCGCAATGCACCTTTAAGGCCATATGTTAAGTTTAGGGTTGGTGGTATGTTACTTTTTAAATGCAATACAGCACTAATCTTTTTTCTTTCTCTCACTGCACATTTAATTTCTGAACTGCCACGATACGTACCAGAAACAACATAATAACACTTTGCCAGATTCATATGTTTTTGATGAAACTGAATCTGCTTTTAGTGCAACTTAATGTGTTGTGAAATATACAAGAAGCAACATATCGTTTTCCAGATATGTTGCCATGGAACCTGCACATCAACAGTATTTAAATATGACAACTTTCTCCACACTTCATTTTACATATGTGTCTTGATCCTTGGCTAGCGCCATGCCAAAGGCGTCTTCATAGCTCATACGCTGCGGTGTCTTTCACAACTTGACTCAATGCTGAACAATCAGTGGATATGGTCTTGGCATCTGTGAGGGTGAGGCGATGTTTCTTGAGGTCTTCGACTTGCTTCGCCCATGTCTTCTTCAGCGCATTGCGGTGTACCTTCCATGTTTGTGGTCGTCAGCGCCAGAGTAGTTTGAAAGGCAGTCTGGCGCTGTCCATTCAGCACGTGTGCCTAAACCACGGCAGGCGATGAGACTTTTGTATTACCTCTTCGATTGTTGACTGGTTGGCGTATTCTCAGAGAAAAGCATTAATTTAGCATGCACAATAAACGAAAATAACTAACTTTATCAAAGTGTGTGTGTTTTTTTCTTCTTCCTCAAACTATAGCTTCCTATCTCTTCAGTATTTTACTTGATGACACAAAATAACAGGTTGGACTTTGGCAGGAGTCACACAGATTGCTTTCATTCAGTTCATTTAGTGAAATCACTCTCGGATGAATACAGGGATGCAAACACTCCCTACACCTTCAAAAGCAGCAGGAACCAGGTTCGGCACACAGAGGGCCCTTGTCAGGTAACGTTCAGGTTCTCTGTGTGTTTATCACATCCACTGTCTTCTTTGTCCCTCACACTTCATCCCTGTCTTTTGATTTCTGCTCGGTTGCTCTCCAAAGGCTTTGACTGACGGTGTCACATTAAGCATGGGGAGACACGGCCACTCGGGGAGGGGAGGAAGAGGGGTGGGCGCTCTTTGGCGCAGTAGGTAGAAACTACCGTAATTATAGAGCACAGACACACTGAGGAGGAGAAAAAGAGGCTGAACACGCAGCTCACATTAAAAAAGAAAAGCGCAAAAATAAAAGCAAGTGTGTTTTCATGCTGAAAGAAAAGAAAAAGGAGAAATAAGTGGAGAGAGAGGAAAGTAGGGGTTTGTAATGGGAGGAAAGAGCTTAAACCGAACGAGAATTGTCTGTTTTTGGTGGATGTATGCAACTCTTTGTAGGGACTGTGTTGTCTAATGCGTGTGTGTGTGTTGATGTGTTTCACTTAAAATTTGAATACCTCACTTTTTGTAAGTGAAAATTTCACTCATGTTTCTAGTTCTATAAGAAAAAAAAAATAGCAGCAGTGAGTGATGCTAGTAGCAGTGATCAACAGTAAAAAAAATTATATATATATTTTTTTATTTTATCATTTTTCACCCTGCACTTGTGCTTCAAATTTCACTTGAGTATTCAGCAAGAGTCCAGGAATATCAGATCTCTGAGCTTAGGGTTAGACATGTGGTAAGTTTTGTCAAAAATCTAAACTTTGTGGTGTTTTGTCATGTATAGTGCACATGTTCATGACACATATGAGCTCTTGTTAATTCCATATATTGAGGGAGCATGAAGAATCTTGAGAAGAATCTTAAATTCATTTAAAGTTCCCCTATTATGCTATTTTAAAGTTTCCTAATGTTGTTTTGGAGGCTCCTAAAAAAGGTTTACATGCATCAAAGGTAAAAAACTTTTCATTTCCTCATAATATACACTCACCTAAATGATTATTATTTAGTTACACCATACTAATACTGTGTGTGACCCTCTTTCACCTTCATAACTGCCTTAATTCTATGTGGAATTGATTCAACAAGGTGCTAAAAGCATTCATTAGAAATGTTGGCCCATATTGATAGGATAGCATCTTGGAGTTGATGGAGATTTGTGGGATGCACATCCAGGGCACGAAGCTCCCGTTCCACCACATCCCAAAGATGCTCCTTTGGGTTGACATCTGGTGACTGTGGAGGCCATTTTAGTACAGTGAACTCATTGTCATGTTCAAGAAACCAATTTGAAATGATTTGAGCTTTGTGACGTGGTGCATTATCCTGCTGGAAGTAGCCATCAGAGGATACATGGTACATGGTGGCCATAAACATTTTTCCAGTCTTCAACTGTCCAATTTTGGTGAGCTCTTGCAAATTGTAGCCTTATTTTCTTATTTGTAGTGGAGATGAGTGGTTTTTGGTGGGGTCTTCTGCTGTTGTAGCCCATCCGCCTCAAGGTTGTGCGTGTTGTGGCTTCACAAATGCTTTGCTGCATACCTGGGAGTAACGAGTGGTTATTTTAGTCAAAGTTGCTCTTCTATCAGCTTCAGTCGGCCCATTCTCCTCTAACCTCTAGCATGAACAAGTCATTTTCGCCCACAGGAAACCCTAGAAATGGTTGTGTGTGAAATTCCAGTAACTGAGCAGATTGTGAAATACTCCGACCGGCCTGTCTGGCACCAACAATCATGCCACTATCAAAATTGCTTAAATCACCTTTCTTTCCCATTCTGACAATCAGTTTGGAGTTCAGAAGATTGTCTTGACCAGTCCAGGACCACACCCCTAAATGTATTGAAGCAACTGCCATGTGATTGGTTGATTAGATAACTACTACTTCTACTACTTCACTACTCAGTTTGAGGTACATTATAGGATGTTGCAATCAGCATTAACAATTGCATGTCCATCAACAAATCGATTATTTTACCGGTACTAGTTTATTTACCGAGTATTTTTCTATGGAACTCGAAAAATTTGAAGATTGTGCAAAAGTTTCAGTAATTCAACTTTAAAGGTGAAACTAATACATTACATAGACTCATGCAAAGTGAAATATTTCAAGCTTTTATTTGATAAAATTTTGATGATTATGGCTTACATCTTAATAAAAGTACAGCTGTTCATTGTTTCCATATATTCAAAGAGTATATACAGGTAAGATCTGAAAATCAGACACATCCAGTATGATAGTGATATCATCACAAAAGTCAATAACACCAGATCAACTTCCTCTTGACTTTTTCTTGCTACAACAAATGTGTTTTAAAACTCACTGTTACAGCAGTCAGAGAGAGATGAATGAAACAAGTCCAGGGACAAGAGACCTACTAAAGCAAATACTGATCTCCATTATGGTGACAACAAACTTTATTATTAATTAAATTCTCAACAAGAACTTTTGTACATGTATGAAATAAATAATGTTAAACTGGTTTGTAAACTGTTTTCACACTCAGTGTTGCTGGAAGTCAGTTGTAGATCTTGTGTTTCTCTTTTTCAGTTCTTGTTTCTCTGTCCTTCAGTGATTCTGCTTATCAGGTGTTCATCAGTGTCTCAATTCACTCACTTCTTTTCATTCAAGTGGACTATATTAGTGAACTAATGTAGGGAATAGTGAATGAGGGTATAGGGTGTGATTATGAACACAGTCTCTGAGTGTCGACTTGGAGAGCTGTTAATTCACAGTATATTCCTGTAGGCTATTTTTGTTTTCTACGGTATATTACTGTTTTAATGGAAAATGGTATGATAGTGTCAGAATTTGGCCTGTTGCCAGTATTTTACTGTAAAATAAATTTAGTTATGTAAAAAAAAAAAATTTTACTGGGTAATAAATATCGATTTCTCGATATTAATCGATTCTCATTTTTACGAACCGATATCGATTCTTAAATCTCAAGAATCGATTAGTCATCCTGTTTCATTTGAATGAATGGGACATTGTATCGCGGCTGCGCACATCCAAAAAATCGCAATAATCTTTGTCCTTTGTTACTATTGATATGAAACAAAGTCTCAATTTTCAAATTACGTCCATTTTCTTTAGAAATTCAAAAACATAAATAACGTTTTGGCGCTGTGGCGTGAGATCACTCTGGCGCAGCTCAAGAGAAGCAGCAGCGTTGATCTCCCTTCCGGGTTAATAATACCAGTCACAGCGCGAAATAAACATGAGTGAGCATCTGAAAGTGTGTTAAAAGATATAGTACAACTTATCGAAATCCGTATCATGTCACATTGATTCGCTCAATCAGTGTTTCAACCGTGGAAAGACGTCAGTTAAACAGCTTGTAATCAATGTCATGTATCATCATATTTACCTCAGAAAACCCACATAAACTCGTTAGTCAGCTAGAAAAAAAATAACTCCAGAGAGGAGCATTTTGCTAAATATATACACCAGCCTTTCTCAAAGTGGGTGCCGCGGCACACTGGGGTGCCCCCTGACTGTGTCAGGGGTGCCGCCAAAAAATTACGTAGGCTAAAAAAAAAAGTAAAAAAAAACAACAACTGACATTTCATATATAAATATATTTGAATTTACATTCTTCTTTTTAAACATATGAACGTATTAATAAAATTGTAAATTCATTTTAGATAAATATATAAAATTAAGCATAAAAATCCGTCTCGCAAGACACGAAACTTGACGGAAGTGACGCAATCCATAGCAACGCGTTATAGCAACAACACCTCAGACTGACAGAAACGTAAAAATAAACGTAAATTTAGGTCACTTTAGTAAAAGCATCATGGATCTTTTTTTTTTTTTTTTTTTTTTTGAAAAGAAAATCCCCCCAAGAACCGGACAGTTTTTCTGTGAAATGGAGCCTCAGCCTACTTCCTCAGTACTGCGGATGCAACATGCCCTCTCCCGTTGTGTCTAATATATGGGATGAAACTATCAAACCAAGGGATGATTCCGCAAACTTAAAAGACACCTGACCACCTCTCATCCAACCCTGCCAGGATAGGGCGGCTGTGTGCGTCGCACCAGGCTCACGTCTCGATTGTGGTCACCCCCACCCCCGGCTTGTGTGAGCGCGTGTACGCGCTGTATGCTCGCATGTAGATCGTTCTCCCTCTCTCGTTGTGGATTATTGTTTGTGTGTGTGGGCGTATGTGTATGTGTGTGTGTGTGTGTGTGTGTGTGTGTGTGTGTGTGTGTGTGTGTGTGTGTGTGTGTGTGTGTGTGTGTGTGTGTGTGTGTGTGTGTGTGTGTGTGCATGTGCATGGCACGGATAAAAAAAAACAAGCACTATATGGAAAAACATTCCTGCTTATCTCTGGTGCATTTTTTAACATGCATCTTTTTCTTATTGCATTGTTTATATATATATATATATATATATATATATATATATATTAATGTCTTCCCCCTTTTTTTTTTTTTAACTGCATCCTGCACTTCATTTGAGTTCTCCTGGTCTGGATTTGTTATTGGGTTCTTGTATTGGGCGGTCCACCTCTTACGGTTTTATGGCATTTGTGTCTCTGATTAATTATTTTGTGAATTACTTTGCAAACCTTTGTTTTTAAAGGTACTATACAGTTTTATTATTATTGTTATTTACAGTTCATATTATGCTATGTTCATTACTGTTCTGTCTAACTAAACAAGACATTTGCATTTACATTTGGGTTATGCAGTGTTTTTAAATTAAATTTTACACTGGGGTGCCTTGAGATTTTATGCACTTTTGAAAGGTGCCCTGACTGAAAAAAGTTTGAGAAAGGCTGATATACACCATATTACATATGCATTATAATCTTAATGTTCTTCAATATTTAATGCATATTTGAATAAATCTGGCAAGTTTTTATGACAGCCACCATTTAAATGTTTATATTTCATATAATCTTCTTATTATAAAAATAGTGTAATTTAAGTGTTTGTATGGCTACAAAACAGTTCATTATTACCTTCATATTAGGCTAATGAAGCCTTGTAGGCTACAACTATAGACTCCCATAGTTTACAGCATTTAAGAGATTTGATTCCCTTGAGAAAAATTGCCATTTATTGTAACTGATATCCAAAATAATCGATATCGAATCGAATTGTAATCGAAATCGAATCGAATTGCAAGCTTGTGAATCGAAATCGAATCGAATCGAATACCCAGCCCTAGTAAAAAACCTGGTAAGGTCTAACAGTGTGGTCAAAATAAGCAGATATTTAAAGTGGCTGATCAATAATGTAACTGGATGTGATGTACTCAGGCAGAATAAACGAAACCTCCTTATGTAACCTCTCAGCACTGAATTACTGAACCTGTCTATCTTAATATTTGATGTACACCCCTTACTGTATATCAACATCACGTTACCAAACCAAATGATGCATAAATGTTCAAACACGCTAAAATCTTCATGATATTGATTTAGAAAACTGAGTGGATTACTGCTACAAAAGAAAGATTTCCTTTAAGTGGACATAAAAACACTCTCAGTCAGGATGGCAGTTGTTGTCAATGCCAGTTTTTGAAAGCCCCTCTTTCCACCGAAGGCTTGAGAATTAACCTGAAGTGAATGTGAAGGACGCTGCTGTATTTATAAGTTGCATCATCTGCTTTTGTGGCTTTTTAGCCTCTGTTTTATAAAGTATTGGTCGTTCTGAGCTTTTTAGATGCGTATAATTAAGAGTTGTCAGGCGACATACATTTAACAGGTAATAAGTTATAAAAAAAAGCTTCCTTCAATCTGAATTTTACACCTTTTGTTAGGGCTGTGCTTTTGTTAAAGCCTGTGAATTCAACAGCTTCTTGGGTCAAACGTATGAAATGATGACATTTCATCAAGGCTGCGCTTTTGTCACGACATTCTGTGCTGTATTGTGATCTCTGGGCGGTATTTTATCTTTCCATTTCGCACAGGTCCAGGTCATGTTTAAAATATCATCAATTACCACTTCAGTCAAGACTAAGGTCCACCTCACATAAAAATTAAGTGCTTTGAAACCTGCTACTTTTTCCTCGCACAATTATTGAAATTTTGCTTTCAGCCGTAAATAATAACCGTCTCACTTGAGTCATTCACAGCAGAGATCTCCCTTCTCTCGAGGGCAGGCAGGTGCGATAGTGGGCAGGAAAAAGAATCGTGTTGCATATATCTTTATGTATAAAGATGTAGGGTCAAGTCTGGTCGATAGGCAATCTCTCAGCTCTAGCGGAAGTGATGGGACTATTTGAGGCTGGAATGGCTCTGTTGTAGTGGAAGGAAAGGCTAATCTGTTGCAGATGGGTTTGGACCCAGCAGGTGTGCTGGTCAGCTGGTCATGAGACCTGTGTGGACATGAGCGTGCAGAAAGGGACTAAGGGGGCAGGACAGGGTCTGGATGGTGTGTCAGTTATTGCAACATGGTATTTAAGACTAGGAACCATTTTGTATGACATGTACTGTTGATGAATTGCATTGTAACTAGACTTTTCTGCTAAGGTTTTTTTTTTTTTTTATCCCTTATTGTTTGTTCAAATGTTCAGGGTTATATCCAATATATTGCTTGTTTCTCTTTGTCCTTTGTTTCTATTCTATTCGCTAAATATTACTTACAGTATCAAAAAGTGTTAAGCTTTGTATGAACACTACCAGTCGATTTTTTTTTTGTATGCTTTTTGAAAGAAGTCTCTCATGATCATTTATATGAGGATAAATACATGAAAAAAAGTAATATTATCCAATATCCTGTTTTAATATATTTTACAGTGTAATTTATTCTTGTGATGGCAAAGCTGACTTTTCAGCAGCCATTATTCGGGTCACATGATCCTTCAGAAATCATTCTAATATGCTGATTTGGGGCTCAAGAAACATTTCTTATTAGAAAAAAAAGCGTTGTGCTGCTTAATATTCTTGTGAAAACTGATACATTTGTTTCTGGATTATTTGATAAATTGAGAGCTCAAAAGAGAAGCATTTATTTGAAATAAAAATCTACTATAACATTTATGTATATCCTTGCTCCTTATTCAATATAAGGATAAAAAAGTTAATTACCCCAAACTTTTGAACAGTGATGTTCATTTCTTTCAGATTTTTTAAACTGTTTTTATTATTATTATTATTATTACTGAATGCTAATGTTGTCATACTAAAACTAATGATCTGTCAGTTGCAAATTTTTCCCGTGGCTATAGTTTTTTGATAAAACCCTCTCAGTAGTTCAGTGCATCCCCTGAGGTCCCCCATCTGGCTAATTAGGCTATAATTAGCTGTCTTCCTCAATCACTTTTAAAGCATATCTCTTCATTTAACCAATCTCTCAGTTACATTAGTAGTATGTTGTCATGAAAATCAGTTAAGCCACATCCCTCTCAATTACTCTGCCATGATAACTAATTAAAGAAAATGATCTTAAGATGAAGCCATTTCATTCATCAGCATAGCTGTCAGGCTATATGAACATTTTACATGTACTGTATATGTTTGTGTTAATATGTCCCGTGGTTTTTGCATTTACTTGTGCTAAAAGTTAATAAATGTATTATTCTGTTAAAATGATGGACTCTGGGCCTGGGTTTCGGTAAGAGCTTCAGTTCACTTCCACTCAAAGGTTTCATGTTCCTGAAATGCCAGGGGCTGTAAGAGGTACCTGTCAGTGGTGGGAGGTCAAATTAATGATGCTTGACTTGCGTCCATTATATCCCATTAATAACAGTACTCGAACCTCTCGGCATCCTGCGGGAGCCCTTAGACACTCATTAAGATATTAGCCATTGTTTCAGGGGGAAGTACATTTAAGGTGATGTACCCCATCTAATTTATACAGAATATCTCACTCTATCTGCACACTAAGCCACAACACATGATTTAGTTTCTACTGGCTGCTTCCTATTTCAATTTTTGTTCAGCAAGTACTTTGGCATATAATATTTATTCACCCATATATGAGTCTTATATGTCATCTGTATCATCAAAGTGTGAAGATTACGTCTTATACACTTCCAACAGTTTGGGGTCAGTAAGATTTAAAAAAAAAAAATGTTTTTGAAAGAAGTCTCTTGGGCTCACCAAGGCTTCCTTTTATTTTCTATTTTGATGTATTTTAAAATGTAATTTATATCTGGGATGACAAAGCTACGGTGGCAATACATTACTCCAATCTTCAGTGTCACGTGACCCATCAGAAATCATTCTAATATGCTGATTTGCTGCTCAAGAAACATTTCTTATTATTATCATCAATGATGAAAACAGTTGTGCTGCTTAATATTTTTGTGTGCAACATGACACATTTTTACAGGATTCTATGATGAATAGAAAGTTCAAAAGAACAACATTTATTTGAAATAGAAATCTTTTTTTAACATTCTTTTCACTTTTAATTAAATGCATTCTTGCTGAATAAAAGTAATAAATTGATATTAAAAGTATTTTTTAACACTGACCCTAAATTTTTGAACGGCATGTTTTGAGTCCATCCTTTAACAAACTGCTGACTGATTGTATTGTTTAATTATTGTCAACTTGTACTCACATTAATGTCATTCTCTTATTTTTTCAATCTCTCCCTCTCTCTCTCCTGCCATTCCTTATAGATCTGGATACCTGAGGGTCATTCAATCTCTGACACTCAGGTATCCAGGTCCTGGTCTGATGACCTGCACACTGTGAAGCAGATTCCACAAAACCTGTGGAACAATACATGCAGGCGCTCAATTACTAAATGAGGGCAGAAAAATGTTCGGCTGGTGTAACCTAAGACCTGAACCTGTGTTGTTCCTCATGTTAAAGAGCAGGAGATGACTGTGACACAGAGTTTGGTCATTAGTCACTCTCTCTGCTCTTGTGGAACCAAAGCTGGAGTTACAAAACAGGGGAAATACTACAACCACAACAATGCTAATTATAGATTTTAGTTACAAAGCAATCCAGTAAGGTTTTCTTGACAGACTCCAGTCTGATCAAATAGCTCAAAACAAATACAAATTTGGTTGTTTATTTTCTACAAATAAAAATGTAAAAGTTTGAAATTTAAAGTGTTTTAGGTAAGATTATGATTTATTTTATTTTTTCTGCTTTACTGTCTGCTTTTCTAAGAATAAAACCTCAGGTACAGTGTGAGATGATGAGGTGGGTCAAGAGGTATTGTCATAGAAATATTGTAATGCCCCAGAAGTTCAGATATCAATTCTGTTGATATTTAAAGGTTACTTTTTTCCAATCAACATCTGTTTGAATCAAGAAAAATATCATTTTCGCCTCATTTGCACACTTTTGCAATAGCAGCAGAATGTTTAGTTTGAGGCCATTTAGTTTTTTATTAAAAGTGCATGACTTTGCATCAAATGATAAATGCAAACACTATCTGTTTAATGGCACTTTCAGAGTCAAGTCACCTTACCTTTATTTATATGGCACTTTTTACAGTACAGATTGTTTCAAAGCAGCTTTACAGTGATAACAGGAAAATGATGCAACAAAAGAAAATAGCATCACAGTTCAGCTTAAGCAAGTTCTGTAATGGTTCATTTTTGTTGTAAAAAAGTTAGTTAATTTATATATAGCCGCTCTGGAGAAAAAAAACGTCATTGTCCACCTCAGCTCAGTTGTGTTGTGGCAGATCAGTAATGTTGAATATTAAATGTCCTCAACTAAGTAAGGCGCAAGCCAAAGGCAACACAACAACCGTGTTCCTAAAATGTTGATAATTACATTATCTTGTCTTACAAAAAAAAAAGACAAATTTAGAATTGAAGAAGTATAAAAAAATGTACTCCTTTTTAATTTATTATGCGTAAATTGTCTTAAAATGGTGAATCAGTGCCCAACCTCCAAAGCAAGTTCTTTAACAGTTGACTAATGTCACACTTGATCTCACTCTATCCATTCATAGCTTCAGCGGCCTGCCTCTCAGATTCCACAGTAATGATATTCTTATCAATCATGTGGGAGATGTTAGAGCTTTAGTCCTCACTCTCCCTCCTGCTGAGACTTAATCTCAGCCGAGACACAGTTCCAGAGTCCTCTTATGAACACCAGAGTGTAAGTCTAGTGTCAAGTATTGACTAGACTGTGAATAGAGGTGAGTGCATGAGGGGTGTCTAACCTCTCACCAGCTGCTTGGCTGTTCAATTGGTCTGGTCTCCGTAACACCCCGGGGTTGCAATAATGCAACAGCAGCTTATCTCGATCAATACCTTCATCTCACTTTTGGGGGCTTTACTGCCGAGTCCCTAGAGTGCGGTCGTCTGTTTGCAAGCACAATTATGAGTTTGTTTTGATCTGTTTTTGATCTGTTTTTTGAAAACATTTGCAAAACAAAACTGTGTGCTCATGCGGCTATGTATTGAACTATTTGACTACTGTGGAGAACACTTTAAAATAAAATTCTTAGATAATAAATTCCAAGTGAATAAATCTGGAAACATTTTTATTTCACTATATTACATTTTGTTGTTATAAACTTGCTGCTTTCAAGAACATTGTTACACTGTACAATAATGTTCTATGTGTTAAAGGGATACTTCACCCAAGAATGAAAATTCTGTCATCATTTACTCACCCTCATGTCATTCCAAACCCGTAACACTTTCGTGATGAAATCTGAAAGACTGTCCATTGACAGTCCACACAACTACCACTTTGATGCTTTAAAAAGTTCATAAAGAGATCATAAAACACGCACCCCACATCACTAGTAAACTATGCACGTAAAAACTCACTTTAGCATATAAATTACACGATAAAACACATGCGTGTTATAAAGACGCGTTTAGGTTGATTGAGCGCTTTAGTCAACATTTTCTGAAGAGACAACTTTATATGATGAACAGATTTCATTTAGGCTGTTATTCACATTCATTCATCAACTTGGTTGTGGTTAACGAAAGCTAAACGGGTTTGGAACGATATGAGGGTGAACATTTTGGGGTAAATTATCCCTTTAATGAATTATGTATGATCATCTGTAAAAGATGATCTTTTACAGCCTTTAATAGTGTTCATTTATATAGATCATTGTTTGTGATGCATTTAGTTAACACAACTTTCATGTTAAAAATGTTGAAGTTTTCCATATTATTTTATTCCATATTAGTATTTCCATTTTAATCCAGATTAATGAATTCTGTAGAATAGAATATTATTCATTAATTCATGTTAACTATTTTGTTAATTAATGTTAAAATATAGCTAATCTCATTGTAAAGTGTAACATGATATTCAAAAAATGCAGCTTTCCTACATTGACATACTCTGATCTTCTTAGTATAACCCATACTACGTTTTTGTGGCTCCTCACGGCATGAATAATTCATGTGGTTTCATTGTTTGACCATTTGCCAGATTTATTTGTTGTTGTTGTTGTCCTGTTTAGTAACTGTATTTATTTCATAAATTATAAATTCTTAAAATGTATATATTATATATTCTAATACAATTACTTAAAATATTGATACAAATTTTGTTATAGCACCCCATAGATTTATAATGTATAATTTTTTTTTTTCTAATTGTAAAAGATGCAATAATGTAGTAATAACCTGGTAATGACATGCAAACATGTCATTAAGTTAAGTTATAAGTTCCACCACGTCAAAACTGTCCCGGAATGCAGACTGCAGCTTATTTATGCATTATATGGGTTTAGACAACAAGATATTTGGTCAGTGATATGTTTCTTATTGAAAATGTGAGATGAAGCTGATACTGTAATATACTGTATTAACAGTTTAAAACAATGCAAATAAAGGCTGAACAGAACTACTTAAATCTAATTGTTTAGCCTGTTCACACCAAGGACAATATGATAAAATCATTCTGCAAGTAAAAGAATTGTCCACACCACAACTAAAACTAAAACAGCACATATAAACAATATTGGAATCACTTTCCCAACATTTTTTCTGATGAACGCTAAAAACATTGATAGCCAATCAGAATCCATCCTGTTTTAAAGAGCTTGAGAATTTAAAGCGAAAGACGACATATCTGCAGCATGTGCTTGTAATAAACAGAATGATATTGTGCTTTACAGGGATGCCAGATTTGAAGTCATGGTAGCATTTAAAGTTCAGATAAACAGACCTGTTGTGAGATGTGCAAGTGTTTGGGGTTTATGCACACATGCTGTTGTTCACTCAATCAACACAGGGGGTGTTGACTCAATCAACACAGCTTCTTATTGTGTTGGGCTATGTAAAGAGGCCTCACCAAGTGGAAAATCATGGACGCTCAAGAGCTCTCCACACAAAAGCTGACAAAACACAACCCTAAGAGTGCCTTAGAGCGTTGTGCAGGTCACATGTGACATCATCCCACATCGGTGCTTCCGCATAACCTCTTTTCCATCCTTGCAGTGGGATAAAACAATCATAACCAATACGAAATGCAAGTGTGTCCTTAATGGCTCTTAAGGATTCAAGCAGTTCCAGATGGGACTCAGCAGAGGACGGTCTACTCTGGTCTGTTGATGGTGTTCGAAATAGTCAAATGTGTCGCTGCATGTGTGTAAATATCAGAGATTTCAGCTAGACAAAGGTAAGCCAATGTAAGCCTGCTGTAACGTAGGAAAAGTATAATGAGTCCACTAAAAAGCCATTTCTCTTAAAAATGGACTGACTATTGTGAAACTGCTTCAGTTCAAGGATGAAAAGCCTTCCATTAATAGAGACAGATGGGAAATCTGAGGATGCTAGTCTGAAAAGAGGTAGAGTGTTCAAAATAAGACAAAAAAAATTAAGAAAGTAAATGGATTTCCATTTTGATTTAATTGGCAAAAATAAATATAAACAAAGACACTCATGCGCTGTTTTACAGAAAGTTATGTGAGGTTTAATGGGAATTATTATTATAATGATGATTATTAATATTATAAAAGCTGCACAGTGAAAAAAAAACCTTGATATACATGGTATGAAACCAACTGTTCCTGCCAGAACTTACAATTGGCATTAAGCACTAACAAAAATACAAAAGTAACATTTTAGGTTTTACGGATTTAACCTAAATTTACAGATAAAAAAAAAAGTGAATTTTCTGTGAATTGGCTTCTACATTTTACTCTTAAGCGTACCTGCACTTTTTGTTGCGTACTGCTCAGGGCCTGAAGTTAATTTTTTCGGCCACCGGCCACTGTGGCAGGTGGATTTAAAAATTCACCTGCCACAGAGACTTTTTACCAGCCATTTTTTTTTTTTTGCCTCATAAACGTAAAAAAAAAAAAAAAAAAAAAAAACGGGAATTTCACAATATTTTTCTTTAACTTGTAAGAATAGCCTACACATTTAAGTGCTGTCAAGTAATAATAACTCTAATAACATACATTTAAAAAAAAAATCTTTTTATTCATTGATTTTGACAGACACACACACACACACACAACATATATAGTATAGGCTATAATATAGTATACTCAACAGATAGACCTACCGCAGCTCGTAAACAAATCACACGCGGCTGTGTTGATGGCGGATTTAGTCACGTAGACAGGTCTTACTCTTAACAGCTTTTAGTTACAGCGTTCAGGAACAGTTAAATATGAACTAAATTAATACTGTTATTACTGATAAAATTACCGGGTACCGGACATTTTCTCACCGGTTCCCAACTCCCAACATGCACAGTTGCACACGCACACACATCTGTGCAACTGTCATTGTACTTTAACCTGCAACAGCGACGTGTTACATTATCTCATCCCATCTCATCAACAGTTTAATACTCGCACACGTAGTCAGAAAAAGAGCCTCATCTTCTTTCTGATCGCATGAATGTTACGAAACACGCTGTCATAAATCAGCCGCTCACGAACCTTGCCATTGCCGCCGATTGTTCACTTTGTAATAAAATGTCTTCTTTACTTTTCTTTTTCTCATCCTCATCTTTTTGTTGGCTGTTTGTTTTGTTTTAGCTGGCCTCTTTACCCCAGTAATGTGCTGCCACATTTTAGCTAAAGTCCAACGCAATAGCGGACTTCCTTGAAATGTAAAAATCCTAATAAATCACTCACAATTCTCATTGGCTACCTGCCAATGTGGCAGGTAGATTGACAGTGTTACCCGCCAATAGCAAAATTCACCCGCATTTGGCAGGTGGTCGGGTGTTAATTTCAGGCCCTGGTACTGCTACTTCTCGCATATAGCCGGTACTCTATAGACGAATCCGGCGAAACTACCGGAAGTAAGCGGGGCGCCATTACTGAGCTGTTGCTGGGTAGCGTTGCGCCATTGCCTCCTATTGTTTTAGTTGCAACTTGCGTCCACTGGAATAAACAGCCCGCGATTTACGACTGTCACTAACGTTACAACGTTATCCCTTGTATAATGTCGAGTGGGTAAACAGTTTCCGTTATAAATTGTTTCAATGGTGGCAGTAAAATTTCAATTTTGAAGAGAAAACACTGTGAATACCCCGGGTCGACTGCCCGTCTGGTGCCGTACGGTTTACAGATTTCCTGGGCGAGTACAAGACGTGGACATTCGCGTATAATAACAATTATTTAATGACATAAGTAAAAAATATATAATAAATATGTGATATAGTGATCAGCAAAATCTCCTCTCTTGCTATTTTTTCTATTCAATTAACATGCTATGGTCATTAAATGGCTTTCCTGAGCTAAATGTAACATTATGTGACATAATTGTTTTCCTGCTGTTATATTGACCTCTTTCCATGGTTTAAAAACACTAATTGGTCGATATTATGTATACTTTCTAGCTGTAACGTTACCTTACCCTTGCCTGTTGCAATGTGAAAATGAGATAAATAATGGACACAAATGAAAAACATGAATTTGTTTATTTGATTTCATTCATTTATTTATTTATTGTTGCCAAATGGACAGATCTTTTTATAGTTTCCTCGTTAGCAAACGTTAGCCTAGCTAGCTTGCCAAGCTATTTTCATAAATAACGTTAATCTGTAAGATCGTTTGTACCTTCATCTGTGACTGGAGGCCACTGCAGTCACAGATCAAACCAACAAGTCATTCTGCCTGGCCGTAGCTGTCATCGAGGGTGAGTTCGCGTTATCACCGAGGTTTGTTTACATACCGGTGCATATGTCTATATGCCTGTGTAACAGCTCAGTAATGGCGTCGCCACAAGATGGCAGCCTACACAGAACGCTCGTCGGATTCCTCTATACCACTGATAGAAAAAGCGTGACGGCCGTTTAACCCCTAATTTACTGCACACATCTGCGGCTCGTTACGGCTGCGAAACGGCAACCGGAGCTGATCGCAGGATTCGTGGCCACTGCAAGAGTGAGTAACGCGTATCTTTTTCGGCTTGCATGTCACACCGCGAGGAGTAGTGTCGTGTAAGCAGCAGTGAAGCGGGGGTTCGGCGCAGTCGCGCCAAGTCTATTTTTGTTGTGGTCACGCTCATTTAAAGGGTTAGTTCACCCAAAAATGAAAATTAAGTCTTTAATTACTCACCCCCATCCTGTACCATCTTCGGAACACAAATGAAGATATTTTTGATTAAATTTGAGAGCTGGATCACTCCTTCATAGACTGCCTAAGGGACTGGCTCTTGACAGCCCATAAAGTCATTAAAGAAAATGTTTAAATATTCCATGTGCCTACAGTGGCTCAATTATAAGTTTATCAAGCGACGAGACTACTTTTTGTGCGGAAAAAAACATAAATAACGACTTTATTCGACTATTCCATTACTTCATTATGGGCGCATGCGCGAAAACTGAGACGACGACGTTCTTCTTCGACTACTTCTTGTTACCGGCTGCTCACCGCTTAGGAGTATTACCGCCACCTACCGTATAAGATGATGTGCTGATATAGCTGGAAGCGCAAAACTTTCTGTTTACAAGCAGAGGAAGATCTGCCCTGTACATACGCTTTTCAATTACCATATTTTCCGCACTTAAAAGCCTTTAAACTTCTCAAAAAACGACAGTGTGCCTTATAATCCGGAGCGCCTTATATATGGATCATCATCTTATACAGTAGGTGGCGGTAATACTCCTAAGCGGTGAACATCGTAATCTCAGTTCTCGCGCATGCGCCCATAAGAAAGTAATGGAATAGTCGAATAAAGTCGTTATTTATGTTTTTTTTCGCACAAAAAGTAGTCTTGTCGCTTGATAAACTTATAATTGAGCCACTGTAGGCACATGGAATATTTAAACATTGTCTTTAATGACTTTCTGGGCCGTCAAGAGCCAGTCCCTTAGGCAGTCTATGTGGTAGTGATCCAGCTCTCAGATTTAATCAAAAATATCTTAATTTGTGTTCCGAAGATGAACGAAGGTCTTACGGGGTTGGTACAGCATGGGGGTGAGTAATTAATGACTTAATTTTCATTTTTGGGTGAACTAACCCTTTAAGGTGAAAGCACACTTTTGATGGAGAAAATAAATTTGATTTCACACAAAAAGTGACCAAAATGCCCAGAATTTGCATGTCTAGTGTGTTTTAACAAGAACTGGAGTAGGCTACATCAGAAAAGAAAAAGACTTCAACATATTTATACAAGATTTAGCCATTTAAACATCTTAATTATTCCGTTTGGGTAAAACTATGTTTTATAAATAAATAAAACGAGCAAGCTAGTCAGAATATAAGCTTTTCTTTTAGTTTATGTAATAGCCTACTCAGACAGGTATATAGCCTACATGCCCAAAACAAACCTTGTGTAGGCCTACTTTTTTATGTTTGCTGTCTTGTAAACATATAGAAGTATGACTGAAAAGACAATATCGAGATTTCTTGGTTGTTTCTGTTGTTTACTATTTACATGCAATTGTTGTATACTTCCCATCTTAACAAACTTCAAGAGTCAAGTTTATTAATGACCAACTTCTAAAAAGAGAATGTTTCTTTTTAAAGAAATGTGCGCTCACACACTACGGGCCCTATTTTAACGATCTGAAACGCAAGTGTCAAAGCGCATGGCGCAAGTAACTTTGTGGGTGGGTCCCGGCGCTGTTATTTTCCCGGCGGGATAAATGCCTCTTGCGCCTGGCGCAAATCTAAAAGGGGTTGGTCTGAAGTAGCTTCATTATTCATAGGTGTGGTTTGGGCGTAACGTGAAATAAACCAATCCGAGCGCCATCCAACATGCCCTTTAAGAACAGGTGTGCATGTTCCATGACGGATTGTTATTATAACGGCGGGTTTACCAGGCGCATGCCAGGAGCGTTCACAGCCGATGAGACCGACGTTCTTGTCAGGACAGTGAAAGACAGAAGTGACATTGTATGGGGATGGGAGAAACTCTCGCACATCAGCGTCGGTTAAACATTATAGCCTATACGTATGTTTCTTGCCGCTATTGGGCAAACAGGTCTGATCCAGTACTACAATTAGCCTTAAAAAATGGGTAATTCGTTTTTTTCATCTTCGTGTAAACCACAATGATTTCCCTCATGTGTTAATATTTTTCCTTGTTATAATTTATGATTTGCAAAAATAAAAACTACTGCATCTGTGTTGATTAGAGAATCAGTGTATGTGCATTGTGTACCCGCAGCCCGTTCTCATCCTTTCACGTCATATAGAACGCTATATGCAAAAACGGCGCTATACTACGCAGATGGCACCCTTTATCGTTAATATAACACGCGAACCCAAGACGTCATAAATCCTTTAGCGTGAATATGACACGCACACCCTACCCCACACCTAAACTTAGCCCTCACAGCGCGTGTTATATTAACGATAACGGGTGCCATGTGCGTAGTATAGCGCCGTTTTTGCATATAGCGTTCTATATGACGTTAAAGGATGAGAATGCGTTGGTACCCGCTACATTTTGGGCAAGCATGCACGCTTAAAATAGCATTATGAACAACGCGCAACGCGCCACTGACTTTAGACCAGTTTTTTTTCTGGTCAGTGGTGCAATTGTTTTCTGGAAGTGTAAAATAGCACCAGGGAATGTTTGCGCCAAAACACGCCTCCTTTTTGCGCCGATCCGCCCAGGGAGCGCAAGTTCATTCCCTAGTTTACCGACGTGCGTCTGTGAAGGGGAAAATCCCGCTTTGCGTGCGTGCAAAATAGCAATGAGACATGCGTTTGTGTATAAAGTCATTTGCGCCGGGTGCAAGATAGGGCCCAATTTGTTTAAATACATTTATGTTGTTAATAAATAACAATACATTGTTGTTGTAAGAGCAATATTTCCAAGTTTTGTTTTTCCCTGTGAAAATCTCAAGTGTCATGATCCAAGAGAGTACCGGCACCTTTTTTCCCCCACTTCAAGCACTGTCAGCCAGCAACGTCTTCTGTCCCGTATGAGGGGATGTCTTGGAGCCCAATCCACTTGACTACAACTGACAAACTGCTCATAGACTGGGAGAGTGAGTGCTTAATGCCAATTTCTGTTCCCCGCACCGAGCCTGTCCCTGTTAGCAGTACTGAGCTTATAGTTTTGTTTTTCCAGACTCCTGCATCCACTTCTTCTTCTGCCAGTTTTTAATCTGCCTGTTCCAAGTCTATATGTTCTGTGCCAGCCTGGAGACCTGTTCCTGGATTTTATGCCTCTTCTGTGTTGTGCCCTGGTGTGCCTGAGTGCCTCTACTTAGTCCTTTGGATCCTTTTCTGATCATCACTGGGTTGCCACAGTCAGAGAATTCATCCATGCAGCCCTGGATGGTCGACCCAGTAACTTCACCTACGACCCCTGTGCCTGTCACTCCTTCTAAATCTGTCGAGCAGTTGGCTCCACCGTGACTTCCCCCTGCCTCAGCTCCACCTCAGCTTCCTCGTCCCTCCGGCTTTGCCTTGGTTGGTCATCACTCTGCCTATGCCCCTTCTGTGCCCTTCGGCTTCGTCGAGCAACGGCTTCCCTCGGCACGGCCTTGGTCCTCAGTTGCTTCGCCTTCGCCTCAGTCGTCCAGCACCCCGCCTCCACCTCAGTTGCTAGTCGTCAGAGACTATTTATATAGAGACATTCCACTTCCTCAATCCTTAATACAGCTATATAGGGAAAACCTGTAACACCAAAGATGGCGGTTGTACGCCCATGCCTCTCCCCTCCCGCTGGAAAGCCAATCGTCTGCTTTTAACAGTCAAGCCGGGAAACATGTAAGCCTATCGTCTGGTTCCACTGACACATGCGCACATTTTAGGTTTGCGACAGCGGAAAATATGTTATTGTTTGAAAAGGCGGCAGATTTGATATGTGTTAATTGTGTAAATATCAGACATCCCAAGTCTCCCGGAAGTCTCCCGCAGATTGATAGCGGCTCCCTGATAACCGCAAATTAGTTCAAATCTCCCAGAATCTAGAGCGAGCAAGCAAGAGCGCACACATACTGTGTTTCAAACCGTGTAGCGCGCACGACAGAAGGGCGCGCTACACGGTTTGAAACTGCTGTTTCTATACAAGCAGTTTTTATGTCCCGGTGACCAGTAAAAGTGCAGTTCTGACTCTCTGCCCATTCATTCAGATAGGAGCCTGGTCTTGTTAGTCCGAAATAGCTGCCCAGAGGCATTGCCAAGATGGCAGCCAAGTGAGATGACTTGCCTAAAAGGACTTTGTCGTCACTGTGGCTCCGTCCTGCCCTCCAGAACCTGTATCATCGTCCAGTCCCTGCAGTCTCGGGGTTTCACCTGGGTCTCCACAAACAGCTTCATCTCAATCTTCTACCGTTCTCCCCTGTTTCTTGTTCTGTCATTTAAGCTATGTGTTTCTTTCAGTTTGTCACATCTAATTAGCATTTAAATTGTATTTCTTTTTTCTATTTCTGAGTTTCTTTTGTTAATAAAATGAAGACTGCTGAATTTTGATCCTTTTGTCTTCATTATTGCAACCAATTTTTGACAGAAATGTCCATTAGATTTATTACAGTTACCATTAACCAAGTAACAGGTTTTTATGGTAGCGTTTTTTTTATCATAGCAAATCTACACACATTTTTTACAGTGTGCCGAAACATCTTTCCATGTGATTTTTCTCACTGTGGGCTTGTGCATCCACAATATTTGTGCATTTTGCAACAGATGGAGGAAGAGAATAGAGCATTGAAGAAAGGCTAGTCAGAGAAAGTGGGCGGGGGAGGGATTTGGGCACACCAAGGTCTCCTATGCACCAGCCCCAAAAAGGAAACATGGGAGAAACATATGTAATTTTCACCACAGGGTCCTGGGTAATTGAGTCATTTAAAATACAGATACATAGATGAATAAAAGCTAAGGGGGAAGGTAATAAGACAGAAGAGTACCCTCCGGAGATCCAATTGACGATTTCTTACAAGAACGGAAACTGTTTTCTTTCTTTTCTTCCACAGAGCTTTTATGTGTTGTCATTTCAGCCGGATACCTACCTCAAGTAATTTTGTTTTCATTTGGCTCCTTTTGTAATGCTTTCCTTTAGTGAGAATGAAGGCAATTTGTCTCCGATGGCCTCTTGCCTTTTGAAGACAGATTTCACTTAGTGAATGCAAGTGAGATGTGGGTTTTTGTTCTGAAAGGAAATATTGCTTTTGGGACATTACTCTCCTCAGGAAGATTTGATAATTTACCAAATGACTCTGTAGCCCAGCATTGTCAACGTTGAGTTTATCGTTGAATGGTACTTCTTGATTCAAATGTCTTGCAGTTATTTGACTCTCTTCTGGGTTTGAGGTTTACAAAACTCACTTCTTTTTCTCATGTATAGCAATATGAGTTATCTCAGGATCCTGCTGTTAAAAGGGTTTATTTTCACTTTAAAGAGGTCACTCTCACAGACCGGTGATTATTGCCACTTTAGCCGACAAAATGAAGATTTTACTAAAGTTACTTGCTTGTTTCATTTAGTATTTATGTTTACCTGTTCAATGTGATGGCTAAAGGGACATTAAGCGCAAATTTTAAGCAACTGCTTATTTCAAGTAAAAGCTTTTTTTTTAAATCATAAAGGGGCTAATCATAAAGTATTACTGATGTATTTATGTTAAAGAATAAAATTCAATAAAACACGCTTGTATTAAACACAGACCTTATTTCAGGCATGTAACCCTAAATCAATTTAAAACCCCATTGACTTCTGGCCCATGGACCCTATAATGGTGTACTTATAAACTCATTTCCAGGTTTTGGCCTAAAAAAGTAATCCCTGCAACATTGTCTATTGTATAACACTGTTATGCACATGCCAGTTTTGTTTGTTTTTTCTAAAGTCAGTATAATAAAGGATTTTTTTCCTCCTCAATTATTACAGTATGGATGTTATTACATGCAAAATAAATTATAACAGCTTTTTGTTATTTTTACAGATATGTGTGTTGCATGGACAGATTTTTTTTTTAAACTGAAAATAATTTAAAACAAAAAACCTATTTACAGTTCAAGTTACATATAAATACATCAGCCCTTCTTTGAGATGGCTTTAACCCTGATCCATTGAACTTGTAAGTCTATGTATAGTTTCTGTTATAGTTAATTTGAGGATACAAGTATTGCCTCCCAGAACTGCTTTTTTTTAGATATACTGCCACACACTCTCATAGATCTTCCTTTTAAGGATGCTCCACAGGTTCTTGAGGTCAGGGGATGATGGTGGCCACATCATGATTTTTTCTCCTTTTATGCATAAAGCAACCAAGGAATCAGTTGTTTATTTTGCAGCATGGAATGGTGTGTGTTTTATTCTTTTTATACCATGACAGAAAATGGTTGGTTAGGAACTCTACATATCTTGCAGAGGTCATTTTGACACCTCCAAGGACCCTGTTTGTGAGCATAGGGGTGGCTTTTTATAGCTGCCCTTTTAATAGCATTAAAGGGTTAGTTCACCCAAAAATGAAAATTACTCCATGATTTACTCACCCTCAAGCAATCAGATGTTTATGACATTCTTCTTTCAGGAGTTATATTGAAAAATGTCCTGGCTCTTTCCAGCTTTATCCATCCATGATAAAAGTCCTTCACATGGCTCATGGGGGTTTATAAAGACCTTCTGAAGTGAAAGCGATGCATTTGTGTAAAAAAAAAAATCCATATTTAAAACTTTATTGACTAAAATAACTAGAAGAATGTCATATGAAGAGTTCAGATGCAAAAGCCTCTAAATGACATTTGAAATTTTCTTCTTTAATGATGATTTTTATCAAACTTGTATATTTAAGTTCAGTAATTTCACTTGAATAACAATTAATAGGTAATTATCATTGCCATTTAAGTGAAATCACTGAACTTAAAAATACAAGCTTGATAAAAATTATCATTCTAGAAGAAAATTTCAAATGGCACTTAGAGGCTTTTGCATCTGAACTCTTCATATACACCTGATGGCTTGAGGGTGAGTAAATCATGGGTTCATTTTCATTTTTTGGGTGACCTAACCCTTTAAGAAACGTATCTGACATAATCCCTCTGTGCTGTGAATCACTCAAAAATCTACAACATTAATAAAGTCGTTGTTTTTGTTATTTTTGGACCAAAATGCATTTGCGATGCTTCAAAACATTCTAAATAACCCACTGATGTCACATGGACTACTTTGATGATGTCTTTATTTCCTTTCTGGACAAGGACAGTATACCGTACATACACTTTCAATTGAGGGACAGAAAACTCTCAGACTAAATCTAAAATCTTTTAGATCTTTTAGAGGTCTTATGGGCTTGAAACGACATGAGGGCGAGTAATTAATGACATTTTTCTTTTGGGGTAAACTAACCCTTTAATGTCGAAGGCCCACTGAAGAAAACAAGCTGGGACGTATCAAACAGCCCCATCCCCCCCCCCCCCCTTTTTTTATTAAATAGCTAACGGCGTTTAGTTGATTTCAATTCTCTGGTTTCTTTTAAAGTTTTACCTTCAAACAAATCTGTTTTTTAAATAGATTCCTACTTTAAATAATAGCCATGTCTAAAAACGAAAAACTTAAAGGTGCATTGTGCAACATTTCATGTTAAAAATAGCCGTTTTCTAACCCATACATGTTTAAACAATCGCCTGATGGGCTGAATGAGCCCTTCTCTGATCACTGCGATCGCCTCTATAATCCTGTACAGTAAAATACATAAGAGGGATTCGGGCTCGAATCTGAGACTGGGCGTGACGTCATGCGCGTTCACGCTCGCCTGGCTATGTGCCTATGTCTTGCAGGTTAAGTGTATTTGCCGCCATTCTCCGTATCAGAGAATACAACTCGAGCGACACAACTTTAGTCAACTTTCCACAAAAGTAGAAGATGGATTCAAAGGGGCTGTTTAGCCTACATCTGGTCACTTCACACATTTTCTGTGATCGGATAGCTTATTTGATCGTGAAAAGACCAGGTTGCCCTCCGAAACGCATTTGAGACGGATTTGAATCTGATCGCTCAAACCACTTGAGGACGTGGTCTGTGCCGCATTCCAGGCGAAACTGGACAAGTGTAAATGCATCTGGTTGTTGAAACCAGGCTATATGTCATGTTATTTTACTCATGACGACGCGCATCACCTCAGATGAGCAGCTGAGTGTATTCATCAAGCCAGCGAGCCGCAATCTATCGCAAATCAAAGTGATAGTAAGACGCATACAATTAACACTACCATCTTCATTAAAAGTAGCCTAAAGAAATGAAATGATCTTATATCAGGGCTTTTGCCGCTCTCTCTTATTGCTGTCTTTGCTGATTTTGAAAGTAGCCGATGATCAATAAAATGCAGCTCGTCTGTTGCTTTCGGTGACGTGCACTTCATGAAATCCTGTATATAGCGTGGGAATTGAATATCAGATTAATATCCGTTTTGCAAAAACACATTTATGTGACCAGGTGTAATGGAATCATTTTGATAAATCAGATAGATCTGAGAAAACGCATTGTGGCCAGGTGTAAAAACAGACCCAAAGAGACCGGCTTGTAGTTCATTACAAACCCCAACGCAAACTCCACATAAGACAAAGAATATACAACTTCTGTCTTTCCAGTGCCAGGCGTCGGGATAAGACGAGAGTCAACATCGGAAAGGCTTTCAACAAACGGAGAGATCTCTGGGCGGTCTGCTCTAGGGCTCAAACGGGTCCTATACAAAATAATAACTTATATTGTTCATGAACGTGTTTCCATAATAATACAATCATATGTGGATACAGTAAGCACATAAAACAGTTCAACATGGAGATCGATGGAAACAAAAGCCAAAGTTTTCTACTACCCCTTTTTCCCCTCACACACACACACACACACACATAAGTGTGTAATTTACTCAAATGCCTTTCCTTTCATATATTTGAAATGACTTGCAGATTTATAACTGTATGGGCTCTATGCACGGCGTTATTTCCGGTAAAGCATTAGGGATGCTCGATAACTTCCGCCGATCATAGAGTCCATTGCAATACCAAGAATTTATATTGAATTTTATACTCCATGGTTATACTAATGAAACGTTAGTCACAAAAACAGATAAAACAGACACCCCTCGTTGTGTTTATGCTTCTTTTTAAAATTATATTAAATAAACATAACTATATATAAAATTACATCTAAACGTATGTACGTTTCGTTTCAAAGACGGGAGGACAGTAAATATTGAAGACTCTGCCATAATCCCGTTTTTTCCGGTTTTCCTCCGCTTTAATCTACACAACCGGAAATGGACGAGCATCCTTACGTCAAATGCGGAATTTATGCGTGCATATAGCCCATTACCTCATTATGACTGTAACAAAAGATGTGTGCCGCACAGTGTGCGGCTGATGCTCCTTTGGTTATGAACAGCTCGTGCAAACGTGTGTGTATGCGTGTCTTCCATGAGCGTGCACGCAGTTTCGCTTGTCGCCAGAGGGGGTGTAGTTCTGCAAAAACTCAGATTTTTCTAACGCTATTTAGAAAAATCGCAGAAACGCAATTCTACCTGTAGGACTTCACTGAGCAAGGACACCAGCAAGGCAGTTAATTATCTTCTTCTCCCTCTCCTTCACCACTTTGATCTTATTTCCTTTACTCAATGTGTGCTTTCAATACATTCCTGTTGTCTCTCGACAACGCTTTCTCATCACACAGAGAAGGCAGCGCAATACTGCTAATCTGCGTCCTATTCTCTCATCCTCACACACACCTCTCACTCTTTCTATGGGTCTATGGAATTGTCAATCAGCAGTCAATAAAGCTGACTTCATTCAAGCCAATGCATCTCATTCTACTCTTAATATCTTGGGCTTGACTGAGACGTGGATCCGTCCAGAAGACTCAGCAACCCCTGCTGCTCTCTCTAACAACTTCTCTTTATCTCACACCCCACGCTAGTCGGGGAGGGGGAGTACTGGTCTTCTCATTTCAAACAATAGGAAATACTCAACTCTCTCTTCTTGATGTTTTATTAACAAGGTTCAGGAGGATCACGTTCTAATGATCAAACAATCAAGTCAGCCAGCTGTCAGCAATCAGTAATCAACTGGTTCACTCAATCAGCACAAGTAAAGCCTATAAAAACACACAGTCGACTCACCCATATTCCTCGACTGTTCTCAGCATCCCTCTACCACCCCATCTCCTCACACTTGCCTAATTATCTTCCTAAACAGAGATACGGGGGTTCGGGCCCAATTTCCGAGCTCGGAGCCCTCCCCCCGGACAGCACGCCAAATACGCATAACCATTTTTATTCTCTGATCATTAGTGAGTGTGAACTCGTGAATCCATTACAACTCGTTTGAATATCATGCCATTACACTTACAACTTAAGATCTAAATTGTAGCCCTATATTGACCCCTAGGTCTACTGAGAAGCTTTGAGGAGTTGGATGTGCTACTGTCCTCTTTCCCTGAAGATGGCACCCCACTTGTTGTCTCAACATTCATCTAAGCCATGCAACACACTTCATCTCTCTTCTAGCCTCTTTCAATCTCAAACGGCTCATCACCACAGGTACTCACAAGTCAGGAAACCAACTGGACACACGCAACCGCATCACAGCATATTGGTGAAACCTCTCAACGTTTCAGATCCATTTCCTCATTACTTTCAATCTGCAACTACACATGCACCACCAACCCCCCTACCAGTTACTTTCAGACGAAACCTGTGCTCACTTTCTCCCTCCCACCTTTCCTCTGCTTCCTTCTCTTCCTTCACCCTCTCAATTCTCATCTCTGGATGTGAATACCGCAATGGATACGTTATGCTCCACTTTAACTTCCTCTTTAGACAATATCTGCCCTCTCTCCTCCAGGCCAGTACGCACCACTCCCGCTAACCCCTGGTTATCTAAGGTTCTTTGCAAACACCGGACCAAACTCAGGGCAACAGAGAGGAAATGGCGCAAATCTAAAGTCACATCTGACCTGAGTAATAATAATAATAATAATACCTTTTATTAATAGGCGCCTTTCAGGGCACTCAAGGACACCGTACAATATAAAACAGGGCAATAAGAACAACACATACAAGCACCAACTACACATCAAACAATCATACCATTAAAACTTAAACTAACAGTAAACTAAATTGGAAGAAAAACAGTGTGGATGTTTTTTTTTTAAGAAAGCACAATCAAGATTATTCTTGTTGAGAAAGTTGGGTTCCATTGGTAGGTAGGAAGTGTCTTTATGTCTGCTCTGATAGGGATGTAGCAGGATTAGGATGAATAAATTGATTAGAAATCTGGTTTGGTAAAATGTAAACTGATCCTGTCTTCTGAAGGTTATCCACTACACAGGGTATTTTTTGTGTTCTTAAAAGATAATTTGGTGGACAATTAGTGATGCCTCAGTGTTCTACAGAAGGTATTTTATTCCTACTGCAGTTATATTTTTTGAAAAAAAAAAAATGTTGTGTACATTTTTGCATTGGATGATTGTATTGTTGTTTTTAATGTGCAGTTGTCTCATTTGTGGTGTTTGTAGTGTACAATGGTGGCAAATGAGTTTTCCCTCACAGGGATGAATAAAATGTATCTAATCTAAAATACTTAAAAACTTCAATTTTGATTTTATGGGGACTTTGATCAAAGAACAAAAGATGACGAAGAGAAACTGCTCTTGAATTAATAACATTTGTAGCTTTAATGAAAATTAATTTATATGTATTTATTTATTTAAGCAGTTTATTAAATTTTGGCATATTTCCAACCTATTAGAGCTAGCCCAGAAAATCTTAAAACGTGGGTTTTTATTTTTTTTTTGTATTTATTTGTGTGTGTATTTTATTTATTTTTTTGTGTGTGTATTTTAGCAGGGCAGGTAAAAATCTGAACACTCCCCACATTAATTACAGACAAATGTGTGATTAATTAGTTCATTTTTTTATTGATTCACTTCAAAAATGATTCACAATAAAAATATAACATTATATTACACACCTTGTATAATATATTTTAAAATTAAGATAAGACATCATATTTAATTACATTGTGATATAATTTCAATAATATGATATTCAGGGCCATTATCAGAAAGGAAAATACAAGAATGAATTTTTAGTCATTTATTGGGCCCAGGGGAGATGAGGCCCACCCATACATTTTATATTGGGGCTTTTTAATTTTAGCCATGAGCATGATAATGATACTTGTCAGATGCTGAAATTAGCAGAACAGCCCAAACGTGAAAACATGACCACCATTTCCACCAGTAAGTGAAATCACTCCTGGACAGCTGTAACATCACTGGCTGAAAGCAGCTTTAGGGAATGGATGATTTATGTTCTATTGTATGCTATATCAATTGATGATGTATGCCATGGCACTTGTTTGTTTTCTGTGTAATTCATTTGTTTTCTTAAATTAGTCCACTAGATGCATCCCAGAGCCTGTAAAGTTGTGTTGATAATAGTGTTGTTAATACTGTAATAGTGTTACTATAATTCTGGTAGCATACTACTGCTTGTTTTGTCATTTTTTTTTAAAGTTCCCCTGTGGTGAAAATCAAGCTTTTAATGTTGTTTATATGTCTATGTGGTGCTTTTAATATGCTTTAGAGGGATACTCCACCCAAAAATGAAAATTCTGTCATCATTTACTCACCCTCAAGTTTTTGCAAACCTGTAAGAGTTTCTTTCTTCTGCTGAACACAAAAGAAAGATATTTTGAAGAATAATTCGAATCAAGCAGTTGTTTGGCACCATTGACTTAATGGTAATGGTGCCCCACAACTTTTTGCTTCCAATCGTCAAAACAGAGTCAAAATATGTTGACAATTATTGCATTACATCTATACCACCTCTAAAGAGAACTTGAAAAGTCATTAAATTATTATTAGTATAATTATTATTGTTATATATATATATATATATATATATATAGACCATTAAGGAACCAGAACTGGAACTGATAAATTCAGACCACTGGAGCACCTAACAGTCACATTCTGTTAACTACTACATCTCACTCTCACTATGTAGATAAGTCATCACCATGCAAGAGAAAGTAATGTGATATTCCTTTCTTCAACATTCGCACTCACACACACATGCCACTACAGTAAGAATGCATCTCTTATCTGTCTTATCGCTCCAATCAGTGCCATCTGGACCTATAGGCCAGGTGTGTGACCAGGGCAGGTCTTGGGTCACCTCTGTCACTCGGAGGGGTCAGAGGAAGAGATGCATTGAGCTCATTCACTTCAGTTCTGGGGGTTGGATTTCGGGCTGTTAAGGTGCAAGTCAGGCTTCCTCCATGAGGATCACCTATCAGACATGCTGAGAAGGGTATTGTGTAGGTGAAAGTAAATTCCCTCCTCTAAAATAGAAACGATTACGTAATGAGTTACTCGTTGCTGTGCGTTCTTAATTGGGTATTCAAACCAGAGTAAATTTCAGGCTTTTTTTCAACACAGTATGGATTTTAATCTGTAATATTTGATGTATCATTGAGATAGGAAATATATGAAGAGTTCAGATGCAAAAGCCTCTAAGTGCCATTTGAAATTTTCTTCTAGAATTATCATTTTTATCAAGCTTGTATATTTAAGTTCAGTGATTTCACTTAAATGGCAATGATAATTACCTATTAATTGTTATTTAAGTGAAATTACTGAACTTAAATATACGAGTTTGATAAAAATCATCATTAAAGAAGAAAATTTCAAATGGCATTTAGAGGCTTTTGCATCTGAACTCTTCATATGTCCTGCTGCTACACCCACTCCCCCTTGTCCATAACAATTTGCAAAGGCCCTGTTAATTTTTTTAATGTAATGGATAAGAATTGAAGAGATTGATTTACAAAAAAATATTGGTCCCACTTTATATTAAAGCTCCAGTCCGTAACTTTTTTGTGGTTAAAAACTATCCAAAATCATTTTTTGAGCAAGGACATAACCAGCAGTGTTCAAAACTATCTGCTTGCCTTAGCTTGATTCAAAATGGTAAGCTGATAATAATGTTTTTAATTCCAGTGGTACTGGTGGATTTCTTCGGGAGATTTGAGCATGTCTTTGGGTCACATCTGTACACATAAAGAAGAGTCTTGGCTAGTAGGCTATATTCCGTGTGAGGATGTTGGAGGTGGAGATTTATAGCCTTATCTCACAGCACTTAAACTTATTAATTTGATGGCGGATCCAGAAAGGTTCAAATGACAATCACCAGTGACAACTAGAGATTCACCCGTTGTAAAATGCAAAAGACTTTGGACTGAGAGTTTGGAAAAAGAGACTGCAACCGGACCCATGCGAAAACGAGGATACATATCTAAAGGGCTTTAAATGTAGTCAGGCACTGCTGATGTTGTTAACATTTACAATTTGATAACAAAGTATAATTTGCACGGTTTGACATGATGTGATAATCGATCGTTAGATTTAATCAGCGCGATTTACTGCAATGCTTTTTTTTTCCAGTTAGTTTTTACTTGTTCAGGTGACATTTTAGGGTGGAAATGATTATGTTGATCATACTTCCAAAAAGAATAATCTGTGATTCTGAATGCCAGTATCCACAATGGTGTGGTGACAGACAGCTGCACATTCTCCTCAAAACATTGGATTCATTCGCGCTGCTGTGCCATGCCGAGATAAAACTCACGTAAAGGCCTTGTCCACATGGACACGGGTATTTCAGCCCATTCTCATCCCAAGGCGTCATCTAACTGACACTTTTGACCATGCGTCATCTAACGGACGCTTTAGGCACCCTTTAACGTCAGTTAGATGACGCTTTCCTAGTGGTCAAACCCTTACCCTACCCCAGACCTAAACCCATGGGCGTAATTTGCGGGGGGGTTAGGGGTTATGACCCCCTCAAAAATCAGATCCAGCTAATATAACCCCCCCAATATCATCACATTATTCAGGTTAGAATAAATATGAAATATGCCGAATTAAAGTTAAATACATTTTCCAGCAAGAAAGATGGTATCATATTTTGAATAATCTGTAATGTACCCCCCGCCCACCACACCGACTTGGTATTACCCAACCTGCTTTCTCTACCATTTACTATGTTGCGCAGTCGCTGGGATGAATGGTTTGAGGAAAGAGCTGATAGTGCATGCTAACGGATAGAAAGATGGAAAGGACATTGAAAGGCAGCCAGACAAAAAAATTTTATTGTTGGTCGGCACCAAAAAAGAGGAAAAATCCTGACCAAACGGAGGTACCCTATTGCTAAGTTAGCTGCTTCTCAAAGTGTGGCGCGTGGGCGCGGCCCACTGGTGGTGAATAGAGACGAGTGGGGCACGATAAACAGGCTTTGTGCCCATCTTTTTAATTCTATTTGACCATACACTCGAAACAAAACAAAGACACATTTAAATGTAAGCCTTACTTAACCTTTTCACACGTAAGTTTAAAAGTTTTTCAAGGCGACCGTTATTGATCGTAGTATCATTTTATGGTTTCCCATGGAGACGCGTCCTTCATTGCTTGTCACACCGCAGCCACAACAGCTGAATGACTGATGATCTGCTTTTATTTTATTTTTTTATTCAGAATTTCACAATTTGCTATATGGATCTGATATTACGATTGTCAAATATGTGCAAGTGGATGTGTTTTGTTGTTAAAACATCTTTGCTGTAGCTATGCGCAACGTATTTTAGGTATCTTATACGTACATTATTAGGAATTTCCCACCTTCGGCTCAATTTGATATTATTATTATTATTATTTTATTTTTTGTTCTTTTTGCATGGAGTTTGCAAAGTGACAAAATGAATCATAGCACAACTAGTCCACACTTGTATTTTCTCAGTGTCTGAATTTGATGTTATTAGAGGCTATATAAATGCAAACACAATTTTTCTATCTACTTTTGAGTCTTATTTCATGCATTGCAAAGTGATAATATAGGCCATAATTGCACTTTCTTTTTATCTATTTGAAAGTTTTTAATGCTGTTATTGGATGTTAAGTTTTTACAATGTGATGTTAATAAAATACATTTTAACAGTTAAACTTAAAGCCTAGTTTATTAACATTTTGTTGGGTTGATTATTCAATAAATTAATAAATATGGCGCGAGTTTAACCCCCCCAATGGTAGACCCAAAGTTACGCCCTTGCCTAAACCTACCCGCGTCATCTAACTGACGCTAAAGGTTAAGTGTCAGTTATATGACGCCCTAGGATAGCATCATCTAACTGACGCTAAAGGGTGCCTAAAGCGTCGGAAGTTGAAGCGTGGTCAAAAGTGTCAGTTAGAGCAGTGTTTCCCAACCCTGCTCCTTGAGGCAAACCAACAGTGCACATTTTGGATGTCTCCCTTTTCTGACCCATATTTCTGGTCTTGGAGTCTATTCTAACGAGTTGATAAGTTGATTCAGGTGTGATCGATTAGGAAGATTTGGAAAATGTGTAGTGTTGGTGTGCCTCCAGGAACAGGGTTGGGAAACACTGAGTTAGAGGACCCTTTGGAATGAGAATGCGTTGGGTATTTTTGTAACCGTGACTTTTTTTATCCGGTTCGCAGTATCAGGTCACTGAAACCAAACATTTTTTAAAACCCCTGCCAGCGTGAGGATTTTCAGAAAATTTTCAGGTTACAGTGTTGTCGTGTAGACAGTAAAACTGGGGGTTTTGCCTTGCGGAGTCAGGTTGTGCGCCGTTATCCGCCTACCGGAACCTGTAATGACTTTTTGTTAGGCTTCTGATTGGCCAACGTGGCTTTACAGTTAAGGTTATATCGCCGCTTTCTGGTGTGGCATGCTCTTGACAGTGCTTGATTGCATGTTTTTGCGTTTTCATGGGAATGAGATTTTTTATTTTAAACGCAGGAGGAAAACTCCAGTTATAAAAACACTTGTGTTCACGTGAACAAGGCCAAAGTTAATAATTCCGCTAATGACTGCAATTGTAGATTTCGAACAGAGATTTTAGAAGTTTAGAAATTACACTTATAGGCTTCTTCATATATGCAAGACAGATCTTTTCAAAGAAAAAAAAATGTTGTTTTAGCTTATTTTTAGCGTTTGTTTTAGCGTACCTGTTTTGTGTTTTTGTTTCTTTTATTCATATTAGTGTATAAATATATGTTTTATTATAGGGGCATGTTTTGCATTTACCCCAACTGATGTGTGAGATGATGAATGTTTATATGTGAATAAAAGCCTACATTCAATCTGTTCATCAAATAAAGTGATCGAGTCTCTTCAGAAAATTTTGGACTAAACCACTCCAGATATGGATTTACAATCTCTTCATTAATTTTTGAAGTGTCAAAGTAGTTGCGTAGCTGTCAATGGAGGGACAGAAATATCTCAAATTTCATCAAAAAGATTTTTTCTTCATTTGTGTTCCAAAGATGAATCAAAGTGTTTGGAACAACATGAGGGTCATTTTTGGGTGAACAATGCCTATAATTGTAGACCAATATCTGTGCATTTTAAAAGGAAAGGGCTGCCTTAGCTATAGTAATGACTCAGTGTTTGAATGCTGGCATTCTCTGGCTAATTAAAGCTTTAAGACATTGATATGGACTGGTGGAAAGCAGTGTTTTCAGCTTCTCAGGGATGTCAGGGAATTATGTTTTCTTTGAATATGACTCATTAAGCATGACAATATAAAGCTTCTCAACAATGAATGTTGGTATTTGCAGGTTTTGATGTTTGAATTATTTAAAATAATCCACTGCTTTAATTCATTCATTTCATTTATGAAATTCCTGCAAATTCACACATCTTGTGCCTTGCCTCCATTTATCTGCACACACAAATAATGAGTAAAGCATGAAATGTAAGTATGCATTAAAAAGCCCTCCACTGGAGTACCCATAAATCCCTGGTATTTTTGACTTAGCAGTGTTTTAAATTTATTTAAATCCTCATAAAAAACATTGTATGCAATGTGTGCTCAGCGCTCAATGACAAAAAAAAAAAAAAGAAAAAAAAGTGACAGTTGGTATGCAGAGATTTTTATTTGTCGGGCCATCCATTAAGTCTCAGCCATGCTGGAGTCCTTTCAGCAAAAAATGCAAAAAGGACCTTGAAATGGCAAACAGTTGGAGAATGGAGCGTCTGGCTAACATGGTAGTTTGCCAACTCTCTGACTCCTCTCACTGCTTGTCCTGTTGAGAAAAACAGAGAAAGAGATCTTAACCATCCTAAGAAAAATGGAGAGAGGCTTTAAGTTAGCCCATGAGTGACGTACGCCATTGTGCGATATGATAGCACTGTCTATTTGCACTGATCTTTTCATCTACAATCCCCAGGCCCTGAATTATTTCCTATTGTAGGTAAATAGACTGCATGGGAGAGAGGGGGAAACAAGAAACCGTGCCATAATGTCTGTGAAGGTTCAGTGAAGTATCCACTGGATTAAGTTCAGACTGAGCTCAGTTTGAGGACAAAAAATGTTAAAGTCGTGATGAGGGAAACACGGCAGGCTTCAAAGACGAGATTATTCACACAGACGAAATCCTGCGTTTGGGAGGATCTACTGTAGACATTCCTGAACAGCAAGTGTCTTCGTTCAAAGCTCTTATTTACATATTTTTGCAAGCTTTGTTCAAATGTACTCTCTCGCATAAACTAAAAATTACTTTTTTCATATTATTTTGCAGTATCATTATAGTCAGTCTAAATCAAAATTTCACGTTTACTTCAATGTGTTTCTTGCGATTCTTTGTAATGTTTCTACATCATTTTGTTTTTCAGTGCAATCAATTAACACCAAAAAAATGCAACAGTTTACAATTAACAATGACCAAATATGGGCCAGCATACTCAATATGACCCCATAGATTTCGCCAACATGTTATTTGTTTGTTTTCCCAAAATGAGATGAATTTCAAAGGTAATCGTCCAAACATTCTTTTTGACACATTCTTTTATATTTTATAATCTGATACAATTCAATTAATCCATGTTAAGGCTTCATAACAAGCCTGGATTTTTTACACTACTCAGAGGTGCTCTGCCAATTCCTTGATGGGATAACTATGATTGTTTTGCTGACACCTGGAACCATATGAATTTATTTGTAGGCTGAAGAATTCTGTCAACTCCTCCATCCACAATTTGGCACATTGCATCTTTGGCATGTTCATTTAGTCATTAGTCATTTATTGTCAAGTCAGTGCTTTGAATATGCACAAAGATTCATTACCCACTGCTCCATTTGAAAGACGAGGATGGCTTAGATATCATCATATCATACTCCTCAGTCTATGAGTATTAAGGTGCTGGAGGGTCAATCGTTTATTCTGAACACACTGCTGCACCAACTGAGAGTCTGTTATAGAAAATATTGACATAGCCATTTCATTCCATCTTCATCATTACAATTTCAATTTGGTGTTTTGGTCCGACAGCTATACAGAATTTGTTTTTGTATTAAGTTTCTTAAAAGATACGAACAGATTAACTCGCATATAGTCCAATCGTTTTCTCAATCTGTCTCGCATCGTATTTTTTTCTTATTCTTCCCTCACAGTGGGTTACCAGCTTGACTAGACAGTACAAGCGAAACCTACCCAATTTACTCAATGTATTGACAAGCTGATATCGATAAGGGTCGTCCCACGAATTCCTATCACTCTTCAGAACACAAACCAGAGATTATCTCTGTATAAACGATTCTGACCTGACTTGATGTTTCAGCATTGCTTATAATATACTCTCTAAATTGTTTTCATGATAATGTGTAGTACGGTGTATTGATCTTTACTATGCAGTCAGGGTCTTCCTATTACAGTATAAATAGCATTTTAAAACACAACATAACTTTTCTAGCATAAAGCTTGAGGTGACTGAAAAGGTTTTATGATGTTAATTCTTCCTGTAGAGCTTCAATATTTTCCCGGTTCATCTATTGGAAAGGAAGTAATTTTAAGTTTCATAATGAAGACTATACGCACACCTGGGTGGCCTGTTCGTGTTTGTGTGTGTGTGTGTGTGTGTGTGTGTGTCTTTGTCTCTTTCGCCCTCTCCCACTCCCTTTCTCTCTCTCTCTGACTTCCATTCTCTTTCTCTTCGCTCATGTATATATGGCTTTTAAAAGTACCATTTGCTCCCTACGTAAAGTGCTTAATGAAGGGGATAATGCATGTAAAGTAATGTGACATTAATTGTTCGAGGTTGATAATAACAGCCCTCAATCATCTGGAAGATTGCTTCAGGCTTTAAATGAAAGCCGTTTTCAAGGCGATGGACTCGAATGAGTGAATGACAGAGTCAAATTAGCTGATTTGCCATTCACGTACACTCTATTGCCTGCTATTTAAAAGTCATTGACCATTTAGGGACGGGCCGTTGGTCGCAGTGAGTGTGCAATGAGCGGTGGTGGCCGTGTTTGTGTTGGAGGGCAGGGATGGATGGATGGGCAGCAGCTCGAACTATGATAGTTAAGAAAAAAAGGCGAGCAATAGAAATGTCAAGTGCCTTCTGTGTGGAAGTGAATAGGACAAATAGACCTGGTTTTAGAGGGCCCCATCCTTGCATTAACATAAGAAACAGGCCAATATGGCTGGAAGTCAGCCGGTCTGGGCACTGTCAGCGGATCTTTTAGCGGAGGTGATTAATGTCTTTACGATACCGCACGCAGCCAGCGCCATGCTGGACCCGCCCTCGTCAGACTGCCGTGCCACTCGGGCGCTCTAGTTTCGCACGGGTGATCCTGCAAAGTCTTCAACGTGGAGTGAAGAGGGCTTTTTTTTAAACATTCTATTCCTATAGTTTATTTTCATCGTTGTCATGCGAAACGCATAATAAAGTTTTCTTTTGTTCCTGTAGCTCAACTGGTAGCGTATTGTGCTAACAACGCCATGGTCGTGGGTTTGATTCCCAGGAACTCATGAACTGCTAAAGTGCGCTTTTGCATAAAAGCGTCTGCCAAATCCTCCAAACGGATCGCTTTCGCACATAGCCGTATCCTCGTGAACGGACAGATTTTGCGACTTATCCATTTGACATTCCTTTACACAGCTGTCCGCCCAGCCTCGCTTCTCTTGTGGCACCCCTAACCTGCTTCATTGAGAGTCTCTTATTATGTCCTCTTGCCAAGGCCCACTCTATGAATTGAATAGTCGGTGTCTTTATTTCTCTCATTCTCTGACTGTAGACCTCATAATGGCTTCATTAATGCAGAAGTTGCATTTGGTTGACAATGGGTTAATGGCCCGAGGGTAGTCTATTGGCACTGGGAGAAGGCCAACAGGAGGAGGAGGCTTTTTTTACAGCCTTTTCAGATTAAGTTCACCCCGGGTCAACTGTGTGTCATCCAAAAGTGAACAAACATGTAATTGATGTCCGGACATCTCTGGCCGACTCTTTTCGAGCCTGGCCCGTTGAAGAGGGTGCTGTCTGGTCTTTGAGGGACTTTTTGCAGAAAGGGGAAACCGATTCATGAATAAGCACAATCTGCCAAGCTAAAAAAGGGGGTGGGAGGGGTCACTTCTGGATTTTTCCCTTTATAACCCCTGCTGAATCGGTTCTGTTTTGCTTGTTGTTGAAATGCAACCCCCGCACATAGGTCGTGATGGGGGTGGTATACGCTGCTGGTGTTCCTGAAATGCTCTTTCTCCTCCAGGCTGGGACCACTGTCTGTTTTTGTCTCTGATTTTCATGGATGTTAGTGGAAAATGCCGAGAGGAGTCACTGGCCTTTTATCAGGCCGTGTTGGAACAGGAGCACTCAACGCTCTTTTTATATTCACCTTTGCATAACAACCGGCAGCAATTTGTAGAATGAAGCAATACATGCCAATGAATGCCAAGAGGATGCCCTGGAGACACCTATTTAAAATGAACATGGGTAACTATTTTTGCAGTTAAGGTTCAAATTTATGTTCCAAATTTGTTTTGGTTTGGAAATTTGTTTGGGTTTGGAAAAATTGCCATTTTTCTTTAAATATTATATAAAAAGACTTAAAGCTGAAATGTGTCATTTTTCAAACAGAATTGTGAAAAATAATGATAATTTCAAACAGGTTTCCCTGAACACTCCATTGTCCATTTACAGAACAATTATGTAGCTTACTGCTTAAACACCACTTCACGATGTTCAGAGAAAGTAACTCTAGTCGTGACTATGTATCCAAACATTAACATTAGTTGTCAAATTGTTGCGGTGTGATTGCATTATGCATGTGCCTATAAACTAATGATATAGTTTTGATTAATTACATGAAGGCACTGAGTTGCATAATACAAATATAATTAAATAATTAAACTTGCCAAAACAAAACAAAACCTGTAACAATTAAAGTATAGCAGGGCTCGACAATGCAACACCCCGATGCGAGCATGAAGTCCACTCATTGGGTCAGTGCTGCATCGTCACAAAAGTTTATCCTTTTCACACATTTTTAAGCCTTGCCAATTTAAAAAAATTCAAGCACAAGAACATTTGGTACTCGCTGTGTGAAAAGTTGTGTTTGCACGCCCAGAACCCAGACAGCAAACTGACATTGAATCAACGTGGAAATGACGTCTCTCATGACATTGAAACAACGTTGATTTTGCTCATCGAATTAACGTTGAACCAACGTCAGACGCGGCATTCTTAAAAGCTAAATGAAAATCGAAAATTGGTTTGCTTTCATAACGTTGAAACAACGCGTTGATTTCAAGTTGATTTTCCGTTAGTTTTGAAAGAATGACGCGTCTGACGTTGGTTCAACGTTAATTCGATGAGCAAAACAATGTCAGATCAACGTTGTTTCGATGTCATATTTCCACGTTGATTCAATGTCAGTTTGCTATCTGGGAAAGCCTTGTCTCAGACAGCGCTTAAACTGAATTGAGTTCTCTTTCACTTCTTCTTGCGCTTGAACAGACAAATTCACATAAAGTTGTACCAAAATCCATCTTGGCCTGTAAAACACTGTTGGTTATACACTAAACAGTTGAGAAATAAAATGCATGTATTATATATTTGTCATGAGTGAATCCACTGGAGGCAAGCTGGTTGAGAACCTAAATGCAACTTTACTTCAAAACATAATCAAACAGAAAACAAAATGGCAAGGCATGAAACAGAAATAAAGGCCGGAAACCTGGACAAGAAGCATTCAATACTAGACAAAGACACAAGGCAAACATGAGGGCTTAAATACATAGACTAATTACAAGACAAGGAACACGTGTGAACAATGATTAGACAATTAACAAATGACAAGACACATGGCAGGATCACATGACTTGAACAAGGGACCACATGATACATGAAACAGGAACAAGGAACAAAACCCAAACCGTGACATATGCCCACACACACAAAATAGCTGTGATCAGCGCTGCATCTTCCAGAGCAGACTCAGGTGGGGTGGCCATTTCGTCCGAAGACACAGGCACTGGGCAGGCATGAAGTGAACAGTCTCTGGCTGGGCAGAACAAACACGGAACAGTCTCTGGCTCGGCAGGTCCGACACAGACCAGTCTCTGGCTTGGCAGGACTGACGCGGAACTGTCTCTGGCTCGGCAGGACCGACGTGAAGCTCAGGCTCGGCACGACCGACGTGAAGCTCAGGCTCGGCAGGACTGATGTGAAGCTCAGGTTGAGGGGATTTTGTGAGCTCGTGGGACTCATCTACAAAGCTAACAGTAAAGGATGAGCTGCTTATCCGAAGGGAAAGGTCAATACTGTATTAAAGTCAATTGAGGAATGTTGTCATGCATGAGGTATTCCAAAATGTACGTAAGCCCATAGTGGAACATGTCCTTTAAGACCTCATCATTAAATTCCACCACATGGCAGAGCTCACAAAATTCTTCCATGTAACTTTCAATCGGGCGATTACCTTGGCTGAGGAGAAAGATTGCTGAGTCCATAAATTGGTCTAGTACTGTTACGAGTGAATCCACTGGAGGCAAGTTGGTTGAGAACCCAAGTGCAACTTTACGTCAAAACCTAATCAAACATAAAACAAAGGCATGGAAAGGCATGAAACAGAAACAAGAACAACATCTGGAAACCTGGACAAGAAACATTTAATACTAGACAAAGAAACAAGGCAAACATGAGGACTTATACACAAACTAATCACAAGACAAGGAACACCAGTGAACAATGATTAGACGATTAACAAATGACAAGACACATGGCAGAATCACATGACTTGAACACATGGCATACATGAAACAGGAACAAGGAACAAAACCCTAACCGTGACAATAGGCTTGTTTGACTCAAACCGGCGCTCCACAGACTGATCGCTTTTATGACATCAAAGTACTGCAAGACCGATTCAAAAGCTTAAGGAGCCGTCTACTCTCTGATCACTCTCGCGCTTTGATGTCATTCACCGATCGGTCTGTGGAGCGCCGGTTCAAATCATACAATATTAGTATAATAGATCAGGGGTGCGTTTCCCGAAAGCATCGTTAGCCAACTATGGTCGCAAGTTCCGTCGTTATCAGCATAGTTCAATGAGTCGGTGTCCAACGTCAACGTCATCGTTCCAACGAACATCCGCAAACAGCATCGCAAAGTTGTGTGGTTTGAACGACAGCTCTCGACCTGTGGTTAGAAGCATCGTTTCTATATTGCATGACATTTGGAAGTAATAAATCCTTATCTTGAACAAAATAAGCAAGCTGACATTCAGTATAACCGGTGCCTTTTATTCAGCATACGTACAAATGTAATTTATGTCTTTTAGTTTGTCAAAAGATTTAAAGTACTGATTTTGAAGAGTGCACATGTGCGAACGTGCTCTACTATGTAAGAACGAGCCAAATATTGAGTCTGGTGATAAAGCAAAATAACAATTTGAAATAGTCCTCAGATGACATGTCTGTAATTTATATTAACAAATCTAGCGTTAATTGGATCTCAATCAGTTTAATTAAAAGTAGTTATTACTCCACCACGTGCGAAACCAACGTGGTTGAACGATACTTTGCAACAATGGGTTTCGGGAAACAGTTGCGACGAGCTAGTTGATTTCTCCAACGATGCATCGTACTATGGTAGTGAAGCAGCGATTTACATCGTTGTACGGGAAACGCACCCCTGTACAGCTCATAATATTCCTGCTGCACTGCTGTCTGTTTTAATGTTAATCAAACAACAAAAGACAAAAATAAAATCCCTCATTGCTCTTGACTAAATAACGTTTGTAACTTTAATAAGGATTAATCTATATTTCATTTCCATAGCAGTGTTATCTTACATTTGAATACTTTGTTCAATTTGTGTAGCTACCTGGAAACTAGGCTACTATTAGACCTACCTGACAAGCACTGTTTATTATGCATATTTGTTCAGTTGTATTTAAGTAATCATGTTGGAGTGTTAAATAGATCCAATCCATGTTCAATGAAGATGATTTTGATGATTCAACAATACACTAGCTAGTATAGGCAAGCGTTTTTAGACTTTTCAAATAAAACATGACAAAATAAAACATTAATCTATGTTAATTACAAAAGTTATATCGGTATTAGAATAGTTGTTTGTTAAAATCAGTCATATATCGGCAAAAAGAAATCAGTGAATCTAATTATATTATATTAAGTCAAGTCACCTTCATTTATATAGTGCTTTTAACAATATTGACTGTTTCAAATCTGCTTTACAGTGATAATAGGAAATTGAAGTAACAGATATTGATTTGGCTTCACAGCCTTTCTAGAATAAAGTTATTGTCCAGCTAAAGTTAGTTTTGATCAATTCACTTCCATTGCAAAGATCATAGTTATTAACTTAGGGGCCGCTTAAACGATACCACTCAAACAGAAAACCCTTAATGCAATCCAGCCCGCTCATTCGCAGAATTATTTATCGCTTCCGAGTAGCCATGTGAACCGGAACTATTTTGACAACGTTTTATCTGTACAGAGGTAAAGGGAAGGGAAGGAGGCCTTTACAGGGAAGAGAATAGTTGACACTTCAGGACTGCATTGTCCTTGTGTCCAGGTCCTTCATCAGATCTGGATATGGCCTGGATTTGGCGGACTACGGTAAACCTTGGGATAAACAGAGAGGCTAATGTTATCAAAGCAGCTTTACAGTGATAACATGAAAATAATACAACACAGATCAATAATATTGTTGAATATTAAATGTCCCCAACTGAGCAAGCCAAAAGCCAAGGCAACAGTGGCAAGGAACCAAAACTCCATCAGGTGACTGAATGGAGAAAAAAAACCTTGGGAGAACCCAGGCTCAGTCGGGGGCCAGTTCTCCTCTGGCCAATGAAGGAACAGTGTGATTCGGGCAGCATTACAAGACAAATTGGAGAGCTGAAAACAGTAAGAGTATTTGTCCATTTCCATCTGTTTGGAAGTCGAAGTAATCATGGCGGTTTGGAGACGAGATGTTGAGGATCAGTCCCGATGGATATCGTGTCGATGAGGCACTTAAGGATGAGTTGGGATGTGTCCAGGTGCAGGTCCACCATAGAGGGTCCCTCGGGATAAAAAGAGACTAATATTAGCGTAGACGCAATCCTTCTTATGATGTACCAAGTACATCAGAATTTACGGGACGTGTTCCTGGTTCCGGCTGATCTAAACTATGCAGCCTAATTTTGAATTAAGGAAGTCTATTGTGTTATGTGTATGCTAGGTCAAAGAGATATGTTTTTAGTCTAGATTTGAACTGACAGAAGATTGTTCCAGAGTTTTGGGGCTAAATAGGAAAAGGATGTGCCGCCTGCAGTCGATTTTGAAATTCTAGGTATTATCAACTGGCCGGAATTCCGAGATCGCAATAGACGTGAAGGTCTATAATGCGTTAAGAGCTTGCTCAAGTACTGGTGAGCTAAACCATTTAGTGCTTTGTAAGTAATCAGCTATATTTTAAAATGTATACAATGTTTAATAGGCAGCCAATGCAGGGTTGACAGAACCGGGCTAATATGGTCATACTTCCTGATTCTAGTAAGAACTCGCGCAGCTACGTCTTGGACCGCTATTGTTTATTTATTAAGCATGCAGGGCAACCACACAGTAGAGCATTACAATAATCTAGCCTTGATGTCATGAACACATTAAGCAATTGTTCCGTATTCATCAATGAGAGCATATAAGAGGAAGAATGCGGTTTTACTGATACTAGAAACATGACTTTCAAATGAAAGATTGGTATCAAAGACTTCTGTAGTATGGCTGTACTTTCAACCACACAACTTTTCTGTACTGTTTGCAAATGATCATTGGATCCAGTTTAAGGAAACACCAAACTAAAAATAAAACACAAAACTATGTTGGTAATTATGCTTTTAGGAAATGTACCCCAGGTCAGGATGCCCAAACAACAATGCAATGAATTCATTGTGCCATAGCGTTTTAGGTGGATTCAACTTTGAATAGTTTATTACCGTCTCGGTAACACTTTATAATAACTGCACACTATTAATCATTAGTTAAGCATGAGTAAACAGTTAATTCATCATTTATAAAACATTAATAGACATTAATATGCAGTTTATAAATACAGCTATACATGTTTTTTCTTGATTTATAAGCATATCTATAATGCATTTAATGATTGTATTTTCATACTTTGTCAATGATCAATTAATAATTTCTAAATGAAGTATAGCATTATTTACAAACCAGTTGTTTAAGAGTTGTCAGTCATTCATAAGATCACTTAGAAAGTGTAAGTAAATGTAGTAAATACAGGTAGTTATAAAGCATTTAGTAGTGGTTAACTATTTTTGTGACCTAATCTAAAGTGAGGACTATTCAGGCTTTGTAAAGCATTTATAAAGGTGATTTAAAGACTCGTCAATCTTCTAAACAGTAAAAAGTAACAAACACAACGCAGTGATACAGAACATAGAAATATTTAACAGCCTTTAAAAATGATTTACAAGGCATGACTAGTCCTCACTTTAGATGAGCTCACGAACATAGTTAACTGACCACTACTAAATGCTTTATAACTACCCAAATTAACCCTTAATTACAGCATTAATAAATGTTAATAAAGCATTTATTAACACATTAAGCTACCATCACTATATGTCTGAATAATAAGATGTGTGAATGTACATTTAAATAGTTTATTGATCATTTACTTACTCGCTCTAAGTAATCGTATGAACCACTGAAAACTCTTAAATAACTGGTTAATAAAAAATGCAATTCTTCATTTAGAAATGATAAATTGATCATTAATAAAGGATGAAAATACAATTATTAAACAAATTATAGATATGCTTTTAAATCAAAAAGAAAACATTTATAGCTGTATTTATGAACTGCTTATTAATGCTTTATGAATAATGAATTAATGGTTTACTCATGCTTAACTAATGATTATTAGCGTGTAGTTATTATAAAGTGTTACCGATGTGTCTGCATAATAAATCTGAACAGAAGAAAAGGTCTTTTAACATTATAAACAACTTTTTGAGGGGAAAATGAAGTAAAGTCAAAACCAAAAAGTACATTGTTTTTGAATTTGGTTTGCAACACAAATAGGATTTCTTTTTTTTATATAGCTACAAGTGCCACACTCTGGAAAATAAAGAAGAGAAAAGGTTCTTTGTATTATGAAAATGATGTTCACACTGATAAAAAACAAACAAACAATTTGTTTAATTAAGAAATGCTCACTGAATACTTAACCTAAAATAATTCATTTATGTTGTGAAAACCCCCTTTTGTAGTCTTTTTAATATGTTTTTTTTTAATATGTTTAATATTGTAGCTATAAGCAATGTATCAAACCTAGCTTAGTGCCTACTAGCCTATTGTGTGCAATACATCTCCTTCTACCACATCTGTGGTCAGACTCACGATGATGTCAGCCATCAAGTCTTTACCAGTAATTACACGTCAGATGACAACAACTTAAAATTGATGTCCTATGCATGAGCGCTAAGTAGCCATTTGAAAAGTTTGAGACAGGAAGCTGAGTGAAAGGCCGTGTTATGAGGGTGTCAGCATGGGAATTGCCGGGGCAGCTGTACTGTACACGCTCTGCAGTAATAGACACACAGAGCCCATTGCCAAAAGCACATTTGGCATCAGTAGCAAATGAGTAATTATTGGGTAATGACCCAGAAGGTGTCCCTTAATTGAATTGTGAAAGTAGGGAGAGTGGTGCCACACTGTAATAAAAGCAGATGGATTATTTCAGGAAATATCTTCTTAAGTGGAAGGGTAAATACTGATGAGCCTGCATTTATTTCTCTGACCTTTAGATAGATAACCACTGATTAAAAATTTAGGCTCTAGTGGGAGAAGAGGTTTTTGCTTTTACTTTTTTCTTTCTTTCCCCTTGACCATAATAGACCTCTATCTACCACATTCAGTCTTATTTCTAAAATGCATTAGTCACAAAGCTGATGTGTGCTGGGTGAAAAAAAAAAAAAAAAAAAACTTTAGGAAAAGCTGTAAGTGGACTATTGTGTGGACTAAGAGGTCTTTTGTTTTGAGATCGTTTGATGCAGTGACATTTTTTCCAGTGAAATGTCAAGATCACTCTAATGACTACAATGCCCAAGAGAGGTATGCCTTTTTCTACCTTTTTGCAAAATGATAGGTGAATTATGTAAATGCAGGCATCAGTTTAAAGCCATATTTAGTTTTTACAAGCATTTACCTTCTCTTTTAATGCACTTATCTCTCAAAGGAAATTCCCTGCTGTTGCCATCACTTATCTGCATGAATGATGTGGGTCGTGTTTTATTGCCATCACATCTTCATGTTTCGGATGTGTTCGGTCTATACTGCTGCTTATCCTTGTACTCTCACCTTGAGTTTTGTAACTGTAACAGGTTGCTGAACATTGTATCAAATGGGTCCCTTTGAATTGTGAAGTACAGGGGGCTCAATGTTTATTATTAATGTTTGGGACCCCTTTCTTACCATTCAGCTGTTAAGTGGATATTTTTTAAAGTGATAGTTGACCCAAAAATGAAAATTGTCATCATTTCGTCATCCCATACCTGAATGAATGACTTTCTTTTGTGCAACACAAGGAAGTCAATGGCCACTAAAAATGGCTCCAGAATTGGCTTCAAAATATCTTGTGTTCAGCTGGTGAAAGCGAGTCATACAGGAATGATGGTGAGTAAATGATAACAGAATTTAAAGTTTGGCTGGACTATCCTCTTTTAAAACTATTCAAATGAACATTAAAACGTTTTGCTGTGATTAATTAATCAGTAGTGAATTAATAATTACCATAAACAGAAAGGGAAAATTGTCTTAATGTTTTGGTGACCGAAACCGAAGCAATGTTCTTGAGTCCCAAAATTTGCTTTATTATCTTAAATTTAGCGGAGCTACATGTATAAGGAATCATATGAATGATAAACAAGTTAATCAAAAAATAAAATCCTACTTTATGGTATAGCTTTTACTGATTTTTTTCTCCATTTTGATTTTTCATCTTCAGCAGGTTTAATGCTCTTATAACAATGGTTATTTGGTTGCTCCTGGGATCCCTCTTGCTATGAACTGTGTCGCGCTGATTTGCCAAATCCGCTGTTGGTGCATATTGTGGTCTCACCCACCGGGAGACCTGTCTCTATCTCCCACTGACTCTGTCAGCAGCTGTTTTCAAATTCTGGTCCATTATAGATCATTCCATGCTTTATTTTCATTATCAATTAGCTTTTAAAATGTACTCAGAAGAATCCTCACTTTATTGATTGTTTATATTTTGTAATCTACTTTAGAGAAAAGATAATACCAGGGCAAATGCCCCTATACAGCACTCATTCCACTTTATAGAATAATCAATCTGTATTGAACAGAGAGATCAGTCGACAAATAATACAGTTACTGAAGCTGAAAGAAACTGCTATCATTAACAGCAACAACTGTTTGTGAGCATTCAGAGCATGCTGATTGGCTGATCGATGGAGAAAATACCATGGAAAGCTTGTTAATTATTTTGTCAGTGTTAATTAGTTGAAAGCTATTAAACCAGCGTTATCTGTTTTCATTTGGAAAAATGGAAGAATTTGTTTCTCATTGATCTGTCTTAAATGTATCCTCTGTAAAATATGAATTTATACATTTTGCAGCTTACAGCTAAAGGGTAATCTTTAGGTCAAGAAATCATAAGACACAAAGCAGAGGTTAAAGTTTCTGCTGCTCACCTGGCAATATTTGACTGTAATAATTAATATTATTATTTCACTATATGTAATATTTATAATAAAGTAGCATTTCTGCCATCTGTCTGTAACCTGTGGAACTCTGTTACCCAGCATGAAATCTGCCTATCATGTTGTTACATTTAGTAACTATCTAAAAAAAAAATCTTATTTGAATGTATAGCTAACTCTATAAATGATAATCTTTTTACATCTATTTGTTTAAAAAAATGGATAATATTCAAATTGTGTCGATTACATTAACGTTTGAGAATAATGGTGTTGAGTAATTAATTCCTAATTATTTTAACACCAAACGACTAATTGAGTCATTCTAAAATCTGCACTAGTCGACGACATACATGTTAACTTTAACTAAACGGTAAGAATAATATTGGCAGCGCACTCTCTCAATTCATGTATGCAATTTTAAAGGGACATACTTTTTTTCTTTCCTTGTCAATTTGTCTGTAAATTTTTATGGGATCGTGAAACAGACAACACATATTTTACTCTCTCTAGTAATTTATTTACTCATGAAATATGAAGCTATTCGGTGACCAAAAGACAAGCAGCATTATTACTGTTTAATAATGTCTTAGATAAAACACAAACATGTTACTCTTCATCCAAGTGTCAATCCACATTAGCGACAACGCGCCAGATGCTTTGGTCCCTTAAATCTCTCCATGGAAATTGCGCACGTGCTCCTGCAATATCCATTGCTTAGTAAGAGCTTTGATTTGCACTGTACGAACACAGACGATGAATATGCATAATACTCGCGTGATATTGCTGTCTGCTCTTGGCCACGGTTTCCTTCCACCATTTGGGCGCATTCCCATAAGCACTTGTGTGATGTGACTCGGCTTTTTCGCGTTTTCTGTTTGCTCTCTAGTCCCCCTCTAGTCTCTGTGCTCTATTCACTCGTTAGTCTCAGCTGTTCTAAGTGGGCCAAACCTGAAGAAACCTCTATTTTTGTTTTGTCTTCTCTCTCTTTCAAATAATCAGCCGTGTGCCAAAAGTGTCCCTCTTGTTTTTACGCGTGCCAGTCACCTGCCGTCTGCCTAGCTCCTTAAAGCTTGCTTTTCTCTCTCCAATTCTTTTGACTTTCTGCGGTCTGGATCCCCAATGAGATTCAGATTGGGTACATATTGAGTCCTCTATTGTCCTTCAAGGGCTGTACTACGCTAATTAAATTTTATCCAGCCATATAAAAACCATTTCTCTCCTCCACACTCCCAATTCAGCTTTCTAGCCCAGGTCCTCTCTTTTTCGTAGCCCTAAAAATCCAGTGTTCATTGAGTCAAATCAATAGAAAAACATTTGCAAATCTCCATTATTGTGGGATTTTTGTCTCCTTTCTGTTGTGATAAAAGCACCGCGGAACAGCTTGCAGCTTTGTGCAACCGAGACGCGCGGGACAGACGAAGGCCATGAATGCAAAGGCATTACGCGCTGTAGCAAGTTTCTTTATCACCCTGTTATTGAAATCACAATTATTTCCACGCCGTCTTTTGCATGTGATTATTTCATGGAATACGGATTTGCCGTCTATTAATTACCATTGCATGCTCTACAAGGTCTGTCGCCACTTGAAACGCAGTTTTTTTCTTTTTACATTAGTCAGTTACATGTTTTTTTTTTTTTTCAATCTAAGGAATATTTTTTTCTTCACAATTGAAGCTTAAAATTACTAAGAGGAGACTGTCCCGAATCGACATCTAAAAATGCATGTTGATCACTATACAGTCGGAACCGCAATCAATAATCGATACATGCAAAGGAGAGTTCAAATAGCCTGACAGCCATATTTCTTGTGACGATAATATTGTTTAAAAATTCTTGACTCGTGATCAGCCTTGTTGAATTGTATCCCTCGATTCCATCACATTTTATCCCTCTTAATTTGCCTCAATTTAAAATACTTATCTCTATACTTCTTTGAACTTTTTTCTCCAACGTTAATTGTAACACCCCAGTCTTTTTTCCAAACGAGAAAAAAAGACTGCATCTCTCACCCCATGCAGGTTACGTTTGCCCTTATTTATGAAACCAATAATAGTGCAATAAAAACAAATCAATCTGTACTTGTGCAAATCCAATTCAACAGGGAGGGTGAAACCCCTGAAGAAAAAGAAAAGCCAGGAGGGGGGTTATCCCCCCAAAAGCAGCTGTTGAGTCCTAATCTTTTTTCTTGCCCTATCACTCACCTATATTCTCCTCAGCGCTCTCCTCGCATCTCTCTTTGGAAGTTCCCCACTCGCCAGACCCCATCCTTGTCCAGATTTTTCCCCTTGTACTTATCTCAAAGAAAAGAAGAGTGCATGGATGTCAAATTGCCCTCAAAAACACCATGAAAGATTGATTTGCAGCACTTTTCATTCAGCCGGCATTATTTTGAAGAGAGCTGAATAGGAAACCCGCAAGCCGGGGAAGGAATAAAGATGTCCTCCCTGTTGGAAAGGGGGGAAACTGCCCATTTTGTCTCAGTCCATCAACCCTGGAGAAAGAGGGGGAAAGGCAAGAGGCTATTCAGAAAAAAAACTCATATACACCTCACACAATACTAAAAGACTTTAAATTAACATCCATGAATATTAAATTACTTCGGCCTGAAAAAGATTGAATAAAAGATATACTTGACCCAGACGGCTTTGCATATTTTCGTACTCCAAAGCACATCATTAAAAACTATTCAGTTGGTTTATGCGAATGTAATTTCGATATGATTACAGAGTTCTGTACATTTAACATTAATAGAGAAGAACAGAAACGCGATTTTTGTTGTGTTTTTCAGCTAAATGTGCATTAGATTGGAAATTACGCATTCATTTCAAATTATTATTGTAGGCCTACGATATTTTTATTTTATTTTAAATATTTATGCATAAATATTTAATATAATTATTGATCTAATGATGAATGCTGTGGCCCAAAATTGAGAAAACAACTTGGGCATTTTTAATTCGGTATCAATCATAAAGAAAATATATGGGCAAATAAGAGACAAAAGCCACTAGTTATGTTTATGCCTTTGTTCTCGTTGTCTTGTTTTAGCCTACAGTTTAAATCGCAATTTAAAAGACTGATATAACCTTGATATTGTCAGTTTCTCTAACGAGGTAATTCAGCGAACTTATTATGCTGAGAGTCAAGTTTGCTTTTAGGTTGTCCATGCCCAAAAGTGTTCATCTCATGTTCATCTCTCAGAAGCAAACAGCTGGAGCGGAGCTCACAGTGTTGAGACCAGGCTTGTTATTTTAGCCAAAACGCGGTTGTTGGATCCTGAACATCAACACACACACACATCGCTCCCACTTCTTCCCCCCACCCCCTAAGGAGTAGCCACTCAATAAAGAGTGTGGCGTTTTTTTCCCTCTGGTTGAACAAGTCTAAAGAACACAAGGGGAGGGTCATTAATAACTAATTACCGTGGGTCAGACCTGACGCATATAAAGCCCACCGGGACCTTGGAAAGACGAAACATATTCGACACTTAGCAAGAAGAGAGCATATTCACATTTCGTTGGCCTCAGACTGATTCATCGATTGCATTCGCCTTTTATAACATAGACACTCGGTCTTAATTTTAACAGCAAGGGGGTGTTTTCGGGTTTTTTAATCGCAGGGAACATTAGTTAAGGGTTTCGCATTTGGCTCATGATGGGTTCAGTGTTGCCTGCAGATGCTTTGGTTCTGAAGGCTGGATTTAAGCAGCAGTCTCTGGCCCTGTCCGACATCATCACTTCAGACATCCTGCACAGTTTCCTGTACGGCCGCTGGAGGAACGTGCTGGGGGAACACCTGTTCGAGGAGAAGACCAGCACTGTCAGCCCCAAAACAGCCTTCACTGCCGAGGTCCTGGCGCAGTCATTCTCCGGAGGTGAGTCCGCAACATTTCACTTTATTCGTTGATTATGGATTCGTCATAGCCTAGAGGATTTAGTTGTAAAGCAGTTTTTATATCTTGTTTTTATTTCAAACTAGATCTTGTGTGAAATTATGTGAAGTTTTATGTCATAGGCTATTTCAACTAATGATAACGTGCTTGAAATAGGCATAACAAAGTTATGCATAAAAATGCTTAATTTGGTGGTTTATGACTATTAAATAGGAAAAAAAACTAATTGGATTAAACAGTTCAAGTGCATCACAGTGCGATAATACACGATATCAGTCTGGCGTAGCTATTCCAGGATGCGAAATGGAGGGTCTTAAAAGTAGGCTATACTATTTTTTTACAGTTCAAAGGCATACATTATAATATAACAACAACACAAGTTTAGTCTTAAAAGTTATAAAATAGACGCTTGAGAACAGAAGTCAAGCTCACCTGCATATTTAATTTAGGTTAGTTTAAGATGCTCATGTTCTGGGACATATCGGCAAAAAATAAGTAGCTAGGCTACTGTCATTTTGTATTACTTTACTATAAATTATTTACACATTTCAAGGAAATAATGATTTTACTGTTTTGTTTAAAACGTCTATATGAGATTTAACAGTTCGGCTACAGACAATTTGTGTTTCGCATTTGAAAGTTTTGCAGAAATTCCTTCGACCCCTTGGAAGTCATTAAATAATTCGCACTTGGTTAGAAGTAAAACAAATGTAGGGGAATTATTTTTTTTTCTAAATGCATTTAGCTATATCATAAAATAGTTACTTATTGTCACGATACTTATAAGTCACTTACTGGCAAATTGAAACTCATTTAAATAATGCTATTAAAATCATGAGAGGAACGTTGTGCTTGACCTGAGAATGTTGCCAGTGAAGCCAGGACGTTAGACAGAGAAAGCCCCCGTCATTCATCAGCTCGGGACAGTCTCTCCACACCCCCGCTTTGACACTTTTCTCTCCTCTCAGGCGCATTTAAAGTTATCCGTCCCGCTGTTAATATGCCGTGAAAGCTGATTCTACCGCTATTCACACCATGTCAAGCAGCTAATCTCCTTTTCTCCGTTTTGTCAGAAATTCCTGGGCCATTTAAAGAAGGTTCTCATTTCTTTCAGCGCACATTTAGTGCTACAAAGTTTCTGAAAGGATAATGAATACGGAATAAGTTGTTTCTTGCCTATGAATATATAGCCTCGTCACATTTAAAGCGTGGAAAATTGCTGAATTCTTAGACGTAAAGACGTGTTTGACATTTATTTGAGTCTCGCCTGAGAGCCGCATTTGAATGATTGCGCATTCCTTTATATTGGCCTATAGCCTAATACAGTTTAACAAACGATTAAAAAAAAAAGAAGAAAAGAATATAAATATAATATTTAAAAAAAAACATTTTGTATAGGCTATACATTTACAGCCATATTTCTTTTAAAATTATTCTTTTGCAAACAGCAAACAGGTTGCGTCATTGCAATTCAAGTGTTGTTTAATTATAAGCGTCCTAGTTTTTATTAGAAATCTAATCTAAATGTTCAAAATTAACTTTCTAATTTATTTGCCGCTTTCTATCTTTAGAGGTCCAGAAACTCTCCAGCTTAGTGCTGCCAAGTGAAGTCATCATTGCGCAGAGCTCGATCCCTGGAGAAGGACTTGGCATCTTCTCCAAAACCTGGATAAAAGCTGGCACCGAGATGGGACCCTTCACAGGCAGGGTCATTTCACCCGAGCATGTGGATCTCTTCAAGAACAACAATCTCATGTGGGAGGTAGGCAGCGTTCAACAGGTGTCAAATGGATGGGCTCGTTTATTTGGAATTCATTCTACTAAAATATCCCAAGTCAGAGACTGATGGCAAGCGTTTTTTCTTGTTCTCAGGTTTTCAATGAAGATGGCACGGTGCGCTATTTTATCGATGCCAGTCAAGAGGATCATCGCAGCTGGATGACTTACATCAAATGCGCGCGCAATGAGCAAGAGCAGAACCTGGAGGTTGTGCAGATCGGCAGCAGCATATTTTACAAAGCAGTTGAGGTTCGTTTAATACTTTTTTTTCATAATTTGAAATGTTACTCTAAATGGTACACTAAATAATATTTGTTTATAATAATCATTTCTGTGCGTTGATGTTCTTACACTGTGCAATATTTTTCCATCTTAGATTTCAACTAAAATTATTTTTTCATAATTTCAACATGATCGAGTTTTTAATTTTATTTAAATATCTAAATAGAGTTTTATATAGGCTAAGTGTGTGTGTGTGTGCATAAATAAGTTCTTTTATGAGTGTATATAAGTGTTTTAAATAAATCTGTTTTTTTCCATTAACAGACAATACCCCCAGACCAAGAACTGCTTGTGTGGTATGGGAATTCACACAACACCTTCCTGGGTATCCCGGGAGTCCCTGGTATAGAGGATGAACAGCAGAAAACTAAGACTAAAAATGGTGAGTAATTCAGTGGCTATAGGCCTTTGCCTGACTGATCTTTATCACAGCCCAACAGCTTTTAGTTAAAACTCCATTAGCATCTGTTTTTTAAAGTATACCCATCTTTTTAGCTTCTGTCCTCTGACCGAGCTCTATCCTCTCCCCACAGATGATTTCCACCTGTGCGACACCTCCACTGCTGCCTCCCTCGCCGCAGCCAGCCGCATGCGCTGCGTCATCTGCCACCGCGGCTTCAACTCCCGCAGTAACCTGCGCTCCCACATGCGTATACACACACTGGACAAGCCCTTCGTCTGCCGTTTCTGCAACCGCCGCTTCAGCCAGTCATCCACTCTCCGTAACCATGTGCGCCTCCACACAGGAGAGCGCCCCTACAAGTGCCACGTCTGCCAGAGCGCATACTCCCAGTTGGCAGGGCTGAGGGCGCACCAAAAGAGCGCCAGGCACCGGCCGGCCAACACAGGGTCTGTAGCGGGCCTCCAGACCCACTCGCCCCCACCTCCACCTCCTCAGCTGGCACAGGTTCCTCACCCGGTCTCCCTGGTGCATCACATTCCTACCATGGTGCTATGAGATGCATGAAGCATCTCAGATGTTTGCAATCTCACCGGCTGTTCTTCAGTGCAGAAGTATGTCCATGCCAAGCAGGCCCTGAGTACTCTCACCTTTAGTGGATGCTTTGTAGTTCCTTAAAGGTGAAGAAAGTGGTCAGATATGATGAACGACGCCTGCAGAACTCAGTCATGACAGCACTGAAGTGAAAATAATGGCCATGGAAGGGCTGTTTCATATGTTCATGTTGAATTCTTACCATTGCCAGTTCTACACGCACTGATGGCTCTATATGTTCCGGCAGATAACTGCCACATTATATCTGATCAGACATTGTCATATGTTAATCGGTAGTCAGTGTATATTTTATTCATATCTGCATGCAAATAGTATTGTTTTGTCCCATTCAACTAAGGATAAAGCCCCCCATCACTTCATTCGCTTTAGCCACTATAATGGATCCCCTGGGATCAAGCACCACTTAGTGACCGATTGGTGTCACTGCAGTCCAAACAGAGCATGTTTATTGTGAATGAACAATATGAAGTATGTAAAGGAATGTACATATGATTTGAAGATTTAATTCCAAAAAGATGGAATAGTCACTTTATCTGTGTATGTATGTAAAGCTTAAAGTATTATTACAAAACTCGGTTCTATCTATGTTTGCTTATATAAAATTATTTGGGTATTCACTTGTATGCTCAATAAATAATTAACAAATAATAATCCCATATTGTTGTCACTTTTTATTGATTAATTTTGCTACCAAAACACATCTCTAGGAGGGCTGTGACCTTTTTTGTGGTTCAACAACTCATTGAGAATGAGTTATATAAAACAATAGAACTCGTTTTCTATTCATATACTGTGTGCACTGTGCAGAGGATATTTTTCTCCGATTCAGTGAATCAGTGACAAATGTCAAGAGTCAGACTGATGTCCAGATGTTACCAGAATTGCACAATAACAAAAAATCTCTTGAAAAGCAAACATCTGAAATCCCTTTTTGGCAGTAGCTAAACAAAGATTGTTTACCTCTACTTCTAACTTGCACAATGACTGAGCAAACTCTACATTGATATGTTGCACAATCAATCATTGAACTTTTCTACCAGAACAGTGTAACATTTTCTAGTCTAAACTAGAGCTAAAAACATCAATTATCTCTTACATGTTCCCTCAAGTTACCTCAGGTAACAAGTTACCTCTTTCAAAAGACATTTGAGCTAATAAGTAACTGATAAGTAACCAGATATTGATTTGGCTGACAAAAAAACTAGCAAAAGCCTGACCTCTTTTTTCTTTAAGGAGCAAACTGTCTATAATGGCACATTTATTTTTGTTCTGTATACTTCATCTCTTCGTCTGCATTACAGCTCAGGAGAATGTGTAAGTACAATTTACATCTTTTAAAAAATTCTACTGGACAGGAATGGTAGCCTGGACTGTGTTGTCAAAAAGCAGCACTATAAACTAAATGGAAATCTCCCTCCGTACCATCAATAAAAGCATAACTGTGTGAGATTGGGAGCGAGTTATTCCTCATGTTTGTCTGAAATTAGGCATTCATGTTTTACATAAACTTATGTTTTTCCCATCTGTCACTGAAACAGACCGATGTTGTGTTGTTTTACAGATACTTAATCACTGCACCTAAAACCCTGCGTCTCGATGCTTCAGAAAATGTTGTGGTGCAGTTGTTTGGTTATGACCAGGAAACTATAGTAAATCTTTACCTGAAGAACACCATGGCATCAGGTTATAAACAATATGCATCTCAGACCCTGAAGCTCAACGCCGCGAATAACTATCAAGCTTCGGCTACTTTACGGGTAAGACTGCAAAGTTAAAGGACTAGATAGTTTTTGTTTGAAATGTTTCAGGCTAAATTGGCTGAAGGTGTTGTTACCCAGCTGGCATTTTACTGTAACGTCGAGTCATTGATGAATCAACGCAGTTGCCAATGTTGGATGACCGTTGAATTTTGAGGTTGTAGCGTACAAATAATATTGATTTGACGTATATAGGACAACTCAAAAACTTTTTGATATTTCTATGTTGAATCCATAGCGAGTTAACAAGACCACTTCAACTATTTGGTGTTCAATGTTGTTTTGACGTTGAATTCATGTTTTTTCTTCTTCTTTTTTTTCGTAAACTGACATCATTTCAACAAACATTTAAACATTTAATGTCCGTCAAATGCCAGCTGGGTATTCCAAAAAATATGGAAGGTTTTTAATAAGCAATGGATGTTTTTAGTTAATGGAATGATAGCTATTCACTAAAATATTTATAGGCTACCCTGAAAATACCCTTTTCTTTTCTTTTCATGATCTTTCCCAGATCATGCCTATAGATTTCACAAACGCGGACAGATATGTCTACCTCCAGGCGATTTCCCCTGCTTTCACCGCGTATAAAAAAATCCCAGTTACTTCTGTCAACGGGTTTCTCTTTATTCAGACTGACAAGCCGCTATACACACCCGAACAAGAAGGTTAGTATGATACGAATCTCTTTTGCGTGTTTGAGCGAGAGTTTAAGTATGAAGAGAAATATGCTGTAAGTAAATGAAAGAGACAATCACCTCAAAATCATCTTTTGAACCTATTTGGTTTCTTAGTGCAAGTGCGTGTTTACTCTCTCAACGAGGAGCTGAGGAAATCTAAACGGACCGTCACCCTTACATTCGTGGTGAGTTTCTCTCTCACAGTGGGGACCCGTGCAACACGGCTTATTTGAGCTAGAGTTCATATTATATTACTGACATTCATATTACACAAAAAATGTCATACTGTCTATTTGCGTGAAGCATTATAAAGTCATATCATTTTAATCTGTGTTCTCTTAGCTTCAAAAAGGCATAGCTAGCATGTGTCAAAAATCTATTTTGTCAAGCTAACATAGCAAGTTTTATCGTGGCTGTCAGTGTAGGGACAGTTCTAACACTCATCACAATATTGATGTAAAAACTTGTCATAACATAATACATTTATAACTGTATGTATTAATAAAGAAATATCTGTTAATAGTCAGGTATCTTCCCATTTTTGTTGAAGTAAACATTTTTTATTTAAGTAAAAAATCAAACCAGGCATACATTTGATCTGTGTGCCACAAGAGATGAAATAGGTTGTCCCTCTGTTCTGATGTCAGTGAAGGTGGGACACTGAGGTCTGAGGCAAAACACTGCACAATTGGCCACATAACCTTGCAAGAATATAAGAATATATATTCACTTAAACACACACATACCTATAAGTTTTCACAAAGGTTCATAGAAATATTATTAAAATTCTGTTGATTTTGATTTAAGAAAATGATTTTGTAGTACAAATGTATTGTAATAATTGACCAAAACCTGGTTGTTACTATACAGTCATTTTAACTTAGTGAAAATCCTGTCTGTTAATGATTTTATTACATTCTAATGAATGTTGCAACTCGCCCTGCGAACTGTTACAACCGTCATTTGATATTGCAACATTGACTTTGTGTATTCAAGTATAAATTATCATATGTACACATGTTGTAGCAGTGTGCGTGGGTAGCTGACATTTTGGTTTTGCAAATAAGTCTCTGAGAAACACAAGGAAATGCAAAAAGTGTTGCAACTATCCCCACTCTTCCATGAATTAGGATATTTTTTTTTCTGTGTAAACCCTGTTAATGTTTTCAATTAATTTTAGGACCCTGATGGAATCAAGGTAGAGATTATTGATATGGAAGGCATCAATGGAGCAAAACCACTTTTTCCACCATTCAAAATACCTTTAAAGCCAACGTAAGACCAATTAAATCTATTATAATTAGGCTGTATGTTTAAATGATCTGATGTTTAAATTATTATTTGGAATAATAGTGATATTCTGCTGAAGACTAGCACACTGTGTTATACTGTACTGTAGCCTATACTGTACTGTACTGTGCTGTAAAAAACCTCATCAACCAGGTGATATTTGTTAAGAAAGGAAGTTTTACTGGTTAAGATAATTATAAGAAGCCTGTATGCAGTGTTTTCAAAATGATTTAATTTTTTGTTTTCAATCTGCATAATTTTTTTATTCACAACGCAAATCTCATCAGTTATGGAATATGGAAAATTGAGGCCACCTATGCCGACACTTTTAAAACAACTGCCACTGCTGAGTTTGAGGTCAAAGAATATGGTAAGACCAATATTTCAGGTGTTATCTAGACTTTTAGTGTTCATGAAATCTGAAATCAAGGTATGTTTCTCAGTGCTGCCCAGTATTTCAATCCACATTGAGCCTGAATCCAGCTATATCAGCGAAGAGAACTTTGAGTCTTTCCAGCTGAAGATTTCAGCCAAGTACGTTTTTCCTTTTTTATTTCACATAATATACATTACTGTACAACACTTTTGTTTTTATATTGCAAGTTTTTATTTTTATTTATTTAGTTTTTTTGTTTAGCAAGGATGCATTAAATTGATCAAAATTAAGTGTAAAGACTGATTTGCATTGTTACAAGAAATTAATATTTCAAATAAATGGTGTTCTTTTGAACTTGCTGTTAATCAAAGAATATCAAAAAGGTCACATTTTCCATAAAAAAATATTAAGCAGCACAACTGTTTTGAACATTGATAATGACAAAAGATGTTTCTTGCATAGTAAATCAAAATATTATTGAAGGATTATTATTCTGATGGATCCTCTGACACTGAAGACTGTAAATTCAGCTTTACCATCACAGGAATACATTACATTAAAAAAATAAAAATAAATAAATATAGTAGTAATATGGCATTAGAGTCTTTCAACCCGGTCGCCTTTTTAGGGCCCCCTTAAACGTCGGTAGATGAGGTTATGGGATCCTAACTCTACCCCATACCTAAACTTAACCCTAAACCTAACCCGTCACCTAACTGACGTTAAAGGTAAAGCGTCAGTTGTATGACGGCCCGGGATCGCCATCTACCGACGTTTAAGGGGGCCCTAAAAAGGCGGATATTGACGTATGGTCAAAATACGTCCCAAAACGTCAGTTATATGACGATTTGGGATGAGACTGTGTTAAGTCTTTCGGAAACAAAAAAAAAAAAAATCTTACCAAGCCCAAACTTTTAAAATGGATGGTACTACTGTATATTCAGTTCAGTTGCTGACAATTCATACATTTGCACATAAATGTTTAAATATGTGTATATTTGTGTTGACAGGTATGTCCATGGAACTCCAATTAGTTTGGCGGATATTTTCTTGATGTTTGGATACAGCTCTCCAGAAGAAACCGTCATGATACCATCAACATATACAAGATACATGGTAAAGTCATTGTTCCAGTCAACTAAACATCATTTAATGATTAATTTCAGTGGATATATTTGTTTTTGGCTTTTGTTATAGCTGATAAATGGAAAAGTTGAAGTCAACTTAAACATCAAGAGAGCTTTGTCATCCATGCCCAATGGGCCTCAACGTCTGAGTGACATGAGAGAAAACAGCTTTCTTCGTGTGACAGTTTTACTGCAAGAGACAACTGGTAGGACTAGTTAGTTTCACCAAAACAGGAGTGCATTATCCTGAATCAAAATATCAAGCAAACAAGTTTGACACCTCTTCATTGTCAGGTGGTATCTCCCAGGAGGCAGAGCTCTCAAGTGTAAAATTTGTAGAAACTCCGTTTACCCTGAGTCTGAGCGCAACTCCTCCTTTCATCAAACCGGGTCTACCATACGGCATGAGAGTAAGAAACGTGTCTCCTCATGTAGATTTATAGAATTTGAACAAACAATCATCCATCTGAATATTTTGGGGACCCATAGGTCTTGGTGAAGGATCCTTTGGGTAAACCAGTAAAAGGTGTGTCAGTCAAGATAAGGGCAACAATAACTACAGCTGACAATGAACTGGAGGACTTCAAATTTTCTGGGTACCGGGATACAATGACAGTGATGAGTCGGGGAGATGGAATTGCTTACTTCATCTGTAATATACCTGATAAAGTGAAAGAAGTTGAATTCACTGTGAGTAAAACTGTGGCCAAGTCTTGGTTAAAATTACAGAGACAGCTGTTTAATCATTTAATTATTTATTTAGAATTATAAAATGAAATACAGGTGAATATCGTCCAAAAGTTAATTTATTTCAGTAATTCAACTTAAAACATGAAACTAATATATTATATAGACTCATTGCATCCAAGGTGGGATATTTCAAGCTTTTATTTGTTATAATTTTGATGATTATGCATGCAGCTTGTGAAAACCCCAAATTCAAAATTGCAATATTGTGAAAATGTTTTAAAAGCTGTAAGAAATAATCATCAAATATAACAAATAAAGGCTTGAAATATCTCACTTTGCATGTAATGAGTCTATATAATATTAGTTTCACCTTTAAAGTTGAATTACTGAAATAACTTGACTTTTGCACTATATTCAACATTTTCAAGGTTCACCTGTATATGTTAAATGCACATTCATATTATACTCATTTCAGTTTGAGACAGAAGATCCACGTTGGAATCAGGATCCACTCAAACTAAGGGCTGAATCATATATTTCTGTCAACCATCATTACCTGTACATCGATTTACATCCTGACTCCTCGGTAGTTGAAGTTGGACAGTACATTAACATCGATGTTTTCTTTCATTATCGTGACTACCTTTCTCTGAAGACTTTCAGCTACCAGGTAAAATAATGATGCACTGTTGTACAGATATAAACAGTATTTAATTTTCTCTTATGTGCATGACAACATATTTTAGATATCATTTTGAGGCTCACATTTGTTTCTCTAAAACATTTTTGAAACATATTTTTCTAATTATTTTTTAACTTTTTTTTTCATTGCTTTTATGTAAAGACACAATCATTCAAAAGTTTGGGGTCAGTGAAATTTCTAGATGTTTTTAAAAGAAGTATCTAATGCTCAACAAGACTTCATTTATCTGATACAAATTAGATCAAAACAGTAATATTGTAAAATATTATTATTACAACTGTTTTCTATTTTAATGTCTTAAAATGTATTTTTTTTCCTGTGTGTTATGAACTGCTCTAAGGCTTGTAGATGAAGATCCAAATGCAGCTTTATTTAAGAGTAGTCGTACAGGCAGGGTCGAGAGTCAGCAGACAGGACAAATGAGAATACACAGTGGGAATCCAAGAAACAGGCAGAGGTCAGGACAGGCAGCAATAATCTGAATCCAAGAACAATCCAAAATCAAAAACCAGAAAACAAACACGGAAAACACTCAGAAATGCAGACACACAGTACAACAAGACTTCGCAAACAGTGAATGTGAACACAAGGTATTTACGCCTTATTCACGGCAGCGCCATCTTTGATTTTTAATGAGAATGAAAGCGAGGCTGTGAGACTTGCATCTCTTTAATGGGCTGTACTGTTATTTAATGTGTTTTCGGATTTTTCTGCTCATGAAACACTGGAAAAATATCTTTCCAAGAAATTTCAGTTGACAAAAAACTCCCGACAATGTAACCTGTGGAAAATTGTAAGTAATCTAGCAGCTTTATTCAGCTTTTTACAGCGGATGCCATTGGAAACACGGTAAGTTTATCCCTCACAGCCTCACTTTCATACCTGTCATGGCGCTGCTCTGAATAAGGTCTATATAGACAAACTAACAGAATGAGACACAGGTGAATGCAATCAGTGACAGCCCATTCTCACCCCCAAGGCGTCACCTAACTGACGCCTTGGGAAGCATTTGGACATGCTTCAATATCTGACGCTTTAGGCGCCCTTTAGCGCCAGTAAGATGACGCCCTAGGATCGCGTGTACCCTACCCCCACCCCACACCTAAACCTAACCGCGTCCTCTAACTGACGCTTTCCTTTAGCGTCAGTTAGATGACTCCGTAGGATCGCGTCATGTAAGTGACGCTAAAGGGCGCCTAAAACGTCAAATATTGAAGCATGGTCAAAGGTGACGCCTTGGGGTGAGAATGCGTTGTCAGTGAATGAGGTACAGGTGAATGTGATCAGTGATGATGAGTGGGCAGTGAGTTCTGGGAAATGTAGTTGTGAGTGAAACATGAACATCTGGTGTGGAGTGCCCTCTGGTGACTCTCAAGGGCACTCCACCTGGTGACCGTTACACTGTGATGGCAAAGATGTATTTTTGTGTTAGCCGTCAGTGTCACATGATCCTTCAGAAATCATTCTAAAATCTGATTTGCTACTAAAGAAACATTTCTTATTATTGAAGACAGTGCTGCTTAATAGATTCGTGATTTGAGTCGATGAATAGAAAGAACAGCATTTATTTCAAACAGAAATCTTTTGCATAATCATAAATATCTACATTGTCACTTTTAATCAATTTAAAGTGTCAATACTTTTAATATAAGCAATCATTTCTTTTAAAAAAATCATACTGACTTTTTGACTCAATGAGTTATACAAAAGCTGCATTTATTTAATAAATAAAAATACAGTAAAAACAGTAATGCTGTGGAACTATTGTTACAAATAAAAATAACTATTTTCTATTTTAATATATTTTAATGTAAATTATTTCTGTGTTGGTAAAGCTGAATTTTTAGCATCATTACATCATTACACTTTTCAGTGTCACATAATCCTTCAGAAATTCTTTCAGGAATCTTTGATGAATACAGTTCAATGAAAAGCATTTATTTGCATTATTACATTTATTTATTAATACTTTATTCAAGCTTTTATTAAATAGAAATCTTTTAGAACATTATAAATGTCTTCACTGTCACTTTTGATCTATTTAATGCATCCTTGATAAATACAAGTATATTTCTCTCTCTTTTTATTCTTACCAAAAAATCTTTGAATGGTGATATAGGTTTCCACAAAATGTTAAGCAGAACAAGCTGTTTTCAACATTGATAATAATAATAATAATAATAATAATAATAATAATAATAATATACATTTCTTGCAGCAAATCAGCATGATTTCTGAAGGATCATGTGACACTATAGACTGGAGTAATGATGCTGAAACTTCAACTTTGCATTACAGGAATGAATTACATTATTATTTCCCAATATTACTCTTTTTTACCAAATTTTTATTAAATAAATGCAGCTTGGTAAGCATAAGAGACTTTGTTCAAAAACATTAAAAAATGTAATGTTCCCAAACTTTTGACAGATACTGTAACATATTATACATTATATTATGTTTGTAAGTGTTTTAAATGGTATCCATCTTAATGCATTATAAGTATTCAATTTTGTATTTTTTATTTTAGATTATTTCCAGAGGAAAAGTTGTGCATTTTGCAACTGTTAAGCGTGTCAGTGAAAAGAGACAGAGCCTTAACATTAAGATAACCTCTGACATGGTGCCGTCTGCTCGGCTTCTGGTGTACTACGTCCTGCAGGGAGAGGAAACAACGGAACTGGTGGCAGACTCTGCGTGGATTGATGTGAAGGCTAAATGTGTTAACAATTTAAATGTAAACCTTTTTATCCGTCATCAATATTTAAATGTGTGTTTTATGTTATTTATGATGACCTCATTGGAATATATTCCAGGTGGACATATCTACTCTCAACTCACAGTATAAACCCAAAGATAAACTTGAATTAAGAGTGTCAACTAAAACTAAAGAGGAGTCACTTGTGGCTTTTTCTGCTGTAGATACAGCCTTGTACAACCTAAAATCTAACGACAAAGACCCTCTAAAAAAGGTAAAATAGCAGACTTGTTCAAAAAGATGGTCTATATGGTCAGCTTTTTATGTTTATTTGTTTTTTGTTTTGTTTTGTTTTCTTGTGTTGTTAGAGACACAGACTTATCTTAAATTAAGGTGATGATAAAAATGAGTGATGATATACGTTGTTTCTTATTGTTGCAGGTGCTACAACATGTTGAGCGAAGTGACTTGGGTTGTGGAAGAGGAGGAGGCAAAAATAATGCTGATGTGTTGGACCGCACTGGCCTTACGTTCATCACCAACTCAAACGCCAAGGCCTCTAGTGCAGGTAAATGCTCACGTGTAAATTTAATGAGTGAGTCTTACTCATTACATCAAAATATCTCATAAAATAATAGAGGACATGATAATTTTCTGAAAAACTGGCAAATGTATTTTCTTTTCTTCTTCTTTTTTTAGGGGGGGCTTGCTCAGACATAGTTAGGCAAAAACGTGCACCTGTCCTGGGGCAAAGTTTTGACGCAAAGGGTCTGTATGCAAGCATTTTGTTTAAAAACAGCAACATTATAACCTAATAACGTCTCGGTTACGTATGTAACCCTCGTTCCCTGAAGGAGGGAATGGAGATGTAGTCGACGTGTCGACTGTTTGGGATCACACTGCCTGTCATCTTCGAATACAATTAAAACGAGCCAATGGAATTGACGTGCGTGACTTGCATCATTCACTCCACCCCCGCGGTGTGGGTATAAATATGGAAGTGGATGCACGCACTAGATGTTTTTCGTTGAGGAGCTGAGCGTAAAATCGGAGTCAGCGGTGGTCCAGCAATAGTGGCTACTACATCTCCGATCCCTCCTTCAGGGAACGAGGGTTACATACGTAACCGAGATGTTCCCTTTCAGTCGCTCACATTCGACGTAGTTGACGTGTCGTCTAACTGGGATCTCAATTAAAACGCCAGTGCTGCTACCTTCCAGTGCCTAGACAAAAGCCTCCAGATTCCCTCACAATTTAAGGCAGGGAAGGGACAGGGCTTAGGCCAGGGAGGTCACTGCTGTTCCTACAGGACCACTGGGAAAGCGTTTCCTGTACATGGAAGAAAGGGACGCTGTCGAAGCTATAACCTGCCTGAAGGGAGGTAATATATGGAGAATACACATATGAACTGGGCGGATGACTGGGCAGTACATCATATGGAATATCACTGGGGTGGCTCCAGCCTAACACAGGGGGATACTCAACCAGACAGTGAAGGCAGAGCAGGCTCTACCGAGGGAAGACACAGACTGCCTCAGAGAGCAGAACCGTGGAAGAACACACATATAGGACCGTCGTAGGGATCTCAGCATATGGACCCAGCCTAACACAGCTTCCACAGTGCATACAACTGATAGGAATTCGACAGGGTTCTGCTAAAAAGGGGAACTCAACTGGAGCAAGAATTGCGAGCATATCCAGTCCATATAGGCGAATGGTGCTGCAAGCCAACACAACGAACCAGGCTTACAGTGAAACTGGCTTCAAGTAAAGGGAACCCACGGGAAGCATCAGTTTGACACATAGGCTAGTTTTCTTGCGAACGTGATGGGTGGCGCCCAGCCCCTAAATCTATCTAACCTCTGTTGAGCGAGGCACTCTGTGTCAACGCCTTGGAATGGGTGGGCACGTGCACCTTGGGAAAACTTTCTCACCAAGATGAACACAACCACATGTAGTGGGCCAACCTCTTCTTGGAAACAGCCTTCCCTTCTGCTTGTTTCCATAACAGACAAGAGCCGGTCTGAGGTCCAGGTTTTGCATTCTGTCCACAGACAGAAACACAACTGGCAGAGGGACGAGTCCAGAGAGGCAAACAGATGTAACTGTGCGGCCCCGAAGTGGTCCCTACACAGCTGGACCGCCAGGGGATAGAGTCTCCACTCTCCCTGGCCATAGCTGTTGTGAGGCTTGTCGGCTGCACGATTGAGCAGGCCAGAAGAAATAGTGGAATGAAGCGACCTCAGAAAATTCTGACTCCAAGGAGGAGGTGACGGGCAAGTTGTGGCATGCGAAGAAAGTTTAGCGCAACGGTCGCAATGTTGAACTTCCAACTTGAGGTAATGAATACCAATGCAGTTGGAGGTTGCCCAGCCCTCCATTAAAGCATGCCTTTTGTACATGGCCCCTCAGTTGGTGTTAGTGGAACTCGTTCTAGGAGCAGTTTGGCCCAGAGAAACGAAGGGTCTGAACATGGGCTGAGGGTTTGGCATCAGGCCGAGGTGATCTTTTTGTCTTTTTAAAGCAAGTGCTGAAACGGTCTTCGCATGGAGGAAGCCATAGCGGCTGCGTCTGCTATATGCCCCAGGAGCCTCTGAAAGTTCTTTCAGGGGGGCCCTTTCTCACTTCTTGCATGAGACGTGTTGGACCGAGTCCTTCTCCTGAACTGAAAAAGAGTTATTCAGCCCGTGAGTTAGATTACTCTCTCCCAGTTGTCAGCTAGCGAACAAGAGGGAGCTGAAGGGTGCAAGGCTTTGAGGGTAACACACCGCCAACAAGCCCTCCTGGGTCCCAGGAAGGAAGAGATTGCTCTCTCTTTGAAAATGTGGGTGCCACTGGCTCCGCTTTTATGGGAACCAACGACAGAACAACACACAGAAAAAACAAAAACTTCATTCGGTCCTCTTACGAGTGAAGGTTGTGGCCTGAGACCATCTCCAAGAGCATTTCCTCCATCCCTGGGTGGCCTGCCTCAGGTTTAACACTTTCGCTGTCGCTTGCCACCTGGCTTGGCAGCACCTGAAGTGGGCGGGGCGCTCCTTCTGCAGCTGGCTTCATGCTGAGACCTGGGTGGAGGCCGCTGCGATGGAGGCGAAGATCCCCCTTCCATGAGGTTGCGGTCACTGGACACAGCTGCATCGCAACAGACCGGTCCACTTGAGAAAGAGCCTCGTAATCCTTCACCACTCCCTCCTCACAGGCGATTTCTGACAGAGAAAGGTGCCATCCATGCCCACTCCTCATGCACTTCAGGAAAGAAACGTAATGGAGCGGCAGACTGAGAAACAGACCGGCACGCTCTGATAAACCAATCATCCAACCGAGACGGTTAATTGATGGTTCCACTCGAGCCCTACCACCTTAGCGGGCTTTTTGATCATATCAGCCATCTCTGGATCTGGCTCGGGCAACGCTGGTCTCCCAGAGGGAGGCAGCGCAGCCGAGTCATCATCTTTAGAGCCCAGCTCCCCGTCTGATGCTGCAATGGACACCCTGTCCTCTGGAGGGGCCCCGAACGAGATGCCTGGTCGGTCCACCACAGAGGGATCAGCAGTCTCATCAGGGAGCTCCCCAGCGGAGGGCTTTACCCCTCACTATAATCTTCAGGTCATTCAGCCCAGAAGGCTCTCCAGGCATTTTCTGGGAAGGTAACCCAGAAGAGATACTACCTGGGGATGGGGACCTTAGCACCGAGACAATCATATTCCCGCAATGAGAACATGACTCATCCACAAGAGCTTCTTCAGTTTTCTTTAAGCCCAAACACGTGATACAAATTGTGTGACTGTCAGAGGGGTACAGAGCCCTACCGCACCCAGAAACGCACGGATGGAATGGCATCTTGGAAAAGACGTAAAACTCACCCGTGTTGCTCTTTCAGAAGTAGGACCTGTCACCAGTGCCGGAGCACACAGGGAATGACCACAGCAACACTGAATCCAACAAATTGAAAACAGCGGACTCACTTTTCAGCCCTCAACCAGCCATCAACATTCAGCATTTATACTCGTGCTGCAGGGGCAGAGTGTGTGATGCAAGTCACGCACACCAATTCCATTGGCTCGTTTTAATAGTACTAGGAGATGACATGTTTAGATGGCTCTCTAAACATGATCCCAATCAGTCAACAACGCCAAACAAAAGCGACTGAAAGGAAACCTTTTTTGTCACTGCAACATTGTCAAAATACATTTATGCCCACATGTTTGTTGTACAGCCCAAACGTATGGGAAGTCGAAGAAATGCTGCATATCTGGGACACGCAACAGCCCTACGCTTGAAACCTGTGAAGATCGTTCTAAGAGATTGTCTTTTTCTGCGTAAGGAATTAAGATATTTTAATGTGACACTCAAATGAATTCAGATCTTTTTGAGTTTTGTATAATTTTGAGGTTATTTAAATGGCAGCCACATGCTTTCACATAATCAATCTGAATGAAACAAACTGGTTAATTCAGGTTGATTGGGACACTTTCCAAGTCTCAATAGCAAAAAATGTCCCAATCACCCTGAATATAACATTAGCCTGTATCTTAAGTATTTCTGTGAATAATTTTATCTGACAAATCTGTAGAAATCTTTCAGAGCTCTTGAAGAAAAGTTGCCAGCTTGCCTTCTTGGAATGCTGTGAATTTGCTATAAAGCTCCGTAAAGCGAATGCGGATAAAATCATTCTAAGTCGCTCAGGTACGGTTGTTACTTACGACATCATCAACACAATAAACTTCTTGTAACTTAGATGACTAAACATGTAAAAAGACAGGATCTAATGTTCTCCATTACGTAATGCAGCAATCGACTTTCTGCTGGATGTTATGCCATCTCAGGTTAGGAGCTACTTCCCTGAGAGCTGGTTATGGGAGGAACACACCAGCAAGTAAGAAAACTTTCTGAACTACAACCTTCTGGCTAATTGATAATCTGTATTATAGAAATTTGAAAAATATTCTTAAAATATATCCATTAGGATTGTAGGCTACTGTTGCCAATAAACTGGTTTGAAATACATCCAAATCTGCATACAATATGAGTGAAATTCCTCTCTTTTTGTTGAATTATCCAGTTTCCTTTTAATCTGTCTGTTTAAGGTCTGGGTCAGTGAGCATTATCAAAAATCTTCCAGATTCACTGACTACGTGGGAGCTGAAAGCAGTTGGGGTATTCAGTGACGGTGAGGCAACAAGCTGGAATGAAATTATGTTTTAGCATCACCTGGTGACTGAAAAAGGGAATACATGTGTGTGTGTTTCTGTATATATTACAATGTGTCACCTACATTGTGGGGATCCGCGGTCCCCATGAGGAAAACAACGTAGGCTATAAATCATACTATGTAATGTTTTTTTGAAAATGTAAAAATGCAGAATGTTTCCTGTGAGGGGTAGGTTTAGGGATAGGGGCAGGGTAAGGGGATAGAATATACAGTTTGTACAGTATAAAAACCATTACGCCTATGAAGAGTCCCCACAAAGATGTGTGCGCCTGTTTGCGTGTGTGTGTGTGTGGGTGTGTGTGTGCGTGTGTATATATGAGGTTACGCAAAAGCTGATCGAAAAGATTGAAATAGCATACTAACATGCAAACTCTTATTATCACTTCAGTAGGCTATACAGTATGCAGATTTTCTATATGCATGGATTACCTGAATTACCTACTATTTGAATTACAGTAGTAGCACATTCTACCTTTAAAGGGATAGTCCACCGGAAAATTAAAATTCTGTCATCATATAGCACCCGTCTTGGGACCTGATTTACATGAAATTATGATTCCATTTTTTTGAATATTCTGACCATAGGTGTGAGCTTCACAAGAACAGCCATCATTACAAACAGTGCATTCTGGAAATAACCCATTATGCATGCAGACCTGTTTGGGTGTTTTTGTTTTTATTAGAATCTCAGACTCTCCTGTTCCTTTGGTCAGGGATCTGTGTGTCAGATGAAAAGGTTCAGGTGTCCCAGGATTTTAGTGTGGATATACCCTTGCCTTATTCCATGGTTCGTGGAGAGCAGATTGAGCTCAGGGGTTCAGTCTACAATCAGCGTTCTTCAAAAACTCAGGTAAGCAGTTCTTTTTCAGGAGGACGAGTTTAAATGGTACTTTATGATCTACAGTACACTACCGTTCAAAAGTTTGGGTCAGATTTTTAAAAAAAGAAATAAATATTTTTATTCAGCACGAACGCATTCAATTGATCAAAAGGGACGGTAAAGACTTTTACATTGTTACAAAAGATTTCTATTTGAATTAAATGTTCTTTTGAACTTTAGTTTTATCAAAGATTCACGTATACTTAGATATAAGTCCCTTCTGTCCCTAGCTCAGCATCGTCCCTGATGACCCCGACCCTTCCCACTATATGCCCCTAATAACATTATCCACGCTAGTGGGAAGAGCATGTACGGAAGCAGGTCAGGGGTGCGTTTCCCGAAAGCATCGTTAGCCAACTATGGTCGCAAGTTCCATCATTATCAGCATAGTTAAACGAGTCGGTGTTTCCCTAAACCATCGTTCCAACGAACATTCGCAAACAGCATCGCAAAGTTGTGTGGTTTGAACGACAGCTCTCGACCTGTGGTTAGAGGCCTAGTTTCTATATTGCATGACATTTGGACGTAATAAATCCTTAACTTGAACAAAATAAGCAAGTGACCAGGCCTCTGGGACTGCTGAGCCTGAGAACCGTCGAGCTCCACATTTTGATGGCAATATAAGCAGAGTGTCGCCTCTCACCTCTCAAAAACCATGGGTTACGTTGACACTCCCAGCCGAAGTCTTCCAAACAGCAAACCGATCTGAGGAACATTCTTTTCATGAAGAAGGCTTCGATAAAGAAGAAGTCCTGATGCCCATTTAGAGGGCAGCCCCCTCCGGGGTGGAGTGGTGTTCACCTTATTACAATGGTGCCCTCAGGAGACTGTTTCCAGCAAGCTTATGATCCAACATCACTACGACGCTGTGTCTGGTTCGAAAATCGGTCAAATTGGTACAGTAGAGCCAATCTCAAGCTCAGAGCTAAGGGGGCCTGTACAGCAGATATTTTCTGGTACCAAAAAAAGACGGGGGTCTCAGACCCATTCTAGATCATTCGAGTACTTGGACGACTAGTTGGACGATTGGCTGATTCTAGCTCGATCTCATTCAGAGCTCATAGAACACAGGACCATATTACTCCATATTACTCCAACATCTCTTACTCCAGAATCTGAGCCTCACAGTCAATTGGGCGAAAAGTTTGCTGTCTCTCAGTCAGGAAGTATCATTTCAGGGCACAGAACTGAACTCGCTGTCTATGACAGCGTGGCTGTCGCCAGAGCGCAGATTAAATATTCGACGCATCACAAAATCCTTCTGCCGCTGCACTATAGTCTTCTAGACTATAGACTATAGTCAAGAGGGTTCAGAAAATGCTGGGTCTTATGGTCTCAGCATCATACTCCAGCTGGTTTTTTTTTTTTGGAAATTTTTACTTCAATTCTTACACATGGCACCTTTAGAATATTATAATTATTTCTGAAGGATCATGTGACACTAAAGGCTGCTGAAAGTTTAACTTTGCCATCACAATAATAAATTACACTTTTAAATATATTACAATAGAAAACTTTAAGTTGTAATAATATTACACAACATTACTGTTTTACTCTATTTTTGATCAAATAAATGTAGTCTTGGTGAGAGTAAGAGACTTCTTTCAAAAGTATTAAAAAATCTTACCGACCACAGACTTCTGAAAAAATGGTGTATATATCTATTTGACATTATGGTGATGAACTCATTAAAGTTTTCTTTCTCTCTGTATCTTTCTATATCTCACATATGCATGAATAGTTCATTGTGGCCCTGACGGCAACAGAGGGAGTGTGTGTATTTCGTGGAACTCAACAGGGGAAACGTGGAAAGCCAAATGAAAACAAGGGGCATGTCCAAGGCCGTTCAGTGGCTTTGGTCACGTTCTACATAATGGCCTTGGAAGCGGGCACTCATACGCTCACTTTCAATTTAACAACTGAGTGGGGGGCTGAGAGTGTGGTCAAGAAATTGAAAGTGGTGGTAAGTGGCAAAATGCAGTCAGTGCTAGAGGACTGTATCTTTGTAACACTTTGTTCCCTTCTCTCTAAATATGTACAAACTACATTTTTAATATAGAAGGAAGTTTTGAAAGTTACATTGTTTTTATTGTACACTGAAGTCTTTTATTTTAAAAGAGTACAGTAGATTCCTTGTGATATTTTTGCTTAAAATTGTGTTTATTGAGAACTAAACCAGTTTCAGTTTAGTATGCATGAGATTATGATCTGACTGACTAATGTTCTGGTACGTCACAGCCAGAGGGAATTAGAAACGAAATACAAAGTGGTGGAAGAATAGATCCAAATGGAGTCTTTGGTAAGGACATCTGAAGAGTATAAGCATGCTCTCTGCTCGTGGGCTGGATTTTCACGCCATTTTTTTTCCTTCTCAGGCACTTCCATGCAAAAACTTGAGTTAAAAAATGTCATTCCACCAAACATTGTGCCCAAGTCAACTGTGGATCGTATTCTAATAGTTAATGGTATGATGCCTGTGAATCTTGAACACATTTGTGCAGATGCTAAATGACACTTTCTACACAGTCACATCTTTTAACCACATCATATTTGTGCAATAATGTTTCTTTTATAAACTGCATAAATTAAAATTGATTATACTGGAGGTTCCAGAGGCCCTATGCATTTTTATAGTGAGGAAATGTTGCCAAGTCACAATTTTGTAACTTGTTTTTCTTGTTCAGGTGAAGTACTGGGAGAGCTTCTGTCAATTATAAATAACCCAGAAGGTTTAAAACAATGGACTCACCTGCCAAGGGGAAATGCAGAGATGGAGCTCATGAGTCTCCTACCGATCTACTATGTCTACCACTACCTAGACGAGACAGATAAATGGGACATTTTGGGGTCAGCAGCAAGTAAAAAGGAATTAAAAAGGAAAATGCAAGCAGGTGGGATGTTTGTTTCTGTAGAGTAGAATATTTTTTCCCCTCACATTTCTTGTATATCATGTTCTTTTTAGGAGTTCAAAGCCGTAGCGCTGAAACCCTGTTTTAATGGTTAGAATTTCCAAGGATCAGCATTCTCCACTATAAGTGATCGAACAGACCAAACCATAAGTAATACAGACTTATAGAAACCAAGACCCCAACATTACCAAAGCTCGCTCCAATCGGCCTGATGGTGGCACTATAGCGATCAAAAGAATGTAATGTCTCATAACTCAAATCATTCATCGCAGACTCAAGTGACGTATGTTGTTGGAATCTTTGGCTCAAGACAATCAAAACACACATCTCGGATACCATCTTTACCATGCACAATTTTGGGGAATTTTGGATTTTTTTTTTTTTTTTAAAAACCTACTTTCGGGAAATAGTCCTTGGTTTTTCACCCAATCAGAACCAAACCATTGCAGAAATATTCTCTGGAGTCTGGCTGTCAATAATTATTTAAAAAGTCAAAATTTCGATTGACGTCTGTGGCGGGATGTCAAAACGTTCAAAGTACTTAAAATGATTATCCCCCTTGAACGATTGAGATAATTTCACCAAACTCCATACACCTATGAATGAGCTCTGTGGTCGCGTTGAAAAGTACTGGCCACTTGGTGACGCTTTAAATAAACAGTTCGATTGACTTGAAAACTGTGAGAAATTTGAAAGAAATCGGCCACTGGGGGTGCCTTCACTTTTTTTCGCCTGTGTAAAGGATTGTAGGCTACATCATACGATTTTTCATACATGCCCACAACTTTTATACCATATGTTACAATGTTGAGCAACTTTGCCTCTAGGACCACCGCTGTCAATCAAACCCTTCATTAAATATTGGAGATTGTTTCAAAAAACCTACTTTTGGTTTTTGGCTCAACCTCGATAACTGTTAAAAATTTAAAACATATATTTTCTCAGTAAATTGGCTGCAACAACTACGGGGTTACATGCTTGATAAATAAAACATAATAACTTTTTAAGCATGTGCTTAAAGAAAGATATCTTTTTACGCATGTGTTTAAAGTCCTTAAAACATTTGAACCCCCATTAATTGCTGCTGGCTGCTATATTTTCATTATTTATTTTATTTTAAAAAAATTGTATACTCGGTCTCCATATAATAGCAACAAAAATGGAATGATAGTTTCCATCTTATAATAAAATGTTTGCTTTTTACATGTGTGTCTTATACGAAAGTAACTATATCAGTAATTGTATAATTAACTATAATTAACTATCAAGTGATTTAAAGACTCACTGTTTCTTTCCAGGCATCACCAGCATAATGTCATATAAACTGAGGCGTGAAAATGGTTTCAGCATGTGGTCGAACAAGGACAAATCAGCTAGTACCTGGTAAACAACTGCTCATTTTTTTTGTAGGCCTATGCCATATTTTTTCCCCAGTGGTGGCTAAAACAAAACATTGTCTAATTGTTATTTTACAAATGTTTTACATGGAAAGAAATACATATACTATAGAACCTATACATTTTACGTGCTACTAACATTGTACTGGAGGTGTAATGTTGTTAAAAACTTCTTTAGGGTGACGGCTCTTATAGTCAAGACTTTTGCTGACATGCATAAATATGTCCATTTGGAGCCTCAAGTGCTGACCAACAGTATTTTTTGGCTGATTAAAAAATGTCAGAATGCTGATGGCTCGTTCTCTGAGAAATCACAAAACAATCCACTTAAACTTATGGTATGTGAAGAAAATAAGTATTCATGATATCATACTGAATATTTCAGTGTTTTGATCAAGCTTGTCTTGTTTTTAAAGGGTGCCGGAGCAGATGTCACTGAAAAGACAGTCTTCCTCACTTCTTTTGTCGTGATTGGAATTAAAAATGCTCTGAAGGTCCCAAATGTTAACTTACAGGTATGACTGTCAGTAAAGTCTGACCAATTAGAAACCTAAATGTAGGATAGTTCCTCATTCAGTCAGTGACTAACAGCACAATTGTCTCTCTAGGTTTTTAAGAACGCTTTAGATAATGCCACAGATTTCCTCTCCTCTAAGTCAAAGAAGATTGAAAGTTTATATGTTAGAGCCATTGCATGCTATGCTCTGACACTGGTAGACATCCATAGTTTGCCGGCAGTTGACCTTTATGAAAAAATCAAACAGCAGGCTCAAGTTAAAGGTAAAATCTTATTTGGGACATTCCACACACTTTTGATCAAAAAACAAATCAGCACAGATTAAACCCTCTCGTATTTGACCAATAACTTAATACAAACAATTTGTCTGTACATCTAACATTTTCAGGGAACCCAGCCACAATTCGTTTCTGGGAAGACTCTAAATATAACAAGGATTCATTAAAACCCAGTGATGCGAAATCAAAGTCCGTGGAAACAACAATTTATGTCCTGCTTAACTCTTTAGTCAGAGGTGATTCCACCTATGCAAAGCCAATTCTGAACTGGTTAACACAAGACCAGAGATATGGAGGGGGTATTCTTTCAACACAGGTACTAGTGCAATATATAAAGTATCTTAATCTTTTAATGTTGTCTTTATCATATGTTATCTTACTTTCCTAAAAATTTTCAGGGCAGCATTCTCATTTTGGAGGCCCTTACCAAGTATAGCCTCTTAGCCAGTCAAGCCACCTTAGACATGGTGGTTGACATTGAATACAAGACTAAAGGTGACATCAGCAGAATCAAACTAACCCAGCAAAAGCCTGTGGCTAAACCAATAGCGGTAAGACGTTTTTATTTTTATTTTTTTATGATGTTAACTTAATTATTATGAATGGGTACAGTTTTCATTTTAAATTATATATAAATGCCACTCTTCTGTTTTCTTTGAAAAGGTGATTCAAAATGATGATATAATAATCAAAACAGCAATGAGCTCTGGTGTCTCATTTGTCAAAGTAAGTGAGCTTATTTTAACAAAGGAATATCAGTATCAGTTATTGGCTGATATTACTAATACTGTATATATCAAAATTGGATATCTATTTGTCCACACTCATTTTCATCTACTTTTACATTTAAACTACCTCTGCTATCTTCTAGTGATCACTTAAAATTAATCATTTTTTATATTATAAAGTGTAAAAAAAATTATACTTTTAGTCTAGTTATATAGTGTAATTATGCTCAAATGGCTTATTTAAAAGTATTGATTTAATTTGAGTGTTTTTATTTGATTTTGCAAAATAGTATAGTTGAATTTGAATAAATGTCATTGATCAGAACCGACCAAATTAAGAAACACAAACAAAACAAAATCATCCTTTTTTAAACAATCATTCTGGATGGTCATTTTCAGTGTATAAACACTAATAATCTAGACTTATATATAAACATTATATTATATTATATATATATATATATATATATATATATATATAAATTAATATAAATTCCATGCCTGAAACGTGAAACCAACTGTATTTATTGATTAACATTATTTTTGACAGCTGAGAACAGTTTACTATGGGATGACAGAGAGCAATGAAAATTGCCAATTTAATATATCAATTGACATTCATGACCGTGTCCCATATTCAGATGGTACGTTCTGTATTTTTTTCCCCTACTTTTATACACTCGGTTATCTTTTAAAATTAACTTGATGCAGCTAATTTGATTTCTTTGTGAGCAGATCCTATGCTTTTGTCTCAGCGGATTGTGGCCTGTGCAAAGTAAGTCTGTAGAAACCCCTGATTAGAAGATACAGGATTTAAGTAAATTTCTGTGTAAATTTCTGATTTGCATGTAAAACATAAAAAATCCATTATGTGTAAAGATACAAACCACATGAAAATGCGATTGAAACTGAGTCAGGACTCACTGTGATGGAAATTAATTTGCCGACTGGTGTGATCCCAATCCAGGAAGATTTAGACATGGTGAGACACTAAATGCAAATACATTTCCATAGAAAACATTTAGAGTTTCAGAAAATTATAGTGACATTTTATGTTTCTAAATTTTGCAGTATCAAAATGGACTTGAGTCTCAGCTTTCCAACTATGAAATATTGGGTGACAAAGTCATCCTTCAAATAGATTCGGTGAGCATTGCTTGACAAAACAAATATGGTAAAATAAAATATGGTGTGTATTTCATCTTGAAGAATATTTTTAATCATACAATCCTTATCCTGCAGATACCATCAGAAGATTTCTACTGTGTGGGTTTCCGTATTCAAGAGGAATTTGAAACTGGCATGAGCAGATCCTCGGTATTCAGAGTTTATGAATTTAATGATCAAGGTATAGCACAAATATTTCCCCAAATGTTTGATTTATGTCTGGCTGAAACTTATTTTAGCTACATAAAACAAGCTTTCTCTACTAATTTTTAATAGGAAGTACTTGTATGAAGTTTTACCACAAACAAAGCCGCAAACTGTTGCGACTCTGTGAGGGAGACCAGTGTCAGTGCATGGCAGGTAAGTTGCGTAGCCCTCAATCGGGTCATGAGGTCTATGACCCCAATCGATGTTTACTTAATAAAAAAAAGGTTCCCTTCATCTCAGTGGAATAAGATTTTGTGACTTTTCATACATTATCTATCTATGCACACACAAAAAACTGGGCTTGATTCGGTTGTTCTGAAGATTTTTGGTTGTTCTGAAATTTTTTTACACTTCTGATCTTCTGAGTCAAAATGACCCCACATTGAAATGAATGGGAAATGTGAAAAAAACTAAATATATTAAAAAAAAAAAAAAAAAATCTGGCATAAATCTGAATTTTTTTACACAGAAATGAAGGCCTAGTACTAGAGCATAAATGCAATGTATCATAAAAAAACAATATTTCATATGAAAGCTAATGGTGTTGAGGAATTGTGTGGTATATGGATAAAAATGTACTTTATATATCCAAAAACACAGCATTTATGAATAGATGAGAAGTAAACAAAAAAATAAAAATATATTATTTGTATGGTTAATCAATTGTTTGGGTCGTATAGACCCCAAAGCCCAGAAGTGTAAACAGGAAACAAAGACCATTTGAAGGTTAAAGGCAAAACAAAGCAGAAATAAAGAAAAGAAAAACAGTTATTAACAAAAGTTGTTATTAACAAAAAAAAGTTATTAACAAAAGTTAAGTTGTTTCTAAATGTTCTCTGAACGTTCAAGATGAAAATGTTTTGCTAACATTGTGTGAACAATACTTTTGAAAGTTGAAGTATAACATTTTTAAAAAACAAAATTATTATTATTTTTTGTTTCAGATAAATAATGATTTTGTACCAAAGTTTTGAGAACATTTTACAGAGTAGATAACTTTGAATGAACGTTGGGAAAAATATTTGTTCATAACTTTTAGAGAACCTTGCCAGAATGCAAGCCAATGTTGTGAGAATGTTCCTGGGTATACTGCTATCGCATATGACATTATCATTTGCATAGGCTTACATGTCTATTGAGTTTAATGCGTCTGTGTTAGTTTAACAATTTTTTTGTATTTCCATGTGAAAATTAGCGGAATGCTGCAACTTTAAATCCACCATTGATCCCACAATCACTGCCGAACAGCACAAAAATGATATATGCAAAGAAAGCATGACATATGGTAAATAATGATCCTCATGTCACATAAAAATCATTGTCACATGATCGGTGGTATATGTTTGCACAGTGATACATGTCATTTACTGCCCCATCCTTTTTTTCTAGCATTAAAAGTGTTAATTGAATCCTCTGAGGCAAGTGGAGATTTTGTGACCTACAAAGCAAAAGTCAAAGCAGTGCTAAAAAAAGGCAAGAGTATATTGAATATATAATATATACTAATATATATTATAAAGTTTAAGTTGTAAATGATTTAAATAAAAATAATAATAACATTTTTTTTAAATAAACAAGTTGCATTACAGCTTCAATCCATAACTTCTCTTCTGCAGAACAAACGGACGACTTAAAAAAAGATTCAGAGGTAGATTTTGTGAAGAAGGCAACTTGCAATGAAACAAATTTCGAAGTTGGCAAGCAGTATCTGGTCACGACTTCTGAGAGTATGAAGATACTATTGGGTCATGCTTATAAGTGAGTTCTTTTTTGCTTTCTTGCTCATGTTTTTTTTTTTTTTAAACCACATCATACAGTACCTTAGGATCAAGATTTTGGGCAAGACTATCTGCTTGTTCAACCAAAAAAATAAATCATATATTTTTTTTTTGCAAATTCATTGTGAATTCCTAAAACGTAATACCTTGCATTAGCTAGTGCAACACATTGTAAAGTGATAGTGTTTTGCAATCATTATTTAATGTGGGCTAGTATCCTCAGAACTGATCTCCTTTATACCATGTTTCAGATATAAGTTTCCTTTGGACTCACATGCTCGGGTGGATTGGTGGCCACTTGAATCTGACTGCAGGAATGCTGCCTGCAAACAATACGCCAAAGAGTTGGATGATTTTGAATATGATTTCGAATTGTTTGGCTGTGATAAATGATAAATTGCAATGTCAATAAAAGACCATTCTTATTGCATGGTAGGCTATTAGCCTATTGTATAACATCTCCTGAATAAGAATAAGAATAAACAGAAGCGTTCAAATACATTAAAATTATTGTTGGGAAATTCTAAAAAAACAACAATAAAATCCTATTATTTTATAATCTTAGTCTGTTTTGTATTATCCACAAACATGCTAAATTAAACAAATGTATTACATGAGCAATTTGTTGAATCAAACTACTTTCAATTTTCGTTGCTTAGTGACAATGTGTTTAGGACATTGTGTGTGGTTATTTATGTATGTGCATACAATTATTATAATATTTTGCAAAACATTGTGAAAAACATTATGGTTGTTTGGATTTGGAGTCTGCTTTGAGCGCACAATACTCTTATTTTGAAATAATTGCAGCTGAGTCACATGATCTAAACATCACCGCGAATCATTTGTTTGGGCTCAAACAAAATATTCCGTATAGGGTTCTAGAAAAGGGAAAGGATCTAGAATACATTGTGGTAGCATTGTGGGAAAGAGGAGAGGAAGTGGTTATAATAAACTACTATAATCCTTGTAAGAGGTTGGAAGTAGATCAGTTATCAAGGATACAAGGAAATAATAGACAAAAAGTAATATGGTGTGCAGATTTTAATGCCCATAGTAAAATATGGGGGGGTTCACATACAGATGCAAATGGAAGGGTGATAGAAGATTTGATGGATGATAAGGAGTTAGTGTGTATGAATGACGGAAGAGGAACAAGAATAAACATAACAACAGGAAATGAGTCAGCATTAGATATTACATTAGTGTCTAATGCTTTGGCTGGAATAAGTAACTGGCGTGTTTGGAATGATTCAACAGTGGGCAGTGATCACTACCCAGTAACATGCTCAGTGGGAGAGCGCATGGATATAAGACCAGGTGGAGGAGTGCCAAAATGGGGTTTTAGAAGAGCAGACTGGGAAAAATTTCAGCAATTAAGTGAGGAGTCAATATCAAAGATAGACACTTCAGGGAATAGATGAAATAAACAAACAAATAACATCAGCAATTATAATGGCAGCAGGTGAATCTATTCCCAAGAGTAAACAAAGGAGGAATAAAAAACTGGTACCATGGTAGACAGAAGAGTGTCGTCAGGCTGTAAAAAACAGGAATAAAGCGTTTAAGCGATTTAAAAACACCCATAACTTGCAGCATTTAATTCAGTATAAAAAAGCACAGGCTATTGTGAGAAGAACAGTACGTCAAGCTAAAAGGGCGAGTTGGAAGGAGTTCTGCAATGAAATAGGAAGAACAACACCTGTGGGAGAGGTTTGGGGAATAATAAAAAGGATGGGAGGAATAAGGAGGGAATGGGATATTCCAGTTTTAACTACTGAGGAAGGAACAGCAATCTTAAATAAGGATAAGGCAGAGATGATGGTAAAAGCATTTGTAAAAATTCACAGTTCAAGCAACCTATCAGAAATATGCAAAATGAGAAGGGAAAGAACAATGAGTCGGTATCCAGATGTGTTAAAATGGAGGGATAAAGTTGAGGATAAAATTGATGAACCTTTTAATATGGCTGAGTTGATGAGAGCAATAAACAGAGCTAAACCGACATCTCCAGGAAAAGATCAGATATGCTATGTGATGCTAAAACATCTAGGGGAAGGAGCGCTCTTAAAGTTGTTGCACTTTTATAACAGAGTGTGGGAGGAGGGTAGATTACCAGCAGCATGGAAAGAGGCAGTAGTCGTTCCAATAAGGAAACCTGGCAAAGATCCTTCTAAACCCAGTAGTTATATGTCACTCGTGACAATCGAGGGGGGGGGGGGGGGCGGAACTATTATTTTGTGCCTTCGTTCCCATGGAGAACATTTCCGGGGGGGGGGGGACCTAAGACTTCTCCGGTTCCTATTTGATGTACAGCAGGTGCGCATTGTGAGCGCGTCGATCGCTGATTGGCGCACACGTCATACCAGCACAGTTGAAAAGGTCTTTGGTTGGTGAGCGGGGAAAAGGGAGGGGCAGAAAAAGAACGACGTGTCTGAGCTGGTCGAGGTCCTCGACGAGTGAAAGAGTGCAACAGAGAGAGAAGTGACATACATTGGGCTGGAGCAAGCGGTATGAGGAATGATTATGACTATGTGGGCTGGTGTATAGAATTAATGATTGCCTACAGTATTGCTGCAGGAGCACCTCATTGATGAAGATAGAAGAGACGCCGTACTGAAGCCTGATTTGTGAGTGAAATGATTTTGATCTCTTAAAGTTATTCACGTGTGTTTTGCCTGTGTGGATTGCAGTGTGCACGAAGGTGGAAGTGTAATGCTTAGGCTACGGTGGTCTGTACTGATTCATCTCCCTATGAACGTCAGGGAAGAGAAGTATTACTGAACCTGGTTTCTGCCATTATTCACCATTGAACATTGTAAGGATACAGCTTCAGCTAAGCCACTCCGTTATCTACCATTGAATGATCATCTCGATGGAGAATTAACACCAGTGGTTGTACTCCTTATAACCACTCTGACCCTTTTCATTCTCTCTGCCCGAGCCCCACAGAGAAGCAGTTTCGCTGCAGCTACGTCAGTGAGCACCCCGACTTCTTCATTCTTTCTGCCTGAGCCCCACGGAGAAGAAGACACGCTGTGTACACGCCGCTGAGTAACCGAGCTCCATTCTCTCTGCCTGAGCTTCACAGAGCAGTCACGTCGACGAAGATCTTCCTTGTGGGAATAGAGTACGGATTCCAGTGGTCTCCAATCCTGTCCAGGCCTACACGACGAAACCATCTGCTCAACATTCTTGAACTTTTAAAATAAATAAAACCTCCCTCTTAATCTGCTCATTGGTCTCTTTGTCCGTTCATTGGTGTCCTTGTGGTGTCGGCTCCTCGCGGTGGGGTGTAGGTCCGTCCGGGTGTGGGTCGGACCATCCCGGGGCGGTGACATAAGTGGCGTAGTCGGCAGGGTACACCCACCGGGAGTTGTAGCGGCCACAGGGTCACGATGGCGGATGAAGAGGTGCCAGTGGGACGGACACAGGTCATGCCTGTATTCATGGGAGCTCCCTGGGCTCAGCGATATGGGGGACCGGGATCTGAGCTGGGTCTCCAGGAATGGAAAATGCAGATTACGTACCTGGCAGGTTTGCAAGGGCTGAGCGACCCGCAGAAGATTCAGTTTGTCCTTGGGTCCCTAGAAGGGGAAGCGAAACGAGAGGTTATGGCAGCACCCGAAGTTGTGCGAGCTACTGCCAAGGCCATCTTTGATTTTCTGACCGAGCTCTATGGAGATGTTACCCCGGTGGCTGTCCTTAGAGCCCAGTTTTTTAATTATCGTCAAGGACCCAGGCAAACTCTGCGGGCTTACTCTCTGAAACTGAGAGAACAATTCTCCCGGTTGAGGGGACGAACAGACCATGGACTGGGAGAAGGGGAGACTTTGCTGCGAGACCAGTTTGTCCTGGGGCTTCGCGATGGGCCGGTTCGACAGAGTATCCGGCTTCAACTACGTAGAGATCCCACACTGACCTTCGAGGCCCTTCGACAAGAAGCATTGGCTCTAGAGATAGATCAGGGTGAAACCACCGAACCACCTGTCTGCATGGCCGCCAGTAGTGCTTGTGCCCCTATTCCTTCTGAAACAACTGACTGGAAGCAGAAGTTGCGCGAGGAGCTTTTGTCGGAGGTTAAGGGCCAGATGGTGGAGTTATCGAAAAGTCTTGTGGAAGAACTACGTCGGGGGTGGCCGAGTGACATGCCCAGGGCCCGGGATCGATCGTACTCTGATGGGAACAGAGAGCAAGGACGTCGCCCTGCCCGCCCCGCTGAACCTAGGTACCAGTGGGACGACCAGGGTAGACCTATCTGTAATAGTTGCGGGAAGCCGGGGCACATCAGTCGTCAGTGTGGCCTCCGTCGGGGCTCGCAAGGGGGTTTTTAGGTCTGCCGGCCACTGTGGGTCAAGTGGCCGGGACCCCTTTTAGAGACCCCCTCCCTGTGCCTATCCCTGGGGACGAGTGGGTTGGGCACTGCCCTGAGGTCGAAATCCAGGTCAATGGGGTGAAGATTAACTGTTTGGTCGACACTGGTTCCCAAGTTACTTTATTTACAGAGAGTCTTTCTAGAGAACTATTCAAAGACCACCGACTTCAAGGAGCCGAGGCTTCACGGCTTACGTTACGAGGGGCAAATGGGCTGGACATCCCCTACACGGGCTACGTGGTCGTTGACTTCGACATTCGTGGCATTCCCGTGTATCAGAAAGGAGTAGTTATTGTCAAGGACCACTGCTTGGGCACTCGTCGGGCTCTGTTGGGCATGAATGTCATTGCAGACTGCTGGGAGGAGTTGTTTAGGAACGGTCCGGCTCGGAGGCCGTCGAGGGAGGATAATTCCCAGTGGGAAAACATCTTGAAGGACTGCCATCGAATTCATGCTGCTGGAGACAGGGAAGACCGGGAGAGTGTGGGCCGGGTGGTTTGCCGTTATGCCTTGTCTGTACCAGCTGGAAGTGAGGCTGTGGTGTGGGCCAGGGTGCCTGCTAGTTCCTATGGACCGGAAGACTTGGTCCTGGTGGAACCCCATTGGGATTGCCAGGCCATTGACGTAGCCAGAGGGCTGGCCGTGGTTCATCATGGTCGGGTGATCGTGCGGGTGCGCAACACTAACCCCTACCCGATTATGCTCCGGCGTCATCAATGCTTGGCCCGGATCACCTCGGTGAGTCCTCAGCAAGTAAGAGAGGACAGCGACGTCTGCTTTGTTCAAGTGAGTGCGGCAGTGGTAGAGGTAACCATCCGATCGGACGACGTAAAAGCTGACCTCTCGGAGAATGGAGTTCCGGAACATCTGGTCGGAGACTCCTTGAGAGGAGAGGGGCTAGAGGAAGAGCAACAATATCAGTTACGAGAATTCTTGTCTAAATGGCAACATGTGTTCTCCACCCATGACGAGGATTATGGCTGCACGGGGGTGGTCAAACATCAGATCCCCACTGGTAACGCGGCCCCAAGCCGGGAACGGTATCGACCAGTGCCTCCCACCCTCTATTCAGAGATCCGGACCCTGTTGAAAGGAATGTTAGATAAAGGGATTATCCGTGAAAGTAGTAGCCCCTGGGCCGCCCCTGTCGTCCTAGTGCAGAAGAAGACAGGAGCTTGGAGGTTTTGTGTCGATTACCGGAAGCTGAACAGCGTAACAAAGAAGGATGCATTCCCACTCCCACGAATTGAGGACTCTCTCACCAGTCTCACTCAGGCGGCATGGTACTCTACGTTGGATTTGGCCAGTGGGTACTGGCAAGTACAGGTCGAGGGACGGGACCAGGAGAAGACTGCCTTCACGACTCCATTTGGGCTCTTCGAATGGGACCGTATGCCCTTCGGCCTGTGCAATGCCCCCGCGACCTTCCAGCGGCTAATGCAACGCTGCTTGGGGGGGCAATTGGTCGATAACACCCTGGTTTACCTTGATGACGTAATTGTATTCTCACCAGATTTTGCTTCTCATTTACTCCATCTGGAACAGGTCTTCCAAGCCATGGAGAGATATGGGTTGAAGCTCCGCCCTGATAAATGCCAGTTGTTTCGAAAGGAGGTTAAGTTTCTGGGGCACTGTGTTAGTACTGCTGGGGTTGCTCCGGATCCAGAGAAAGTCTTGGCCGTCCAGAATTGGGAGGCACCCCAGACTGTCCGTCAAGTAAGATCTTTTTTGGGCTTTGTGGGATATTATAGGCGGTTCATTAAAGGATTCTCTGCAATCGCCAAGCCGTTAAATCAGCTCCTTTCGGGCACGGGACGCTTCCGTGGTCGGGGCTCTCCCTCCGTTGACTGGCGGCCGGAGTGTGAGGAAGCTTTTCAAACTCTGAAGCAAGAATTGTTGCAAGCCCCAATCCTGGCATACGCTGATTTCTCACTACCCTTTATATTATATACCGATGCGAGTCATGCAGGGCTGGGAGCCGTGTTGGCCCAGCGGCAACAAGGGGTCGAGAGGGTAATCGCCTATGCAAGTCGGAGCCTGCACCCCGCAGAGCAGAACGGGTCAAATTATAGTTCTTTTAAGATTGAACTCCTGGCAATGAAATGGGCCATGGCAGAAAAATTCAAGGATTATTTGTGGGGGGCAAAAGTGACTGTAATCACAGACAATAATCCTTTGGTGCATTTGCAAGGGGCTAAGTTAGGAGCAGTGGAGCAGCGTTGGGTGGCGGCAATGGCTAACTATGAGTACCAAATTCAGTACCGACCCGGCAGGGAACATACTAATGCAGATGTGTTGTCCAGGCTACCAGCCAGGGGAGAGAACTGTCCAATGCCGCCAGTATCATCCGACGTGGAGGAAGGTTTGTTGGTGGGAGTGGTGGAAGCCCCTGGATCCCGCTTGGGAGAGGTTCCCCCGAGTTGGGGATGGGACCCTAATCGGTGGAAGACGTTGCAGGGGAAAGATGAGAGCTTGAAGAAGATCAGCTCCTACCTGAAGAGTGGAGTTGGACCTGGGGTAAGGGAGCGACAAACACAGACCTCTGTGGTAAAGCGACTTTTGGGGCAGTGGAAGCGACTTGGACTGCGAGAGGGGGTGCTCTGCCGCTCAGTTCAGGATCGGGCAACCCGGGAGATAATACAACAAGTGATAGTACCAGAAGAGCAGGTCGTGCCTCTGTTGACCGCGTACCATACCCATATGGGACATCAGGGCCAGGAGAGGACATTGTCTTTACTTCGGAGGTACTTCTACTGGGGCGGGATGGAGACGACTGTTGGGACATTCATTCAGAGTTGCCCCCGATGCGTGTTGTTTAAGTCTCGGAAGGAGAAGAAGGCCCCGTTGGTCCCCATGCGTCCTAGGGCGCCTTTGCATATTGTTGGCATGGACTACCTGACGCTGGGCCGTCCGACAGACCGGTTTCAGAATATTCTGGTTGTGACCGATCTGTTCACTAAGTTTGCTTGGGCTACGCCAACTTTAGATCAGACTGCTGCCACTACTGCGAGTGCATTGTGGAGGATGGTAATTCAGCCGTTTGGGTGTCCGGAGATTCTCCACTCCGATCAAGGTCCTAACTTTGAGTCTAGAGTTATTCAAGAACTGAGCCAGCTGTACGGATGTCGGAAAACACGCACCACCTCATACCACCCCCAAGGTAACGGAGGATGCGAGCGCTTTAACCAGACCTTATTGAGCTTGCTGGTGACCTTAGAAACTGACCACCAGGTTCAGTGGACCGAATGCCTTCCTGCCTTATTGCAAGCCTATAATAACAGTGTGCACAGCATTACCGGGTATGCCCCGGCTTTCCTGATGTTCGGCCGACATATGCGCCTACCTGTGGATTTACTCCTGGGAACGGAACCTACTGAGGGAGCTCAAAGTACTACCGAGTGGGTGGGCCGACATCATCAACAACTTTACCATGCTTACCGCCGAGTTACAGAGCACCTAAACACAGCAGCCGCAAAGAATAAGCGGTTGTATGATCGGACCGCTCGAGACGCTCCATTGTTACCTGGAGAACGGGTGTTGGTAAGAGACAATCGACGTCAAGGAAAAGGTAAGCTTAGTGATAGGTGGGAGAGTACGCCATATGTGGTGGAACGTCAACAGGGACCAGACATGCCTGTGTACACTGTGCGGCCGGAAGGGAGGCTTGGCCCAGAGCGGGTGCTCCACCGAAACCTACTTCGGCCCTGCCCTAATTTCCCTGAGGGGAGAGAAGAAACACCCGTTGTCCCTCCGTGTTCTGAGGCACCATGGGTTGGATGGGCTGTGGCCCCTCGACATCCCGAAGTGGGAGTTGGGAGAGTGGCCCCTGTATCTCCACCCCGACGCTCCCAGCGAGATACCCGAGGGCAACCGCCGGAACGGTATGGCGCCTGGGTTGAAGATGCCTGGTTCTAGGGACTAGAACCAATTGGTGGGGGAGAGTGTCACTCGTGACAATCGAGGGGGGGGGGGCGGAACTATTATTTTGTGCCTTCGTTCCCATGGAGAACATTTCCGGGGGGGGGACCTAAGACTTCTCCGGTTCCTATTTGATGTACAGCAGGTGCGCATTGTGAGCGCGTCGATCGCTGATTGGCGCACACGTCATACCAGCACAGTTGAAAAGGTCTTTGGTTGGTGAGCGGGGAAAAGGGAGGGGCAGAAAAAGAACGACGTGTCTGAGCTGGTCGAGGTCCTCGACGAGTGAAAGAGTGCAACAGAGAGAGAAGTGACATACATTGGGCTGGAGCAAGCGGTATGAGGAATGATTATGACTATGTGGGCTGGTGTATAGAATTAATGATTGCCTACAGTATTGCTGCAGGAGCACCTCATTGATGAAGATAGAAGAGACGCCGTACTGAAGCCTGATTTGTGAGTGAAATGATTTTGATCTCTTAAAGTTATTCACGTGTGTTTTGCCTGTGTGGATTGCAGTGTGCACGAAGGTGGAAGTGTAATGCTTAGGCTACGGTGGTCTGTACTGATTCATCTCCCTATGAACGTCAGGGAAGAGAAGTATTACTGAACCTGGTTTCTGCCATTATTCACCATTGAACATTGTAAGGATACAGCTTCAGCTAAGCCACTCCGTTATCTACCATTGAATGATCATCTCGATGGAGAATTAACACCAGTGGTTGTACTCCTTATAACCACTCTGACCCTTTTCATTCTCTCTGCCCGAGCCCCACAGAGAAGCAGTTTCGCTGCAGCTACGTCAGTGAGCACCCCGACTTCTTCATTCTTTCTGCCTGAGCCCCACGGAGAAGAAGACACGCTGTGTACACGCCGCTGAGTAACCGAGCTCCATTCTCTCTGCCTGAGCTTCACAGAGCAGTCACGTCGACGAAGATCTTCCTTGTGGGAATAGAGTACGGATTCCAGTGGTCTCCAATCCTGTCCAGGCCTACACGACGAAACCATCTGCTCAACATTCTTGAACTTTTAAAATAAATAAAACCTCCCTCTTAATCTGCTCATTGGTCTCTTTGTCCGTTCATTGGTGTCCTTGTGGTGTCGGCTCCTCGCGGTGGGGTGTAGGTCCGTCCGGGTGTGGGTCGGACCATCCCGGGGCGGTGACATATAGACCAATAGCATTAACATCAAATGTGTGCAAAATTATGGAGAGGATGATAACAGAAAGGTTATCGTATATGTTAGAAAAAAATGGAAAACTGGCAAATTATCAAAGTGGTTTTAGGAAAGGAAGGAGTACCATGGATTCGGTGATTAGACTAGAAAACGAAATAAGAAAGGCTCAGGCAAATAAAGAATCAGTCATCACAGTGTTTTTCGATATAGAAAAAGCGTATGACATGATGTGGAAGGAAGGGTTGTTGATAAAGTTGCAATTGGTGGGGGTTGGTCGCAGAGTCTTTAACTGGATAAAAAAATTTTTGTTTGGAAGAAAAATAGAAGTAAGAATAGGGTCAGACATGTCAAGTCAGTACGAAGTGGACAATGGAACGCCTCAAGGCAGTGTGATAAGCCCACTACTTTTTATCATTATGATCAATGATGTCTTCACAAAGGTGCCAATGGATATAGGGAGGTCACTGTTTGTGGATGATGGAGCTTTGTGGAAAAGGGGAAGGAATATGGAGTATGCAATTAGTAAAGTACAAGGAGCAATTGATGAGGTGGTGGAGTGGGGATATGATTGGGGGTTTAAGTTCTCAGTAGAAAAAACACAAACAGTCTTTTTCACCAGGAAACAAATTAAGGAAGGGTTGAAGTTAAATATGTATGGGAAAGAATTAGAAAGGGTTGGAACATTTAAATTTTTGGGAGTTATCTTCGATTCTCGGTTCACATGGGCAGATCACATAAAGAAAATAGAAGGAAAATGTAAAAAAGTTATTAACGTGATGAGATGTTTGACAGGCAGGGAATGGGGAGCAAGTTGCTCTGCATTAAAAGCAATATATGTGGCATTGATAAGATCTGTGTTGGATTATGGAAGTGTAGCTTATGGGTCAGCAGCTAAAACTCAACTACAGAAGCTAGACATGATTCAGGCACAGGCATTAAGAGTGTGTAGTGGTGCTTTTAAAACTTCACCGATACCTGCACTTCAAGTAGAAATGGGAGAAATGCCGTTAGCATTAAGAAGGAGGCAGCTGATGACAAACTATTGGGCCAATTTGCAGGGACATAATGATTTCCACCCTACTAAGGTAGTGTTGCAGGAGACATGGGAGAATACGGGATAATTTAAGTCGAGTAGGTAATGAGGTAGCAAAAGAATTTGGAGTATTTGAAATGAAGTTGAGCCCTGCAGTTGTATTTTCGACGGTGGCTCCATGGGTACTTGTATGGCCAGATATTGACTGGTATTTGTTAGAGCTAAAAAGGAAAGAAAAAGGTCAAATAGATATGGTTGGAGCATTTAATTACCAAATAAATAAAGAATATAAGGACTTCATACATATATATACAGATGGTTCTAAGAAACCTGAGACAGGAGTGACAGGATATGGGGTGGCAATACCTGCAAAAGGAATAGGAATTAATAGAAGAACATCAGATTTTTTGGGAGTATATACAGTGGAAATGGTGGCCGTGTTAGTTGCAGTAAGGTGGGTGGAAAGAACAAGGCAAGAAAAGGTGCTGATATGCTCCGATTCATCCTCAGTACTAATGAGCTTAAGATCATTTCATTCTGGGAGCCGTCAGGATATATTGTATGAAGTCCTTCAGTCAGTGACAAGGATAAAAAATCAAGGAGGACAGGTACAATTTATGTGGGTTCCAGCACATGTAGGGGTGAAAGGGAATGAGCTGGTGGATGAATTGGCGAAAAGGGCATTAAAGAAGGAAAATATAGAAATGCATATTAAAATAAGTAGAGCAGAGGTTAAAAGTATTGTCTGGGGAAAATCTAACCAAATGTGGCAAGAAAGATGGGACAGAGGAGAAAGGAAGGCATTTATATCAAATTCAAAAGAGTGTAAAAATAACTAGATTAGGTGGTGGGCACAGAAGAGAGGAAACTGTAATGACAAGGTTAAGGTTGGGCCATAGTGCTTTAAACAAATCACTGAAATTGATAGGAAAACATGAAACAGGCTTGTGCGAGTGGTGTCAGGAAGTAGAGTCAGTGGAGCATATAATAATAAGTTGTAGGAGGTATGAGTCACAGAGAATTATAATGAGGAATAAATTGAGAGAATTAGGGGAACAAGAGTTAACATTAAAAGGAGTGTTGAATATAGGTGATAGAGCACAGGTTAGGATATTGTTAACTTTTTTAAGGGAAACAGGTTTGTATGATCGGATATGAGGATAAATAGGGATATAGGAAAAGTGTGAAGTATTAGTGAATACGAGTAATATGGTGGGATTTATTAGTTTTTTTTTTTTTTTTTTTTTTATGTGGAAATTAGATTGTAAGCCTAATGTCTGATTCACACTCCGAAGCAGAAGGTGGCGGTAATGCACCAAAAGCTGGTTGCCAACCGCCGGTAAAAACAAATAAGAAGAAGAAGATTTGTTTGGGCTCTGGTTTGAGTTCATGGCTGTAGAATCAGACAAGAGTAAACCTTTAGAAACGCATGGACTATATATGACACCTGGGACAAGAGGTAAAAGTAACAGGCTTGTATCCGCTCTGACAGTATTTAAGAGAGAATTATAATAATCTGACGGTTACTGCATGATCGCTTCGCTAAGAATCCAAATAGGTCGCTATGGAAACTGGGCTAACAAAAATGGACGAGTCTTCACAAAACAGTGAGTGGCCATGCAGTTAAAAATAAAATTTATTTTTAATATATTTTAACATTTTTATGTCAGTAGATGACTTACGTTCTTTCGTTTAGTTAATTTTGGTCTGCATTGAACGTTTTTAACATAAAGCAGAAGAAACTACCAGCAGTTTCGTTAGGTTTAGCAGTCGACTTGATTTAGGTAACGTTAGGATGAGCATCGTAATCGCTGGCTTCCTCAGATAAAATTAATACCCGCACGATAATAAAATGAAAAGCCTCGCAAGCAAGATGCGCCAACAATCACCAACACCAACAGGATCCAAATGTTCCAAGAGCCTCCAGAGCAAATCTGTGACCCCCAACGCCATCTTGCGGTCGGAGATGGATGGAGGTCCTAGAGAAGTTCTTAACGATGATGGTAAATCTGGTAAATACTGCATGTCCTACAGTGCAGGCAAAGTCATTTTAGGCAATAAATACAATTATATTATATATTTTTGACAACTAACATATGTCAAATACACAAATATCTGCCCTTAGACAAAAGTATATATAAGGGGAAGGGAACAAGATACATCACAGAAGACCTGATTAGGAGAATAACTAAATGTGAAAATTTAGTCCTTGTGCAGACTCTGGATCTATCTTCATCTACGGGACATGACAAACAATTTAGGGTGAGATTTGGAAATTATTTGGTTAATGCTCACTCACTGTGATTGGTAAAGTTTATTGTTGCATTTTGCATTCATTTGTATTGACTTTTGTGTGTTCATGTTTTTTTTTTTTTTAGTATATTGAACAGTTGGACAAGTGTGAGCGCCTGCTGGTTCTCAACCTCAGTAACAACAGGATTGAGAAAATTGAGAAACTAGAAAAATTATGTCACCTAAGGGAACTCCACCTTTCCAGTAACAGCATAGAGTAAGAGAATGTGACATTTGTCTACTTGACAACAAACATTGCCTGTGGTGACAACATTTGTTTTTATTGTTTTCATAGTGTTATATCAGAATAAAATGTATAATGTTATTAAAGCCAGTAAAAGTTTTAAAATATAACTTATAATTTATGTTTTAATTGTGTACAGAAAAATTGAAGGTCTAGAGCACATGACAAACCTTCAGGTTCTAAATTTGGCCTTCAACAACATTGAACATCTTCCGGTCTGGATGGCAAAGAAGCTCAGATCCCTTCAGACCATAAACCTACACAGCAACAAGATATTCTCTGTAGGTACAATTTATCTGGGTTTTTCAATCTCAGCCTTTGCTTATATTTGTTTATCATGTGTTTAAAACAGCCAATCAACGGGGGAAAAAAACATTAATGGGATGGTTTACCCAAAAATGAAACCTTTTCATTATTTTTCTCACCCTCATGTCGTTCAAAACCTGTATTTTTTGTCCAAACAATGAGCAAAAAAAAAAGGCCAAATGGAATCAATGCTGTTTGGTTACATTCTCCAAAGTATATTCTTCAGCAGAAAAAAGAAAGTCAAACAGGTTTGGAACAACATCAGGGAAGGTAAATAATGACTAAATTATCATTATACCTTTAATGTCATACTTAACTGTGTTTAAAGAGAAATACTCATACTCAGTTTTTGTAATGCACAATTGTGTTACAACATTCTCAACCTGTGTGATCTAGCTTCATGAGATGTCTAAACTAAAGCCTCTGAAGAACCTGACGAATCTGACATTAGCAGAAAACCCTATCTCCAGCCTGCCCCATTATCGCCTCTTCTTAATCTTTCATCTGAGGTCACTGGAAATACTGGATGGACAACCAGTCAGTCCACAGGATAGAGAGCAAGCTCATCAACGCTTTCATATTGGTACACCATCTCATCTTCTACATTTATCTTATCTTCATATGTGCTGTTATAATATGAACCCCTTTGTGCTGTTCTTATAGAGGAAGTTGAGCGTTTGGAGCAGGAGTTGGAGTTGAGAGTTGAGGAGACTGCACAACTTCAGAGAGAGCGGGCCGCAGCATTGGAAAAGCTGGAGCGGCAGGACAAAGCCATTCAAAACCTGAGGCACCAGAACCAGGAACAACAGCTGGGACACAAGGAACTCAGAAGAGAACTGGACACCAAATCTGAAATGGTGGGTGATGCAGTCTTCGCTGTCATCAAGCTCAGTGGGAATATATTTTCAATTTTGATATTTTTCGGTCAAACTGTTGTTTTCTATCAGTCATATAATGCAGGTTTAGGGGGTCCTCCCTCGGTTCACTTCAAAGAGCATGCGCAGAAAAGTCAAAATTAAAGGGGGGGTTGACTCCTTTTTTTCTTTGCATGATTGTGTTTATGGGGTGCAATATAACATGTATTCGGGGTTTTTCTTTTTTTAAAAAGTCTTATTTTTCATAAACTTCACCTTTATTGTTAGCCTCTGTCCTCGAATGACCGGTTGACTTCCTGAGTCTATGAAACCACTCCCTCAGAAACAGGCAGTGGGCTCAGCTTGGTTAGTTTGGCCCGGTGTGTTGTGATTGGCTAAACTGTCGCTCTCGTTGTCCGGAAGGTTAATGCCCATTACCTTTACGGGCGTAACGTGCATGTCATGAGCTCCGGTCCAGATGTAAATAATGATGTCGAACTGCAGTATCAGTTTGAGGCAGAATCAGTCCAAGAAAGCCGCGATGAAAAGAGTCAAGCAGAAACTCACCACACACGGCTCTTACTAAACGTTTCTGAATGATAATTTGCTACATTTTTTTAACTTTATACACGTTTGTTTAACACAATAGCATCTGACTGGCAACAATAGCAACTGACTGGCTGTTATGTTAAACACAAACAGCGTTGGCATTCGTTTACGTTCTTGATCAAATCGAAAATAACATCGTAAAGCATATGTACATGAAAAATTCATTTACAACATTAGTACAAAATTCAGGTCCATAATGTTTGTACGCGTTTGTCATAGACACAAAATAGCATAACTAGTAGCCTAGTGGCTATAAAGCCAGCGCTGGCATTTGAAGAAAATAAAACACAAGGTTACGTCTGGAATTATTCATGCAAATACATTTAAAATGATAAAGTCTTAGCCTGCCCTACTTACAGGTTGTGGCCCAACAACTGCTGCCTCTGATTTTAAAGTTGGAACTGATACATGTTTTAGTAACAGTTTCTTGTTGAATCCGGCATTGAACTCGTGGATATTCTGGAAGCTGTCTTCCGTAAAATACGCAGCACAGAGAGCTAGATTACGATTTTTCATTTTCAGGAACATAATCAAACATAAATTGTATCCATTGTTGACGAAGTACAGCGTCCGTGGGAAGCTCGAACATAGAAGACCTGACAGCTGGGTGAACACAACACACTCGACGAGCCGCAGAAATATGCGCATGCCCTTTTCTGCATATTCCGGAGGGAGGGTTGATGCAAATGTATGGGTTAGTGACGTCTAAAACCCAGCTGTAATCCCAATCGAGTCGTTTTTGTAGGCAATATACTTCCTGATTTTTAAAAGACGATATCTCTGCTTACACTAAACATTCAGCGCTACAACTTTGCAGATACTGTTCATGCACCAACAGCAACATTACGCACTATTTAAAATCAAAAAAGTGAAATCGCAATCAACCCCCCCTTTAAACATGATTGAATGACTGGTAAATGTAAGTACACAATGATGGCCTAAGACACGAAACGAGCGGTTTGTGTGAGAAAACGAACAGTATTTATATCATGTTTACCTCGTGTAACCACAGCCATGTCCAACTGATCTGACGGCACGGAAGTGATCGCTTCGTCACTCATTGTTTACACAGTGATCGCTACGTCACTCATTGTTTACACAGAGATTTTCGGGAGTTTTACCTTTCACTAAACATATTTAGATATATCGAAATCGTCTTCCAATGTGATTTCCTGTATATCTAAATATGTTTATATCTTCACAGTGAAAGATAAAACTTCCGAAATCTCTGTGTAAAAAATGAGTGACGTAGACACGCAAGCAATCACTTCTGGCACATCCGCAGGCCGAAGCGCCCGTGCCGTCAGATCAGTTCAACAACGGTTTGTCAAAATGTCAAAATTGAAAATACTGTGGAAACAAAGACACCTACATCTTGGATGCCCTTGAGGTAGTCCTAAGCTAAAACATATCAAAAATTAATTTCAAAGTGAAGTCATTATTTGTTCACCCTGGTGGTGTTCTAATGCCGTTTGCCGTTTCTTTTTGGGTCAGAAAAAGAAAAAAAGTCCCACTTTTGCTCTTACATATAATGGCAGTGATTAGCAACCAGCATCAAGCTTTAAAAAAGACTCACAAGTATCACAGAATGATCACATGCTTGTATAGGACAAGGTTTGGTAATAAAAAATAAATAAATAACCTTTAATGTATTATTTAACTAAATTCCTGAGATTGATTTTGTCTTCTGTCTGTGCACAACTGGGCATTCATTAGCGTCGATTAGCAGTTCACTTCATCTCTTTTGGGGGATTTATTGGAGTTGTATTTTATGTCGCTTTTTCTGGGCGACTAGTAGTCTTGAATTCCCAGTCGTGCAGAGTGGACCAGCGGCCAAGATCAGGATTTTAATTAAACAATGCATTAAACTTTGTTACTTGGAATATAAAGCACACTTCGCATGGGATCATTCTGTCACTGTGATACTTTTGCATCTTTTTTTAAAGCTTGATGCTGGTCACTTTTTACTGCCATTATATGGACGAGCAGGACATTTTTTAAGAATTCTCCTTTTGAAGAAGGGCATATGTAGTGGTGAATTAATTTTCATTTTTGGGTAAACTATCCTTTTAAGGCATGACACTACAGACAACCCATCTTGCTCCATCATCACTTATTACAGAAATATGTTTTGGTTTTTTTTCTTGTTACATACTGTTTGAAATGTCACATAACAGGAGGAAAATGGTTTCATGTTGACTTTTATCTATAAATGACTTTTTTCTGCTTTTTTCTGCTTAAGATTTGAAAACATGAATTTTCAAATCTATGCGCTTGCACACTCAAAATGCAGTCACAGTGAGCACTCACTCAAGTACACATTAATTTTTTAAAATTTACATTCATTTTCCAGTCTGTTTCTAGACAATTTCCTGTTCAGCTCTCTTCATACTCCACACTTTTGTTACCTACTCCAAAGATACTTTGTGAATGGTACTGAAAAGTGTTTTTGAATGTTTTGCATAATGTATCACCGCTTTAATTGAAGAACAAAACCTGTTTCAACAACTAGAACAGCAAATTTATACTCATTGCTTTAATGCACTTGGTCAGTATTTTTTCTAGAGTATACAACATTTTTTAAAAAGTGGCATTTATTTATATTGCACAGGCACATTTTTTTAAGCAAAATATTTAACAGAAATGTTTTTTGTTAAGTTTTAAATGAAAAACAATAGATATATATTGTTCAAGGTACTGCATGTAATTGGATACTTTACTGTCAAATGTTAGTGGACCACATTCATGGCTAATGTGATGATCTACAGCTGTGGTTAATCTGCTTAGACACAGGTAAATTTGAGTAGAATTGACATCATATATCCGAATTGGCTTTAATGCCATTCTTTTTAACTTTCCCTTCCCTATTGATTTTATTTATCTTTCACTCTTGTGCTCTTCTGTAAACTATCTGTATGTCTTCTACTGTCTCTTCTCTCATTCCTTTTTCAATCTCAGCTTCCATATCATGCTCCTCTGCTGGATTCCCTCTGTCAGGTACTTAAATGTCTTTTAACTTATGTGTCCTACCAATTATGGAATGATGTCAACGTTATGTTCTCCTGTCCTCTCAGGTTCTCGTTTTAGAGCGCGATGTTGATGGTATGGCATTGCTATGTTCTTTAGCACGTTTCTGCATGTGTGCATTCTGTATTAATGGAAATCTTCAATTATCATTCATTGCTCTGTGCATTTCCATGAGTTTAACAGTTTTGTAGTACACATATTTTTAAGGCTCAATTTCATTCTGAACTGAGAGGTTTGTAGTGATGTGTGGCTGATGTGTTTTATGATGTTATGTAAAGTGTTTTATTTAAATGACCTCTTCCTCATTACACAGCTGAAGCAGAAAACAGTGGAGTTGACCCAGGCCTGTCAAAAACACTATGAGCTCGAGCAAGAGTTGGCTTTTCACAAAATAGATGTCAAGTTTGAACCGCTTCCATTTTATCCAGACCCTGTAAGTTTTGGTTTTGTTTAGGTTTTATAATAACTTAGATCATTCATTGTGATATGTTTTGAGAAAAAGGGAATAATTCTAGTTTTTTTTTTAAATTGGTAAATTTACACTACTGTTCAAAAGTTTGGGATTGAGGGTTTTTGAAAGAAGTCTCTTGCTCCCCAAAATTACATTTATCCATCCATCCATTCTCCTCCACTTGTCTGGGAATGAGTCATAGGGGCAGCAGGCTAAGTAGGTTGCCCATACTCCCTTTTCCACAACACCTCCACCGCAAGGTGTCCAAGAGGCATCCTGACTAGATGCTCGAACCTCCCCAACTGGCTCCATTCAATGTGGAGGAGCAGCGGCCCTACTTCACACCATATCTCTCAGGGTTGGCCCAGACATCCTGCAGAGAAAACTAATTTTGGCCACATCTGCAATCTGTATCTGTTTGCTCATTCTTTCGGTCTCTAGCCAAAGCTCATGACCATAGGTGAGGGTTGGAACATAGATTGACTGGTAAATCTGGCTCAGCTCTCTTTTCACAATGATGGTCCAGTATAATGACCCGATCTCATGCTCTGACCTACCTCTCCTACCTTCACTCGTGAACAAGACCCATTGATTCTTGATCTCCTCCACTTGGGGAAGCAACTCCCTCCCTACCCGAATTGGACAGTCCATTGTTTTCTGGCTGAGAACCATGGCCTTGGATTTGGAGGTGGGTGTGTGCAGCGGTGGGAAAGAGGGCCATGGTTCACACAAACAGGATTGTGACAAAGGACAGCCCTGACGGAGACCAGCGTTCACTGGGAACAAGCTTGACAAACTTGTTCCCAGAGAATGCAAATGCAGCTATCACACAGTTCTATAGGGATTGGATGGCATACATAAGCGGCCCTGGTAGTCCCAAAGTGCCCCCCACAAGACAGAAAAAAAGGAAACCACCACATCCAATCGCCAGGCAGTGTCCCGGATTCCCATGCAATATTAAACAGGCGTGTCAGCCAAGAGAGCCCGAATTCATCTAGGGCCTTTAATATCTCAGTATCCCAGCCCATACTTTCCCTGCCTAAGCCACTTGATGGTTTGCCAGAAGAACCTCTTTGAAGTCGACCAAAAGTCCTCCATGGCTTGTCTGAGCTTTTCCCATATCCAAGTTTTTGCTTCTACGACAACTGCAGCTGTGGTCCTTCTAGCCTCCCAATACCTGTTGGCAGAATCGGGATACCCACAGGTTAACAACACCCAAAAGGTCTCTTTTTCCCCCCTGACGGCCTCCCTCACCGCTGGTGTTCGCCAATGTATTCTTGGGTTGCCGACACGATAGGCACCAACAACCTCCAGGCAATTGCTTCTGCAATGCAGGCTTTGAACAGGGCTCACTAAGTCTCCATATCTCCAACCTTCTTTCGGGATGAAGGAATCACTCCTACAGAGATGTGAGAAAAAGACATTCTGGACATGAAAAAAAAAAATACCCAAACAGTGGTGTCAAGTTGGGGACTTGTGAGTATTCACCCTTCAACCCAGGAGTTTTTTTTTCGTGAGCCTGTGCTCTGCTGAAAATGAGGCCAGCTATATCTAGGTTCGATTAGGCTCTATGCACAACTTACTTCCGCATTCTGTAAAACAGGTCGCATCGCTTCCGGTTCTGGTCTTTTGTATTTACTTCATGAATTTTTTTGCAGTTTTACTCAAGATAACTTAAAATGAGCGAGTAAAGATTAGAATAACCAATGTCCCTCACATGTACAGATTGATATTTAAACGTTTTATATTTTTTTCTTCTTCACAGTAACGTTTAGATATTTAAATGGAATGAAACGCCAATAACAAAGTTAACTTTGTTAACTGATTACCTTAAAAATCCATAGATATCGTAGTCGGTTCTTACGGCCGTTAACACTTTCTCTGACAAGCGGATGCGATGAGACCTGTTTTGCGTTTTTGTCACATGACGCTCGGCATAAAGCCTATTGACGAGACTGTTTTCCAAAGATGGCGCCGCCTGTATACACAAAGTGCACTGTCTTTCTAAAATATCTTCTTTTTAAAGGTCTGTACACTTTCAAATTTCTCAATGCTTCGTTTTGCATGTAGGGACCCTCATTATGTTACTGTGCTAGTGTGGGGCTATTTTGAGCCTTGTTAGTGGTATTAAGAAGCGATTTCTTTTTACTTATTAAATCCCCCCATATACTAGCGTTATAGACCCCTTTTCAGTTGGTAAACATGGTGACGTTTTTATGTGGGCGGAGCTTAGATGGAGGCAGAACGATCCCTCTGGCCGCTTCACTAACGCTAGTTAGCAAGTTTTATTAGCTTGTTTTTTAACAATGACTGGAGAAAATCAGATTTTATCTTAACATGTAAGGTCACTCTCTGTCCAGGACAACGATTGTTATTTTCAAAAGTTAATTTTAACGGACAGAACCAGATGGCCGACCAGTAGCCTTCACACACTCACTCAATGCATGGACGATTTGACAGGATTAGCTAACGCTACGTTACCTCGGGTGAGTGGCCTGACTTCTACACCTACCTTATAGAGAAACCGATCGTAAAGAGAAACTGATGGCATAGAAATCTTTAGATGCCTATAACTATGTGCTGAATGGTCCTGTACAAGACTTGTGTGTATGATCCGCAGTTCTGCCGAGCCAGGGCAGAGAAGACAACAATATAAAGAGTGACATTACGGTGCGATTTTAATCATCTGAATATTTTCTAGAAATAAAAAGTCCAGATATACAGCATATTCATTTTTCATTGATGCTTGCACCAAACAACATAATAAGATGACATTTAATAATAATAAAAGTAATTTAAGCTCCTTATAATGTAAGTAAAGGTTTAGCCGAATCTGTACTGGTTTGCATTGGCCGCCTCCAGTTTTCACTTTGTTTTGCCTCCAGCTAGCGCCGTGACGTAACTGTGACGTCGGCGCAAAAGGGGTCTATACGCTAAACAGTTTTTAGAGATAAAACTCTTTACATTCGATTATCATGAAAACAAATCTCAGAGAACGGTCGACTAGGTACCAATGTGTAATTAGACCAAAGGTTCATCCTGGAGTTCCGCCGGAGTTCTCCTTTAATGCTTTAAATGTCTTTACTATCACTTTTGATGAATTTGATGCATCAAGGTATTAATTTAAATAAAACTATCTTACTGACTCCAAACTCTTGAATGGTAGTGCAACTTGTCTTTTTCCATTCAATATGCAGTGCAGTTTTACTTCATTCAGTTACACTTTTAAGAAAATAATATATTTTAATACGATTTTAGTTAAGAGTTAGTTACATTCTGATTAATTCATAGGTGACGTTTCATTTGAGCTTTGGTGATTAAGTTCAAAAAGCTCTAATTGACTTTGCTTTGGTCATTTTTGTATGGTAGGATTATATTAATTTTTAGAGACATCATTCTCTATGTTGTTCAGGAGGTGGAGGTAGAGAAACTTTCTATCGAGAGTCCCTACATAGGAAAGTCTTGTCGGAAGAGGAACATCCTCTTGGGTGCACGAGACCAGCATCAGCCAGCCTCAGCGGACCTGACAGAGACAGACTTTCCCAAAGAACATGACATGTCCAGACATGCGCAGCTCAGAGGTACAAAGGTTCAAGGGTACTGTATATTCACATTACACTAAAGGGTCTAAATAGTTATAAACTCATTTGTATTTATGCTATTTATTTTTTAATAGCTTTACTTGTAACAATCTGTAGTTTTTTATTCTTATTACCAGCAATGCTGCTCAGTTTGCGACTAAGTTGCTTACAATCGCTTTGCTTGTGCATACTTTATGTACAATATTACCCTCAAATAATACTGAAACAACTGTTGACCGTTGAACACTGGCCCCCCAAATAGAATCAAACCAAGTGGCATCAGCAAACTAATGATGCAGGACATTTTCCTGTTTTTGTGGGACCACTGTAAGATCCACATCTCTGCAAGATTTCCTAATGCTGTTTTTTTTTTTTTTTTTTTTTTAGCTGAGGTGCGATTACAGCAATTACTTACAGAAATTGAGATGAGAGAGCAGCAGATCCTTAGAGCCAGTGAGGAGCTCCGGCAGCTAGAGGAGACAGTTTCTCAGAGACAGGTGAGATGTTCCCCATTTAAACAAGTTTTTAAAACACCACTTGCAGTTCTCACTGATAATATTTTCTCTGTTTTAAGTCAAATTTGAGTCCCCATTCATATTTCAGATTTTTTTTTAAATAATTTCATGTATCTATGTTGATTTGCACATAGATCTGTGAAGCTGAGAAGGAGCAGTTCAGGCAAGAGCTTAAAAGGAGGATACAGAGGTTGGGAGAGTTAAGAGGAGAGATGGAGGCTGTGGAGAGGCAGCTGGACACACTGAATGCTGATAGGAATCAAGCCCAGAGTGAAATGGACCAGCTGCAGAATCTACTGCACAGCCTGGATCCCAGTGACCCCAGACATGTCAGTAACACTTATGCTTATGATGCTAAAGAAATAATTACAGTGATTTTACCATGGCTAAGTAATGCTGTTGTGACAATGTGCTGCAGAGCGAGTAAAACCCCTTTAATTGTGATAAAATCTCTGTTATGTGCAACCTCCATTGGATTATTGTTGTCATAACACAGAGGCAAAAACAGACACCAATGTTCTGTAAATAAATGTATTCATAATAATAATTACAAAAACAATTCTTCTAAAAGGTAATACAATCCATTTGCCTTACTGAACACTATAAAACATCCTGTTAAATTTACGGTATAAAAACAAGCAACTGTGGTTGCCGGAAATATGCATATTTTACAGTTCATAACCGTATGCATCATGAACTGATATAAAGTCAGTTATTCTTCTCTTCTCTGAATGTTTAATCAAAATTTCATAACCTGACAGTCCGATTAAAAACAGACTTCTCTCAGACTTCTCACTCATCTCAAAATCCAATCAACAACCAATACATTGAACAAAGTCCCCACTGTATTTTTTTTTCTTTTTCGGTAATCTATTATTCTATTTATCTGTTATTACTCAACTATGTTACAATACAGAAGAAAAGATCTGTTGCTTCTTCCATTGCATCACAACTTTAATACACCAAACTACTTAAACTACATGAATATGCTTAAGGTAAACCCCCATAACAATACAGATGTTTAAAATAAAAGGCCAAATTAAAAATTATAATTCATTAAATACGGCCATTCTATAAAAAATGGCTAATAAATAAAAATACACAGAACAGTGTTACTTAAAGACAAACCATCGGGGTAAAATACACAACACTAAAATAATGCAACGTACATAAATTATATATTTATATATATATATATATAAAGTAACATATAACACCAAACCTTTTCATATACAGAAAAAAAATATTGTAATGTAAAAACTGTAAAATAAAAAAATAAATAAAAAAAGGTTGAATTGATCAAAAATGACAGTGAAGAGTTTTATTTTGTTACACAACATTACATTTTTATTTCTGTGACAATTGCTAAAAATATTTAAGTATGGGCTGTTAATGGTTGGCAGACAAAGCATTACAAAAAAAAGCTAAAGTGCTGTTACAGCTTTGTCTATATTTGCTATTTTTCTAATAAGCTTAGAACAAATATTGTATCATACAGTTAGTATAGTTTATAGTTTATACATTAAAATGTAAAAGGATATGTGCAAGAACCTTTTTTTTTAAAACAAGAACAATGGTTACACATTTCTACAACATTTATCTTAAATAACAACAAAGATCATGTCTTCCTGTTTTCTGTTACGAAAATGTTTGTCATACAAAAAGTGTAGTCGAAAATGTGTCTCAGTCACTGATGTGTTGTGGTACCTCCCTAACAACAAAGGTGACAATAATAAGATGAAGATCTCTATGGAATTAATAATTACCAGCCCATGATTCTCAACATCAAGTCGTATAAAATGAGGCGTCTGCCTCTTTAAGAAAGAAGAGAGAACTTCTGTCCTAGGGGAAATCTGTTTATGCTGTGGGTGGAGCCAAAGAGGTTCCTTACTCCCACCAGGCCCTAGACAAGGGCACTGATTGGCTGAGGCAGAAAGTTTCCTGTGTTGATTCAAAGAGAGTAGAGAGGAGGGTGGAAAAAGCAGAGGGGTAGAGGAGGAGGGGGAGAATGAAGTCTAGAGGAGAGGGCTACTTTCAATAATAGTTGGAATCTGTGGACAAAAGCTCTGAAGTTTAGTGTAGCGGAGCTCAAAGAGACAGGAAATGTTCTCTTTCTTTCCCCTTCTGGGGCAGCAACAGGAGAAAAATGGATATATAGAGACAGAAAGTGAAGAGATGGCAGCCACACCGCTTTAGTAAGTAAATACCCCACTGGGGTCAAGGAGGGGCTCATGGGAGGCTGCTGTCATAATGTTGCAATTTGGGACTCTTGATTCTGTTTGTTGAAATGATTATTGGTACCTAACAATAAGAACATAATTTATTTTTAGGTCAAAATATGCTTCAATAATGTGAAAGTTTGAATGTATATGGAATATATTTTCCGTGTTATTAAACAGGAAATTGCTAAATCATTATGTCAACAGGGTTTACTGGATTGCATATTTTACATGGCTTACATTAGATTTGAGAGCAGTTTGCATGATAACAATGTACATTGTTAAATTACTGTAACCAAACCATTAGATACAAATAAATACCTTTGATATACAGTATTTATTTATAAAGAAGGTTGCTTCAAAGTTTTAAAACAAACTGGCCTTTAAACAATGGATTATGTGTAAAATAATGCTTAATATAAGTGTTACATTATCACTTTGAGATAAACGTTGGAAGGGAAGAAGAAGTGTATGGGTGGAGAAGTAGCGAATGCAGAAGTCCGAGGCTGCATCCGAAATCGCATAGTTCCCAAACCCTACAGTCTAGTAGTAAATGACAAAAGAAGTATGTCCGAATTCACAGTACTCATAAAGGAGTAGTCAAAAAGTACCCGGATGACCTACTACTTCCGGCGAGATTCTGAAGTGTGGATATGATGGACACTTAACTATCCAATGAGGCCACGGGAGAGGATTTTTGAATGGCACACAACGGGACATAACTGATGCTGTAGGTTACGTGATAAGGGCAACATGGCAAATAAATAATACACACATTCATACTATATATAACATACTTTTTTAGTGGTTGTTATCAGTAATTACTTATTCATAATTAGTACCTAAAGAAGAGAGCAGCCCTTAAATATATTAAAAAAATTAACAATTAATAATTCATTACATTTATATATTTGGGTATACATTATACAGGGTATACATTACCCTGGATAATGCAACGGCAGCCATATTGTGCCAGAACGCCCACCACTCACCAGCTATTTCTCAAAGATATACTGTGTAGACTATATTAAACATAGATTATGTTTCACAAGACAATACTATTTCAGTCTTTCTACTTCTCTACTTAATTTCATGTTTAATTCAAGTCAAGTCACCTTTATTTATATAGTACTTTATACAAGACAGATTGTTTCAAAGCAGCTTTACAGTGCAGGGAAATTGTTTATAGATGATTTTTTATTATTTATTTGTTGAGCAAATCTTAACAGTTTATTTAGACTGTAAAGCAGTCATTGTTCAGCTGATTTCAGTTAAGTAAGTGTTGATTCAGTTCTGTTGTAAAAGTTATTAAACTAGTTTGTCATCTAACGCAGTTCTGCAAAAAAACAATGATTGATGTCATCGTCCAGCTCAATTCATTTCTCATCTAAAAGTGTCAGTGCAGTGAAATAAATAATATTGTTGAATATTGTCTCCTCAATGAGAATATTACATGTCCCCTATGAGAACCACTGTAACAATATATAACTATATAATAACTAACAATGGGCTATATGCTCGCATAAGTTCCGCATTTGACGCAAGGATGCTCTTCAGTTTCCGGTTGGGGAGATTAAAGCGGAGGAAACCAGAGGAAAACAGGATTTTGGCAGAGTCTTCAAAATGTACTGTCCTCCCGTCTTTGAAACGAAACTTTCATACGTTTAGATGTAATTTTATATATAGTTATGTTTATTTAATATCATTTTTAAAAGACCATAAACACAATGAGGGGTGTCTGTTTTGTCTTTTTTTGTGACTAACGTTTCTTTAGTATATCCATGGAGTATAAAATTCTATATAAATTCTCAGTATTGCATTGGACTCTATGATCGGCGGAAGTTATTGAGCATCCTTAGACCTTCACCGGAAATACCGCCGTGCATAGAGCCCATAACTACAATGTGTTCTTGCCACATTTGTGAGTGAAAACATTTTTTTAACAATTTGTGAGTTTCTACACCATTTTTCACTCAGTCTATGTGAATTGGGATTTGTCTTTTTTTAGTTCTGTTCTGAGATTTGTATCAGATTGATTTGAAAAAAAAACTGCAAATAATGTATCAGTCTAGATCAGTTTTAAATGCATTAATGATGAAACCTAGTAGTTCTACATTTGTACAATTACACATTTGTGTGCATTTCCCAGGATGCTAGGGTGTTTTGGGTGGTTGCCTGGGTGTTGCTATGCAGTTGCTAAGGTGTTCAGGTGGTTTACTGGTCCACATCAAATGAGTCCACATAGTTCAGTTTTCATCAAGAACGATAATTAACTATTAGCGTCCACTACAACACATGATATGTGTTGATATGTGTCTGCAACTTTCAATGCTTGAGCTCCTTAAAACAGGATGGATTGGATGATTGCATGTCAGTGTTTTTTTTTTCTCCCTTTATCAGTTGAAAAGGAAAATCTGAAAGTGATTCCATTGATATAATTCCTTTGTATCATTATTATTGTGGTGTGGACTTAAATTTTTTTCATTAATGATTTTTAAAGCGTTATAGTTATTTTTATAGTCTTCGTCCTTGCTGTATTTATTATGGTCAAGTCAAGTCAGGTCATCCTCATTTATATAGTGCTTTTAACAATGTAGATAGTTTCAAAGCAGCTTTACAGAGATAAACATATAATTTGGTAATAGAGATTGGTTTGGTTTATAGCGGTTCTTGAATTATGTTATTTTCCAGCTAAACTTAGTTTTGATTGATTCACTTCCGTCAAAATGATAATTTGTTATTAAATTAGGGGCCACTAAGACGACACCGTTTTCTCTAAATAGACTTTAAACGTGAACTTGTGCGCATTAAGAATTGATTTTATAGTTATGTGTTTCAATATATGTGTGCAGGTTTGTAATTCCCTACAAACCATGCCTAAACAAACTACTTGTCTTACCTATACATTTTGATACAGAATTTTATTTTATTTGATCACTTCGGGGTAGGTACGTGAACCGAAATTTCCACAATGCTTTGTCTGTAAAGTGGAATAGGGATCCTCCATAGGGAAAGCGATTTCGGTATTATCAACTGGCCAGAACTTTGAGATCGCAATAGACGTGAAGGTCTATAATGCGTTAAGAGCTTGCTCAAGTACTGGGGAGCTAAACCATTTAGTGCTTTGTAAGTAATCAGCAATATGTTTTTAATTTATAAAATGTTTAATAGGCAGCCAATGCAGTGTTGATAGAACAGGGCTAAAATGGTCATACTTACTGGTTCTGGTAATAACTTGAGCTGCTGCATTTTAAACTAGCTGTAGTTTGTTTATTAAGCATGCAGGGCAACCACCCAGTAGAGCATTACAATAATCTAGCCTTGAGGTCATGAACGCATGAACTAATTGTTCCGCATTTTTCAATGAGAGCATATGGCGTAATTTAGATACATTTTTAACATGGACAAATGCTGTTTTACATATACTAGCCATGTGACTTTCAGAAGAAAGATTGGTATTAAAGAGCACACCCAGGTTCCTAACTGACGACGAAGACTTAACAGTGCAGCCATCAAGTGTTAGACATTATTCTAGGTTATTACGTGAGGAAGTTTTTTTGTCCAATAATTAGAATCTCTGTATTCTCAGAACTTAGTTGAAGGGAATTAATAGTTGTCCATTTTTTTTATATCAGCTATGCATTGCATTCTGTTAATTTTGTGAATTGGTAAGTTTCTTTAGGTTTTGAAGAAATATACAGCTGACCATCATCGGCATAACAGTGAAAGCTAATTCCATGTTTCCTAATGATATCTTTTAATGGTTACATCATGTACAGAGTGAACGGCAGCGGTGCTAGTACTGAGACTTGTGGCACGCCATACTGAACTTGTGATCAGTAAGACATCTCTTCATTTACTGTTAATGGTCAGATAACTATGATTTAAACCATGCTAGTGCAATTCCACTAATGCCAACATAGTTTTCTAGTCTGTTGAAAAGAATGTTGTGGACAAATGCAGCACTAAGATCAAGTAACACTAATAGAGAGCTACAACTACGATCGGGTGATAAGAGCAAATCATTTGTGACTCTAATGAGAGCAGTCTCAGTACTATATTGGTCCCTTAATATAAAATTAAAAAAGACTAAAAATAAAGTTGTTTAACATTAAACTGGCATCATGTATCATTTGTGTTGTACTTGTGACTCTACTGATTTTGCACTGACTCTCTTCTACATCTCTTCTACAGGCCCATGTGAAGGCTCAGTTGTCCAAAAAGACACAGCTGCTGGCCATCATGAGCAGAAAGCACCAAGAACTGGAGGGCAGGCTGGATGATATGATCACGCGCATCCACAAGGAAACGCAGGAGATCAAAGAACTAGAGCAACAGCTTACTGATGGTGAGGAACTTTTTAGAATTTACTTTTCCTTTATTGGATAATTATGTCGTTGGATCCATATTATGAATACAATATGTTTAAATTAAAATAAGTAAGATAAAAATTCTCCACTCATTTAGGTCAGATAGCTGCCAATGAAGTACTCAAGCGTGACTTGGAGGGCATAATCTCTGGACTTCAGGAGTATCTGCAGGGGATGAAGGAACAGGCAAGAAGAGCCCAGTCAGATTGCAGACTTTTGCAGAGAGAGAAAGATACTCTGCAGCAGCTCCTATGTGAGAAAGAGCTTCAGTGCACACAGCTGGAGAAAGATGCTCTGAGTGCTGAAAGCGCACAGGAGGTTGGAGTCTGATTCTGACACAATGCACAACAGTGCAGTTTTAAGTTTTAATACACCACTTTGTAACAATATGTCTAGTCAACATTACCATATCGTTTGTTGTGTTACAGGAGCTGCAGCATCTGCAGCAGGAGTTGGAGGATCTGAGAAAGGAGAACGAAGAGCTGAAGCAGGCCCAGGGTCAGGTCAGTGAATATGAGACAGAGCTTGAGACCCAACTGCAGGAGAGAGATACTGAGGCCACGCAACTGAAGGAGGAGCTCGGCAGACTGCGTCGACTCAGTCAAGTAGGAAATCTCTTCATTTATTTTTACATATTCATCCATAATATAATATCATTTTTTAAAGGAATTGTTCACCTGAAAATAAAAATTGTTGCTCCAAACCTTTTTTCTTTTCATTTCACAAAATGTTAGGTTTAATATTCATGTTGCCCTTGTAAAGTCCACAAAATCGATCCAATGGAAGAATTTGATTTGTGGTGAAGGTTTCACGTGTGTTCCGTCTTTCCCATGGCAAAGTGATTTTTAATTAATTGCAACACATTTAATCTTATGTATTAAAGGGTTAGTTCACCCAAAAATGAAAATTAAGTCATTAATTACTCACCCCCATGCTGTACCAACCCCGTAAGACCTTCGTTCATCTTCGGAACACAAATAAAGATATTTTTGATTGAATCTGAGAGCTGGATCACTCTTCCATAGACAGCCTGAGGGACTGCCTCTTGACGGCCCAGAAAGTCATTAAAAGAAAAGGTTTAAATATTCCATGTGCCTACAGTGGCTCAACTATAACTTTATCAAGCGACGAGACTACTTTTTGTGCGAAAAAAAACCCCGTAAATAACGACTTTATTCGACTTTCCATTACTTCCTTATGGGCGCATGCGCGAGAACTGAGACGAGACCGTTCTTCTTCGACTACTTTTTGTTACCGGCTGCTCACCGCTTAGGAGTTTTACCGCCCCCTACCGTATAAGATGACGTACTGATATAGCCGGAGGCGCAAAACGTTCTGTTTACAAGCAGTACGTCATCTTATACGGTAGGGGGCGGTAAAACTCCTAAGCGGTGAGCAGCCGGTAACAAAAAGTAGTCGAAGAAGAACGGTCTCGTCTCAGTTCTCGCGCATGCGCCCATAAGGAAGTAATGGAAAGTCGAATAAAGTCGTTATTTACGTTTTTTTTTCGCACAAAAAGTAGTCTCGTCGCTTGATAAAGTTATAGTTGAGCCACTGTAGGCACATGGAATATTTAAACCTTTTCTTTTAATGACTTTCTGGGCCGTCAAGAGGCAGTCCCTCAGGCTGTCTATGGAAGAGTGATCCAGCCCTCAGATTCAATCAAAAATATCTTTATTTGTGTTCCGAAGATGAACGAAGGTCTTACGGGGTTGGTACAGCATAGGGGTGAGTAATTAATGACTTAATTTTCATTTTTGGGTGAACTAACCCTTTAACTCGTTTCATCTGACTCCATAAAATGATAAAGGTTTAACAATGATATCTGTGCATCATTACATACAGGTTAATGTTTGACTATTCCTTTTAATTCTAATGAAAATAAAGTCAAAGTCTGTTAGAATAATAAAAAATAACAATTTATTATGTCAGGTAAATGTATTATTACAATTCCGTAATCAATTTTAAGATAATCCATGCAAACCATCAAATGTTCTAGAACAAAAAAGAATCCTTTACCCGACGTGGCTACATGTGCTGGGGGTCAGAACTCCCAACTCACGGGCTCATCTGAATGCAGTTAAGAGCCCCGAATTCTCCGTTGCATTTCCCTTATATAGCAAGACCTAATTTCTTATGCAAGTTCCAGTGGAAATTTACTAGTAGGTAACCAGTAAATTGCATTCAATCAAAAGGCCAGAAGGTGTTAACTCAAAGACACACCCTTCTGTGTGCAAGATATTTCTATGGAATTGATACTTCTTTGGAATTGAGACATTATTACCAGTCACCCTGAGACCTTCAAAATGATACTAAACAATCCTTAAAGATTATCACATTCAATTTAAAACCATATATTCTTGTGTGAGTTTTCAGTGTTACTGACTGAGAGAGAGAGAGAGAGAGAGAGAGAAGATGTAGATAAGATTCTCAGAGGAATGGGGTTGGGGGTCAAATTTTAATTTTGCAATAAAAATAACAATGCCTTTAGTCTCCAGAGGACACTGATGAGACTGAGTTCCAGTTTTCCAGTCTTAAACCCTTTTTCATAAAAAGAAAGTGATTAGTGCCAATCAACCTCCAAAAAGGAGCAGCTCTCACAATTAAACAACTTGTGCACTTCAGATATTCTTGATATCTCCTCATCTTCTTGAAATACTTCAACAACAAGCTGGATGTCACATTTTTGCATTATTTCATTATTTCATCATTTTCATTCGTGTATTATCAGAAAAAAATATTTACATTCGTTTTGGATTAAGACAGCTTGCTCTTTTAACACACTACCATTCAAAAGTTTATAGTCGGTAAGATTTTTAATGTATCTTAGTCTCTTATGCTCACCGAGGCTGTTTTTAATTGTTCAAAAATAACATAAACACAGCGATATTGTGAAATGTTATTAATGCACATTTTTAGTAACTAACATTAAAGGGATATTTCACCTTTTTTGGAAATAGGCTCATTTTACCACTCCCCCAGAGTTAAACATTAGGGTTTTACCGTTTTTGAATCCATTCAGACGATTTTTTTTTTGATATTTAGAAGAATATCAGTTACCAGACAGTTTCTGGTCTCATTGACTTCCATAGTATATTTTTTTCCTACTATGGAAGTCAATGAGACCAGAAACTGTCTGGTTACTGATATTCTTCTAAATATCAAAAAATCGTCTGAATGGATTCAAAAACGGTAAAACTCAACTGTTTAATTCTGGGGGAGTGGTAAAATGAGCCTACTTCCAAAAAACGTGGAGTATCCCTTTAACAAAGATTAATAAGTACATTAACAAATGAAACCTTATTGTAAAGTGTTACCATTCATTTTTATTAAAAAAATACCCAACACCCCTAAACTTTTGAAGTAGTGTACTACATTTGAATATGTGGAAGAGTGAATAACTAAAAATATTTCCTCACACAAATGGCTTTAAATGACTAGGGTTATAATATACTATTAGTGAACTTTTTATGTGTGAACTTTCCTTTGATATTTTAACATTTAAGTTTACTTGCCTTCCACATTTACAGATGGAGCACTCTGCACTGCAGGCGGAGCTGCAGAAAGAAAGACAGGCAAAAGAGAATGCTTTGGCTCAGATGCACATGGCTGCCAACAGAGAGCTCAGGAACACTGAGCTTCTGCAGCAGGTCAACACTCTTCAGGTGTGTTACTGCACATCAGAACTCAAACCAGAATGATAAAGCTCAGTCAGAACTATCCCTTTATAAGCATGGGAAAATTCTTGGAAAGACCAAAGGATGGATAACTGAAGTGCAGATACCACTCACCTCATTAAAAACCCTTTCACTGCCTGTAAAAGTGTAATGTACAGTACATTGTGCCGCTTGATAATGTATGAGAATCATTCAGCCTCCAGTAAGACTCACATCTCTGAATCCCTGGCTGAAAATGTATTTCACAGGAGGAGAGAGACAGTCTTAAGGAGAACGTGGATGCTCTTCATGGTGATTTAGAGCAGGTTAAGGATGAGCTACTGCACCCTGAGAATGTGGCGAAACATTTAGGAGAGCTGTCCAGAGCTATAGCTACAGGACAAGAGGAACTAAGGTATGATAGATTCTAATTATACGTTTTAGCAAATTAAAATAATTGAACTATGTGACTACAAAAGTGTCCGACAGATTGGGAAATGTCTTTGTTATCCCATCCAGTTGCAGCTTTGAAGACCTCGGGGAACCAGTAAACAAGAAATTCATAGAGCTACAACAGGAGGTGCATCGTGTAGTATCTGCAGCTCAGAGAGATCGACAAGAGGCCCAGCGTTGCCAGGACAGACTCGCTGGAGAAATGGGCTTGCTCAAAGAGAGACTCAGGAAGTACCATGAGAGATATCAGACTCAGGTGAGCATTCAATTCATCAACTATCTATAAATTGCTGGAACTTCTGTCTGTCTGTCTGTGTGTGTGTGTGTGTGTCTGTCTGTTAATCGCATATCTCTCGAACCGTTAGTCTGATGGATCTCAAACTTGACAAGTCTCTTACTACGGGCACGAGTAAGTGCAGTGCCGAGTTTGACATTGTTTGGATTAGAAATGCTAAATATATCGCTAAAAGAAGCACACATTGGATTTTGCCGCTCTAGCCCCTGGCCACTCCCCCTCTCACACTGCACATTGAGCGAGCACAGCGCAGGACCAGAGACAGAGGGACGAAGAAAGCAGATTTGCTCCCACGAGCATTTTGCCCTAGTTATTTAAAATATCATCAATTAGATGCTCACATATTCCAGTATAACGTCTTTGTATGAAGTGATGCTGATCTCTGTCTGTTTGATTCCAGCAGGCAGCAGAGAGGTGTGGGGATGAAGCGGAGCTCCATAGGTTGAGGGAGGAGCTGGAAGATGCTCGTGAGCAGCAGTACTTGATTCTGAAGCGTTTAGAGGAGACCGAAATCGATAGGGACCGTCTGCTTGCTGAATTAGAAGAACAAGATAAACAGGTCCCAACATATTCAACGTTTGAAACCTCTTTTGTTAAATTTGTTTGCCACCTTCTTGATTTTGTTCTGTTTTGCTCAGCTTTGAGATTAAATGTGTAGTTCAGTCAGGAATCTCTTCGAAGTAGCTCATTGTACTTCACTCATGCCAGTACCAGCAGTATGTGCCCAAGGCGTTTCCCATTGTGAGACACCAAACGTTGAATGTTTGAAAGGGAAACATTCCTAACAATAAAATACTGATAAATTTATTCTTTAATCAAAATGTAATATTAGGTGTAGGGAACCTTAGCATGAAAAGCAAGTTTTTTTTTTTTATTATTATTATTCTTAGACCCTATGGACAACTTTAAACTGAATGAGGGTTTATAGTTACCAGTGCCTTTATAGAAATGCTTTATTTTCAGTCAGCTATGTGTGATTTATAGATCACAATAGACCTAAACTGTTTACTTTGTAAGTATTTTACTTTGGAAATTGCTTTAAGCAGCCATGTATTTAATAATTAGTTGTTTTTATAGATGAAAGCCGAGGAAAGCCAGACTCAAGAGCAGCTGGATTCTCTCAGTCTGGAGTTGCAGGCACTCAGGAGATCATTTTCCTCTGCTGACAGAATGGCTGCCGAACAACTGTCTGCAGCTAAGGACAAACTTCACTCTCTTCATAGCACTATAGAAAAAATACATCTGGAGAGAGCAGCGGTAAGACAAAGTGCAGGGTACTTGAGATCTTTTCAGAGCAGCATCAATGTGAGAAAGGTTAACTGTGTTTATATGTGTGTAGAATGCAGAGGAGTTGCAGAGCACCAAGTTTCAGGCTGCTCAAGCCATTCAGGACTTGGCTAGTGCTGAAGCAGAAATCCAGGTTCTCCAGAAGCTTTTGACAGAGAGGGTAATGTATCTGCTCAGAATCTTCAAATCTTTAGTCTTCAGTTGTATCTTTCTTTCTAATAATCTCTGACATTTTGGGTACTATTGCCACATTTCGCCCCCTAGTGGCAGTCACAGAACTGTTGTAAAATAACCCTGCATGAATTTGTGCACACAGAACAAATTACTGCCAATACATTTGAAAGAAAAGCATAGTAGGTTTTCGAGGGCTAATCAGCATAAATAAATATAATAATTATAAGTCGTCAAGTCACTTTTATTTATTTAGTGCTTTTTACAATACAGAATGTTTCAAAGCAGCTTTAGCTTGATAACAGGAAAATAATACAACAAAGGTTCACCTGTACATCAGATCTACAGGGGTTGGACAAAAAAACTGAAACACCTGGTTTTACTACACAATAATTTGTTAGAATGGTGAGGGCCTCATTTTGCATCCAAATACAGCACCGATTGACAGATAGAAGTCCTTCACAGTGACCAGAGGGATTATGAGCCGTTCCTCTTCCAGAACAGTGTCCAGGTCACTATATGATGCTGGTGGACTCGCTCCTCCAAAACACCTCAATAATATTCAGATCTGGTGACTGTCAGACCATGGGAGATGTTCAACGTCACTTTCATCTTCATCAAATCCTTCTGTCACAAGTCTTGCTGTGTGTGTTGGTGCATGATCATGCGGTTTGAGCGGTTTGAGCATCAGGTGCTCATGATCCTCCAGAAGGGTTTGGTAGTCCTCGGCAGTGTCGTGTCCATCAAATACAATCAGGATTGTCATGATATTGGAGCTCAAACCATCACTGATCCACCCGTGCTTCACTCTGAAGATTGGCCGCCAGGCATATAGATGTGAAACCTCCAACATTGGCCAGTGTTTCAGTTTCATTGTCCAACCCCTGTAGAAGAAAATAGTGTCATAGTCCTTTATAACTCCCTATTTCACAGAAACAATACAAAATATTTCTATTTCGTCTATCATGCTCATAGTTTTGATTTGAATGCATCACATTTTGTCAGGCAGTCGCATATGTTCTAGCTGCAAAAGTTCAAATGCGGTATTTCAGTGCACCCAAAGTTCAAATCGTAACATCAAAAAATTCTGTGTACATAAATGATTGGTACTCCACGCAGCTCCTGCACTACTCTCATTTGCAAATTAATGACTTTCAGTATCTTACTTCTCAGAGATTTTGGTTTGTTAATGCCATGTCCCCATTGTACATTAATGCATTCCATGGTTTCTGTTGAATGAAGGTTCATGAGACAGATGGGAATCGCCGCAGTGTCCCAAACTCTAGTATTCAACAGCAAGAATTGGAAAGATTAAACCAAACCTTGAAAAAGCAACAGGTTCAAACCAAGCGTCTCAAAGATCAACTTGCACAAGCTAAAGAAGGTTTGTTTGTCATCTTTCCATGGTAACATCATGATGCTGTGTTCTATGGCCAAGCAAGCACCATGCACATTTCCTTCAGTGCAAAAATAGACTTGTTATATATTGTGGTTTGTTTAGCTAACAATGGAAATCTAGAAGAGCTGCTGGAAGAGATTGGAGTTCTGAGAGAGACTCTTCTACAGCAGAATAACTTCCTGTCCAGCTTAGGAGATCCCCTGCCAAACACAGGATATTGGTACTATGTACCATCAAATCAGAATGTAAGAAATCATGTTTTGAAACATGTTCTTTTAGCATTAGAAAAGGAATACTCTTGTAAGTGTATTGCATTATAATCAGCTTGCTATTTGTCCTCAGGCCCCAAGTTTGGGATCTCAGGGCACACAAGACTCAGGATTGGACTCTGTGCACCTTCAGTCACCTGAGAGAGGTCGACGGTCGGGCCACAGAGCACACAGGGAGAGAAGACCTCCCCTGAATGGAGGATACTGGGTCTACTCCCCCCATCCGCACGCTCATGGAAAGAGAGGCAAGTGCCACAGGCTTTCTCTTGAACATAATCATGGTGATGAATATCATGTCAAAGCTTTAATATCTGTCCATGTGTTTCCTCAGATGCTCAGATGTTCAGAGACAGTGGAAGAGAGAGCGATATGGAGGGGACACGTTTCACGCCTCCGTCTGACTCTGCTGGATTTCCCGCTTTCCCCCCCGGTTCATTTATCTACAGTTACCCTGTACCTGGCCTGCCCACTGGTTCAAGTACAGTCCTCTGTGGGACGCCTCCTGATGGAGCCAGACTGGTGTACGGACCTCCTCCCAGCAATCTTACTATTCCTCTGGTGCCCAGTGGGACGCTGCACTGTAATGTGCTTGAACATCAGGACTTGGTGAGAGATACTGTGTGTAGAATAGATTTCAAGTTAAATTTAGCTCTGTTATTTCCTGTTGAATTACGCTGCTGTTACAATATTTTACGTCATTTTACTGTAATTTTGAAATGTATTAGAGCTCTTTATTTTAACATTACATTTTTACATTGGCGGTGTTTACTAACACAAGATTATACAATTTTCTTTGTAAATCATCCTCAATAACGCGGTCGCTATTTACATCTCATATCGTCTGTAATTTTTTTTTTTTCCAAGGCAACGACTGATGCATTTGTATTACATTCCAATGAGCTCCCCTATCAGAATAATGGTAGTTTTGCAGCTACCTGTAGAACTATCAGAGTAGTGGTGGCTGAAAAGAAAATTAAATGTTAGATGTAAAACAAATGACATTTTTAAATATATTCTAATAGAAAACAGTTTTTTATTGTAATAATATTTCAGTATTACTGTTTATTGTTTAGTAAATGCACCCTTGGTGAGCATAAGAAACATCTTTCAAAAACATTGTACATGCAAATGGTCTTAATTTTTATAACGTAAGTAGTTTTGGTATGCGTTTTAGGAGCGAGATCTGAAGAAGGCAGAGCGTAGGCTGAGAGACGAGTTTGCTGATAAAGTTCACACTGAGGAAGAAAAGCACACACTGCAGGAAAAAACAACAGAGCTGCAGCAGGAAATCAAACGTCTGCGCAGGAAAATCCACACGATGCAGCGCCACACGTCAGTGAGCATGCTAACACCAATGTATCTTACTCAATATCAACTCCGTATAACACACAGCATCTCTGAAATGTAAACCACATGTTATGGATAAATATCTAATGCCTTTCATTGTTTTGGTTCATCAGGAGTGGGCTGGAAAGCTCTGTATTGCATGCAGAGGAGGAGCAGTGTTTGCTGGGAGAGGTGGAGTGTGTGGAGAAGACCCTGCTGAAGCGCAGAGCAGAACTCAGAGAAGCTGACAGACTGCTTCTAGAGGCTAAGACAGAGCTCAAAGACACTCAAGCCAAGGTCTGACACTAGTGTTCCTCACTGTTGCATAGCCACACTATAAAATATATTCAGTATGGGCCATTCACACAGAACACGTTTTTCCATTCCACTGCGCTTCTTTTTCATTGTTTATCAATGCAAATACGTGTGAGACAGATGTGTTTAACCGTTGTGTTTGCTTCTCCCTGTCTTTTTCTGCATTTTGTCCAAGATGCAGCATTCTAAAAAAACGCATATCCAGACCTTTTTGCTCCGCTGACCTGCATCAATTGTGTGAATTGCCCTTACAGAAGTCCAGTGTAGCTCATTTCACTTTTCTATCAATTCTCCAGCGTCATATACACTCACTTAAAGGATAATTAGGGAAACCTGTTCAATTTCATATTAATGCAATTATCTAATCAACCAATCACATGGCAGTTGCTTCAATGCATTTAGGGGTGTGGTCCTGGTCAAGACAATCTCCTAAATTACAAACTGAATGTCAGAATGGGAAATTAAGGTGATTTAAGCCATTTTGAGAGGCCGGTCTGAGTATTTCACAATCTGCTCAATTACTGGGGTTTTCGTGCACAACCATTTCTAGTATTTACAAGGAATGGTGTGAAAAGGGAAAACATCTAGTATGCGGCAGTCCTGTGGGCGAAAATGCCTTGTTGATGCTAGAGGTCAGAGGAGAATGGGCCTACCGATTCAAGCTAATAGAAGAGCAACTTTGACTGCTGCATACCTGGGTTGTAACGAGTGGTTATTTCAAAGCATTTTTGAAGCCACAACATGCACAACCTTGAGGCGGATGGGCTACAACAGCAGAAGACCCCACCGGGTACCACTCATCTCCACTACAAATAAGAAAAAGAGGCTACAATTTGCAAGAGCTCACCAAAATTGGACAGTTAAAGACTAGAAAAATGTTGCCTGGTCTGATGAGTCTCCATTTCTGTTGAGCCATTCAGATGGTAGAGTCAGACTTTGGTGTAAACAGAATGAGAACATGGATCCATCATGCCTTGTGCAGTTACCACTGTGCAGGCTGCTTCTGGTGGTGTAATGGTGTGGGGGATGTTTTCTTGGAACACTTTAGGCCCCTTAGTTCCAATTGGCCATCGTTTATGGCCACCATGTACCCATCCTCTGATGGGTACTTTCAGCAGGATAATGCTCTATGTCACAAAGCTTGAAACATTTCAAATTGGTTTCTTGAACATGACAATGAGTTCACTGTACTAAAATGGCCCCCACAGTCACCAGATCTCAAACCAATAGAGCATCTTTGGGATGTGGTGGAACGGGAGCTTCGTGCCCTGGATGTGCATCCCACAAATCTCCATCAACTGCAAGATGCTATCCTATCAATATGGGCCAACATTTCTTAAGAATGCTTTCAGCACCTTAAATCAATGCCACTTTGAATCAAGGCAGTTCTGAAGGTGAAAGGGGGTCAAACACAGTATTAGTATGGTGTTCCTATTAATCCTTTAGGTGAGTATTTATAATGATGACAAAAAAATATATTTTACAAAAATCACTGATTCAGTAATTGCCCCTACACAGTAAATACTTAGCTAAAACTGATGTTAATCACACTGTTTTAATTTAATAATATAATTTAAGGCTTTTATTAGTTTTTTAATAATTCAGTAATTTTGTGTTTATTTAATTAAAAACAATTAATACACTACCAGGTACACAAAGGTTTATTGTCAAATAAGTCTTTTTTGTTGTTGTTGTTAATTAATACTTTTATTCAGCAATTAAACTGACAGTAAATAAATTTACAGACTAAAGAGAGCGTGCAGCGCTTCAATGAGGCCAGCAGGCAAGCGGAAGAGACCGAACGAGAGCTGGTGGAGATGGAAAAGAGAGCTCAAGACAGTGCCACAAAGCTGGTTCGAACCAAACAACAGCTCAGGTAAACACAAACACCACACATGGAAACCATTTCGAAAAGGTTTACCAAAGACTCTTCCCATCTGCTATTGTTTAGACAAAAAGAGAACATGATGTTGAAAGCTAGCGTTTACACTTTTGGGGGAAATCAACTTACGAATGGTCTACTTATAATTAAAGGATTTTAATAGCAATTTAGCTTTTAAGGCTGTTCTATGATTCTGCATCAAGTTTAGTTTGAGCTGGAAAACTCGCAAGAAATGAGACATGTAAATGTGCTACTAAAGGAATCTTGAAGAGGAGGTTAAGGAGCTGCAGAAAAGGAAACAGGACCAAGAACACACTCTGAAAGAAGTAGAGGAGGTCCTTTCATCTCAAGATGCAAAGTTTCAAGAAGTCAACAGAAAGCTGGACAGAGCGACTGACAGGTGCTAGAACTGTAATTTCAGTAAATCACTGAATCGAGAAAATTTCTCTCCACTGAACTGTCTGTCTCGTATATAGACTGGAAACTGTTGAGAAAGAGCTCAGAGAGACCCAGAGCCTGGAGGTGAAACTCCTACAGAACTGCAGAGAGACAGAAGACAGCCTAACACAACGCAAAGCAGAACTGGACAAATTCAGCACTCAGGTAACACATGTGTAAAGAAGCAACACAATACGAAGTACAGCTCTAAAAATCACCACTCAGTATCAACCAAAGAGTACCATTCATTCAAACGTTAGAGGTGACTAAGATGGTTTTATTTTAAAGAAATTTTGCTTTTATTCAGCAAAGACTCATTAAATTATTCAGAAATGACAATAAAGACATTTATAATGCAACAAAATATCTGTTTAAAAAAAATGCTATTGCATTTCAAAAAATGCATCAATTTTCACACATTCTTTAAAGGGTTAGTTCACCCAAAAATGAAAATTCTGTCAGTATTTACTCACCGATGTATAAAGTACTAGAAACCTGGACATGAGTAAAAGTACAAGTGCTCTATCAAAAAAGTGACTTGAGTAGAAGTTGAAGTGCTCTTTAAGCACCACACTTAAGTAGAAGTACTAAAGTATTCAACATTTTTTGTACGCAAGTATTGCAAGTAGTTTATTTTAAAATTCACTACTTAAGTATTAAAAGTAAAAGTACAAGTATTGTGTTATATAATTATTAAAGAAAGCAGTCAAAAGTTTGAACTAGCAATCAAATAAGGCGCTTTGGCGGGATACAAATTTGCTTTGGTGGCCGCCAAAAAAAAGTCATTGCAGGACAACCCCTGCATTAGTTGTTAATGTTTGTCAATCAATACCATTACCCTATAAAACTGGCGTGTGATTTAGGCAGCATGAAAGCCAACTTGCAACCAATGATTCATAAAATTTTCATAATTGTAACGAGTAACTAGCAGAACATTAAACAAAATATCAAAGTAAAAGTATTAAATTCATCGAAAATATCTACTGAAGTAAAAGTAGAAGTATGAGATAAAAAAAACAATACTCTAGTAGAGTACAGATACAGCATTTTAGTACTTAAGTACAGTACTTAAGTAGTTCTACTTCGTTACTATACATCTCTCATGTTGTTCCAAACCTCTATGTGTTTATTTGTTCTGCTTAACACAAAGGAAGATATTTGGAAGAATGTTTTAATCAAACAGATCTCAATTGACTACCATAGTATGTATTCTTTCCTACTATAGTAGTCAATTGGGGAATGAGATCTGTTTGATTAAATCATTCTTCCAAATATCTTCCTTTGTGTAAAGCAGAACAAATAAACACATAGAGGTTTGGAACAACATGAGGGTGAGTAAATACTGACTTTTTGGGTGAACTAACCCTTTAAGCAGCACAACAAATTTTAGCCGTGATGACAAATGATGACAAATGTTTCTTGAGCACCAAATCAGCATTTTAGAATGATTTCCGAAGGATCGTGTGACAAAGAAGAGTGAAGTAGTGGCTACTGAAAATGCAGCTTTGCCATCTCAGGAATAAAGTCCATTTTAAAACATACCAAAATAGAATAGATTGTAGATTGTAATTGTGTTTCACTATAAATCGACCCAAAACGTTTGAACAATATTGTGTAGCTGAAAAAGTATTACATCAATGTGACTTTGTGGGTCTCCCAACAGGTGGTGGTGCAGCAGGAGGAGCTGTCTTTGCTGGACAGGAAGCTGGAGCAGTGGAAACAGGAAGAGGAGGTTTTGAGAGTTAGTGTGGAGCAGCATAGGCGGGGCCTGTTAGGTGTTCTCAGACAGGGAGAAGAGGATGCCCTACTCTTACACCAGCGCATTCAGGTTTTGACATTCACAAAATATTAATGCAATGTTTAAATATTAAGGAAATACTTGATGAATATTTATGAACGGTCTGTAGGAACTCCGCGTGGATGTCCAGTCTCTTGCCGTGCAGAAGGGAGAGCTGGATAGTCAGCTGTCTGAAAGGAAAGCCAGACTGGCACAGTGTAAGAAAGATCAGCAGCAAGAGGAAGAAACCCTGCAGAGCCTTCGTTCAGCCATCAAAAAACACACAGCAGGTCTGTTACTATAGAGTGGCCAGTTTGACATGTTGTAACCAAGCGTGCCGCACAAGCCCTCAAAAGTAAAGCCAAAACGTCTCGATCGCCCCCCAGTGACCTCCTAGTATAGATCATAAACCCCACCTCTCCATGTCATTCAATGGGACACAAGACCAACTTAACAATTCAATTACACTTCACATATCCTTTTTCCAAAGATAGTTTATGTCATTTACTGTAGTTTCTATCACGTTGATGAAATTTCAAGTGTTCGTTTTTTAAAATAAGTTTGTTTTTAGTTAGTTATGTGATGCTATAAAAACGGTGCTCTGACATCATGATTGACAGCTGTGATTGACAGGTTCTCTGTACGAGGTAGTCACTGAAGCACCAGCAGACTTTTTTTTTAATAATGTTGATTATGTGGTTAGTAGTTGTATTCACCTTATTTTAACAAGGTTCTGCAATCAGCAGACATCACTGGAGAGGAATTAAACAGACAGCGAAGGGGCGTCGTCCATATTTTTTTATTACAGTCTATGGTTGTAACAATCGCCCTAATTGGTGGAGTTACATGAGATAAAAATGGAGTCAGATTAAACTGTGAGAGTATGGAAAGTGTTTTTAAAGATGAGACGACAACAGAAATAATGTGTATTAATGAAGTGTATTTACAATTTCTACCAGGAACTTAAAACAACACAATCCAAAGAAACCCTAAGCTGTTAAAAGCATAAAGGCCATTGGTTCAATATACCGTAAAACAGTCCTTAAGAGTCCTTACGTGCTGTAACTCCCAATGTGTAAATGTCCACCAGTGTATACAGTCCAACTGTAGTGATAATCCAATGAAAAATGATGGGGTTTGCTGGAATGGTAAGTCCTTAAAAACAATTCCTCGTGAAGTAGCTTTGGTCGTTTTGACAGAGAACTGGGCTGCATTCAGCCCGAACAAAACGTTGCACAATGTTTTTTAAACAGAAACGGTGATGCGTTGAACACCCTGTTCTGATGACGCAAGAGTTGCAACTATGGAGCCCGATAAGGCCATTCTCTGTGTTCTTTGTGAAGAATTTTCGGAGCCTGATGAAGTCGGTATAAATATGCGTTTATAATTACAAAATATACCCCATGTTACAGTAACTGCACTTGCGCCCAGAACACAAGAGAACATCCCAATCAAGTGAAGGGATTTGTGGAAACTGAAAGCACACATCTTACCTAATTCAGACTAAAACACATTCTGTTTAGCCTCACACACTAACTTTATTTGTATTTCATAATGTTTTAATAACCTATTTTCTTTCTCATTTTTAGGAAAAGCACTTAGGCCTACCATTTTTTATTTCTATACCAAATGTCATACACTTGCAATGAAGCTAAAAAATAATATAATAAACCACATCTTGTTTATATCCTATATTTTTACAATAAACGACAAACAGTTCAAGTTGTTGCATATAGCTGATCTGCATTGAACACATTTGTAAATTATTTTCCTTAACCCATTGTGCGAGTTCACTTTAATACCGCGTGCTTTATATACATGTTGCTGCTGATTGGATTGCAGTTCTGACACACCCACCAAACGAGGGAAAACATATCTCAAACCCCAGTGCACACCGTTTCCTGGAAACATGACGTTTAACTAGGAAACCGTAGCAAAACGTTGCGCACCGTTTTGAACTTGAACGTGCCCCTGGCTTGTTTGCCATGCTGTTTCCTTTATGCTGGTTATTTCCTGTTTCCTGTCATGTGATCAGTCACATGGCAGGCAGACCCAGTATGGATAAAATACATACACATAAAACTGATAAGGGGGATAAAATGGACTAAAATGACTAAGACAACATGTAAACCAATTGGCACTTCCTGAACTTAAGTTCAGCCAGCTCCTTTGTTTCCTGTCTGCCATTATTGGGCAAACTGATTAATCCAGGTGTGTCTGATTATTGTTGTTGTGACTACTGAGGTCAGGCACTCCTGGATTAATCAGTTTGTCCAATAATGACCGACAGGAAACTAAGGAGCTGGCTGAAGTTCAGGAAGTAGTGTAGCTGTGCATAAAGCCCATTAAAACTCTAATATACATACAATCATCATAATATATAGAGTGGTTAAAGCATGTGTCATATAGTCATGACATAAGTTTAACATGATTTGATATCTGATTACTGATATCTGATATCTGTGGGTGGCAGATGAGAGGTGGAAAGGGAGTGTTTGTAGAAACTTGTTTTCTGGCCAGTTGATGGAACAGTCACTTTCCTTTAAAGAGCCTATCCTCTGCTGACATTACAATTTGAAATATTCAAAAACTCACCAAACCTTCAAAAAGTCCAAAACGAGGTGGGCAAACTGAAAAGATCCAAATGGAAGGCTGCACACTAATAGAGAAATGAAAGACACCAAAAGCCACTGCTTTACGTGGCAAACTGGCAAACGTTTCAGTCAATTTTGGTTTTCTGTTATGTATTGGTCAGCAAGTAATGTAGGTTATCCTGATATTTCCATATATAAATTAAAAAGATAAAGAACTACTGCTTGTGGTGCAGAAATTGACAAATTACAAAAATAAGTCTGAATGAGTGAAAAAAAAACAGAATCGTATCTGTTTGGTTCCCCAATGGGCTATATGCACGCATAAATTCCGCATTTGACGCAAGGATGCTCGTCCATTTCCGGTTGTGGAGATTAAAGCGGAGGAAAACCGAGGAAAACAGGATTATGGCAGAGTCTTCAAAATTTACTGTTCTCCAGTCTTTGAAATGAAACGTACATACGTTTAGATGTAATTTTATATATAGTTATATTTATTTAATATAATTTTAAAAAGAAGCATAAACACAACGAGGGGTGTCTGTTTTATCTGTTTTTGTGACTAACGTTTCGTTAGTATAACCATGGAGTATAAAATTCAATATAAATTCTCGGTATTGCATTGGACTCTACGATCGGCGGAAGTTATCGAGCATCCCTAATGCTTCACCGGAAATACCGCCGTGCATAGAGCCCATTAATGTTGAGAATTTGTGTGTTTAGAGCTAAGGCATGTGTTGGAAATGGTCCAGTTGGAGACTAGGGAATTAGAGGGAGTGAAGCTGCAACATAACCAGAAACTGGACCAGCTAGAGAAGAGCCAGGACACGCTTCTAGAGGTCAGTCCTAAAAAAAAAATGTCGTCTTTGCCTGTATTGTTTGTGCTGCTGTTTGATATGAGCTTCCTCTGCTCAGGTGCGTGTGGAACTGCAGCATGTGCAGCAAGAGCTGCAGGAGCAGCGTGGGGGGCTGCACACCCTCCAACAGAAGAGCCTCGACCTGCAACAGCAAACAGACAAAGAGAGGAGCAGCCTGCAGGAACAGTGCAGAAACCTGGAGGCCAGACGCACACATGCTCAGAGGTAACAAGAGACTTTTGAGTCGTATTGGAAATACAGCTGTGTCGATATCTGATAAGCTATCACTTAGTTATTATCATCATCATGAAAATTAATATGATTTCAGATGTATGATTTCAGATGTATCCACCTCTAAATACCACATAAGTTAAAGTGTAACAATGGTTGGTCGATTTATGTCTTATATTTGTTTGTAGATCAATCATTTACAAGGAGCTTAGTGTCTAAGTGTGCAGTTCTTGTCCAGAATAACCAACAATACCTATATACCTATATTTTATCAAAGTTACAAATTTAATTTAGCAAACAAAACATATGCATCTTCCATACCCACTTATGGCATGCCTAAGAGAAACATCCTGGACAAGCAAAAAAAAAAAATCATAAAGAATGACTTGATGAGTTTTATCTTTATGGTGTGGCTGAAATTGTTTTTTCTGTGGTTAGTGAATAATAACAAACCTTGTTTAGCTTAACTCCAACCTACGTGAGTTTAGTTCCAACCTGAACCAGTTAATCAAGTGTTCAGGATTACTAGGGTGCTTCTCAAACAGAAGGCTGCATCCTAGTGAGGTTGCACCCTTCCTTGTTTAGTCCATTCGTTGGCTTGTAGGTGAGAGTCCTCCTCAGCATTAAACTATAGAATGAGATCGGGGCACAAAAATACAATTCTGTCTGGTCAAATAAGTCAAGAACACACATGACAATAAAAATGATTTAGGAAATTTTTATTGAATAAATCGCAATTCAGGTTGATAATTCTGAATTACATTTTTGGCAGTATCGTTCTGTTCAGGGAGTCCTCTGACCTTTCAGCAGCAGCATTAAGGAATGCACACAGTTTAGGACTGGGAGAGCTGAATTATTCCCCAAAATGAACAGAGAAGCAACGATGACAGAATAGCAAATGCCATGTTATACATGACAAGGAGGAGCTGGGGAGGTGGCAGGCTGCAGAGAAGCGAGCAGCAAAGATTTTGGAGTGAACTGAATCTGCTTAAAAAGGGTGCCCTGTTTTGAGCGTAATCATTAGCGGCAAGAGGAAATGAACAGCTGATGCAGATCAGCTTATGCAGCTAAGCTGAGCAGATCGCTGATGAGACTGTGTTGTTGGCCAATAGCAGTGTCTTCACTACTTGGCCTGCCAGAACTCTGACGCTGACGCTCAATTTACAACTTAATTTTTGGGAAAATACTTTGCATTAAAAATCTTTATATTAACTAGCTTTCACAATAGTTCAGTAAATTACTAAATTAAATTGAATCAACATTAAACTGACTCAAAGTGAGTAACGGTACTATTGTTTTCTGTAGAGCAGTTAATAGCTGAACTGAACTCATTTCATTATTGATGAACTTTACACAGTTATTGAACTGAACTGACTTAAAGGGCACCTATTATGGAAAATTCACTTTTACATGGTGTTTGAACATAAATGTGTGTTGGCAGTGTGTGAGCAAAACCACCCTAGAATGATACAAATCCACCCAGTGTTTTTTTTACAATCTCAATAAATCATATGCACTGCCTCAGAACGAGCTGTTCTAAGATCCAGCTCTTTGTGACGTAGAAAGGGAGACAGGGGTTTGATTGACAGTGTGGCTGTGGCCTAGACCCCGCCCTCGGTGATCTGATCTGTACACATCATCCTCCATTGTTTCAACGACGACAGCCGGTAATGTCTTTTGGAAACATAAGTGTTCTGTCGTGGACTCGTGGGTTAATCCTGTTGTTGTGGCTTAAAAGTTAATCCTCAAGTGTGGATCGTCATCTACTGTTTGCGATCCACCGTCACATCCAGTAACAGTAAGTGTGTTATGATTTTTGAGCAAATAGTCTTTTCAGTCAATGTCAGCCAATTCAACAACAAATGCGTCTAAAGTGGTTGTCGTCGTAGGATGTCTGTGTATATAATTTAAACCTTGTTTGTATAGTGTGTAACCACACGTTTATATATATATTTAAAGATATTGTATTAAAAACTGCATATATGTTGTTCTGTATGTTAGCCATCTCCTCACATTTGCCACAGAAGCACCCGTATGACAAGTAAACATGACGCCACAGGTCCCCGTCCCTCGCATAAATGTAATTTCGCTTGTACGTAGCAAACTTTATCACAGTACGTGTATGTAATTTCAAAAAAATTGCGCCAGCATTAGTGTTTATGTGTGTCTGTGTGTGTGTGTGTGTTGCACATGCCCATCATTTCAAAGGGAACGCGATTACAACGCTAAAGTACATAAATGTATCAAATAACCATACCGAGACGTACTGGTCCATTCTCATTTATGTTTATTCTGCCGGAGTCTCTTCGTACTATTTATATATTCCGATTCAAACGTACGCTGAATGACATTCAAAACAGCGCGTCTCTCACTCTCTTAGGCCCCGTCCACACTACTGCGTTTTCGTTTAAAAACGGAGACCTTTTGCTACGTTTGCACCTCCCGTCCACACTAAAACGGGAAAAACGAAGACCTAAAACGGAGAAGTTTAGAAACGCTGCAGCTGCGTTTTGTGTTTTGAATCTCCGGAGGGCGTTTTAGTGTGGACGAGACAAAACGGAGGAGTTTACAAACGATGACGCAGAGGCTCACGCTCGGCTCTATGATTGGGTGTCATCAGTCATGACGTATCTTTCCCTGATTTGCCAACCACTGTTTACACCGGCGCGCGTATGCCCAGTGTTGGTGAATGGTCACGTGATCCACGTTTTCAGTCGTTTTAGTGTGGACGGAGATCAATTCTAATACGCAGGTAAAACGCTAGTGTGGACGGAGATCGTTTTCGTTTTAATTCTCCGTTTTTAAACGAAAACGCAGTAGTGTGGACGGGGCCTTAGCCCTTCTGCTTACCGACCGCCATAGGTATCAAGTTACGCCCTCATCCAAAGGCAGGGCGGGGATATGCAGCTCATTTGCATTTAAAGCCGTATACCTTCCTTAACAGGTCATTTTTAAGCAGGCCCCAAAATGACATTTTCAAATGGTTATAATAAATTAACTGTGGGGTATTTTGAGCTGAAACTTCACAAATACATTCTAGGGACACCAGAGACCAATATTACATCTTGTAAAAAGAGGCATAATAGGTGCCCTTTAAGATGAATGATGACGTTGTTTTTACAGCAGAATTCTGTTTGCTTTATTGATCATTATTTTCCTGTTTATCACTGTAAAGCTGCTTTGTATATTTATAGTGTATAAAGCACTATATAAATAAAGGTGACTTGACTTGGTTTCAGGTGTTTGGAAGCAGCAGAGGCGAGGGCGAGGGCAGCAGAAGCAGAGCTTCTCAGACTAAAGACTGAGCTGGACAAACTACAACAGGAGCAGAATCACGCACATGATCTGCATCAGGAGATCAGCAGAGACACGGCAGCTGCGAAGCAGCAGCATGAGGGTATCCACTCAACAGCCTTACTTTAACATCGTCCGTTGGTTTTCATACACTGTGAAAATAAACACTCTGAAATGCTTGTTTTTACCCACAGAAGAGTTGAGCAGACTGAAGAAACAGCTGGTGGAATCTCAAACTCAGTTAGATGAGATCAAAGAGGTGAGTTTACAGCAAAACGCTTTTCATTTAGCCAAGAAACTGAAACCGAAAATAGTTTATTTAATAATCAAATCAAATAAAAACTTGTATAAACAGTTTTACATAAAATCGTGTATATAAAAAAAAAATTAAATTGCACATTTTTATATCAACTTTGGATGAATGATGATATGATTGTTTTTATAGCCCCTTTCACACAGCGCGTTGATCCCGGGAAATTGCCAGAACGCCTTCTGTGTGAACGCAAACATGACCCAGGATTGATACCGGCATCGATGCCGGGTTGGGGACGTAGTAACATTGCCGGAATCGGTCCTAGAACGCGTGCTGTGTGAACAAAAGCCAGGACCAATGCCGTAAGGGGTGTGTCATAGTGATGACGGTCGTGCCATCGCGCGACTCTGTTGCTTTTAGAAGAAAGTTTGTGTTCGTCATCAACAAAGAAAGGACGAACAAATGCGTGCTGAAGCTGAGATCGTTCACCAGCTTTGTGGAACGGTATGCGCGTGTACATGTTTTCGACGCGTACGCTACACGTCTCATCCTGACGCCATGCGTCTTTTCATGATCTTTACGGGTTGTGTGTGAACGCACTCACAGGTCCCGGCAAATCACTGGCAGTGTGAATGAACCGAAATCAAACAATCCCGGGACAAATGCCGGGTCACATTATCCGTGTATTTTCCGGAATCTCTGTGTGAAAGGGGCTTAAGTTTCTTATTTATTGACGTTTTTCCACAGTTGAAACACCTTTCCATGCCTTTAGTTGAAATATGATACATTTCAGTTGGTTGTACTTTTTCTTTCAACATACCTTCTGATGTTCAATCATGTTTATTTCGTGCTGATCTGTTGACAAAATTTTAAAGCTGAGACGTTGTTTAATATCCAAAGTAACAAAGCCCAAAGGCTATTGTTATTAAAATGAGAAATCCGTTTTTCAACTCAACTCTAGCACAAAAGACATGTTTACCTGTTGTAGCTGAAAAAGCGCTAATTAAACATCACCATTTCTGTTAATGATTTAGGCACTCAAACTGCAATTTCTGTGTATCACTAGCATGAAAAGTGCTTCTGTTGATCATGTTTAGGAGGTGAAGGCTGCGGGACAGCAGCGGGAAGAGCTTATGAAGCAACTAAAGGAGCAAAAGGCTGAACTGCAGGAGAAAGAGGAGAAAATCAGGAGGAGACAACAGAGACTGGACCGACTGGGGCAGCAGTTGGAGAAGCTCAAGGCAGATGTAGCCATAAAACGGACACAGCTTGAAGAACATGAAAAGGTGAAGCGAGATACTATCTTTTCATACACTTTACCTTTGAAACTAGATGATGAACGTTAGACGTGTTAGAGGGACAGGTCATCCAAAAATGAACATTATCTCATCAATTACTTTTCCTTCAAAAAGTCCATTATGGAATTCTTTTTTAATCTCAGTTTTCAATTATAAAGTACTTTATTGACATGATTATGTTGACATACAATATTGCCAACGCATTATATGCAAATCAAGTAATTACAAGAACTACAACTAAACTGTTGAATTAGGTTACAGAGTTTGTCAAAGTATTTCTCTCTCACCTCTTTTTAGAACTTTTTTCCCTAAAGGACTTTCATTGGAGGGACAAAAATCTTTCAGGTTTCTTTAAAACAATTTTTTGTGTTTCGAGGTTGAACAAAAGTTACGATCACATTACAAAATTCTGCTGGAAAAAGTAATTAGTCTTTTGTTAACAGTGAAGATGTATGATGCGCTGCTTACACAGAAGTCACTTTCAAACCTAACAGCTTCTGTTGTTCTAGCAGCGAATTGCGTGTCCAACTGAACCTATTGCACAACTTGCATTGGAACTCTCTCTTAATTCCCATCCATGTGGATTCCTATTAAAATGACTGGATTTCGCCAACAAAAATTAACTGAGCAATGCTAACTGTGACCACCCAATAAGGGTTTGCCATGAGTAAGCAATAAGGTACGAGAGGCTGTGCTGTATCGTGAATAAGTCACGGCTGAAGGGCGTTGTTAGGGCCTGCAACCCCTTCAGCCGTGACTTATTCACGATTAGCACTTGCCTTAAAGGGCACCTATTATGTAGCCTGGTTCTACCAGACTCTCGTACATACATTTCATTTGTACAGAGAGTCTGGCCTCCCTCAATTGAGAAACGTTTCCTTCCTTGTAGGCGGGTTCACTATTAAAGTTCAAATCTATTGGATCTGCCCAGAGTCACTCACGATCTGCCATAGCCAATCGCTAATGTGTGGTCGTGAGTGACGTATGTCATGCGCCGAAACGGCTGGAAACAACCATAGACAGTAAAAGAAACAACAAGTCCGAACTCCGAATGATCAGAGGATTAAATTTACAATAGGATTTCAGTCAACGAGAGCTGCAGGTTTTGTTAATCTAGGAACAATTATTAATTCGAAATGTATATTTGACATGAACGACAGTGATTATTCAGTCAATGCTGTAAGTTACAGTGAATGATCAGTCTGTCTGCAGATGTGTAATAAACAACAATTTTTCATATTACGTATTTTGTTTCTTAATTACCTTAATTATGGTCTTCAAAGTATGTGTTTGTACATTTTTATATGGCATTTAGTTGTTTTTTTTTATTAAAACAAATTAACCATTGACATCTAAAACTGAAAATCAAATATAGTCTCCAAAGTATGGGTTTTCAAATTTTTATTTATGACAATTTTTTTTTTTAATCACAACCAATTTGTATGATTTACAACATGTAAAACTGACACACCAACCTCCTGTACGAGTGCACAAAGGGGCTCAAAATGTTCTATTCATCACAAGAATCAGTAAATTTACTGTTGGGAATCTGAGCGACTGACAGGACTCCTGAGCGGATCTTCAACAATAGTTTAGCAGCCAGGACTCGGGGCTTCCGAACACCGCGAACACCAGGCTAAAGTCCAAAATGTCACGGTCATTGTGCACGAGCTGCCCAGCACAAACTTCCAACCTTTCTGCCTCTTTCACTTGGTCCTCCGTTGTGCAAAAAGAGGTGAGACGACAACAATCCGGCTTTAAATTCTGTATATTTGGCAGTTTCTTTTCCAACAACGGACCGAATAGCTTTTCTCACGTCTTTCTCCGCTGCACTCAAACTGACGCACTACATCAACGTCATCGTTCTCAGCCACTCCCTCTATTCGCTGATTGGTCCTACAAAAAATTGATTTCTGGAAACCTAAGGATATGGAGCGGTCCCAGACGCAGTACTGAAGGAAAATGAAATTGAGCGGAAGTGCGTAGGCGGGCGCAGCCAGGCTACCTATTATGCCCCTTTTTACAAGATGTAATATTGGTCTCTGGTGTCCATAGAATGTATTTGTGAAGTTTCAGCTCAAAATACCCCACAGTTAATTTATTATAACCATTTGAAAATGTCATTTTGGGGCCTGCTTAAAAATGACCTGTTTCGGAGGTATACGGCTTTAAATGCAAATGAGCTGCATATCCCCGCCCTGCCTTTGGATGAGGGCGTAACTTGATACCTATGGCAGTCGGTAAGCAGAAGGGCTAAGGCCCCGTCCACACTACTGCGTTTTCGTTTAAAAACGGAGAATTAAAACGAATACAATCTCCGTCCACACCAGCGTTTTATCTGCGTATTAGAAGCGATCTCCGTCCACATTAAAACGACTGAAAACGCAGATTACGTGACCATTCACCAACACTGGGCATGCGCGTGCCGGTGTAAACAGTGAATGACGAATCAGGGAAGGATGCGTCATGACTGATAACACCCAATCATAGAGCCAAGCGTCAGCCTCTGCGTCAGCGTTTCTAAAGTTCTCCGTTTTCTATGGTTTTGTCTCGTCCACACTAAAACGCACTCCGAAGATTCAAAACGCAAAACGCAGCTGCAGCGTTTCTAAACTTCTCCGTTTTAGGTCTTCGTTTTTCCTGTTTTAGTGTGGACGGGAGGTGCAAACGTAGCAAAAGGTCTTCGTTTTTAAACGAAAACGCAGTAGTGTGGACGGGGCCTAAGAGAGTGAGAGACGCGCTGTTTTGAATGTCATTCAGCGTACGTTTGAATCGGAATATATAAATAGTACGAAGAGACTCCGGCAGAGTAAACATAAATGAGAATGGACCAGTACGTCTCGGTATGGTTATTTGATACATTTATGTACTTTAGCGTTGTAATCGTGTTCCCTTTGAAATGATGGGCATGTGCAACACACACACACAGACACACATAAACACTAATGCTGGCGCAATTTTTTTTAAATTACATACACATACTGTGATAAAGTTTGCTACGTACAAGCGAAATTACATTTATGCGAGGGACGGGGACCTGTGGCGTCATGTTTACTTGTCATACGGGTGCTTCTGTGGCAAATGTGAGGAGATGGCTAACATACAGAACAACATATATGCAGTTTTTAATACAATATCTTTAAATATATATAAACGTGTGGTTACACACTATACAAACAAGGTTTAAATTATATAGCCTACACAGACATCCTACGACGACAACAACTTTAGACGCATTTGTTGTTGAATTGGCTGACATTGACTAAAAGGCAATTTGCTCAAAAATCATAAAACACACTTACTGTTACTGGATGTGACGGTGGATCGCAAACAGTAGATGACGATCCACAGTTGAGGATTAACTTTTAAACTACAACAACATGATTAACCCACGAGTCCACGACAGAACACTTATGTTTTCAAGAGACATTACCGGCTGTCGTCGTTGAAACAATGGAGGATGATGTGTACAGATCAGATCACCGAGGGCGGGGTCTAGGCCACAGCCACACTGTCAATCAAACCCCTGTCTCCCTTTCTACGTCACAAAGAGCTGAATCTCAGAACAGCTCGTTCTGAGGCAGTGCATATGATTTATTGAGATTGTAAAAAAAAACACTGGGTGGATTTTTATCATTCTAGTGTGGTTTTGCTCACACACTGCCAACACACATTTATGTTCAAACACCATGTAAAAGTGAATTTTCCATAATAGGTGCCCTTTAAGTACCTTAATGCTTTTATAAAACGGTTCCACACAATAAAATATTAAAGTAAATAAAAAATGTATTAGTGCAACTTTCATGAAGTAAAATCACTAAAAGCCTTCCTTCCGCTAGAAAAAAAGTCCCTGGCCGTGAACAGCAACAACGTTACAATGTGTAATATGCATGAAAGCTCAAATAAAAACAACATAGGAACTGTAGTGTTGGCAGTGATAAATAGAACCGTTTGGTGAAGTGGTCATAGCCGTGTTTTATCGTGAATAAAGCAGAGCTATTGACCTATCAGAATCAAGGATTGGAACTAACGATTTTATAAGGGTGAGTAAATGATGACCGAATTTCCAGTTTTGGGTTAACTAACCTTTAAAATAATTGTCCGATATGATTTAGGTGACCAATATCTATGAGTAATGAGTTTGTGTCCTGTGGGTAGATGATGAGGGTACAGCAGCAGCAGAGCATTGATCTGGAGCAGCAGCACAGGCTGAAGCATCAGAAGCTGCAGGCATTAGACAGAGCTCTGGCCCTGAGGCTGGACCGGATGGAGCTGGACACAGTCGCAGAAATTGACCTGCAGAGGGAGCACAAACAGTGCACTGCACTACATGAGCAGGTGGATGAACTGGGTGAGCTGCATTACCACGTGTTCCTTTACGTTTAGCCTGGTGAGCGCTGAGCGACTTGCCTTTAAGTACTGAAGTGTTTGTGTGTTCAGAGCAGAGGGTGTGTGAGCGGGACATCAGACTCCAGCACGCTGTTGAGGAGACCCATCGCATCCAGGAGGCTCTGCTGTCTGACAGGACCAGTGCTGAGGGACGTCAGGAGGCACAGAGGAACCACAGCCGCACAAACAGGCAAAGACTGCTGAGAGTGAAAGAGGTGATTGGCAGATGGACCCATTAGTAGTACACTGGCAATTTTATGGAAACTAGAGCTGTTGCCTAGGTGCTATAGAACAGCATTAAAGGGATAGTTCACTTTGAAATAAATTTTTGATATGTTTTAGCTTACCTCAAGGGCATCCAAGATGTAGGTGTCTTTGTTTCCACAGTATTTTCCATTTTGACATTTTTCGGTCAAACCGTTGTTGTCTGTCAGTCATATAATGCAGGTATGGTGGTCCACGTCAAAGAGCATGCACAGAGAAGTCAAAATGAAACATGATTTAATGACTCGTGAATGTAAGTACACACTGATGGCCTAAGACACGAAACGAGCGGTTTGTGTGAGAAAACAGACAGTATTTATATAGTTTTTACCTCTTGTTAACAGCTATGTCGAACTGATCTGAATCAGATGTCCAACTGAACCGAACTGAACCGTGTCCAACGTTACGCCGGAAGTGATCTCTCGTGCGTCTACGTCACGCATTTTTTAAATGGAGATTTTGGAAGTTTTACCTTTCACTAAACATATTTAGATATATCGAAATCGTCTTGCGATTTCCCGTATATCTAAATATGTGAAAATATGTGAATACTGAAAATACTGTGGAAACAAAGACACCTACATTTTGGATGCCCTTTAGGTAAGCTAAAACATATCAAAAATTAATTTCGAAGTGAACTATCACTTTAAAGTGAAAATGTACCCTAAAATGTAATTCTGGCCCCAGTCATTCCAAACCTGTTTGGCTTGCTTTCTTCTGCGCAACATAAAAGAAGATCTTTTAAAGAATGCCTCTGTTTTCATTCATTATTTGCACAAAAAATATCTTCTGAAATATCTTAATCCCATTTATTCCAGTGTTTTAGGATTATTTATATAATTTTATAGTATTTATTATTTTTTAAATATATATTTATATATATATACAGTTATAGTAAATTTGTTATGTAGTAATTTTATGTGCTTTTGTCATTTTTTTTAATAAATATATTTATTATTAATTTATTTTTATTAGTGTTTTAGTTTTAACTGAACTTTAAATATTAGTACTTTTACAGGAATTTATTTTATAAAAAATGTTTAAGGTTGAGTTTTTTTTTTAATCTAATTTTTATTTCATAGTTTTAGTTTTTAATAACAACACTATAAACTTCATTCAGATTATTTTTGGCAATTTTGAGATTATCAAGCTCAATTTAACCCAAGTTGAAAAGACTTGGTTAAATGAGACTGCCATATTTCAGAAAGTAGTAATCCAGTAGTACTAACCCTGTTAAATATTGAGAACTATTTTTAGAACTATATCTATATCGTTATTAGGGGCCAAGCACCGCAGGTGTGGAGGCACCTATTCTATCTGTACCGGTTCTTATTAGGGGCCAAGCACCGCAGGTGCGGAGGCACCTATTGTATCTGTTCAGGTTCTTCTTCTTCTTCTTCTGACTGGGCGTCTATGGCAGCCCATAGAACCGCTTGCGGGAAAGTTATGAAATGTGGTACACTGATAGTGGACAGTCTGAAAAGTCTTCCTAGCAAATTTGGAGTCTCCAACTCAATCCATCTAGTGCCACCAACTGTCCAAAATTTCACTCATGTTTATGCTAATAACTTTTGAACCATAATGGCTTGAATCACAATTCCTTTGTCGTCTTATTCCTTGGCTCAAGCCGATTCGACTGAACCCTATGACGTAATTTCCGTCATGACAGTTTGGCCGCCATTTTTAATTATCCGAAAAAGCTACTTTTTCTAACTCCTCCTAGGCCATTGCTCCGATTCTCACCAAAATTGAACCAGATCATCTCCAGACCGTGCCGACCAAAATTTATCAATTTCATAAAAACGCTGCAAGTCGTTCTCGAATACCATGCAAATTAATTTTACGTAGCCCTTGCAAAAACAGACACAAGGCTGTATCTCCGCAAAGCTTTACCATATTCAGACCAAACTTGGCCCATGTCATCACAAGCATGACCTGAGGTCACATGCTGTGTGTCGGCGCAGCACCACCTACTGGTCTGGAGATATGAAAAATGGCTATTTGTGCTCTTAATTTCTTAACGGTTTGTCCAAAAATCACGCAGTCTTGTTAGATTCAGGGCGTCATGCCGAGTCGACTGACATCAAATTTTCCCAGATCGGCCATTTTGGCTATCGGCCATTTTGAATTAGGTGCTAAAATGATGTATTTTTGGAATGCATGAACAAATTGTTACGAAACTCGCTATGGGTCATCAGTACGATGCCCTGAAGGAGCCTGAAAAGTTTCGAAACAGCGCCACCTAGTGGTGAAATTACATTTTCAAACGCTTATAACTCTGACTGTGGTTAACGTATTTTAGCGGGATTCATGTCGTTGTGTTCCTGAATCTAGTACTTATCTTCGCCGATATCTTCTAAACCGCTTGTCCGATCAAGACGAAACCACCGTCAGAAGTTTGTAAACATAGGTCATAGGGCTTTTTTTATATGAAAAAGTTTTTTTTTATATAAATGTCTATAACTCTGAAGCGAATTGAGATATTTTCACCAAATTTGGCACACACATGCATAGGCTCATTCTGAGGACACATGAAAAAATTGTGGGATTTTGCCTCTTGGTGGCGCTATAATAAAACATAACATGCTATACTTAACGAATGCATTGGTGTAACATTACGAAACTCAGTTTGTGTCATCAGCACCATTCCCTGAAGGTACTCAAAAGATTTAAAGAAAGTGCCACCTTTTGGTCAAAGTTATAACAAAATTTCTAATAATGCTTATAACTTTGGAATAAATCTGCGTATTTTAATGCCACTTGTCTGAAGGTTTTTTCATCGTCAATCAAACTCTGACCACATCATATCAATTGTATAACTACGCCACCTATTGGTCGAAAGTGATAATCCATTTAATCACATTTTTAGTTAATGTATGTGATTTTTCAGCCATTTTGCCTAAATTCATCTTTAAATGTCTTCAGTTGCTCCTTGCTGCAGTTGGTCTGACACATGTTGGCATGTCTTGTCATCTTTGTGCTTGGCCCTGTTATTGGTGCTTGCAGCTATATTTTTTATAGTTATCGTTCTTGGTGTGAACGGGCCTTTAGACTGTAAGTATGATACCTTTGTGAATGGGTGTATTGTGCTGGCTTTATTTTTAACATTCCTTCATTTTACGAGGTCTTTAGCCAGCTCCTGCTGTAAGTTTTACTATAGTTGGTAGCCGACAGACTAACTTGAGCTTGTTTCAGGAGCGTGTGCAGCTCCAAAGGGACCTTCTGACTGTGGAAAAAGTTGCTCAAGAAAACCATAAACAAGGCAACATGCTACAGAAACAGCTCAGCACAATTTCCCTAGAGCTGCTCTGCCTCAAAGTCATGGTACAAACAGGAAATAGCATTGTAACACACCACAACTGTTTACTGTTAAAGATCTGTTGCAGATAAACATATTAGTTGCACTTGTTCTACTTGTTTGGGCTGTAATTATTTTTGCAGCACATGTGATGTTAATGTGCATGGTTATCAGGGAGATATGAGAGAGATTAATGACTGTCATGTGCCTCTTTCAGCTGCAGGGCAAAGAGGAAGGAGTTTCTCGGCTATGTGAGATTAAGGACAGCGTGCGCTCTGTGAGGTCACAGATGAAAGTGGAGATTGACAGTGGGGTGAGGGAGCTGGAGTCGCCCTCTAGCGCCTCCTCAGACCCAGACAGCCTGAAAGAGAATCATCCTAGTGTTACGCTCTCCTTGGGGAATCCAGCATACAACACTAAGGTGAGGCTTTTCATATGCACCTCTTAAACGAGTGTGTTAGAATGGGAGATAAAGTGCACAGATTACTCTAAAGCTGTGGTTCAGAATCAGGGGCCGGGACGCACTAGGGAGCCTCAGGAAACATATAGAAGGCCTCATGATGGATTAAATGATTTATAATAATGGAAAAATAAAAATTCTGTCATCATTTACTCACCTTCGTTTCAAACCTGTATACTTTTCTTTCTTCTGCTGAACATGAAAGAAAATATTTTGAAGATTGTTGGGAACCAAACAGTTTTGGTTCCCATTGAGTTACAATTATACGGAGCCCCTAAAGGGACCTTTGCAAAAAATAAAAAATAAAGACTAGCGACAGTTTCTCGTGGGCACACATTACAATTTACGGTTTGCGTACAATTTGCGTCACTGTCATTACTTTGAGGAAAACAAGAGCATGGATGTGTAAGTTTAAACTTCTCCTATAGATTAAAAATGACCAAAGGGTTATTAAACTGTTGGTGACCAATAAATCCTTATTTTTAAGGAATTGGTTTAACAGGGATATTAATCATCTCCATAAATATGTTTGATAAACCTGCATTTACTGTATGAGGAAGCCTAAAATGTGACTTGTACACCTGGAAAACTCTGGTAAATTAATAAAATCTTAAAACACAGTTGGGCATTCTATGTATAATGCATTTTTTACTAGTTGAGTTTTAAATATTTTATCGGGTACAAATTGAGTAAAAGAAAAAAATCTAAATATATCAATACTTATTTTAAACTAATTGCATTATTTTTAACCAATGAATTTACATGACTTTTTCAGTTGTTTGTGATAAGGATTTTAAAATAGGGCTGTCAAAACGATTAATCGCGATTAATCGCATCCAAAATAAAAGTTTCTGTTTACATAATATATGTGGGGGCACTGTGTATAATTATTTTGTATATATATATAAAACACACATGCATGTATATTTAAGAAAAAAATATTATTTATATATAAAATATTTATATTTATATATAATATAAATTATATATAAATCTATATACAGAATATACACGAAAATATTTCTTAAATATATACAAGCATGTGTGTGTATTTATATATATATATATATATATATATAATAATTATACACTGTACACCCACATATATTATGTAAATTTATTTTGGATGCGATTAATCGCGATTAATCGTTTTGACAGCCCTATTTTAAATATATATATATATATATATATCACAAACAACTGAAATTGTCACCTTTCTGTTTAATTTACAGAAACAAGGACTTAGTTTAAAATAAGTTTTGAAAATAAAATTAGGTGGCCTTTGAATATTGTTGTGGTTATTGGATTGAAAAAGGCTGAGAACCACTGCTCTTAAGTAACATTTACTCTGCATTGTATCACTGAAAATTCTGATTATTTTATCCATGGAATACAGAGGGAGCTCCAAAAACGATAAAGCACCAAAAAGTAGTTTAAATGACTGGTGGGCACAATCCATTTTATTCAGCTCTTAATTCTCTTTTTGCTTCTGCAGTTTCAAACCTGGCACATTTGCAAACTGTGTTTTGTTAATCATTCAGGAGATGCAATGAACAGGGCTAATGTTGATCATTTTCCACAAACAGGATGAACAGTGGCGAGGGGAAGCACTAAGGGAAAGACTAAGGCAGCAGGAGGACCACCTGAAGGTACAGTTAAGTTAATCAGGATCTTAATTGCTTTCCCAATTGACCTATAGCTAAGCCATGCCCCTCCACTCACTCGGACAGTCAACATTCGGGAACAGGCGCTATGGCAGCGGTCACAGTAGGAGACATTTCACAGGAGGCAATTGGTGATTTTTGGAGACAGAAAGATTATATATCATCTCAAAGTCACCTAAAGGGCCTTAACTATGCATTGAAGGGTTATATTAATAATTTTATTGTTGAGAAGGTCAATGAAAAGCTTCAGCTCGAGGCAAAAATGTACAGGTCACAGTGTAAACATGATAAACTGCATATCGTTGCCATCACCATCACAGTATTTCCATGAATCATTCAGTACAACATTGTTAACATTTGTTATCTCTGTTATTTACAGATACGTTAATTAGTAATTAGTTAACTACATTAGTTAGCATGAACTAATGATGACCAGCGCTTATACAGCATTTATTAATCTTTGTAAACGTTAATTTCAATATTTACTAACACTTTATTAAAATCTTGTTAACATTAGTTAATGTGCTGTGAACTAACATGAACAAACAATGAACAGGTTCATTTTTATTAACTAACATCAACGAAGATTAACTGTTACAAATGTATTGCTCATGGTTAGTTCATATTAGTTAATACATTAACTATTGTTAACTAATGAACCTTATTGTAAAGTGTTACCATTAATGAAGCTAAGAGACATGATGTACCGTGCTGCTAGAAGCTAACGTTAAGGTTTTCTAATGTTAGGCTAACGTTAGCCTTAACGTTACTTTAGATTTTAAAGATAACATTCAAATACGTTGTTGACTTAACTTAGAACAGCTGTAGACATCCTTGTTTAATTTATCCTAATTTAGTTGGTGTTGTCATCTACCGCAACTTAATCGCATAACTTAATCTAGAGCAGACACTTATCTCGGTTGAGATGTAGCTTGGGAAAGGGTGAAAAAAATACACACCGTCGCCCAGCCTCTCAGGAACCTAGTGACGGAGTTGAATGTACCCCATACACACCGTTTGACCATTTTAAACTTAAAATAACAAGAAAAAACGAATGAAAACTGACTAACTGCAGTACATGTCAATGGACGTAGAAGCAGAGAATGTCCGAGTGTATTGGGTTAGATGCACACTGTGATTGGCTCATCGCGTTTGGGGGCGTGGCTTAGCCATAGGCAAAAGCCATAATCGACCTTTGAAGGCCGATTACATCACCAGGCGCGACAAAGACTCTCGCAATTCAAAGGCTCCTTAAAATGCAGCCTCAAAAGAAAATTCATCGCGCTGGTGATGACAGAATTGTTTGGGTTTTGGGTTCTACTTACTTGAATAATCTAGATGAGATTTTATATAGTTTATTTAAACTCTTTATTATGTACACAAATGGATCAAGGGGAACATATTTAAACATGTTGTGATTTTTTTTTTTTTTTTAGGCAGTTTAACTGCCATTTTGCTAGACGCAATCCTCCAAAAGCCAGACCGTCCCATTTAAAAACACTCAGACCACGGCTTCGAATGTCGGACCGAGTCCTTAGAAGGATGCAGCCATTGAATGAACAGACAATATCATGATCATTTGATAAGTCGGGGGTTTGTCCAATCCTGAGGCCTGATGTATAAAAGTTGCGTACGCACAAAAAAAGGCATTGAAATGTGTGTAGTGCGCTACACTACAAATAGAAATATTTGTAGTGAATGTGCTGCTTTTGAACAATTTTCCTGTGGCATGCTGTTTTAATGTTTTAGAAAAATGATCAGTAATGCACAGTCACTCCATCTAAGCAGATTTCTTGGCAACATAAACAGTATAATGACAGACACAGAAGGACTCGCTCAGTGATTGAACTGATTTGGCTGAACAAGTCTAGTCACAGGCTGTAAAAAGTGCTGTTGGTGTCATGCACAGACAGACAGTAGCCTACCATTTTCGGGGTCTTCCCAATATTATGAAAAATATTATTGTATTTGAAGGATAGAATTTAACGGAAATTATTAGATATGCACATTTTCAACACTGCAAAAAAAAAAAAAAATAGAAAAGGTCTGTTTCCATTAAAAATATATTAACCATCCTAAAATATGTGTACCTTATCGGCAAAATTGCATAAGTCTGATTTGCTTAAAGCAATTAAAAATAGCCTCTATTTGTCCTGTGATTGAGAATAACTTTCTCTGAAATGTATTTTATACAATATTTATTTATTTATTCTAATACAAGGCAAATGATTTTAGTAATGTAATGTGACGGCACATGGTTCTAATCTCACCTTGTGTTAAACATGGTATCATGTGAATGGAATATGCATAAAAATCATATGCAGATGAAGTTATGCATAGTAAAATGTGATTGGAGTTAAATTCATCAGGACGTTGGCCCTGTGATAAGGGAACACACTTTATATTATCTAGATTTTGTCTGCTAAAATTTGAAATCTGAATGTCTGTCTGTTTCCAGGTTCAACTGCGCAGTCGCATGTTCTCCCAGCAAGAGGCTTTGAGTCAGCGCAGACTGCAAACTGAAGACAGCATTCAGGGTCTGCGCAGACATGTTGACAAACTGGACCAGCTCCTTAGTAACTCTTCCAAAGACTCCTCGTATTTGAGTGACCTGGAAGCTCTGCCAAAACATACCGATGTAAGGGATCAGAAATAATGGTCCACCAGCACTTCTGTATTGACATAAGCAAATATTTGCATACACCGAATATTAACCGTGCGGAATTTAAAGAAGAAACTATCTTTCTTTATCGGATTATGGAAGCAGATGGTTACAGGAGTACAGATGAGTCCAGAGGAACTGTCCGATTAAACTCTGCATCTTCAAGAAAAGGGCACACAGACAAATCCATAAGACCGTTTTAATGACTTCCTCTTTTGGTTAGGGCAGAGGTTGGATGTTTAAACCGTCTCTACAGCACACAAACAAGGAAACTGAAACTTAAGGTAAAAACAATAACATGGTGAAAGTTCTCTACCTCTGATTTGTTGTTGCTTTATGAAATTATTAATGACTGTCACGTGCCTTTTGTTCATGTTGAAGTAGGAAATGCCTTATGAATGTTTTGTTAGTGTTTACAGATGAAACAGATGCAGGTATATGTGATGAACAAAACCAGGCTGTGCTCTGGAATGGATGAGTTTCATTTGTCAAAAATGATCTTGTATTCAAAACCATGATATGCAGAGTATTTATTACAGCACTTCACTTAATATAGTTTGTCTCAAACCAAATACTTTAATTAAAGCGAGTGTGCAATACAATGAATAGCCTCATTACGTGTCCAGTTTCTCATGTACCAAGATGTCACTCATTATTGCTCATATACAGTTCGATCAATTGTATATGTTGTCTTTATTAACATAATTACAAATAAAAGTCACTTACAGTCAGAAGACATAATTCAAGAGCAGAAGATTATTTTTTGCAGATGTCATTAAGATGTCAAAAAAGCAAGACAGTAAACACAAAATAAAAAGGGATTTTCAGTTTACAAAACGTCTAAAATCTACTGTTATACACACATTTTTATAGAAAAATCATATTTGGAGTGCTTGTTTTTGCCTTTTTATCGGTCCACTGCAAATGTGCATCTATGGAAAAAGAAAACTGCTGGTTGTCACATCAACCCATTTTAAGTTGTTTTTTCAAGATGCTGTACTAATCAGATCAGGGCTGAATTTCTCATGCTGTGGTGGCCTCTTTGTTACATATTCATAAATTGTAGGGTTTGATGAACTCCCTTTGGATTGGGGGAAAACCATGATGCCTGTAAAAAGCAGTCATATCGTGCATCATGCTTAACCAACCTTCAAGAAACTCAGCTCAGCGCAAAAGATGACCAGTGTTTGGAAATCAATTTAATGGAATGTTTTGAAAAGGCAAAATCTCTATTACAAGTGAATCGCTGGAATTCTTTTGATAAAAGCTACATGAGGATTATGAATAAAAAGGGCAGCACATCAGCGTGAACAGAAGCAAAGCATAAGGCAACTGAAATTATCGATGTAAAAACAGTATGAATATCATGATATGATGACAATTTGCAGGGCCTGAATATTCAGTACATGTTTCTCCAGCTGGTCTGTTTCTTAAGCTACTGTGATGTTCAAATATTTACAGATGCTCAAAAACAGAGATGGTCCTCACTGCGGAACATGAAATCCGCGGGGAGGAGTCGGGTCCAGATCCAACTCCTCCCACCTTACATATAGCTAAACCCACACAGCTCCACCCCCTGATCCCTAAACCCACCCCTAAACCTACCCAACTCCACCCCTCAGATCTGGATCCAACTCCGCCCCCTAGATCTTGTGTACTGCAATGAGGTGCTACTGCAAAAACAGCTTGAAAGGGGATCTGAAACTTTGTATAGACTTAAGATCTTAACACTAAACCAGCCCCAGGCCCTCGGGAAAAACAACAACAAAAAAAAAAAATCAAATCTGCAAAGTGCGGAAAACATTCTCCAGGACCTAAAATGTGTCCCAGCTTCTTCAATATATTACTATAACAGTTACTAAGTTAAAATAACTGTCTGAAATGACCCTAGCTGATTTATTTATTTTTTTACAATGGACCTTTCATTGAGATTCTTCTCAAAACAATACTAATCTTGTATAGTACATGTATATTATTTCCTGAATAGGTACAAACAGGGATAAATATTTGGTGATTGGAAGTGAACTGCAAAAAACTCTAATTTAAAACAGAATACAATATTTCAGTTTTAGATTTTTAACAAAATGTTACATACAATGTTGATGCATGTTCTCCTGATCACGAATAACGTTTGCCGATATTTCCATTTCATTTACATTACTCTAGTATTCAGACAGCCCCCACGTACATGAGATGTTTAGTTTATAGTTACGCACATCACATCTGTAAAGGATAAACCCAGCATTTCTTCAGTTTATCGACAATCATCTTCTCTCTTCGGGATTAGTGTTCAGTGGAGGAGCCGTCCTCCCTTGAGTGCTTAATGGGAGCACTGGGGTGTGTGCGTATGAGAAACAAGCAAAACAAGTGAGGGAATACAGAGGAGAAGTGAATGTGGGAAAGAAGAGAACATGAATTATGTTACACATCTGGCCCCAGTCTCCATGAGCCAACATACTGGAAGGGGAAAGACTTTTAGATACAGAGGGAGTCGAAGGTGGGATCTGGGAGGGGAAGGAATAGAGAAATAGAGAGAGTGAAGTCTCCATGGTCATTAACAGCTGCAGCCCTCCTTCTGAGGCTGTGCATCACTGCTGAGCCGCCCACCCTGGGGGGCAGTGGGCTTGTGCTGGACCCCTGACTCGGCCGCGTTCAGGTCCAGGCTGCCGTCTTGAATGTTCTGGTAGATCTTCTTTGCGGCTTCAAGGAAAGCATCCTCCACATTCTCACCTCTGTTGGATGGACATATGCAGAGATGCTAAAGAGATCTGAAACATCACACTGGGAATCTGACAAATTACGTGCATGCGCTCTGACGGCGGATGACCTAAAGGCCACTTACGTTTTTGCGCTTGCCTCAAGGAATAACAAACCTGTTTGAAAAGATTGTAGTGAGTGTGGGATGTCTGGCAATGCCAATTCAACAGTGGACCTCTTTATCATTTTGATCTGAGCTATTCAATTAACAACAATAATAAATGGACTAAAAACCATCCCAGCCCCACAACAAACAACAATGAATTAACATTTAATACATTACATTTACCCCAAGTCGTTCTGTTATTCCAGAAGTTTTGTTCTATATTACAGAACTCTATATTGTTCAATAAAAACAATCGTTTTTGAGAGGCAATAGAAAGAAATATGATTTTGGGGGAAAAAAATTTGATTTTAAAGATTCTTTAAAGATACTAATAATCACTTAATAATTTTAATTACAACCACCTCACCGTTTTCTTCAGCAAACTGCTTGGCCTCTTCATATGTGACATCACGCTGGGCTTCTAGGTCTGCTTTGTTACCAATTAGAATGATCACCTGAGGAAATATTTAGATTGTCTTATGCTGCGTTCACGCCAATCGCAAATAGAACGTAAGATTTGCGTCTATAGCATCTAGTTGGACGCTTGCACATTTTGAATCCATTCACGGATTCACGGTCTGAGGCGAAATCCGCTTCTTGTGGGAGAGGCAAGTGCTAGGCGGTTGTCTGTTTGCAAGTTGGCTGATGTTGATCGAGCATTCATCGAGAGAGTCACCGCTCTATTTTTTTTTTTTTCAGGAGAGCAGAACAGAACTTGGGTCCACCAGACCCTCCAGAGGCGTTCCCAGTTTATCGGCAGGCCGATATTATCGGCCGATATTAGGCATTTTCCAAACTACCGGTATCAGCAGTAATAATGGACGATAAATGAATATTTCAAAAATAAAATAAAAATGGACGAAACACCTTTCAACCATGTCATGAGAGTTGGAGTTGTATAGTGTCCACCAGAGGGCACTCTACACGGTCCCTGTTGGCAACACTCGTCTATAGACCTAATGCACCAGAGAAACGTGGGTGCTGTCATCTTTAGAATATTGTCTTTGAACTTCCATTTTTGCGGGCGCTCTGTTTCTATGGCATCGCTGTCGAGGAGTAATTAGCGGGTGAAGTGGATTTACTTATTCTAGAGTTAACAAAAGTTATCATGAGCATTGTAATGTTTATCATAAGCATTGTAAAGCAGATGTCTTAACAAATGTCGACCGGGAATTTTTTTACGAGAAGTTCATTCATACCTATGCAAGATCGCTGTCAAAATACAGACCAGAAGTGAAAAGACAACGAGCGCAGCACTGAAAAGGGGCGGGGCTACATAAGGTCTATAACGCACCAAACATCCAGCAACCTGCTGATCTAGCCAAAGTCGGGCAGAAAGAACCAGTTATCCGCGATTGAGATCATCGGTGAAGTGTGTTCATGGTGAGTTGGTCCCAAGACATACATTAGGGCTGAACGATTATGGAAAATAATCGAATTGCGAATTTTTTAACCAATATTGCGATTGCGATTTAATATGCGATTTTTAAAGTTCTTTACCTTCTGTATTAGTCAACAAAGACAAGCAATAAATCATTGTACAGTAGGGATGGGAATCTTAAGCAGCTCATGATCCGATCTACTTTTTTCTTATTAAACAATCTTAATAACACTTAAAATATGTATTTAATTACAAGTGTAAAACACATTCTTAAAAATATATATATATATATATATATATATATAAAAGCATTTAATTAAACCAATTACATGTTAAGAATTTTAAATAGGCTATATAAACTAACATAGCTTCAAAATATAAAAGCTAGTAAATAAAGAGAAACAAAAAAAGCATTACAAAAAGCAATAAACAAAGAGTGGTTTCAGTATTTAAAAGTAGGCTGTCTGAATATTTATCATTCAAGAGGTGGAATGATTTCCCCCTCAGTAGATATGATAAGCTTGAAATTGTAAATGTGGTTTGTCCTGTTGGTTTAAGATATAACTGACTGTCTTTACATTAATTTCGTGTCTTTAAAGCATTCTGACGTACAAGTACATTTAACCAATGAGTCGCTCACGGATGCATGCACGAGCGCTCTTCACAAAGCGCACGTTAGTGTTTTAAAATTAAAGCAGCGTCAGTGATTTTCATATTTTTAATATATAAGCCAACTGCATTCCAAAAGACATAAATAATGCCTTTGTGAAACATTTGTAAGGAAAATTTCCGGGGGAGAGAATGCGCACTGCAAGAGTAACATTATAACATCAAGCAAAGCAGCAAAACCTGTGCAATGAAGCCCGTGAATGTCCTGGTACTTCAGTTAAACCCCAAACAATTATGAAATACTATGTTTCGGAAGGTTCGAGCGGTGTCGTGTGTGTGTGTGTGAGTGAGTGAGTGAGTGAGAACGGGAGCAAGAGAGAAGCAAGCAGAACATGGTTGTTTTTAAAGCACGTACAGCGTCATCACGCATCTGTGTTTAACCCATTTAGGCCTAAAACTTCTGCTAAAAATGCCTTTTTATGCCTAAATACTTTTCTGAAAACCCTCTCCCAAAACCTTAGGGTTTCTAGAAATATTTTTCAAAATATGTCAAAGCCTACTAAAATCTTAAATTCTCATTCCTCTATAGCAGATAAAAACATGCAATAAAAAGCCGACACTGCTCAAAATGATGCAAATGCATTTGCCGGGCTTAAAGGTGACTATGCACAGATGTGCGATCCGGTCTTAAAGGTAAACACACACCGATGTGTGATCCGCTTTTAATGGGTTAAAAACTAAGCTCAGACTCGATCCAGAACTGTTGGGGAGAGAATAAATAACACATTATTATTATTAAAAATAAACTGTTCTTTTCTGTATGCCAGACCTATATGCGTAGCATGCAAAGTTGATGCTTGATCTTGCAGACTGTTCTCTCGGGTGTCACGTGACCAGTGTAATCGCAGCCTTTGCGATTACAAAATCGCGTTTCATCATATTGCGATATTATCGCAAATGCAATTAATCGTTCAGCCCTAACATACATTGCTTGAATAACAATTAAAAGAACATCCCCATCAGTTCTCTTAACTCAAATAAGCATGACAATATTTGTGACTATCATGTCCAGTTTTGCTGCTGTTAAATAAGCTGAAAGTGAAGCGGAATTAGCTAGTAATAATTACGTTACGTTGTTACATTGTAGTTGACTGACTGTCCTTTTAACTTAATTATCACGTCACTTCACCACGTGACAGCAGCAAGCAGGCTCGATTGGTTAACGCGGCGCGAATTGACCAAAGTTTCCGATTTTTCAACTCGGTGTCAGACGCAAATTCACGTCAAACGTGTGAATGCACAAAAGGCACCAAATAAAATCACTCGCGCAATGACGTACGTAATGCACCAAACACTCAATTTGCGTGAATTGGATGTGCGAATGAGGTCCGTGCTAAACGCGTCTTTACATTGACTTGACATGGAAATCACTCACGCCATACACTCTATTTGCGTTTGGTGTGCACGCAGCATTACACAGGCTCAAGTTTGCTCTTCATGCAAACCACATCTGTAGTTAAAATATGTATGAAGCCCCAACACCATTTTAACAAAATTGAAAAGCATCATGTGTACAAAGTTTGGGCTTAAAGGTTCTCTAAGCGATGTGGGGCCAAAACATTTTTTGTCACATACATCAAACGTCTCCTCACTATCGGCTAGCTGCCTGTCCCCTAAACACACTGTAAAAAAACGCGGTCTCTGTAGACACCACAGGCTCCACAAACGGCAACAAAAACAATCATGTCTCACCCGGACCACGAAACCTAACAAACAGTGTTCCAGCCAATCATTGGCAAGAAGTAGGGGTGTAACGGTACACAAAAATCACGGTTCGGTACGTACCTCGGTTTTAAAGTCACGGTTCGGTACGTTTTCGATACAGCAAAAAGAAAGAAATGCCAGAGAAATTTACTATTTGTTTAAAGAAAAAATATTTTTCAATAAGTGTGAGTTTTCCTAGATCTTGAAACTTTCAGGTTTATAAATAGGGGTCATCTTTGAAGGATGAACAAATAATGTTTTGGTAATCACATTAAAAATAACATTTATATATATTTATTTATATAATATTTGAATTTTGAAGTGCTGGAAAAAGATGTGTGAAGTACTTGAAAGCATTTCACCATTCCAGCCAAACTGGTTCCAGTTAGTGTTACTATATTAAATCCATGGTGAATTGTACATTTAGTACAAAGTGTGGGTATGTGTAAAGCTGTTGACTTATGTTATTCATACAATACCACAAGAAAAAACAAAAAATATTTAAAGTTGTAAATATATACTGTAGATACAATAACATGAACGCAAAATGCAATGTAAATAAATACAAGCAGTTCCTTACTTTATGGCTTTTTTTAACTGGAGTAACCATGTGATGGCAGCGTGCACATAATGACATAGGCACGTAGGGTTATAAAAGATAACGTAAGAGTAAAAGATGCACGCGCGTGCACAACTATCACCCCTGCGCTGGGTGCGCCCCTTCCCCTTTAACCGAGGAGCTAATGCATCTGTGTAAAACACGCATAGGAAAAAAAGAACGACAGAAAGAACGGCTCCCCTCCAGTCGCGACTCGGCTCCCATCGTTCATGTTTATGAGCTGTTCAAAAGAATCGGTTCGTTCGCGAAGGTCACAACTCTAGTCCGAACTGATAAACGATCCATGAAGCACATAACGAGCAGCGCAGTTTCGTTCTGCTTTCATTACGCTTGCCATTTGATGTTGCGCAACGTTGTGTTGGCCGCGTCAGCTCGAATTTTGCCAGCAGGAAAAATGGTCCAAGCAATCGTTCGGTTTGTATGCGTACCGAACCGGAAGCCTCGAACCGAAACGGTTCAATACGAATACATGTACTGTTACACCCCTAGCAAGAAGTATTTGAGGGTGGGTCTGGGGGGTTAGTGCGCGTGCACATGAAGGGGGTGTGTGTGTGAAGGAGATAGAAGCATCAGAGGGAAGTTTGAAAAATGGCTGACACACGACCAAATAGACGTCGTTCTGAAGAACAAATTAAAAAGAAGAAGGAGTCGGATAAAGAACGTGCGAAGTTCCGAATTTACATCGGTAGCAAAGCTTTTGAACGATGGCGAGAACTCCGGCAGCAGAAGGGCTTCCAGTCGGACATTCAGGTTGCTCTGTTTTTGCTGGACAGGTGGGTAACGTTAAATAGTTTTTTTTTTCTTCTAAATTGACGCTTTATGTTCGCCAAACCCACACAAGGATATAATTAGCTAGAACTATGCACGTTCACAATTATTTCAGGAAGCACGGAAGGGAGGGGAGGAGATGAGATGCGGAGGAGGGAGGGTCTAGCTAGCCTCCGATTTGTTTGAAAATATTCCGAACGTCAACAACACCCAGGATCGCTCAGAGAACCTTTAAGTTTTAGTTATAACAGAAAGAACTTACAGTATTGGGGTTGGTGAGATTCCTGGCATCAGTCAGCCAGCTGCTGAGGTGGTTGTACGTGCTTCGCCTATAAAAAAAAACCAACAAGAATCACATATCTTCCTTGATGCTAAAACAAAAAGTTGATGCTTATAAAAAAAATAATAAAAAGCGCAGTTCAAAAGATAGCATTGAACATGTAACCTCAATGAGATCAGAGTAGGAACATTGGTCTACCTGGTGATGTCATACACCATGAGGGCCCCGGCGGCTCCTCTGTAGTAGCTGCGTGTGACAGCACGGAATCTCTCCTGCCCTGCCGTGTCCCAAATCTGAAGCTTCACCTTCTGCCCGCTCACTTCAATTATCCGTGTGCCAAACTCAACACCAATTGTATGAGGACAGTCAGCCATAACTAAAAAGATAAAGTAGAAGTTATTCAAGTAATGTAGAACTTTTTTTGAAGCCATCTTGTTTAAAGCTACACTGTGTAACTCTTTTAGTTTATTCTTAGCTAAAAACACTTAGTTCTTTCAAAAATATATGTGCTCATTAATGTATATTTAAAAAAGAAAGTACATTAGCCAAAGAGGGACATACCCGTTAATTCAAGCTTCGCCTTTCGCGTTTACGTTTGAGTTAACATTCATGGACGAGGTCGAACTGGAAGCCATGTTAATCTTGGACTACATTGGCCACCGTAGGAGTTAAACGAAATCGGAAATGAGAGGAACAGAAACTAATATTCACTGGATGGTCATACAACTTTTCACCGCTAGATGGGGGTAAAAATCACAGTGTAGCTTTAAAGCCACAATATGTAATTTTTCTGCTTTAAAAATAGCAAAAATAACTGTATCTATGTTATATATTTCTATTAGATGTGTACTTACATTATCCCGACAGTTTCCACTAACTTTCAAATACGGAGAAACGTATAGTTTAATTCAAAGACACGGGACGTTTCTTTATTTCCGTTTCGTCGCCCGTGTATGGCGTCATATAACCTTTGACTCCTCTATTTTCTCTAACTTCCTTGCGGAACCCGGCGAAACCGCCAAACACAAAGGGGAACACTGGACTACCGCCAATACAGTAAAGAAAATGACGAAGAAAAAAAAGTAGTACGTATTTTTATGTGTAAATCACGTGCCCGCTCACGAGCGCTCACTCTTAACGGACACACTGTCCCCGGTGCTGCTCACGCATAAAGCGCTCCCCGTTCACAGTAACCGTGTCGTCTCATTCAAAACAGCCAACTGTTGCTGTTAGCGAGCCGCGCACAATGAATACTCATTATGAGTCAGGCTGCGAATGTACGTGCCCGGATCAGCTCTCTCATGCTTACTAAATAAACGCCTCACCTCCGGCGCCGCGCACTCACTACATTCTCTTTAGCCTTTAGCACATAGTGGATGCATAACGCAAACCCAGTCAAACGTTTGACTGCAGTATCTTATGAGCTTTATAATCCGGTGCGCCCTATATATGAAAAATGTTCTAAAATAGGTCATTCATTGAAGGAGCGTAATATAAATATTTATATTCGTCTGTATTGTTGTTATGGACCACGATTACGCTTTGCCTGCACGTTCTGCTGCTACAGCCAGCTCCATTAGCTAAAGCTCAAACGTACGGGTGAAAAATATAACCCGAGAAGGGTTTGGGACAGGAGAAACATGACACAGGTAAACATTGGCGTTGCATTTAAAGCTTCTTGACAAGCTAAATCTACAGAGAGATGCCGTATATCCGTATATTTTGTGAAACGATGATGTCATGTCATGAGCTGAGCTGGTTGTCATTGACAGCGACAACAACTCCCGTGAGCCCACGCTCTTTCCCGACGTCATCAAAGTACGTCTTTTGTTATTATTTTAAACGAGTGACCCCTGGTGGCCAAAAATCGCATACTGTACGTTTAATATAAGGACAAAATCAGCATAAAACATAAGGATAACATATATGTAGTCAAAAATATATTTTTTTGATAAACAGATACTAAAATTCTCTTTCAAAACTTTTTTTGCAATATCTAGCCTATACATCTCTCTGTTGCACTGCGTGTTTCAGAGCGTGGCACTGTGTTCTTACATACAAATTGCTCAAGATCTGGAGTTTTCAGAATCTCAGAGCAGCTCGGTTCACAGTAAATGCTGCAAACTCCATCTTTGCATGTGGCTTTGAATTTAACACGGATTTGGGTGTGCAACATATGGCAGTTATGCTTTTTCACAGTGTAATCTCCCATTTTTGTGGACAGATGATTGTAGCGTTTCAACTAGATTTGTAACCTGTTGTCACAAAACTTTAAGGTCTTCCCAACAGTTCTCAGACAAAATAAAAAATTTTAGTTTTATTTTTTATTATTCTTGCAAGTGAAGATATTAAAGACCATGTTTACATGACAGCAATGTACTAAAATCTGAGATGTTTTTCCTTTGCATACAGACGAGAACATTATCAAAATGATCACCGTACACACGGATCTGGATAAACAACTAAAAATGTAATTATGCATGACAGACCAGTAGTTGTCAATGTCACACTTTTATGAAGAATTCAAATCCACTGTGAGACTACAAATTCTGTCCCTGAACAAGACACCCTAGTTGCTCCAGAGGCATGCAACCTCTGACATATAGCAATTGTAAGTCGCTTTGGATAAAAGCGTCAGCTAAAATGAATAAATCTAAATGCATCATAGTTTTTGTTTTGTCCAAATCAAGTCAATGGAGTTGGACAAAAACTATGATAAAACCTATTGGTGAGCAGGTGTGAGCATTTCAGTGAACACCTCAGACCAATCTGTGAGTTTCATGTATTTGTAAACTAAAGTTTAATGCTTTTTTATGAAGGATTGTTCCAGTGCACCAATGCAACTATTGTGGTGGTGGGGGTTAGGTGCAACCACAGAAATCAAAAATTCCCGGGCCAGCAGCATGTGTCCAAATTTCAATCTTAACCGTTCTATTTCAACAGAAACAATCTTAAAACAGGGCTTTAAGTGTAAAATACCAAACTTGTCCTTTAAGGATTCCTTGTTTTAATGTAATTCATACCACCTTTTGCACTTACATTTCTTTTCTGTGAACTGGTGGAGTAAACATGACTTTCCAACCCCCATGTCACCTATAAACAACAAATAATCCCACACATGAGCCAAACCCAACATCCAAAAATAATTAAATATTATGGAACATCGATAAGATAGATAGATAGATAGATAGATAGATAGATAGATAGATAGATAGATAGATAGATAGATAGATAGATAGATAGATAGATAGATAGATAGATAGATAGATAGATCAAACTGCTCACTTACCAATAATGATATATTTGAAAATATAGGAATAGTTATATGGTGCAGTCGTCATTTTTGCACTGGAAAGCAAAAAGAAAAATTATACAACGCTTAAAATGACACCAACTCAAAAACAGTCGAAATAAATAAAAGATACAGCATTCACAACAACAAAATGAAACCACACAGACGGCTAATCAAGCAGCGCTCAGCTGACCGGGTGTCCTACTATTGTCTAAAAGGCACATTTCCCTTTTCTAACATAAGATCACCAAACCTCGGTAGTGAGAGATCAGGACAAAGCAAATTCGGGATAATAATGATCTATAGGTGACAAGCAAACACGATAGTTATGTAAATTGAAATGTATATAGGTAAAGAGTAACGTGACACTGAGCTAAAGCAGTATAAACACTGCTGCAGCACTACAATCAGCCAGCGCCATGACTGACTAATCAGCTAATCACACACTCCTGTCAAAGGTTTCACATCTATAAGCTAGACCACACCTAATATAAATCACTTCAAAGTAATGTTTTAACCCGCATGTCAGCGACCCTTGCGTTTCCGTGTCGTATTTTAAATGATAAATGTATTAATGTTGAGCATTAAGGGCTAGTTAGCGTTAGCTGACCTCGCGCTGAACCAAACCCAGAGATGCTAAAGCTAACAGCTAACTTACTCCCAAAAACGAGCCACGTAAAGCGTTAAAAACAGTGTCAGTCGTTTGTATCAAGCAATTCTGAAAAGCAATATGGTGACAATTATCTTGAGATGTGTGTATCATTTACCTAAAATATAAATTCAAGTGGTTTTTGGAGGTTTGGGTTGGTTATCGGCGAGTGTGAGCCGTCCGGTCGCTTTCTTCCTCTAAAAGTGCTGCTGCGATGAAAACAGTGAGAGCAGCGACTTCTACTGGAGCAACACCTCTACTGTAGTAGGCTACTGGAGATACACACACACACCTTGCTCTACATCCTCAAAAATGGATGAGGGATGCGGAAAAGAATCGTCAGTAGCCCCAAAGAAAAAAAACCGAGATCAACTGGTATTTACTCATCAGATTTTACTTAAATGACACTGAATCAGAGAAAAGGGAAGACGCTTGTCAAAAAGCCAAAAGGTGTATTTTTCCATAAATGTCTGGTCAAGGCAAGTCGCCACGCGTGTTTTAAATGTAAATAAAATATTAATGTTTTTAAGTTTTAATTGCAGTTTGTGTTGGCCTGGGAAATGGTTTTATTATTTTTGTATATTATCATGAATGTGATTTGCCTCGTGCATGAATCATGTCAGTCAGATTAAGAAAAACTCATGGTCATATGGATGGCACCTGGGTAACGTTAATGGTATTTTATTATGACTGATGCGAATGTGATGAAACCGGAAACGCACTAACAATTAAATCATTGCAAACATATAATGTGCGTTTAAACCTAAATTATACCGGTGTAAACCGCAAACTCTACACTACACTTTTTTTTTGCCCTGAAAGAAACCTGATTCTGAAGACGGAAGTGCTGTTTCTAATACAAGGAGGGGTTTCATATGCAAATGCAACACACCTGTGTTACTCATAGACGGTAAAAGAAAGGTGTTACTCCCTGTACGTGCGGAAGCTTAGCTCACTTCTCAAATATACAGCTGTCGCCCAGACTCTTGCTGATAATACCTTAAAAGAAAGATTTATCAAACAGGTAGGCATAATATATTTATTTATAAGTTACGAAGTGAATGTATGCTAATCGATGACGTTTTGTTAATTGAGAAGAAGTAATTCCTAATAGTTTCCTGATACAGTCACTTTTCTGTGCATCTGATGTTGCTATCAATTATTTACTTTTCTCAAGCATCTCTGTAAGCAGCTGTAATTGATTCAGGGTAGGTATCTTGGGTGTATGCGTAAAAAAAGTAATGCCATCATTTATATATATATATATATATATATATATATATATATATATATATATATATATATATATAATTTGCTTTATTATTATTATTTTGTCCATTTATTAATGCGAGATTCTACAATCTGATCTGCTATAGCCCAGTGGTATTATAAATGCATCAGCATCTCTATAAACAAACATTTTATAATATCATAATTTCATTGCAATTATAATATCACTGTATTAAACAATAAAATCATTTTATATGAATAACATCAGCAGGATAACTTTTTCCTTGTACTATTGTGTTAAGTGTAAATGTGTAAGTGTGAGACAAGCCCCGCCCTTTCTGTTTCTTCTTTTTTTCCAGTGGGGGTGGAAATCTCTGCCTGCCCTGGGGCATTACCGGGAGAGCAGTTTGACTGTTTTGAGATGTAGAAAAAAAATCTTGACAAATAGTCAGGAACTGCCTTTGTTCTCTTTGATGGAAGCTAAAATAATGTATTTTATGGGAAACAAAGTACACCACCCTTCCTCTTTTTAATTAATTAACATTAGACCATGTGGAACACAAGTATGCAAAATATGGCTATTGTATATAATATTTATAATAGTTGTTGTTTTTCTAACAGCACCATGGTGTACCACCCTGAATTTGAGAAAGCAGGAAAGCAGACAGGCCTGCAGGTATGGAGGATTGAAAACATGGATTTGGTGCCTGTTCCTCATAGTCTTCATGGTGGCTTCTACACAGGTGATACCTACCTCATTCTTAATACCATAAAACAAAAGTCTGGGAGTCTACAATATGACCTTCACTTCTGGATAGGTAATACTGTGGTTAATGTAAATCTAAATTGTCCACTGTGACCACTTTTATTGAAACTTGTTTATGAATATTGTTAAATGGTATCTCCAGGTGATGCATGCACAATGGATGAGAGTGGAGCCGCTGCTATCTTCACCATCCAAATGGATGATTTCCTTGGAGGAAAACCCATCCAGTACAGAGAGGTCCAGGGATATGAGTCAAAGACCTTTGTAGGCTACTTCAAATCAGGCCTTAAGTACATGGTAGGTAGAGTTATTCAATTTACAATGCTTTAATGCACAAAATGTTTTTGAATCCTAAGTTCATCACAAAACCACAGATGCCATTGTACTCATCAAACTGTTTTTTATTTCTTCAGCAAGGTGGAGTTGCATCTGGATTCAAACACATAGCATCTGATGCAGTGAATGTGAAGCGAGTTCTCCATGTGAGTGGCAGACGTGTAATCCGGGCCATTGAAGTACCAGTGAGTTGGGCCAGCTTCAACCAGGGTGATTGTTTCATCCTTGATCTTGGAGAGGTGAAAGATGATATGAATTAATGTTCTGCTTCTTTTCTATTTTGCATTTTATTATAATGTATTCCTTGTATTTATGCTATTACTATGCTTATACTTGCATCAGGAGATATACCAGTGGTGTGGGACCAAGTGTAACCAGTTTGAAAGACTGAAAGCCACCAATGTTTCCAAAGATATTCGTGATAATGAGCGTTGTGGGAGAGCAAAACTTTTTGTATGTGAAGAAGGATCGGAGAATGAGAAGATACTAGCGGTTAGTATAATAGGAGTATTTTTTTCTTCACTCATTTTTGATATAGGTTTGTGCCTTAAGGCTGGAATACACTACACAACTTATAAAATCTAACCAGCTCTTAAAACACTAGACATGCATCAGATTCAGAACTGACCATCATACACTGTTTGACTGAGGATCACACTACTAGACATTCAAGTCGTTCCGACTACAACAAACTCAAATAGAGACGTGCCTCAGTTGTTGAAGACAACAGACTAACAATTCTAAAATCAAACATTTCAAACATTTTTGATATCTTCCAGCTAAACTGGCTGACTTCCTCAACTGGGGGGGGGGGAGTCATGTAGTTTATTGCAGCCTTTACTAAGTATTCAGTATTTTGTTCTAAATGAGAGTGCTGTATTATATTTTATCAGATTCTTGGACCAAAGCCTGAACTTCCTGATGCGCAGTCTGAAGACACAAAGACTGACGCGTCCAACAGGAAGTCGGCCAAATTGTACAAGGTACAATAAGCTATACTTCAGGTTTTCCCTGAGGAATTATCTTAAATCCACAAAAATGGGTAATTCTTGTGTTCATTATTGCTCAGGTGTCAAATGCCAGTGGGACTATGTCTGTCACTTTGGTGGCTGAACAGAACCCTTTTTCCCAGAGTGAACTGCAGTCCACTGACTGCTTTATCTTGGACCACGGTTCCAATGGCAAGATATTTGTTTGGAAAGGTCCGCTTAGCAGATAATTCAAATGTATTCAAAATTTGCATCTTGTGGCATGCCTAAACGTACATTTTAACCTTTATTTCTTTAATAAAACAGGTAAAGAGGCTAATAAAGAAGAACGAAGTTCAGGTATGAAAGCTGCTGAGGACTTCATAAGTCAGATGGGCTATCCTAAACACACTGAGCTCCAGATCATCCCTGAGAATGGAGAGACTCCTCTTTTCAAACAATTCTTTAAGTTGTGGCATGATACAGAGCAGACAAAAGGTATGGGACAAGCCTATGTGCCCAACAGAATTGCCAAGATCAAGAAAGTGCCCTTTGATGCATCATCTTTGCACAACTCAGAGGCAATGGCTGCTCAACATGGAATGGTAGATGACGGGAAGGGGGAGTTAAAGGTAAACGTCTTCTGCTGTTATGTAACAGATTGCAACGATCAAGTGATTAAGTAGACAAATGAATGGACAATTTGTCTTGTTTCATTGCTTTGGAAAGATCTGGCGCATTGAGGGATCAAACAAGGTTCCAGTTGACTCATCCATTCATGGGCAGTTCTTTGGAGGAGATAGTTACATCATCCTGTACACCTACAGGCATGGGGGACGTCAGGGGCAGATTATATATATATGGTAAGAGCTACAGACCTACTTCTGGATTTCATTCAGTCCTTTATGAATCCTGAACCTGAAAAATAAACACTGAATGCCTAAGGAATTGGTCTTAAGCCAAGGGCTTTGTCTGCTCATGTTACACAAGAACACTCGGGTAACAGAACACAATGGTCTTTCAATTATTTCTTAGCCCCACCAGGCTGGGCCTCTGTTCGTCAATAGGATGAGTCATCACTGCAGAGGTTCATCACATTTCGTTTATGTCCACAGGCAGGGGGAAGAGTCCAGTCAAGATGAAAGAGGAACTTCTGCCATTCTTGCTGTCCAGCTAGATGCAGAGCTTGGTGGAAGTGCTGTGCAGGTGACACTTGCTTTGTGCAATGAATGATTACATTATTCACCTTCTACATGTAGTCTAATAAATTATAGACAAGAGTTGTCCAAACATGCTTCTTGAGGGCTAATCTCCTGCAGTGTTTAGCTCCAAACTGCCCTAACACACTTGCCTGAAGGTTTCTAGCAATCCTGACCTTGATTTGCAGGTTGGCATACTTAATTAGGACTGGAGCAGAATTGTTTGACATAGACCATCAAAACGAATCAGTAAAACCAGCTTGAATGTGCATGTTTATTAAGGTGCGAGTAATTCAAGGCAAAGAACCCCTTCACCTAATGAGTATCTTTGGTGGGCAACCAATGGTGGTGCACAAGGGTGGAACTTCACGAGAGGGTGGCCAATCACAAGCTCCTCTAGTCCGCCTTTTCCAAGTGCGTGCCAACACTGCTGGGCACACACGAGCTGTTGAGGTGAGTCAAGAGTAAACGTGTTTTAGCTGTACCGTTTTATGATTCAGTGTTGTTTATTGTTCTTCATTTTAAAATGTATGCAAAATTGGTTCTCCTTGGACGAAAATTGTTCACTTTCCCCGAAACAGGTTGACGCTGTGGCCTCTAGCCTCAACTCCAACGATGCCTTTGTTTTGGTGACTCCTTCAGGCTCTATGGTGTGGCTGGGTCAGGGTATAAGTGATGCAGAAAAGAATGGAGCCAAAAAGCTTGGCAGCATTTTAGGAGTGGACCTTTCAGAGATATCTGAAGGAGCAGAGGGAGGTAGGTGTACAGACACTGGTAGAGGAGTGTTTAAATGCATTTATTTGACATTGTATTTAAAATATAAAAGAACCCTTCTAAAACAAATGTTTTTCAAATTTCTACATAGATGACTTCTGGAGCACTCTTGGAGGAAAAGCAGAGTATCGCACCTCTGAAAGGCTTAAGAACAAAATGGACACCCATCCTCCTAAGCTGTTTGCATGCTCTAACAAGACAGGCCAATTCCTTGTGAGTTTCCATGTTGCCAAGAATGTAAACACGATTCTAGTAATCAAGACTTCAATCAAGAGTTCCTAAATGTTAACTGTTCTTAAATTGATCCAGAGATGTGTTTTAAATTAATTATAGTCCACTGAAATCTATCCCAGCATTATTCAAGCCGCTTTATCCTCTGCAGGGTAACAGGGATGCTGGAGCCTCGATCACTGAAATGCTTTTATAGTTCATAATTTTTGTTTGTTCTGTACCAATCAAGATTGAAGAGGTGCCAGGAGAGATGACCCAGGAGGACTTGGCTCCAGATGATATCATTATCCTGGACACCTGGGATCAGGTAAACCTGTATGACGCTTGTAAAAAAATGCACTCTATAAAGAATATGAAATCTAATGCCTTTCATGCTTAATCATTGTCACATAGGTCTTTGTTTGGATTGGAAAAGAAGCTAATGAAGATGAAAAAAGTGAAACTTTGACTTCAGGTGAGAAAACCCAATTTTTTTTGCAACATTGCTGCTTTCATTACTTAATGATTTATCTTCATCCTGGTCTTTTTTTATTTTAGCGGTCAAATATATTGAATCAGACCCTGCCAATAGGGACAAGAGAACTCCCATTGTTACAGTGAAGCAGGGCTTTGAACCTCCCACATTCACAGGCTGGTTTCTGGGTTGGAACCACGATTTCTGGAGTTCTGACCCACTGCAACGGGCCATGACTGGTTTGAAAATGTAATCGAAAGGCTTGTGGGGGCAATGAGACAGGATTGCTTGTGTTCTTTTAATCTAACGTAAAATGCAAATGCTTAAAGCTACCTACAAACAATTCATACTACCTAACATTTCTCAACTGAGATAGACAGAACATTGTTTACCTTACTTGTCCTTGTTTTACCTCTTTATGGTCTACACTTCTAAAAATGTCCATGTCCAGAAGATCTTTAAAGGTATAATACAAATTGTTTATTCAATGCTTAATCAAATGTATGAACAGAAGAATAAAAGGAACTATCAAACCTCTTAAACATGCTTTTTCTTTACAGTGGTGGAATATTTAGTGTAATGGTTTAAAGAAATAATTTTTAAGGTCTAATTTTAAGATTTATACAGTACAAGTGATCAGAGTTCAAGTGTTGTCCTCTTTCTGGACACTCTCTTCATCACTGTCACAGCAATCATCCTCATTAATGTCCTGAAAAATGTCAGATATAAGAAAGCTCTGCTTCTGTTCAACCTTCAGCTCATCGTCATCGAGGTCTTCACAATCCTTCTCCAGGCCTGGCAAGATTTTTTCATAGAGGAAGTCAACAATGTCTGGAGAAAACATCAGACATGCAATACATTAAAAGACATGCAGTAGGAAATTCAAACACCAGTCATTAAATGAGCCAAAAACATAGGTTTTTAGAAAAAAAAGAAAAATATATATATTATTATTGTTTTTACATGTTCTGAAGTCTCTGGCTGGCCTAGATTTGAGTCTTTAAAACAGTACAGTAAATTGTGTACAAGAATATGTTAAGTCTCAAAAACTATTTTTAGAAAGCCATCTTTGGAGTACCCTGTGGAAAACAGAAGATCTATACAGCAAAAACCTAAATTCAACAATAATGTGGAATAAATTAAAGCACTTGCCTCCAAAACACTTGGCCTTCCAATTCGGCACATAGCAAACTTTAAGCTGGTGCCACTTTGCTTGCACATGTGCTGGAGGAACATCCCTATGAGACAAAGACATGACATCAAGCTTGGTTACAATCATTATGCTTGAACAAGCAGTTGCATTATTCCATTTACTTGTTGGGAACCTGAATAATATAACCCGTGTAATTGCGCTCAGATACTATTTACCCCAACTTAATTAACTCCTTAGGGATATTCTCTTTATTGTGGATCAAGCAATCTCACCTTACTTATCTCTGTTTGATTGAAATGCTTTCAATGTTCAAACACCATTGTTTCAATTAATCTGGGGTTTAATTTAATTGGTCCTCATATCATAGTTATACCACACTACAAATATAAATTCTAAAATAAATAAATGAAAAATTTCAAATATAAGACCTCACATTGATTCATACTTTTTCATAAATAAAAAATATACATAAATATTACACTGGTAAATCCATATTTACGATCTTCTTCTAGGTTTGTTCAATTAAGTTATCACTAACGGTAATTTAACAAAGCTGTCCTTTGTATTCACTGCATCTGTTATTTACAGGTGGTGGTATTAGGCTGTATTCATATGTCAGAATTTTGTAATAATTATGAATTTCCAACTAGAAAAACAGTTCAAGTCTTGCACTGTCATGACGTCATGTCAAAACAGCCAAAATGGTAGTAGACTTAGTTGAAGGTAGTGAGTTAGCAACTTCTACACATTTAATGTGCCATTTTATTATAGCCAACCTGGTGTGACCATTTTTACATGGATTGGGGTGTCAAAGTCTTCTGCATTGGTTTCTATGGAAATTATATTGTGTTGGTCGGTATGCACCAAAAACACTTCCGCAACACGGAGGGCTTTGCCATATAGATGCTTTGCTTATTTACAACATGACAACGTGTAGCCACTGTGCGTCTTTTGAGGCAGCAGCAGCAGAAACGTGGCTGATGAATGACTTTATTCCTAGCTGTCATCTCCACTGGTTTCAAAACATGTCTTCATTATTTTCTGCTCATCTGGCAACACAACCTTTTTTCTGCAGCGACTTTCAACATGTTTCCAATAACAACATCTGGCGTTTGTTTTATGTGGCGTGAGAAAGTCGCATAAACCACACGAAATCCGATCAGAGCAGTCAGACTGAAACGGATTTCCAGAAATGGGATTTAAATAGAATTTCACACCACATAGGAATGTAGCTCAAAATGGATTTGCAAAAATCACGTTTCATGTGATTTTTTTGCCATTCACACTTACTAAATCTGATCAGATTTCAATCGGATATAAGCCTGGGTTTTCCCATGCTGCTTTATTCATGCTGCTATAGACCATTTCACAAGATGTAAACAACACTGGTCCAGAAGCACTTCCTGTTTCAGTTTGTAACTGTTTTCTTTATTTCACATGTAAAGAAAACATCTTAAAGATGTTTGTTTAACTTTTTGATTGAGTTTTAAATGTTCTGTTGGTTGTATTTTATCCCAGCTTTTATGTAGTGTTAAAAACTGAAACAGGAAGTGCTTCTGGACCAGTGTTGTTTACATCTTGTGAAATGGTCTATAGGCAGCCTGGATACCATGAACCAGATTTTCGCCTCAGAGAGGGGACCAATCACAGAATGGGGAAGGAGCAGCAAGCTGATGACGACGTCTATGCGACACACCGAAGCAGTTTGTTTATACATATGGATCAAACATGGCAGCAGACGTGAAGTTACCATTCGATGCAGCCTTAAATACATATGCCATCGTATACACAAATCTCTGATCCATCGTCTTCTTCCTCGTCTAATTTCTGTCGTTCGACATACCGTCATCTGGTATAATTGAAACGATTGGCTATGAGCTACGTATTTGATAGACATTCGTAGCACACAATGAACGGCTCTGGACATTTGTAAACCACGCCTCAAATACGAGAAAATGAACATGTGGTCCCCAGAGACCACGTCTCAGTCTCAATGAGAAGTGGTCCAACCTTTCTTTTACTGTCTATGGGTCCGACATTAGCCAGGCTAATCGGATATAATGGATTTGGACTGACAGTCTGAACGTAGCCTTAATTGAAAAATTTTAAAACTAAAATTTAAAAAAACAAACAACCAATCAAAGAGAACAGCACTTGCCTCTACAGGTAATTATGTGCTTTGTGCATTTCCAGATAATTTGCCTCATTGACATTTTTCTTTCAAATGATAAAATGAAATGCAGTGTCAAAATCCTATTTGGGGGCAAATTTTATATTTATATATACAGTTATGTTCAAAATAATAGCAGTGTGTTCAAAAAAATGAGTAAAGCTCAAAATCCTAAAAACAACTTTTATTTCAATACACAAAATTGCATTGGGAACACTGCACATTCTATTCAAGATCAAAACATAAAGAAAAATTTATGAAATTTGTTTTTACTTTATAGAAAGTGTAGAAAAAGGTAAATTAGGCTGTTCAAAATAATAGCAGTGTCTGCATTTTTCCTTACAAAGTCAAACATTTACTGTATAAACTGAAAAATACTTGAAGATTTAGCTTTCTTGTGAATCACTGAACTAATATTTAGTTGTATAACCATGGTTTCTGAGAACTGCTTCACATCTGTGTTGCATGGAGTCGACCAACTCCTGGCACCTGTGAACAGGTATTCCAGCCCAGGACGATCGCACTACAGACCACAGTTCCTCTGCATTTTTTGGTTTTGCCTCAAAAACTGCATTTTTGATGTCAGCCCAAAGGTTTTCTATAGGATTAAGGTCCGGGGATTGAGCTGGCCACTCCATAACGTTAATCTTGTTGGTCTGGAACCAAGATGCTGCACGCTTACTCGTGTGTTTTGGGTCGTTGTCTTGTTGAAACACCCATTTCAAGGGCATTTCCTCTTCAGCATAAGGCAACATGACCTCTTTAAGTATTTTGATGTACTCAAACTGATCCATAATCCGTGGGATACGATAAATAGGCCCAACACCATGGTACGAGAAACATCCCCATATCATGATGCTTCACAGTCTTCACAGTGTACTGTGGCTTGAATTCAGTGTTTGGGGGTCGTCTGACAAACTGTCTATGGCCCCTAGACCCAAAAAAGAACAATCTTACTTTCATCAGTCCACAAAATATTGCGCCATTTCTCTTTAGGCCAGTTAATGTGTTCTTTAGCAAATTGTATTCTCTTCAGCACATGTCGTTTTTTTTAAAAATGGGACTTTGCGGGGGCTTCTTGCTGATAGCTTGGCTTCACATAGGCGTCTTCTAATTGTTGCTGTACTCACGGGTAACTTGAGATCTTCTTTGATCACTCTGGAGCTGATCATTGGCTGAGTCTTTGCCATCTTGGCTATTCTTCGATCCATTTGAACAGTAGTTTTCCGTTTCCTTCCACGTCTTTCTGGTTTTGGTTGCCATTTTAAAGCATTTGATACCATTTTAGCTGAGCAGCCTATCATTTTCTGCACTTCTTTATAAGTTTTCCCCTCTCCAATCAACTTTTTAATCAAAGTAGGCTGTTCTTCTGAACAATGTTTGGAACGGCCCATTTTATTCAGATCTTCAGAGAGAAATGCACTATAACCACCATGTACAGTCCAGTACTGCCTTCGTCCTTAAATAAGGGCCACTAATTGACACTAGTTTTGTCACAGAATTATTAACCTCACTAATTGAACTCCACACTGCTATTATTTTGAACACACCCCTTTCAATTAATGATTCAATTATACAGAACTAGCAACATACATGTCATGACTGTTGGGTCTGTTGTTTTTCTATTACTCTACTACACCTACTAGTAAATCATTTGCTATGTAGAAATATAATTTCTACCAAAAACAGTGATTGATCTGGTTAGTGATGTTGGACTGCTATTATTTTGAACACAACTGTATATAGTAGATTAATAGGGTGTTTAAACTACCAAAATGGTACATGTTTTTACGAGATGTTATTCATTTAGTCACATTGGGGTCACAGTGTGCAACATGACAATAGATAGTGAACGATTAAAATGTCTCCTCGATCTGCCTTTACAGAGAGATTGATAGAATGTGGACTGTAGCATAATATTAAGTTGCAGTTCTATCTAAAAGGATATTGAGATAGCTTTAATCTGGTACTTCTTAAAAAGTACAAACAAACATGAAGTGCTTCTCCCCATTTTTGAACTGTCATTTTTGTATTTAATGCAACAAGGATTGTTAAAGACAACATAATTTACCAATAGACCTTTTTTTCTAAGATAATTTAGAAAATTTAAAACCCCCCCACCCCACAAACACATTTATTTTTTGATACCTTGTAGGGTTCTATTATTTAAATAGAAGGGAAATTAGGCAGTACTGCTAAGTAACTTAAAGGGATACTCCACTTTTTTTTTGGAAATATGCTCATTTTACAACTCCCCCAGAGTTAAACTGTTGAGTTTTACCTTTTTTGAATCCATTCAGTCAATCTCCGGTTCTGGCATTAGCACTTTTAGCATAGCTTAGCATACATCATTGAAGTGCACTAGACCATTAGCATTTCTCCCAAAAAGAAGTACCAAAATGTTTCGATATTTTTCCTATTTAAAGGGTTAGTTCACCCAAAAATGAAAATTAAGTCATTAATTACTCACCCCCATGCTGTACCAACCCCGTAAGACCTTCGTTCGTCTTCGGAACACAAATGAAGATACTTTTGATTAAATTTGAGAGCTGTATAATTACCACATTGGCTCCTAAGGGACTGCCTCTTGACGGCCCAGAAAGTCAATGAAGAAAATGTTTAAATATCCCAAGTGACTACCGTGGCTCAACTATATGTTTATCAAGCGACGCGAATACTTTTTGTGCGAAAAAACAAACAAAAATAACGAGTTTATTCGACTATTTCTTTTCTTCCTTGTAGGCCAGAAACGAGACTAACTTAGATTTCCACGACGCATGCGCGAGATTTGCGATCTGCTTACACTACTTCAGAGCCGCTCTGCACTACTTCAGATCGCAATTCTCGCGCATGCGTCGTGGAAATCTAAGGAAGTCTCGTTTCTGGCCTACAAGGAAGAAAAGAAATAGTCGAATAAACTCGTTATTTTTGTTTGTTTTTTCGCACAAAAAGTATTCGCGTCGCTTGATAAACATATAGTTGAGCCACGGTAGTCACTTGGGATATTTAAACATTTTCTTCATTGACTTTCTGGGCCGTCAAGAGGCAGTCCCTTAGGAGCCAATGTGGTAGTTATACAGCTCTCAAATTTAATCAAAAATATCTTCATTTGTGTTCCGAAGACGAACGAAGGTCTTACGGGGTTGGTACAGCATGGGGGTGAGTAATTAATGACTTAATTTTCATTTTTGGGTGAACTAACCCTTTAAAACTGAACTCTTCTGTAGTTACATTGTGCGGTAAGACAGACGGAAAATATAAAATTGCGATTTTCTAGGCTGATATGACTAGGAACTCTACTCTCATTCCTGCGTAATAATCAGGAAACTTCACTGCCGTACCGTGAGTGCAGCAGGCGCAATGAATACACAAACTTAGTCCCGGTCACGTTAGAAGCTGAGGGCTATTTGCAGGCGCTGCGTCATAATATTACGCCTGCTGCACTCATGGTACGACAGTGAAGTTTCCTGATTATTACGCAGGAATGAGAGTATGGTTCCTAGTCATATCAGCCTAGAAAAACGCAACTTTACATTTTCCGTCAGTTTTAATGCACGATGTCACAACAGAAGAGTCAAGTTTTAAATAGGAAAAATATCGAAACACTTTGGTAATTTTTTTCTGAGAAATGCTAATGGTCTAGAGCACTTCAATGATGTATGCTAAGCTATGCTAAAAGTGCTACAGCCAGAACCGGAGATCGGCTGAATGGATTCAAAAAAAGGTAAAACTCAGCAGTTTAACTCTGGGGGAGTTGTAAAATGAGCCCATTTTCTAAAAAAAGTGGAGTATCCCTTTAATTAGTCTTGCGAACCAATATGGAAAAATAACTGTGATAAGATAATGATCCTGCCTGAAAAAATATTTGCTATATGTTTTTGCCATTCCACCCACCCCAACTGCAAATAATCCTCACCCAAATACAGCCGTGAGATCATCCCAGTCGACATCAGTAACATCCTCCACTTGCATTTGATACATTCTGTGTAAATAGATGATTTCTTAAAGCAAGGTAAAGAAAAACAGAATAACAAAAGCTAAGCAAGCATGGAAAATCAAGATCTCTTACGCTTTAATGAGTCTGATTTTGGCCTCCTGAGCTTTCCTTCCCCTACATAAAGTCCCTGAGGACATCCGTACAGCGAGCATGTTCAACCTTAGGGGTGAAGGTGTAAATTCAACAATGTTGATTATACAAATAGAGAATAACTTATAACTTAAAATGTACCTCCATTTAATATAAAAGTGTTTTAAATGACTCACCATTTCTCTCTGCATTTGCTCCAACATCGAGTTTTAACCTTCAGTGCAATATTGAACCAAGGTAATTTTTGGTAGAGCATTTCTCTACTGACTCGTTTTGGTGTTGTGTTATTTGGCGACTCAGATTTCAACTCAGTTACAATATGGTCTCGTACAGCCCTCAAAAGTCTCTGCTCCTCCTTCACAGACCACGGTCCACTTTTTTTAGCTGTGTGATAAGATGATATACAAAATGACCAATAGTCACTAAAATTGAAATGTACATATTTGGACATTTTTAAAAGAGGCTTGCTGAAATAGACTTACCAGAACTAATTTGGGAAAAACGTTTCTCAAGAGAAAAAGAACTTCGACCAGTCAGCTCAGAAATCTTTCGCCAGTTACTGCCATGTAATGTATGATACTTGAGCAATGCTTTGATTTCTTCTTTTGAAAACCTTTTAAGAAAAGGAAAGAAAAGCATGGAGGTTTGTTACAAAACTAAATGAAAAAGCATAGCAGATCAGTTTTCTCAAACCAAATAAATGACTTAAATTATACTTTCATTTACCTTCCCTTATAGTTTCTACCATCAAAAACTTTCGTTCCACGGGTAAAAACTTCATGACAAGACCTGGGAATTCCATCCGCTGTTCAAATTTGATTTGGAAAAAAAGATAAACAAATTCTTTAAGAAACAAAAATGTTAGATTTTCAGTATTCAATATTTAAATTTTTCTTATAATGTTCAATATGTACTTGAATGAAAAGTTTAAGTTTATGGGACTCCAACATAACACAAAAATTGTCTCATCATTTATTCATCCTCATGCCATGCAAGATGTATAGGAGTAGGCGATATACCAGTAGACACGATTAACCGATAGAGGCTGCACTATTAATCACACTTAAATCGACATGGCAAAGGCTGCGATTATTTTTTATGCGTCATTGATGTACGGCTCTGTAAACGGTGCTCCACCTGAAAGCACTGCGAGTTTGAATCACTTATAACGTGCATTTGAAAAAGCAACATGTGTCAAACAGCTTTCCAAAAATGAGAAGCATTTAATAACCTCTTGTCCAACAAAAGACAACATTTAATAACATGCTTTTACTCCAAACTCACTTCATAAGGATAGCTGAGCATCCTTCTGTGATGATGTGGCTTCTTACACAGAATAAGGCAGTTGTGTGTTTATTGGTCATGTTCAATCTCCTGTTTATTCAGCTACAGCGATAGGGATTTCCTGGAATGACGGGCGATATCCACTATTTAGACTATCATCTCTATCGCAGTTATGCTGCTCATGTGACATTAGGTGTGTTTCCATTACAGATTTGCGCAAAACTTTAGCGATTTTTTTCCTAAATGTCTGTACTAACAGTTTCTGCAAGAGTTAGGACGGGACCTTGATATCGCGGCTTTGCTTCCTGCTCACTACTGCACAGACTTGGGTTGAGTCCCGACTCCCACGCTCACTACTGCGCAGACTCGGGTCCCAAATCTGCGCAAGATGTTAGCACCATATTAAGACTTTGTCGGCTTCAGTTTTCACCAAAAGAAGAGAATGAAGGGGGCGTTGTCCACCTTTTTCAACAGTCTATCGCGCACACACCTGAAATGTGCGCACATTAAGCGCCTCGGCTCCCACCATAATGCTATGGTGAAACACATTTTCTCCAAGAATACTGAAGTAGAGGTTGCGATTGTTACCGTCTATATTCATTAGTTTATATCCAGTTTGGGTTGTTTATTCATTCTATAATTTATTAATTCTCAATGCCAATTTATACTTCTGCGTCGAGGGTACGCCGTAATGTGCGGCGTTGGCTACGCACGTAGGCGACGCCGTTATGAGCATTTATACTTTTGCGTTCAGGTCTTGTTGCTCTGCAGTACTGCTCTGAAACGCTAGTTGGCGGCGGAGAGTTTGTTCCACTGTGTTTAGATTCCTCGCGGCTAGGGTACTACAAGCAATAGCGATTGAAAGAGAGTGGATCATGTTGGAGTTGGAGCTTATTGAGGTGGAAAAACAGTTCACTTTAGTGAAATTACTAAAACTGAAAGGCAGAAATGAGAGAAGACGTCGGAGGAGATGGTACGTGTGGAAATCATAGACAGTGATGGAAATGCGTGAGAAGGTACGTGCGGAAATGCGTAGGAGGAAATGCGATGCTACCAAGCCGACCAATCACCGATCTTGCGGTCCGCGTCATCGCGACGTGTAGTTACATTTTTGAGGAGGTGCGCGTCAGGCGACGGCGAAGGGTACGCGCAATGGGACGCGTCTGTGCGTATGCTACGCCGTACCTACTGCGCGCACCCTACGCAGAAGTATAAATTGGCCTTCAGCCAGCTAAGATGCATTTCTGCAGAAGTGGATGTGCCCACATGCACATTTCGGATTACGTTATCAGTAGGGATGTAACAATACACGTATTCGTTTTGAACCGTTCAGTAAAAGGCTTTTAGTTCGGTACGCATAACAAACCGAACGATTCGTTGGACCATTTTCAATATAGAAACACTAACTGTAACCATGGAAGTTTGGCAGGAATAGTAAAAAGCTTTTAAGAATGTTGCATCTTTTTTTCCAGCACTATGGGACTATGTGTAACTTATGTAATTTATTACTTAAAATCAATATTTTTATTCATAAATATGTCCTCAATGGTGTACAAATACATCTGCCAATTATCTGACTTATCCTATTAAACGAAGAATTTATTATCTTTATATACATGTTATAGGTAAGTCTATGGAGGCTTCCATGTAGTTCCGCCCTCTTGAAAAACTATAATAGCAGAGAGGGAAATAAAGTACTAGGCCAACGCATTTCCACAATGCGTTTTCATTCAGAGCTAGCATGACATGACTGAAAGAAGCAGAAGCGGAGGAGCAGAGCAGAGTGAGAGGCACGCCACGGCTCGGCAAGTTGAAAAGGCTGCATTGCAAATTCTTGTTGCCAGAAAAGTAAAAAAATACATCATAAAAGGAAAAGTGACCGGAGATTACAAAAAAACATTTAATGAGTTAATGTCGGGATTAGGGGTGTAACGTTGCACGTATTTGTATTGAACCGTTCGGTACGAGGCTTTCGGTTCGGTTTTGCGGTACGCATTTTTGAACCGAACGGTTCGTGTAATAAAAGCAATGAATTTTTTTTTTAACAAATTCTAATAAACCCTGTAAATAATATTTCATATAATTCATGAAATAAAATGCATTAACTAATGTTAACAAATGATAGCTTATTGTTATTACTTGTGAAATTTACACAACATGTTTCTCTAGGCTATAGCTAAACACACACAGAGACACTTGACCTGTAAATTAATGTTTTAATTAATATAAATTAAAATGCATACATTGCATTTTAAAGTTCAATATATTTTCATGCAGCAGTCAATAATACTGTTAATTTTTGTAATACATTTCAGCACTATTTTACTTTGAGTGTTATATTTTGATTCAGAATATTTGTTTTTAAATATAAGTTAATTAATTGGTTATCAGCAAGTACTGCCCAACTTAGTCATCGGTAAAATCCATCCAATATCGGTCAAGCTCTATACTGAACTGAAGCAATAGAATTTACATGCCAATGATGTTGCTTGAGACAACATCAGTTTTGAGCTGTTGTGAGGATTTTTTTCAGGGGGTTGAATAATTTTGAGACAACAGAAGTCATTCAAAGTTGCATTTTCAGTTGAATTTGGGCTTGGCAGACGTTGACTTGGATTATGTGAATCACCAAGAACAAGTTTCAGCTAAAAATCTTCTTTACTGTTGTGCTAAAGAAAAAAAGTTGCATGTATCTTGAATGCATCTGGAGTTGATCAACAGCAAATTTAAATTTTTGATTGAACAATCTCTTTAATTCTCTTTGCTCCCGGATTGAACGTTGTCAAAAGTTACTTATCAACTAATATGAATAGACCTCCACACACCTGACCGATGAAAATGCTACAGGAAATCTTATTGGCTGTAAGTGAAATGCACCAAAATGTCTTTTAACAATCAAAGGTGCATCTTTAATTTCTTTACAATGTAAATGTTAGAAATGTTTCGGACAGTGGCATTTGTATTGATTTGTACATATAAATAATCTAGTCTATTTAATCTTAATAAACTTTGCACTTTAGACGTGCAAACGGGGTGCCGGTGCGATGAGAAGTACATGCTCGGGGCAGATTCGGCTTGAAGACGTTAATCCTCGGACGCTGCGCCGTGTGCGCTGTTACAAAAAAATCCGTGCACACAGCCAAGCGAAACGTGGTCGGTCTTGTGCACCGAACATGTCATTTTTGCAGCGCGCACCTTCGCTCTCATGTGGACGCGTCGAGTAAACAAGGCTTTACTCCGTGTCAGCGCACACTCTGATCGGTAAAGAGGCAGACCTCTCCCAAATCATCTCCAGCAGTAGCAGCCTCCGAAACACCACTAAAGGCGCTTTTCCACTGCATAGTACGGTACGGTTCGGCCCAGTACGCTTCGACTCGGCGCGGAACAGTTCGGCTCGCTTTGCGTTTCCACTGCAGTAGTACCCCTTCAAAGTGTGTGGGACTGATCGTTTTTTGCGCGCGCCTCTACTGCCATGACATCATCTTAAAAGCGCCACATTTTCAAAGCCACAACACAGGAACAATGGAGACTATCGAGGGGATGGTGTTCCTGATTCTCGGTATGTGGTTGTTTTTAACTGCTAGACAGAAAAATGTGTTTAAAATGAGGCTGATGGCAGCAAAACAAAAATACTGCTAAAAAAAGTGTCTCGTGTCGCAAATCCAATGACGCTAGTAGTGACGCTGGTAGTGACGATTCTGTCTGACCAATCAGTGATCTGCAGTGTTTCACGTCACATTTTAGTACCGGTACGGTACGCTTGGAACCTCAACAGACCAGGTACCATTTAAAGCGACCTGAAGCGAACCTTACTGTACCGTACCATGCAGTGGAAAAGCACCACAAGTGAGCCGTACCGAACCGAACCGTACTATGCAGTGGAAAAGCGCCATAACTCCCTATAAGTTACCCTATTGTAAAGAAATAGGGTAACTTATAGGTTATTTGCTCTATTTGCTCACTGAGAAAATACACCGAGTGAGCAAATGACTAAGTGAGATAGTAATGGTTAACTGATAAATGCTTAAAAATATGTAAACAAAAGCCTAAATGAAAATGTTCTTAGTACCGTATAAAGGCCTGTTCACACCGGGACGAATTTCACGCGCGATATTCGTCGACGTTTAACGCCTCGTGACTAAACAATGGGCGCCAATGTGAGTGTTCACACCGACGTGAAAAACGCCGCGCGTAAAAGCGTCATTTTTAAAAAAAACGCCTCGGGTTCGTTTTTTTGGTTTGACGCGCCGCGTCAAAACCTATCCGACCAACGAGATTGGCGGGTTTGCTCACGTGTCCAGTAGCACCTCAATGCAGAACATGAGATCCACGGGGAGGAGTCGGATCACGATCCAAGGGGTGGAGATGGGTAGGATTAGGGTTGGGTTTAGGGATTAGGGGTGGGTTTAGGTATCAGGGGGCGGAGTTGGTTAGGTTTAGGTGTATGTAAGGTGGGAGGAGTTGGATCTGGATCCGACTCCTCCCCATGGATTTCATGTTCCGCAGTGAGGACCATCTCCACGTGTCTGGTACTTCTGAAGTTACAGTAAAGCACAACTTGGGGCGGTCAAACACAAAACGGTCTTGCCGAGCACACATACGCGGCGAAGAAGAGATAAGATACCTATGGGCAAGATGAATGTTGAGCTGCTGGTCTCGGAGCATAAAGAGCTATATGATAATAGTATTTCTGTATTAATAGTATAGTATAGGGTGACCAACAGTCCTGTTTTCCCGGGACATGTGTAAAACGGTCACTTTGTGCTTTATAGAAATCTGAGTTGAGATGAGAACTGCGCATAGTGTGCGTATAGTGTCAGTTAGATTTTGACAAGTGAGGAGAGGAAATAACCGCTCTGCCGACTCTTTGTATTATTTATTTTATTTTATTTTACTATTGTGACCAGATGTTTGTTTGTGTTTTTGTTTTCCTCGGTCGATCCCCATGTATGAGGATGAGTGTAACGTTTGAGTGGTTTTATTAAACGCGGGGAAATACGACAACTCTCGTCTCTCGTGCATCTGTTCATCCGACAACTAGTGCTATTATCTCATGGGCAACATCTCAACTTTGCGTTACACACGTCCTGTTTCACTTTCCGCGTCCTGTCCTGGCTGTTTTTAAGTGATGAAAATGTCCTGGTTTTCAAAAAAACTGCTGGGAAAGATCAGTTCTACAGCAAAATATAGATGGGCAAACAAGGTGAATGAGGAAGAAAAACAGGATAAAGAGGATGTAAACTAAAGATATAAATAGATTTTGTTAGTTCGTTTTTGTAAGTTTGTGAGAGCTATTTTTGTTACATTTGGAGGCATTTCATTTAGTTATTTATTTATTTTTCTAATACAGAAGATATTATTTCTATCATTATTTCATTCTTTTTTTTAATCTGTCATAATAAAACATTGAGACATGAATATGATTACCCTAGTATAGTATTCTATTATTATTATTTCTGTTCATTAAGCACCATATCTAATGTCAGGGAATGAATTTGCATGTTCACTCGGCTCATCGTCAGCGAAAAACGCTTGGGTGTGAACACAAAAAACACGTTGAAAAACGCTGACGAATAACGCGCGCTGATATTCGTCCCGGTGTGTACGGGCCTTAAAGCGGACGTGTCTCTTCAGAAGACTTGAATTAAACAGCTCTATTCAATCGGATTGACTTGACAAAATGGAAGAACAAAAAGTGAGATATATATATATATATATATATATAAATGGCAGTAAACAGTATGTGGCGGTTTAGATACTTTTTAGATACTAAAGTACAAATTTTCAGTACTCTTTCCGCCTCTGGTTGTCGCCTCTGCATTTTAACAAACCAATAGGCGACTGCCAACTAACATGTGCATTCTGCGCCTGTGTGTAAGGAAATAACCATCTATATTCACAGGTATCAACAGTCTATATTTGTCATTCAAAAAGTGAAAATGAAAGAAAATGAAAATAGGACTGCAGATATATAAACCATAAACAAAGCAGCACTTTTCAATCATGCTGACCACTTTCTTCATTCCAGGTGGCAAATACTGTTATGAAAATATTTGTGCAATTTCATATTTAACATTTCAGCTGTAAATAAATGATAAATGTTAGCTAGATATGTTTATGCTGATATATGAAATAATGTAATCTGTATTTTAAAAAACATCTACTGCTTCTCATCATGTGTTCAGAAATTTAGTTTTTCTCAAGGCTTTCTCAATTTTAAGTCTCCTTCAATTACACCGTCGAAATGTGCAGAGTGGTGCGATTTCAGATTCATTGTATGTGTCCCATGGTACTCTCTCTGGAGTATCTGCTTTGGTTTCTATGGCAAGGACATCGTTGGTAGCCATTCACCAAAAACATTTGAAATGTTGTCTTAACATGCCAAGGCGGAGCCGCATGCTGGATAACTACTGAACCAGTGGCAGAAACGTAGGAGGCTGATATGCACAGCATATGCACTACTGTCTCCATTGGTCTCAAAAAGGTTTGCAGACCAGGCCGATTAGCAGTGACTGGTGGATTTGTATGGTAGCCAAATATGAATAGGGTGAGATGTGGACAGGATTCCAAATCACATATGGAAACGGATTAGTAAAATTGTATGAGATTTTTTTTTTTTTTTTGCCTTCACACTTGATAATTATGAACATATTCCAAATGGATATTATGCACATAAACTGGATTTTGGCTCTCAGTCTGAAAAAGGCTTTGATTGTGTGTCTACAAAAAAATTTAATAGTGCAGAAGGATGATTAGCATAAAACTTTCAAAAACAAAACCAACATCTATAGAAACAGTATTACCAAAAAGGTAAAACCAATGTGATTGAGACTTACCAATCCTTTCAAAAAACCTGTAGACCTTTTTCAACTTTGTCAATTCCCATTTCTCTTCTGGAAACATTTTTGGATGAAAGAGCTTGGTAGCATCTTTCACTCCTGTGAGAGCGACAAAATCACTAACGTTCTGTTTTAACCTTTCATTTTCTGCATTTGAGAATCTTCCATGTCTCAACATGATGCCTGCAGACATAAGAGTAAAAGACAAAATTATATTATATATTACAGTATTGTGATAAAATAGTAAATATGTGTGTGTAATGCAGACACACACTCACACAAATAAAAGTAATAATAAAAGTCTCCTTCCAAGCAGGCTTAAAATTGAAAAATCAAAAATACTACAAACATTTGATCAAATCAGCCTACCTTGCTTTCTGAATTCTCTGAACCTTGGCAGGTCATAAACGATCATTTTATTGATTTCAGATGGGTCTTTGGATTCTATTTTAGGACAAAATTCTTTCAGTTCATTCAGGAGATTTGGATCAACTAATGGTTCTTCCAAACGGTTTTTCTTTTTTCTGCGCTTTACAGTACCAGTTTGTAGGGCAGGTACACCACTTTCCTGTTCTTCTTGCGCCATGTGATCACAGTTTATCTCAGTTACATTTTCTCTCTTTTTCTTTGCTTTAGCAGACTTCTCTTCAGTTGAACTTTTTTTCTTTTTCAGTTCTTGTGACTCTGCTGTGGGTCTTTTCATGTCCTTTACTTGATGCAGGCTTGTGACACCACCATCCATGATTGAAGGAGCCTCCTCAAAAATGGCAGCCTCCTCAAAAATGGCAACCTCGCCTCCTTCGTTTAATTTTCTTTTTTTCTTTTTAACTGTATGTGTCTGCAGACTTATATTCTCCAATTCTCCACTGTTTGTTTTCTTATGTTTCTTTTCATTGTGCTTCTCAGTTTGCACATTAGAGCTTTCAGTGAGTTCAAGTAAATTCGTGTTTTTCTTTCTCTTCTTCCTCTTCTTCAACGTTTCCTCATTATGGTGTCCCATTATGTTATTACGCAAATCTGACTGTATTCCATCCATTCTTTAAAAGGCAAATAAAAAAAATGAAGTGGCAGATAGAATGACGTGCTTTTCAAAAATAAAGTTACAACTTACCTCTTGACGGTCTTGCACGTGTTTCGTACATAACTTTTGGCGCAATGTTTTGTTTTCCACGCGGACTCTTCCTCCTCTACTTCTTCATCGCAAATTACAAGGTGGATTAAGTAACATAGAAGGTATAGTGCCACCTTTCAGACAGGAGAGTCATTACAAACATTATCTTTCCAAATGTATGCTAGCACACATACGCTATGCTGAATGGCACCAGAGAATCTCACCCATGCTGTCCATAACACTATTCTTTCTTACTATATCTTACATTTAAATATATAACAAATATAAGTATATAGTTATTCAGTATTCATCCAGTATCTGCTTTGTTCTAGCTAGCTCATTGTTGCTAATGTATGGTAAAATGTTGTCTACGTCAGTTTTAAAATGGCATTAAAACTTATACATAAAATCATTATAATGTTAAACATTAAAAATTAAATATAAAGTGGTTAAAACATGTGCCATGTGTGACAGTGTCACACTACTATAAATAGCAATCAGCAATACAGCTAGTAGTAAAACCATAGTAAAACACATATGTATGCGTATTTATATTAAAATAAAAATAAGCACTTTGTTGATAAAACTATTGCAATTAGTTTTCAAATCGTACCCCCCCCCCCCCACACTCTCTACAGAATAATTGTAATGGCAAACGACACAATTTATTAATAATTATAGTATAAAATATTAATCTAACTATTAAGCCATTAATAATTTATTAGTTTGTCAGAGTTTTGACATATTCTTTTATTGTTGCTCATATGTAACCTTGGCATCACTTTGTCTACTTTTTCAGACAGCAATTCATTTTAGAGAGTTGTTTTGTATTCTTAAAATAAAAAAGGCAAAAGAAACAGAAGGGGGGGGGGGGGACTAAGAAACAGATATACAAACTAGCTATTGGTAAAACAAAAAAATAAAAGTCAATAAAACTAAATTTAGACACAGAACTCATTTAAAAAAAAATTCAAAATAAACTAAATATTTTAATATAAAATTTATGTATTTATTTATTATTCAGAGTAGATTTTTTTTACACCCATGTATATTTATAAGACTTCCCTTTTGACCACAAACTTTTGTGAATGTAATATGTATTGGTTTAGAATATACCTTGAGGCAACAAACCAATGTATGATGTTGGAATTTTATGATAGATAAATTGTCAGGGAATAGGGTGTAGAAATAAAAATTCATGCCACAGACAAAGGGTTAATATTTTGTTTAGAATACATTATATTTGCCGATGTCTCGTGGTAAAAAAAAAAAAAGTAAAACATGTTTTTTTTTTTATAAACAAACAGCTCATATCGAAACGTAAGAAACTTTCATGTCTGTGGTGTAATGCTGCCACCCTCTGTACTGGAGCATCAGGCTGCAGTGCAAAACAACAACACTGTTTCGCCAATAGGAAGTAACTACGGTAGAGCTTCTTGTTCACCAACAAAGCAACGGATCAACAACAAAAACAACTAGCTAAACAAGCAGACCGATTTGCTGAAGCATTGGTAAGCGTATCAAAACACTCACGTTAAATGTCAAACATGTATTTCGAATTTTATTTATTGTGCATGTGAATGCCGAGAGAGGCTATGTATTATAATTAAGGCATTGTATTTATATAACGTACATTTACAGTATTTTTCCTCTGGTCAGCGCACGACATTTGCCTTTTAATTTCGGTGTTCGCATTTATAAGCGAAGCCTAATGTTGTTTTTTTAATAGATAGATAGATAGATAGATAGATAGATAGATAGATAGATAGATAGATAGATAGATAGATAGATAGATAGATAGAATCCACGTTTCTTGTCTCGCGGTTGTCACCCCTCTGTGCATGCTTAATGTTACACATTACTCTATATTTAACTTATCGTGAAGTCATAGTCAGATCAAAGGGACATGGATTGTGCGTTATTTAAAAAATACTAAACCTCTAAACACTCCAAAACAAAAGCTAGTAAAAATAAAGAAGTTTCTATTGCAAAGCTGCAGAATCTGGTCGAACAGCGCTAATCCAAAACAAACGCGTTGTCATGGCAGCCGTGCATTTGAAATTCAACAACCACAATGCGCAATGCGCAGCTGTTTGCAACCATAGGTTTGCAACGCATTCAAATTTGACCTGGGGCTTATTTTAGAACAAGTCTAGTCAAGTTAACAGCTTTCAAAAATGTTATCTTGAAACATTTTTTGCGTGTGAAATAACTGTTGTTTCGGGAGATAAATAGTTGTAACTTTTGTACCAATAATCGGTTAGGTTTTTGATATTCACACTTTTCTATCTGTGATTGTTTCTATTAGGTCTAAAGTTAGTAATAATGTTAAAGTAACGTATCTTCTTACATAACACTTCTTACAACACTGACTTTATTAGCGCACATTACTGGTCTTGTGGTGAAAAAAAAGAGTGAAAGTTAATCTACATAAGAAAAAAATAGTTTTAGGAGGTGTTAAAGGCACAACATGATTTTTTTGATGAAAATAACCAACAATAAAATATAAAAATATTATTTATTTGACTGACTTGTGTGTATCAAAATGTTTATATAAGAATAATACAATGCAGAGAAATCAGCGATTTTAACCAGTGTAACGATGTGTCATTGCATCCCCTGTCAATGATACATAATCTGTTACCCTCGATTTTAGAAACCATGGAAACCCCAAATACAATATATTATGTGTTTTTAGACAGGTGAGCAACTGTTTGGATATCTTTATAAACTAAACAGTGTTAGTGTTATTGTTTGAATCCCTTGTTTTTCACCACACAATAGATTATGAAAATTAATTGCAAGCCCCAACACAACTTGCAACACAAGTCATCTTGCTTGTTTGATGTGAAAGGCCAAGTATGGCAAACAGAAACGGAACGGAATAAACAGAATTTGTTCTCTGTATTTAACCTATCCAAGTTAGTGCATAAACATTAGTATAGATATAAGTGAGTAGGGAACACACACTGCAAACCATGGACACACACCTGGAGCTGTGTGCAGCTATTGATTAGCAGGGAGCAATGATATTCTACTATGATGTTCTAATATCAATCTTACTGTGATGTGAGTGTCTCATACCAGCCGCACAGAGTAATGTTAACATAACTTTAAAAAACACATTTTTTAGTATGATTGTTTTAATCAAGTAAAACAGCACTGTGTTACCCCACAATTGACTTAATTAGAATGAAATAAAATATTGTGAATTTTAGTGATCAAATGGTACAGGGAAGAAGAACAGTGGCGCCTCCAGAAATTTTTCATAGGGGTGGCCAGATGGGGCCAGTTAAAATCTTGGGGTGGCACACCAAAACTACAGTATAAACCATAATTTCAGAATTGTATTCTACTGTTGTAGTAAACCAGCCTGTAGACAACTATCAGAAAGACTTAAGGAAACTCCTACTGATATACTTTGGTTTACTGTGTAATATTTAATGTTACTAATGATATTAGTAGGGCCCAACTAATATGTATTATATTGTATATAATGATATATATTATATGATATATATAAGGGCCCTTGCCCCACAGTAAATTTCCAGATACTTACATAATTGTGATGAATTTAATCATTTTTAAGTTATTATTTTGCAGTGTAAGATACAGTTAACACCTTTAAATATTACATAAATGTATTATGAATTTTTAATAAACTTAATGAGTGTATAATGAGTGTATATATCAGCAGCAAAAAGTAATTCTTGAAAAAATCTGCACAGTAATTTTATAAAATCTAAATATGTTAATAAAAACAAATTACTATTAGTTCTCTTTTAAAATTCAATCAGGCATTCACAATTTTATATTTATATATTAATGTCAAGAATTCAGAAGTGCATATATATATATATGTATATATATATATATATATATAGCCTAAACTACAAATAAATAATATACAATTAAATTATGCTTATTTAAAATGTATTGAGCAGGCTAGGTATAACAAAATATATTGGCTTTTAATAATATTTCAGTGCGCAAACCCATGATAACATGAAAAACAGAGCGGGTGCAGAATGATGTGCTTAAAGCAACATGGAGTCACAGTGTGCAGCAGCACTGCGCTGCATAAGTGCGCATTTAAAAGCTCATGTCACAAATCGAAGAAATGTTGAGCGCACAAATCCTAGTGCGATTTGTTCCTTTGTTTCACAGTTATTTTGTGTTTGATGCCGATTCATAATCCGTGTGATATGTGTGATCTAACAGTAACAAGCACACGGTTACGTAGTGAGTCGTTTAAAAACAGCAACAAACTCCAAGAAAATAAAGTAATTTTATGCGAATACACAGCCTTTTATCTACAGATCATGCATTTATAATGTGAATATATCATATTGGAGAGAGTTTTACCGTGCATCCAAGAGGCGCGCGTGCTGTTTGAATATGAATGGAGAATGATTGACAGCCGCAGAGGAGGGAAAACGAGTTTCCGTATACTTTAATGATGTAAATATACTAATGTCCCTCACATTAAGCTATGGAATGACTTCAGATGACTTTGTCACCCAAACTGACGTGAAAAAAGCGGGAGGCGCCGAAAAGCGCGCTGTTTGCATCCCTGCCTGTCCAAACGTGGCAAAAACACATCAAAAAGCTGCTGTAACAGTGTACCATTTGGCACTTAAAAAGCACGTCATGACACATAATTCCCCGTCTTCTTTTACTTAAGAATATTTTTGACTTATTTATAAAATGCATAACTGATGCTACAAAAATTAATACTGGCCATTGGGGTGGCCAATGGGGTGGCCAGGAGTCGGCCAGGGGTGGCCATGGCCACCCCTGGCCACCCCCTGGTGGCGCCATTGAAGAAGAAGGCAAATATTAAATGTGACTTAAATTGTAAAATAAACAAACAACAAATCGAAAGGAGCTGCAGCAGCTGACTGAGGCATACGAGCATAATAAAAACAGCAACGTAAAACACCACAGGTCAACTCTTCATACCACACAGTAACGTTAATAAAACTTTTAAAGCAACACCAAGGAACTTTTTCTCTGCGGTCGCCCTACAGTTTGGAAGCGGAATTGTCCATTACCGCTGTCTTATAGCCTAGAGCAGCCTACTGTTGCACGGGCATGCTTGATGTTTATCCAACACCGGCTTTAAAATAAATAAAAGCCGGAAAACAAACGTTGGCCTCTCACGTCCGAATTTGAGGAAGTGGTGGGGGAAGTGACGTATGCCGTAATGCAGTCAAATTTTATAGTTCTTTTTGTGCTCTGGTTAATACCCGAAACCTGAAGTTACATAGTGCAAGTAAAAGCGATGCAGACCATGTCAGGCTATGGCAGATGTGTCATTTAAATTGTAAGTCAAAGTACCATCACAAGGGTCTTGGAGATATATTATGAAGGTTTAAAAACTACATAGTGTTACTTTAATACATTAGCACACCTATGAACATGATTACTGGCTGAATACCATCAGATTGCTTTCCATTGGCTGTGTTTCCATGATTTCACACTCATTCATGGCATCATCAAGCTACGTCTTTGTTTAGGGCTTGAGGAGAATATTTGAATATTCGTTCGGTGGGTTGGTATTCGATCTGAAAATGTGACATTCAAATTTTTTTTTTTTGCACACCTGGCATCCCACTCGAAATGGTTCTCATTTGTGCTTGAATATGTTTTACACTATAAAATCGGGTGAAATATAATGCTTAGCATATAACTTTGTTATATATTTGCTTCTTCTTGGACTAGAGTGTTCCTGCAACGGGAGTATTCTCCGGCTAGAGCGCAGCAGAGTTTGTAAGGACAGAAGTGCATGCCTTAACTTGTATTTGGGTTAAGCTGCGTTGCTGTGACATTGTGGAAAATACAATAATAGAAACAAAATGTATTATCCTTTTTACCTGTTATTATCAATCTAATTTAATCTACTACGAGACTTTGAGATTTTAGACATCACGTCACAATTTCATTTTTCTTTATTTAAATTTTTGTCTATTTAAAAATGTTTCTATATTTAAGTTATTCGTTTTTTTATTATCGTTTTTATTTATTTAAACATGGTTTTTAATTAATTTAAATTTCATTTTTATTTCTTATTTATTTAATTTCGTTTTTATTAATATAAATTTCGTTTTTATTAATATAAATTTCATTTTTATTAATTTAAATTTTGGTTTTATTTATTTAAATTTCATTTTTATTTATTTAAGTCTACCGTAATTTGTCAGTGAGAAGACTATAACTTATTAAAACTTTTTCTGTGTTTGTGTGTTTTATATCACTAGTGGGAGCATATAATCTCTGCTCGCGTGAGGCACGCGCGCCACTTCTTTACTTAAATCTACCCTACTTTGTTAGTTATTTGTTAGTGAAAAAATATTAGACTAACTTAATAAAATTATTGCTAAGTTAACAGACCTGTGTGTGTCTGTTTTGCAGTGTCCATTCTCGTTGCATAAGCTCTGCTTGCGTGAGACACTTCCCGCTCGCGCTGTTCTGTACTTTATTAAAAGTTTATTAATTCTGAACGTGTCACGTCTCGCCTGTATATTGCACCAAATACGACACTGCACTTCCTTGTGAAGTTGTTTGGACGAACGGTTCTCGAAATAATCAAAATGCAAACGGACAGACAGATATATAGAGATTCCGAAGCGTCGAATATTCAATGTTTATTAGTACCGAAGCTTTGAAGCTCAAAAAATGGTATTCGGGCCAGCCCTAGTTTTGATTAAGCGTTGTTTTCAAAACTTACATACCAAGCCTTTATAATCAAGCCCTATAATCAAACCCTTTTTTCTTAGAGCAACAGTCGGTTTGTTAATCAGGTTGTTCAGTTGTATTAAAGGGACTATGTGTAGGAATTGCTGCCATCTAGCGGTGAAAATGTATTATGCAATGCAACGAATTGTGCTTTCCAGCGCCTTGCATTTTGAAATGTACTTTGCATCTACGGTAACTATTATGTACCAAAAAGCTATGACAGGATTAGCACTTCGTCGAGTGGTGAACAGGTTTGTTATTAAAAACAAACAGCAACCTGACAAAACGAATAAACGAATATTACAGTATGAATTACTGACTGTGAAAAACATGAACTATAGTAATAAGTAGTTAAGCCTTCTTTATTCGTTATATTTTATGAAGTAGCCTACGTGCATTTGATATCATCTTCAACTTTTAACTATAAATGTTATGTCTAAATCATAAAGTACACAACTAAACAATGAAAAAAAGCTTTACCTGTCGGTAAGAAAGCAGGATTCAGCATCTCTTTTGAACTCTTTCTCCTGCATTAGCTCTATCCGCCTGGAAAAAGCTATCCCGACATTAACTCGTGTTTTTCGTAAACTCCGGTCACGTTTCTTTTTACAATCTATTTTTGAACTTTTCTGGTAACGTGGATTTGCAATGCAGCCTTTTAAACTTCCCATAAATCCTCTTGATGCTTTGCGTCATCGATATACAAATTTCTTATTGTAAGAGATTAGTGACCCCTGGTGGCCAGAGGTTACATACTGTACGTTTAAAGACTGCCTAATATTAGTTCTAATATCTTTTTTTGTTATATATATTCTAATTCTATTTGAATAACGAAGTTCAGAGTCAAAGCCCTAGCGAACACCCTTCTAAAACATAAAATGTTCCGACTCTATAGAAGGCCTACTGTGCCACAAGTCACATAACATTTGAATGATGGTTATGGGAGATGTTTCATGTTGCGTATGGGGCTGCATAGCCGCAGGCGAATCAGAGTGCCTATGATGACTCCTGTCCACCATTGAAAGCACCTACAACGGGCATGTGACCAATTAAAATTGGATTTTGTAGCAGTGGAAGAAGGTCACCAGTGATGAGTCTCTCTCTCTCTTTCTCTTTCTCTCTCTCTCTCTCTCTCTCTCTCTCTCTCTCTCTCTCTATATATATATATATATATATATATATGACTTCCCTTCAGGACAATGGTGTTCCCTGGTGGAAGTGGCCTCTTTCAGCAGAATAATGCACCTTGCCACTCTGCACACATTGTTCAGGAATGGTTTGAGAAACATGTTCACGAGACTTCCTTAGATTTCCACGACGCATGCGCGAGAATTGCAATCTGCTTACACCAGCTTACACCACTTCAGATCGCAATTCTCACGCATGCGTCGTGGAAATCTAAGGAAGTCTCGTTCTGGCCTACAAGGAAGAAAAGAAATAGTCGAATAAACTCGTTATTTTTGTTTGTTTTTTTCGCACAAAAAGTATTCGCGTCGCTTGATAAACATATAGTTGAGCCACGGTAGTCACTTGGGATATTTAAACATTTTCTTCATTGACTTTCTGGGCCGTCAAGAGGCAGTCCTTTAGGAGCCAATGTGGTATTTATACAGCTCTCAAATTTAATCAAAAATATCTTCATTTGTGTTCCGAAGACGAACAAAGGTCTTACGGGGTTGGTACAGCATGGGGGTTTCCCCAGCGACCCTACAGAGGATAAGTGGGTTGGAGAATGGATAGAATATACTGCAACAATAATACATTCGCAAGTGAGAGACAGTTGTAGTCCCACTACAACTAACAGTTAAAAGAGCCAATCACCATTTTGATAAGAGGTTCCACCTTTTATTTTTAATAACCAATTTTTTTTTGTCAGATTTTATTCCTAAATTAAATTGTTTTTGTTTTTGTTTTGCCTTGTTTGAGTAGAACAACACTTGCTTGGCTGGAAATAAAGGCTAGACATTACAAATATAGCTGCTTATTGAATATTGTTATTTGTGAATATAGTCATCATGGCTAAGGAGCATGGATAGACACAAGTGCTATTCAACAAAAAAAAAGTGATCCACTGGGAGTTGATATAATAGTCTCTTTGATATGGTGATAAGGTATTTCACATTATAGCTGTTATGGCCAACAACAAAATAGGCCAACAACGCGGACCGGCGCATGCATACTGACGCGTCACAGGGAAACGCAGACAAATTCCGGCTACATATGAGGCTCGCAGAGATGAGAGTGGTCTGCACATGACAGATAGGCAGAACATACACATAAACTGACAAAAGTATCGCCTGCAAGGTGGGAACTTCCAGGTTATAGAACCTCACGAATGTAGAGGGGGATGCCCAGCTTGCCACCATACAGATATTGTGAATCAAAATCTCGCTGGACCAAGCCCATGATGAGGCCATACCTCTAATGGAATGGGCCCTGATGCCCATAGGGCATTGCAAATGTTTTGACGGATAAGCCACTGCAATAGTGTCCACTATCCTTCTGGCCATCACCCTCGCTATCGGATGCCTGAACTTGTACTCTAAAAGGCATGCCAATCGTCTTGGGGATGTAACCATGGTTTGAGTATGACTTTAGAGTCATTACGTCCAAACTCGAAACACGCAGGGCTGACAGACAGTGAGTGTAGATCCCCCACACGTTTTACTGATGACAGGGCTATCAGAAAAACGGTTTTGAGCGAGAGGTACCCATGGATAGTGGTTCAAAGGGGAAAGCTTTCAGGGCAGAGGAACCGAGGGGGGCTGCTAGCCCCTCTGAGGACGTGGATGATGAGTTTGCATTGACTCCTCGAACCCCGCAACGTATACTTTGAGCGTGGAAGGAGACCTGCCCTTGTCCAGCAGCTCTTGGAGGAAGGAAAGCATCCATGGGACCTCACAAGTGCGTTGGTCCAGGCCTTTACTAGTGCACGATTCAGAGAACACTGACCATTTAGATGCATAAAGCCATCTCGTATAAGGAGCTCTAGACTGCGAGATTATGTTTATGACCCCTTCTGGCAATGCAACAGGTATCTGTTGATTATTCACGCATGCAGAGACCAGCGCTCGGGATGGGGATGCCACAACAATCCACCGGCCTGAGAGAAGAGATCTCTCCTCACCGGGATCGGCCACGGGGCTATGTGCGACAGCCTCACCAGCTCTGGGAACCAGGTCTGGTTTTCCCATCGTGCCGCTACGAGAAGGATTGAGTGGCCCATTCCCCTTATCCTCATGATTACCTGTGGTAATAGTGAGAGCAGGGGAAAAGCGGGCAGCTGGGCCAGGTTTGGGCCCATGAGCGTTGTCTTTCGACACGAATAGGTCAACCTCCGCTCTGCCGAAAAGGCGCCATAGAAACTGAAACGTTTGGGGGTGTAAGGACCATTCTCCCCGGGGACTTTGAATGTTGTACTTTGAATGGACTTCACAGGATGTTGTGACAGATATCTGTCTGTGCCGGTTTCATTTCTGAGGATTAGATTTAGATCACTCCTCTGCCCATGGAAAGATACCTACAGACAGAGTTACTCAGCAAGCCAATATTTCAGCAATTAAGATATCTTTATGCCTATAGTTTCTTCTGTCAATACAAAAGAAGCTTGCACGTATGTCCAGATTGCTACATCCGTTTGCACCACTGGAGTTTTCCAATTGTGCTTTTGTATAAAACACCAGCATATGGCAGTCGGATAAAGCGTTATTGGATCTGATTTCAAGGGCAGACATTTCCATGCCCGTGCTTGTGTTACCTCTTTTAGACATTATAAGGGGATAGAGGAATGATTTTTCTGTGACCACGAGCTTTTCATGTGACACATGTGCATCATCTAATTTGTCTGTTACTGTCTATTCTTTTTGCTATTTTTGAGTCAGGGGCTGTGGGACACCCCTGTCCTGACCCATGAGGCCGTAGGTTAAGAGGTTTATTCCTGGAGGCTGTATAGCAATCGGGGGACGATACCAAAACCAGACAGGAGGCGAAGCCCACCATCAATGTGATCCTATTTCACCTCCAGATCAAATGTGAGTCAACCGGGTTCACTCTTTTGCCTTTAAACTTTGTAACATTGTTTCGTAATATAGAAATCAATTGCTTTTTAGTGTGGAGTATTAGTGTTTTGCTCATTTAAACATTGATTCAAGTGAAAAAAGGATCAATGATGATAATTTTTTTGTGATGGTTAATTAGTTAAAATCATTCAAATGTGTGTAGCTTTGCATTTATATATTTTACACACACACATATATATATATATATATAAATGTTTTCACGTTTGTTTGTTGTTCTATTTTATCCGTAAAATTACTCATCTGGTCATGTGGTATAGATCTTAGAAAAGACTCCCCAAAAATGTAAATCTATTTATTAAATAATAATTCATATTTATAAAAAAAATGACCTTAAAATATATGTATATTAAAAGTATTGCTTAAGATATGTACACTTATGTGTATTTAATGTTTAAGGGAAGATTTTCTTTCCTTGCTTTTTACACCACTTGATATTTACATTTATTCATTTAGCTGATGCTTTTATCCAAAGCGACTTACAATTGCTATATATGTCAGAGGTCGCACGCCTCTGGAGCAACTAGGGGTTAAGTGTCTTGCTCAGGGACATATTGGTTTGAACCCGTATCTCTCACACCAAGGGCATGTGTCTTATCCACTGCGCCACCCCATGATGAAGTCATTAAATGAAGTCATTAAATTGAAACTTCTCTTGTAAATGGTATTTAAAAAAAATCAAAGCCATATAAAACCAACATGAATACAAAGTGTACAAATACATGAAGTACAAATTGAACTGAATTGAATGTGTTTTAAACTAGATTATTCCTTTTTTTTATCGTGGACTGACAGTGTCATTGACCCAAATGTCAGCTCTTTTAAACTTTTACTAACCTTTGACAAATGGTTGAAAATTCCATACAAACTTATTCTGATGTTAGCAAATCATGTCATTCAGGGACATGCTTGTCCATTCATCCACAAAAATGATAAAAACATGTTTTACTGGAACCGATGGTACAATCAAATGAATGATACACATACATGCTACTCCATGTTTGCTCAGCTGAAGGTGTGAGAGTAGGAGGACAGGTGAGATGGAGACAGAGGAGACAGAAGGACGCACTTTAGTGCAGGTGATCAGTGAGAAGTACAGCCCAGAAAACTTCCCATACTGCCGTGGGCCAGGAGCTGGAGTGGTGATCCGGTCGAGTCCCCAGGGTTCACCTGTCAAAGGTCAGTTTTATTTTTGGCTTTGGGTGAAATGCTGAGCCTCCTAGTTAAAGAGGGTGTGTTAGATATAAACTGAATCCTGATACACTTGTTGTTGCCATTTAACACTGTTTTGCTAAGTTGGTAGAACTGTTGAAGGGCACATAATGTATTCTAGAGCCAAAAACTAAAGGTTAGTCCAAATATATGTTAATCCTGTAAACAAATAATGTTTTAATAAATATAAAATATTTGTATCTTAAATTGTTTATGAGTTTTAATCATATAATTACATTAACCTGTTTTTTAAAATGCCATTTATATCTGTGTGTGTGTGTGTGTGTGTGTGTGTGTGCGTTTGTGTGTGTTAGATTGTCTAAATCTGCCCAGCATCCTAGTTCTGGATGGTTGTGGAATTACAGAGGCCGGAGATGAAGAGGAGGTGGCCACTTTCTGTGCTCACGTGGTTGAGCTAGACCTCTCCCACAACCATTTTAAAGACTGGGGAGAGGTGAGAAAAAGGTGTTTGTGTCTCTGGTGTTTGCATGTATTAATAATTTGTACATTTGTTTATTTAACACAAATAACATTCCCATTCGATGTCACAATAAGATATAGGTAATACTTACTGTGAGATTCAATAATATTTAATTCATTAACATTACCTAATACATAAGGTATCATGGACCAACAATGAATATCAACATGTACATTTTAAAAATCTATTAGTTAATGTAGAAATGAACATTGACCAAGATTAATAAATGCTGTTAACGTTTAATTAAATTATGGTAACATATAGAACCTTATTCTAAAGTATTAGCTGATTTCATTAGTCTGATAGTTGGTGGACGGTCACATTGAAAATAAACATAAAGCAATAAAATCCAGTCATTTCAATAGGAATCCGCACATTCAGGAATTTTGAATGCGATTTTTTAAAAATATTTCCCATCGGGATTTAGCATCGGGTTCAGGTTTTGTTTAGACAAATGCACCACTTTGACCAACAAAATAGTATTACTGCTTGCTTTGGAAGTGACTTCTGTCTGAGCAGTGCTGTGTATCACTACTTTATTGACAGTGCACCTTTTTTGCTGGCCATATTTGGCTAATGTTACCACACCTTTACTTTGACAAGTGTATTTTCAACAGTATAATGAAATAGAGATCTGCTACGTGACACAAGCTCGACAAGACAAACTGGTTGGGTTCGTTCAGTTATTCATTCTTTTCTCTCTCTTCCATTCCTCTATGTAGATAAGCAAGATCCTGTTTAACATCCCTAATCTAGACTTTCTCAATCTGAGTATGAATCCGTTGAGAGGGTCGAGTCTGGAGCCTGGAACTGCCGAAGCATTCTCAGGCCTTCGCCGCCTTGTGCTCAATAACACGTATGTCACCTGGGACATGGTGCACACACTTACGCGAGAGACCCCAGAGTAAGTGTGTGTGTGTGTGTGTGTGTGTGTTAACATTTCAGTGGCCTTAGTTTGAACTGGCAAATTATAGCTTTTTCTTACATGTCTGTGTTTTAGCTAAAGTATATATTTTTTCCCCCAAAACATTCATTGTTTGGACAAACATGTTGTATCACCCTAAACTCGCTCTAGTGATGGTTTAGCTGGTTAGCAATGCCTTGTAAGCCACTGCTTTATACATTACTTAATTACATAATTCTTGGGGCCATAATAAATTGCAATTGACAGATAATTTAAAGTAGCCATATGTAATTATATTTTTTGCAAGCAACATAAAGCAGATGTTTTGCCAGTGCCTGATGTTTTGGAGTGCTCTTAAAAGCATTAACTTGATTTTAATCAAAATGTTTTTAAACACTATACCAAGTATTAAGCAATTTTGTTAAAATATTTTTCCCAAGAAATATAAGATTATACCAAACTCAATATTTTTGTGTTTAAATGCACTTTTTCTTTTTTTTCTAAGACAGAGAGTAACTGCAAAGAGATTATTTTTAGCATTGTGCAGCTACCGTATCGCACTACTTGCAGGAAGTATACACCCATCATTTTGTCATGCACTAAATCTTGTGTTTTTCTTGTGGTTGTTTGTATGTAGGCTGGAGGAGTTGTTTCTGTGTCTGAACGACTATGAGAGTGTGAGTGTGTCATCTATATCGTACCCATCCCTGCGCCTGCTGCATATCACAGATAACCAGCTGCAGCAATGGGTGGAGGTGCGTAAGCTGGGCCTCATATATCCGGGCCTGGAGTCTCTTATCCTGGCAAACAACTCTCTCTCGTCTATCCTCGAGCCTGAGGACTCCCTACATAGACTCTTCCCCAACCTGCGCAGCATAAACCTACACAACTCAGGTGCAACACCATCTCTGTAGATAGAAAAGTGTCTACACTTTTACAGGGGGGGGGGGGGGGGGGGGGTGAAAATAAAAGAAAAAATACCAGTAAAAGTAAAGTTAATGGTGAAATTAATAATAACAATAGAAAATATAGTCAACAATTAGGAAATAACAATCTGTATTGTAAAAAGTGCTATATAAATACAGGTGACATGACTTGACTATTAAAGGGTTAGTTCACCCAAAAATTCTAATTCAGTCATCAATTACTCATGTCCCTAATGTTATTCCAAACTATAAAATATTTGTTCATCTTCAAAACACAAATTATATTTTTGGTAACACTTTATTTGAAGGGGTGTGCATAAGACTGACATGACACTGTCATAAACATGACATAACACCTGTCATGAACATGAAGGAGTCTTTATGAATGTTTATGACTGTTGTCATTAAGTGTCATTCTGTAAATTATGACACTTTTAATGCAAAGTTGACATTGTTTAAAATGTCTTTGTTATAACAACTTGACATTAACAAAGAAAAAAATGTCTTTGTTATGACAACTTGACATTAACCAAGAAATCATAACCTGTCAACCTGTCACAAATATGTCATAAAAGGTCTAATTATCAAACTTAAAGAAGTTATTTAGCTTTGTGTTAACATTACATTACCCTGTCATATGTTATGGTTGGTTTTAACTTTGATTGTCATGACAACATTATAACTGTGACATGAATATTTTACTTGTCCTCAAGTAAAGTGGAACACATTGTACTAGTTATAAAGATGTCATTAAGGGTTATTACGCTGTCAAATGCTTTAACAACAGTGTCATTAATATTTCCCCTTACCTCAAGTAAAGTGGAACACGTTGGACTAGTTATGATTTCTTGGTTAATGTTAAGTTGTCATAACAAAGAAATTTCTATCTTTGTTAATGTGAAGTTGTCATAATCAAGACATTTTTGTCTTTGTTAATGTCAAGTTGTCATAACAAAGACATTTTAAACATTGTCAACATTGCATTAAAAGTGTCATAATTTACAGAATGACACTTAATGACAACAGTCATAAACATTCATAAAGATTCCTTCATGTTCATGACAGGTGTTATGTCATGTTTATGACAGTGTCATATTAGTCTTATGCACACTCCTTCAAATAAAGTGTTACCATATTTTTAATAAAACATGAGATTTCTGTCCCTTTCCGTCAATTGAAAGTCTATTCTACTAAAACTATATGATGCTTCAAAAACGTAATAAAAGCAATGCACACATTATCCATATACATCGAACACGATGTATATCGACTCTATAGGATAACCAGATTTTAACATTAGTAAATGCATTAACTAACATGAACTGACGATGAGCAATGCATTAGTTACAGTGTTTATTAATCTTTGTTAATGTTAGTTAATATAAATACAGCTGTTAATTGTGCGTTCATGTTAGTTCACAGTGCATTAACTAATGTTAACTAATACAACCTTTGATTTTAATAATTTTTTAGGAAATGTTGGAATTAATATTAACTAAGATTAATAAATGCTGAATAAGTATTTTTCATTCTTAATACATGTTAACTAATGTAGTTAACTAATGTTAACTAATGAACCTTATTGTAAAGTGTTACCGATTAATTGGTAACGATTTAGTAATTGTTAACGCTTTACCCAGAAAGTACTGCATAATTAAAGGGTTAGTTCACCCAAAAATGAAAATTATTTCATATTATTAGTTTTTGTGTTATTTTAGGTCTAAGTCACTGGGAGGACATCGAGAAACTGAATTTCTTACCGAAGCTTCAAGAGGTCAGAGTGATGGGTATTCCTTTACTGCAGCCCTACACCGATCAGGAGAGACGTTGTCTTATGGTAGCACAGTAAGTAAACGTACACTAAAGTAACCACTTTTGCAATTGTTAATAATGGTTAGAAATGATTACAAAAATCTGTGTGGCCACAAATATGGAATTATAAATGTCCATGCAGTCATATACTCCCTCTCATACACACTTGTCCTTCTGCTGTGTTTTGTAAGGTTGCCTAATGTGACTGTATTGAACGGCAGTGTTGTCACTGATGGAGAAAGAGAGGATGCAGAGCGCTTTTTCATCCGCTACCACCAGGACTGCCCAGAGGATGAGCTACCACAGAGGTAACCCCACACCACCACACTCAATATACTTAAACTATTTCAATCTCTTTCTCTTTAAAGAACTATATACAGTAGATTCTATAAAATGCCTGTGTCATGGAAATATATATAATTTAACCAGTCTATAAAACAAACTTAAATAAATACTTTCTTTTTTATTCCTTCATAACTGCAAACCCAAGACTTATCTGTGACTCATGTTATCCATTTTCCCACAGTTTAATTTGTTGATGGGGAAAATGTTTATTTAGTGACTAGCCCTATGGTTACTCTCTGCAGTTATAGACATTCCCAAATCAGTACCTTTTCATTTTTGAAAATCCACAAAATAGTCTATATAGAAACAGAAGGTCCTACAGAAATGGACATGGGTGTAAAGTCTCGATGAAACAGAAGTAGCTTTGCTTTTGTGCCGTAAAGTACATCGTAGTAAAACAGGTTATCAGAAAAAAATGTAATGTTGAGTGGAGGCAGATCAGTTGAATGCGAGCTTGCAGTCGATTGTAAATGGTAAGAAAGAGATCAAAGGTACTGTCACCTGTATTAAATTCGAAATAATGGTCTGAATAAGGTTTTTTTTTTCCATAATTTTGGTTCTCTTACAGTCGTTCCTCAAGATTAGTTTAGTCCTTGGCGTTTTCTATTTATCAGTATTGCTTACTCAATTGAAAGTGGTAAAAGTAGTTAAAGGGAAACTAAAGGGGAACATGAACTGGCTTATTAAATTTTATTATATTGTTGTCTGAGGTCAACTAATGACATTCGCTTGGTTTTTGCATTCAAAAACATCAAAATGAATAAGTAATAGGCTATTTTGTACCCAAGTTTTTAGCCTACCTGAAAAATGCTCTGTTTTTATGGCCATCTCGCACTGAAGACTTGGAATTAAACGTAAGTAAACTTGGGGGAAAATGTTTTGAAAACGTCCAATGTTGTAAAATGGCAACCGGAATGATTCGCCCATACATGTTCGACCCAGGGTCTGTGTGTTTGCACAATTCCTGTCAGATTCAATATAGACGGTCACGGCACAGTACTGCTCTTATCTTAATCGGTCTGTAAATACAGTCTTGTTAACAAAACAATCCTTAGTGAAATGAAGCGAACAGAATGACGATGTTTTACCCTCATCAGCTATAAAATAACGTTTATCCATGCAGTCCTATTGGAATCCAGAGGAAGCATATGCAGTGACTGTCTTCTTCCCCAACCAGGCACTGCACAATATTTTGTATTGCTCGGTAGCTCGATCCAGATTGTCATCACGAGGTAGGCATGTTATTTAGCCCTGCGTGTAATGCGCGAATCGGTGGGCAGGGCTAAACTGGCCGTGTTGAAGTAGGTGTTGATCTTCTCCAGGGGTGGTGTTTTATCCTCTTTGATGTCATAGTTCCCCACTAGTGATGGGAAGTTCGGATCATTTTACTGATTCGGATCTTTGAGTCTCGTTCAGTAAAATGAACGAATCTTTTATCGAGTCATTTCGTTCATTTCGGTCATTTCATAATTATATAATTAAAATGTCATGTTAAATATCCCATACATCTAGTACTTACGAAAATCTTAATTACATTTGTAAAAATAACATAATAGGGTAATGCAGCCAAAGCCAAAAGCAACTGAAATAACTGTAACGTTAGCTATTAATTAGTTGCTGGGTCTCAAGTTCAGGCTATGCAGTCTGACCCTGTTATAGTTCACCTCACCTCCTGATCCGAGACGTTCTTTCCTTTGCAACTTCATATTTATCAGGTTTGTTCTCCTCCTCTCATGTCCCGAGACGTTAGCTGTTGACTCGTCAGTGTCTGACTCTGATCTGTGCTGTCTGCTGGCCGTGCCATGCGATATAGCAGGACCGGAAAGATTAAAGATTAGTTCATCTCTCGAGTTCGGGTTCGGCCGGGTCCGAGTCTTTCGTTCTTCCTGTCAGTCCCATAGAGTCTATGCTGTCAGCACCGGAAAGAGAAATGATTAGTTCATCTCTCGAGTTCGGGTTCGGCGGGTCCGAGTCTTTCGTTCTTCCCGTCAGTCCCATTAAGTCTATGCTTTCAGTACCGGAAAGGGGAATGATTAGTTCATTTGAGTCTTCGGGTTTGAGTCCGTCGTTCTTTTCTCACGTGGCCACGGGTCTCGCATCAAATACAACATTAGATTCGTATTATTGACTGCGTCTGAATATTGTGTTATATAGGCATTAAAATACAAATGTTCAATAAACATTATAAACGTCCATTATTCCTTATTCCTTATTATTGTCCCTGTCCGTCTCTTTTCTATATTATGCATCTGTGGTGTGTTTTATTATATATTGTACATTAATTAACTACTATTATATTATACATCATCTACGTGCTTGTTTGTAAAAGGTTTGTGAATTAGTTTGTAAAAAGTTTGTGAATTTGGGTATTCAATACGGTGACAATTCACGTGACTAAAGAACGAAGGACTCAAACCCGAAGACTCAAATGAACTAATCATTCCTCTTTCCGGTGGTCTGACAGCATAGGCTCAATGGGACTGACAGGAAGAACGAAAGACTCGGACTCGAGACTCGAGAGATGAACTAATCATTTCTGTTTCCAGTACAGATTCAGAATCCATATGTTGCGCAATGCGCATGCGCGGGTAACACAAGATGAACGAATCACTCCCTGAGACAACTCGATAGTCCCGAGTCATATTAAAGATTCGTTCAAAATGAACAAATCGTTCATGAACGACACATCACTATTCCCCACTTTGAAAAAAACGAGTCGTTTGCTGGGGCTGGTGTCAATAAAAGCTTTTATTGGACTAACAAGGACATTTTCTGTTCTGAAACTTACAGGATATTCTTATAATATGATTACCTCTTAGATGTCAAAAGCTCAAGGAATTCTCAGTTCATCACCCCTTTAAAGTGGCTTTAGTTTACAAAAACTTTTTCTTTTCTTTTTTTCATTTTTTGGTTCAATGTAATAAAATCTTAACAATGGGAGAGAGCAGCCACCTTTTTCCGGCTTAGCAACAATAACCTTCCTCTCTCTCTCTCCCTCTCTCTCTCTCTCTCTCTCTCTCTCTCTCTCTCTCTGGCCATGTAAGGGTTAGTTCACCCAAAAATGAAAATTGTGTCATTAATGACTCACCCTCATGTCGTTCCAATCCCGTAAGACCTCTGTTCATCTTCGGAACACAGTTTAAGATATTTTAGATTTATCTTAGAGTTTTCTGTCCCTCCATCGAAAGTGTGTACGGTATACTGTCCTTGTCCAGAAAGGAAATAAAGACATCGTCAAAGTAGTCCATGTGACATCAGTGGGTTAGTTAGAATGTTTTGATGCATCGAAAATACCTTTTGGTCCAAAAATAACAAAAACGATGACTTTGTATTGTCTTTTGGTTCTGTCCGCAGTGACGCTGCTGACGTAAGACCAGTAACCAGAGAACATGTCAGCAGTGTCTTACGTCACCAGCATCACTGCGGACTCATGAACGCAGAACATTCTAACTTTTGACAAAATTTTTGATGCTTCTAAACATTCTAACTAACCCACTGATGTCACATGGACTACTTTGATGATGTCTTTATTTCCTTTCTGGATAAGGACAGTATACTGTACACATTTTCAATGGAGGGACAGAAAACTCTCGGACTAAATCTAAAATATTTTAAACTGTGTTCCGAAGATGAACGAAGGTCTTACGGGCTTGAGACAACATGAGGGTGAGTCAATTTTCATTTTGGGGTAAACTAACCCTTTAAGTATCATGGTGGCCACCGACTATTTTCAAACCTATTTTCCTGCCACTTCTTTTTCTTTAGTTTGGTGCCTCTGCCTCCAGTTATCCAGGTGGCATTTAATTATCCCATCCCTTATGTCTTACTGCTTCCCCCCTTTCCTGTTTTTTTGGGGGGGACTTTCAGGGAATATTTTGGTGGGCCTTTCGAGGGATATTTTAGAGGGTCTTTGCAGGTCAAAGACATGGAAAATGGATCACCCACGTTCTTTTGCACACCCCATTCCATTTAACCTACGAGAGTGTACGGAGGACTTTTTCAGCGACTACGGCAAGCCCCAGCTTCCAGCAGGGGATTCTAACCTTTGGGACACAATGTGTCCACTCTCTCCCTCCTCAAAGACGCCTTTGTACTGGAATACTCCAATCAGAAAATCGATACACAAGGTGGCAGCTTTATTCGTTCTTCCCCTCCTTACATACCCCTCTCTCCCTCCCTGTTCTTCTCTCCTGCCTCTTTTCATTTGCTTTAGAGGGGATTGAATTAGCTGGAGCATTTTTTCAAAAGGGGATGGAATGACGTCCCTGACTCAGTCTCTCCTATTTTTCCGTTGAGCGATGGAGACGCTGTTTCCTTTGTTCTTGAATGGCTCTGAGACCTAGTGTCTAAACAGTTATGACACAGAACTTCCCGCTCTAGCTTGGGGATGTCACAATGAATTTTTGACTGTGTGATTATTGTCTGATAAAAGATCACGATTTCTACAATTATTGCAAATTTACCCTTTATACAACAATAAAAACAAAAAAATGTAATTTTATTGCAGCATTCGTTAGGATATGCAGTTAAGATCTACATTGCTACTTCTAACTGAAAACAAGTTGAAAAAAATACTTGTATTATAATTGTTGTTTTTTTCTTCTGTTGAACACAAAAGAAGATATTTTAAAGAATGGTTGTAACCAGACAGTTGACGGTAGTCATTTACTTCCATAGTATTTTTATTTTCTTACTATGGAAGTCAATGGCTACCCTCAACTGTTTGATTACCAACATTCTTTAAAATATCTTTTGTGTTCAACAGAAGCGAGAAACTCAGGTTTTGAACAACTTCAGGGTGAGTAAAGCCCAGTTCACACCGCGAGTGACAATGTCGCTGTGTGTCGCTAGGCTCTGTGCTGTGATTTCACTTGTGGGCATTCGTAGTGCTGTTGCTCTAATGTTATTGGTAGACTGCATGTCTTGCCATATCTATACAAAATACCATCACAAGTGATATATACAACTATATAATCTTAATTTGACTTGAAATAAATGACTTTTGAGGTTAAAAAGAAAACGTATGCTGTTGGGAGAGTGTTTTTTATATTAACACAGCAGTTTTCAGTGGATTCAATCATTTACTAGATTAACGATCGATCATCAATCAAATTAAACTCACTCATACTGTCACAAATTTTTAAAACATCATTCAAATTTGACAAATAATCAATTTTCTTGTCCCTAATAGTCAACGTAATGCAGGGGAAATTGTAAAATGAACTGCAGCAGTGCTAAACATGCATCATAAAATTACAACACTCAGACTATAACGATAAATGTATGAATTAAACTCACTGAGACTGTCAACAGTTTATTTTCCATCCATCATTTTATTATCCATGTATGTGGTTAGTCAAATCATATAAAAACGTGAAATCATCCTCGAACTCTTCTGTCTTGCCTGCACTCGAGACAGTGACGCGTGATTTCTACTGAAAGTCTCCTTTCCTATTGGTTATCGCTCATGAAAATCGCTTCTTATTTGCATAAAGTTGAAATTTCTCAACTTTTGTCGCTTTTTTATCTTGTCGCTTGACACGCCCACATTCTGTCGCCAATGGTCACTGTCGCTTGTGTCGCCGGAAGTTGCCAGCACTCCATTGAAATGAATGGGATCATGTCACTTTGTCACTGCGTGTCGCTGCCATTGTGAACTGGGCTTTAGTGATGACAAAATTTTGGGGTGAACTATCCGTTTAAAGGACAAGTTTGGTATTTTACAATTAAAGCCCTGTTTTAAGATCGTCCCTGATGAAATAGAATAGTTAAGATTGTTTTTTAGACAAATGCTCCTGTCACGAGAATTTTTGGATTCTGTATTAGCACCCCCCCCCCCCCCCCACACACCTTTATAATGAAAGCATAGGTGCACTCGAACAATCATTCATTAAAACGCATAAAACTTTAGTTTACAAAGACGTGAAACTCATCGAGTGGTCTGGGGTGTTCACTGATATGCTCACACAAAAATCGCTGCAAAATATGCTTTCCAACAGGTTTTATCGTAGTTTTTGTCCAAGTCTATTTTCTTCCTGTTTTTGGTCGAAGTCCACAGTAGTCGATTGTCGAATTTACGTGCGCGATGCTTAGTTATCTAGTTCTCTTACAAGAGGTTCTCTCGTATTGCGTAAAGGTCGCTCTCCCAGCTCGTTCGTTGATTCTTTTTCATTCAGCGAGCTACACGCATCCGCTGTCCTGGGAAGAAGCCGCCGTCGTTGAGAAGGCACCGTCTAGCGAGCTCCGGAGTCTGAGGAAGCCGGCCGTCTGCCACCTTCAGCCGCCCAGCAAGCTAGCGCCATCCGACGCGTATCCTTTTATATTCCATTCTAAAAGAGCACGAGCGTCTTTTTAAAGATGCCTCGTAATTCCTGCGGCTCATGCCGCTCTCCGCTCAAGGATGGAGACCGCCACCCCATCTGCGCTCTCTGTCTCGGAGTGGAGCACGCAGAACTCGCCCTCGCCAACGGAGGATGTGACCACTGCGAGGACCTGCCGCTGTCAACCCTGCGGGCTCGACTACAGGCGGTCAAAACCGCTCCAGCGCCGCCTCTCACTTCGCCGCAGAAGAAAAAACGCCGCTCCCAGAGGCCGCCGGAGCCCCCTGCGGATCCATGTGGGCCGCCGCCCACCGACCGCTCTCCCTCTCCGCCCCTGCCGGACTTACAGTTGCCGCCGAGTGGCCGCTCTGTCGCCTCCGATGACACCGCGGATGAGAAGGACTCTTGTTCGCTGCACGCTTCGGACAGCGAGGATTGGTCGTCGATCGGCTCATCGACGAGAGAGTCTGCGGGGACCCGCGCCGGCATCGAAGAGGAACTAACGCGCCTCCTTTCACAGGCCGTTAGCCGCCTGGGTCTCGAGTGGTCTCCTCCCCCTGAGCAACCACCGAACCGCATGGATGGGAAGTTCCTGCACCGGCGTCCGGCCCCCGCCTGCAGCTGGGCTGCACCTTTCCTGCCTGAGCTTCACAGCGAGCTCACGAAATCCTGGAATGCTCCTCTCTCGGCTCGTAATCGCTCTGATGTGTCCGCTTCGCTGCGCTCAGTGGACGGAGCCGCCGAGAAGGGTTATACTGCCATGCCGCCCGTCGAGGACTCGGTCGCCGCTCATCTCTGCCCGCCCTCTGCTAGATGGCGGTCTTCTCATACGCTTCCCTCTAAAGCGTGCAGAGCGACCTCTAACTTCCATGGCCGCGCCTATTCCGCCGCCGGTCAGGCCGCTTCAGCGCTGCATTCGATGTCTGTCCTCCAGGTGCTCCAGAGCGACATCTTGTGCGAAATGGCGAGCAGCGGGAGGCAACCGCCCGTCCTTTCGGATCTGAGAAGCGCTACGGATCTTTCCCTTCGCGCCACTAAAGCCGCCGCACAAGCTCTGGGGAGATGCATGGCCGCCCTCTGTGTCGCCGAGAGACACTTATGGCTCACGCTTACCGACATGGGAGAGTCAGAACGCGCCGCGTTCCTCAACGCGCCTATTTCTCCTACCGGGCTCTTCGGATCTGCCGTCACGGGCATCGTTGACCGCTTCTCCGAGGTACAAAAAGCGACTCAGGCCATGAACTTGTTCCTGCCCCGCCGCTCGAGCTCTTCGACGGGCCGCTCTCACGAGCCGCCTGCCAGAACCCCACAGCAGCGCCCGCCTCAGCAAGCTCAGCAGCCCCAGCGTAGACAGGGCGGCCGCCCTCGCTCTCGCTCAGACAGCCGCCGCAGACAGCCTCCTCCCCGGGGGCCTCGACCCAAGATCGTGCTGAAGCCCGATCAACAGAAGTCTGCCTAGCACAGCTGAGAAAAAGACGGCTTTCTCCCGCTGCGGCCGGTCCGCCGTCAAAGCTTCGCCCACTGTTAGTCCCCGTCTCACCGCTGACTGCAGTAGTGTTTACCGCCACAAACAAGCCGGTTTCCCTGCCCGCTTGCGAGCGACTAAAAGCCGTTTTCACGGCTACCCAGAGAGTTCACAAAAAGAGCATAAAAGCCTCAAGTGTAAAAAATGTGCCCACAACCATGTGCTCACGTACACACACAAGCACTTTATGCCCAGGGTCTCTCACAGAGCCCATTCTCACGGAGTGTGCACTATCCGCTCCAGTAGCAGAGAACATAAGCACGCCCACGAGCCCGTGCGCGTGTCCCCCCTCTGCCCGCTCTGTCTCACGGCCCATAAACTCCTCTCTGAGTGTAAGTCCCGTTGCCTTCCACATTATAAGCGTGCCCACACCCAGTGTCCAGCCCGCTATGTGCAGCAATCAGGGCGAAATCGCCATTCAACCACTAGCCGCATGCTACGAAGCGTGGGAAGCCATCCCCGGCATCTCCCCGTGGGTTTTAAGCATAATAAAGAATGGGTATCGATTACAGTTTCGTCGCCGCCCGCCACGCTCGCGCGTGCGGCTCGAATCCACTGTCAGCCCGGCTGCTATGAACACGCTTCGCTTAGAAATAGCCAAGCTACTGCAGAAGAGCGCTATAGAGAGAGTCCCGCCATCTATGACCGAGTCTGGGTTTTACGGCCGTTATTTTCTGGTTCCCAAGAAAGACGGCGGCCTCAGGCCGATCTTAGATATCAGGGCTTTGAACAAAGCGCTCATGAAGAGACCGTTCAAAATGCTCACAGTCAGGAAACTCCTCGCGCACGTCCGCCAGGGGGACTGGTTCATCTCTCTAGACCTGAAAGACGCCTATTTTCAGATCCAGATAAACCCTCATCACAGGCCATTCCTACGTTTCGCCTTCGAGGGCCAAGTTTACCAGTATGCCGTTCTCCCGTTCGGCCTATCCTTAGCACCCCGTACGTTCACGAAGTGCATGGATACAGCGCTCGCCCCCCTGCGAAGTCAGGGGCTGCGCATACTGAATTATCTGGACGACTGGCTGATTCTAGCAGATTCCCAGACGGAGCTGCTGTCGCACCGCACAGTTCTCCTCAACCATCTGGAAGCGCTGGGACTCTCTGTCAACTGGACAAAGAGCTCTCTCCAGCCCAGTCAAACTATTTCGTTCCTTGGAATAGATTTGAACTCTATCGCTATGACGGCTCGCTTATCCACACAGCGCGCGCGCTCGTTTCAGATGGGTACCCATACATCCCTGAAATCGCTTCAGAGGATGCTGGGTCATATGGCTTCAGCCTCCGCTGTGCTACAGCTGGGTCTTCTGCACATGCGCCCCCTTCAACTCTGGTTAAAGAGCCGCGTATCCCACCACGAGTGGACGACGGGCCGCCAGATGATCAGGATTACTCAGACATGTATCACTGCACTGCAGCCATGGGCAGTAAGCGAGTGGTTTCAGAGGGGCGTTACCATGGGAACCTTTTCTCTCCGGAAAGTTATCTCGACAGACGCATCCAACTCGGGTTGGGGAGCGGTTTGCGAGGGCTCACCGGCCGCCGGCCAGTGGTCGAGCCACGAGAGTTCCCTACACATAAACTGTCTGGAAATGATCGCGGTCGAGAACGCGCTGCTGTGTTTCCTCCCGCGCATAAACGGTCACCACGTCCTGATTCGCTCCGACAATATGGCCGTGGTATCATACATCAACCGTCAGGGCGGCGTCAGATCCAAGAATCTCTTTCATCTGACACGCCGCATCCTATTGTGGTCCCAGAGTCACCTGCTCTCGCTCAGAGCGACGCACGTGCCGGGCCATCTGAACGACGGTCCAGACAGGCTGTCCAGGAACCTGGTCTCCCCCGGAGAATGGTCCCTGCACTCTCAAACAGTCCATACGCTGTGGCGCCTATTCGGCAGAGCGGAGATAGATCTTTTCGCGTCAGAAGAGAACGCTCACTGCCCAATATTCTTTTCAAAGAGCGAGGACGCGCTAGCCCAGGATTGGCCCCGCCGCCCGCTCTATGCTTTTCCCCCGATTTCTCTGCTACCGCAGGTCATTCAGAGAATCAGGGACTCACGCCACTCGGTGCTCCTCATAGCCCCGCGCTGGGAGAATCAGATTTGGTTCCCGGAGCTAACGCGGCTGTCACAGACAGCCCCGTGGCCCATTCCAATCAGAGCAGATCTCCTCACTCAAGCCCGCGGCTCGATCTGGCATCCCCATCCACAGCGCTGGGCGCTTCATGCATGGGTGACCAACGACTACGCGTCGAATTGCCAGAAGGGGTTTTGAACACGATCAAACACGCCAGAGCGGATTCTACCAGAAAGCTCTATGCTGCAAAATGGTCTGTGTTCTCCAAATGGTGCACCGACAAGAATTTGGACCCACGGACGTGCGAGGTTTCGTCTTTGCTAGTGTTCCTTCAGGAGATGCTGGATAAGGGCAGGTCCCCATCCACTCTTAAGGTTTACGTGGCAGCCGTCGCCGCGTTCGTTGAACCCCGGCGCGCCCAGTCTCTGGGCAAAGACGAGCTAATCATCCGCTTCCTCAGGGGAGCCAGAAGGATGAACCCCCCTCGCCCCCCTACGGTGCCGGTCTGGGATCTTTCTATAGTTCTAGAAGCTCTGAAAGCCCCACCGTTTGAACCACTTGAGTCCGTGGAGCTAAAATACCTCTCGTTAAAAACCGTTCTTCTGACGGCTCTCGCCTCAGTAAAACGTGTGGGGGACATTCACGCGCTGTCTTCGAGCGCCGCGTGCCTAGAGTTTGGACCGAGTGACTCCATAGTCATTCTAAAGCCTAGACACGGTTATGTTCCAAAAGCGATTGGTACCCCTTTCAGGGCGCAAGTGATCTCTCTATCGGCGCTGCCTGCATCCGATAGCGAACGTGACGCTGACCGCCTCTGCCCGGTTCGGGCTATCAGAGTGTACACTACACGCGTTGCCGCGTTCAGACGCTCGGAGCAGCTGTTTGTGTCGTTCGGTGGCCGCACCAAGGGACTAGCCGCCTCGAAACAGACCCTATCCAGGTGGATAGTAGACGCGATTGCCTCTGCTTATGCCGCTAAAGACCTGCCTTGCCCTCTGGGCATCAGGGCTCATTCCACCAGAGGCATGGCCTCATCGTGGGCATGGTCCTGCGGGATTTCCATCCACGACATTTGTGTGGCTGCGGGATGGGCCTCCCCCTCCACTTTTGTCAGATTTTATAACTTGGAAGTTCCAGCCTTACAGGCTAAAATTCTGGCGGTCTAGTACTCACAGCCCTCCTATAGAAGCCGCACTATCGGGAGTTCCATCACAACCGGCTCACCCCTTGTGTTCCCCTATGTGCTTATGCATTAGCCTACACATCACGGCCCGCCTTCGCCGGCCGCCTTTGGGCGTTTTTGCACTAGATGATAACGGTCGCTATGCTGGCCGCCGTATTATCTTCATCCACTTATAGATTCCCCCGGTGTATTCCCCTGGGATGCTTAGTGGTTACTTAGCGCGCACGGCGTTGACCAGGTGTTCCCGTAGCGTAAGCTAGCTTACGTAACCTCGGTTCTCTCTAGATGAGGGAACGAGTATTGCGTTCCCGGCCGTGCTTGCGCCACTAGCGTTTCGCTTCATGCTACAGAATCAACGAACGAGCTGGGAGAGCGACCTTTATACACTGTAGCCACGCCCCTTTTGGCGGGCTGTGACGCAGTGAGCGAGCGCCGTCCGCTCATTGGCCGCGGACTCAGCGCCGCTCTCCCATAGGTTCGTGCACTCTCTCTGAGCGAACCAATGAGCCGCTAGCTAGCCCGCTCATGGTCTGCCTCAGAAGAGACTGCGTTGACAATGATTACAAAATTATGGAATAATTTTTTGGCTTCAACTTCTCAGCAAAGATGAATCTTTCCCGTAGCGTAAGCTAGCTTACGCAATACTCGTTCCCTCATCTAGAGAGAACCGAGGTTACGTTAGGTAACCGATTCGTTACCAATGATCGCGCACGTGAACTCGACAATTTACTACTGTGGACTTCGACCGAAAACAGGAAGAAAATGAAGTCGGACAAAAACTACGATAAAACCTGTTGGAAAGCAACTAAGTAAAAATAGAATGAATAAATAATAGAATGTATATTTAATAAAAAGCTCCTCTCTAGAGTTAATTTCCCTAGGGAATTACCATGTTTATGGACAGTGGGTCGCTTCCCTCAGTTGAAAAGCATTGCATCTTTCAAATCACATACCTTCTGATGTTTATTTCGTGCTATAACTAGTAGTAAAGCAGGAGAGATGATCGGTTCACATGTTTTCCATTTTGCCACATTAAAGAGCATAAAAATGGCTTTATTTAAATTTTGTGATTAAAAAATACAGAATTTGAAAACTGAGACCTTGTTTTTATCAAAATAACTAAGCTTATTGCGATTAGTGGACAGGAGGCGTGCTACATAAATAATGGTAAACAATATTTACAACGTTTGTAAAATTATTACATTTATCTGGGCGTGAATCTCTGAACAGTGGTTATCCTTTATTTGCTGTAACAGATTAGATGGGTTTGTCACATTTGCTGAAACATTTTTTTCATCTGCATGTTTTGCATATTGTATTCCCGGCTTCAACCACTCCTGAATCATTTTTAGATTGCCAAAATGCTCCCAAATAGTTTAATTAATTGGCTTCTTTGGTGGATACAATTTAGGGAGATTTGGTGGATACAATTTCACAATGTTTTCATTTTATGTGCTGAAAGTAAATGCTATGCAAGTGCCCCACCTTACCTAAACACCTATAGTGAACTCAGTTAACAATCTCACAGAGCATCCACGCAGAGGACACGGCTCACGCAAGTAGTTGATCCCAGTTTGAAAACCCACTTTCATAGGGTTCATTCAAGGTGCTTAAAGTGCTTGGAGTCCTTGAATTAGATTTTTTTCCTGGAATGCCCTTGGAAACTTAGAAAATAACCCTCTCTTAAACATGCTTAAGAAATGTGCTCATAATAACGTTAAGCAGAAAAAAATATAAAACAAACACAACAAAACAAAACAACCAACAAGACAGAAATTTATTAACAGACCCTATCTCCAAGATTCCAAGATTGTGGCCATGATTGAACTAAATTCATACAAGGGATTATATTGTGGCCATGATTGAACTAAATTAATACGAGGAAATGAATTAGTATAATATGGCCATGAATTAATAAGTTGTGGGATCAGTATCATCCAAAAATGATGATTTTTTTCATCATTCTGTCATCTGTCATCATTTATTCATGTTTTTCCAAACTAGCGTAAGTTTCATCAAGGAACTTTTAGAACATCAACATCAAGGAGACGTTTGGCAGAAAGTCTGAGCTGCTGTCTTCCATAAAATGAAAGCTGATAAATAAGATAATGAAAGCTGAAAGCTAAACTTTGTTTATCATACGGCTCTGTGGAATACTTGATGCTGAATGGTCAGTCACGCCATCCAGCGGTATGTTATTCCCAGATAACAACCTCTGAAAACATACCTCGTTACTAACGTAACCTCAGTTCTCTCTAGAAGAGGAAACAAGTACTGCGTATTATCTTATGCTAGGGGAAAACCTCTTTTCCTCGAGATATTGAAGCCAAAAATTTATCCTTCATTTTGAATTATTGCAAAACGCGTTGCGGCAACATGCAGACATAGGCAAGGCGGCTTAGCGTGTCTATTGGCTGTCCTGCGGCAACTGCAGCAGCCTATCGAGAGCGGCCCTTTGGTGATGGTCCAAGGGGGGTGTTTCGCACCCATTGCGTCACGCTCCCGCCAAAGCAGGCGTGGCCTAGCCCTATGAATATAGCTTGATGGGCTGATATCACTGGTTATTCATCGCCGAAGCGAACCAGCGTGTAGCAGGCACGGCAAGACACGCAGTACTTACCCTCTTCTAGAGAGAACTGAGGTTACGTTAGTAACCAGGTACGTTCTCTTACGAGAGGTTCTCTTGTACTGCGTAATATCTTACACTAAGGGAACACTATGCAAAACCGCATGCATGTAGGGATCCAACACCAAAGTCCCAAGGGGCAAATGCCCGGGCCTCATATAGTGCATAATCACCATGAACTCACAGAGAGTTCGAGAAGAGAGGCTAGCAGCATCACTCTCAAATAATTTAGCCACAAGAAAGGCTATTCATTGTAATAGTGTTACACACATTCAGGGTGAAGAGAAAAACTTCAGCCTGTACTGAGTGATAGTATGGGCATTATTTTCCCTTGGGAAAAACTCAAAGCCCGTTGAGCGGTGCTCAAGCGAGTGCAGTACTCTGCGCCGAAACGACGGGCCAGGTGGTACTTGACTTTTAAACCGACAGCAATTTAGCTTGTAAGGCGGGAACTTCTAGGTTATACAACCTTATAAATGTAGACGGGGAGGCCCAGCCTGCCGCCATACAGATATCTTGTAAAGAGATCCCACTAGACCACGGCCACGATGAGGCCTTGCCTCTGGTGGAGTGTGCTCTAACACCAAGGGCCCTATTTTAACGATCTGAAACGCAAGTGTCAAAGCGAATGGCGCAAGTAACTTTGTGGGCGGGTCCCGGCGCTGTTGCTATTTTCCCAGCAGGATAAATACCTCTTGCGCCTGGCGCAAATCTAAAAGAGGTTGGTCTGAAGTAGCTTCATTATTCATAGGTGTGGTTTGGGCGTAACGTGAAATAAACCAATCCGAGCGCCATCCAACATACCCTTTAAGAACAGGAGCGCATGTTGCATGACGGATTGTTATTATAACGGTGGGTTTACCAGACTCGCACCAGGAGCGTTCACAGCCGATGAGACTGACGTTCTTGTCAGGACAGTGAAAGACAGAGAGGTGACGTTGTATGGGGATGGGAGAAACTCTCGCACATCAGCGTTGGTTAAACATTATAGCCTATAGTATGTTTCTTGCCACTATTGGGCAAACAGGTCTGATCCTTCAGTACTACAATTAGCCTTAAAAAAATGGCTAATTAGTTTTTTTTTTCATCTTCATGAACCACAATGATTTCCCTTATGTGTTAATATTTTTCCTTGTTATAATGTATGTGTCACAGTCCTTCGTCTGCACCAGTCTGTCTCCGTCATCAGCACTACACTCCCCAGGATCCTCTTGTCTCCTCTCCTGAACTCACTCCCTCATTAGCCACCTGTTCCTCGTTTGGTTCATCTGTCTCTTAGCCACCTGTTTGCACCTCGTTATGTTTGATTCTTGCCTGTATTTAGTTCAGTTCAGTTTTTCTTTGTCAGTCGATGTTGAATGTTACTCGGTGTTACCCTGTCTTCCTGCCTGTATTTTGAATTAAATTAGTATCTTCGTGTGAATCTGGACTCCTCCTGTTCCTTCTGCCTGCATTCCTGCACCACACCGTGACAGATCGACCGACCGCCAAAACATGGATTTTGCAGCAGTGCAACTTCTCCTATTGGAGCAGGAGGATCAATCCCTCGAGGCCCACACACAGAGGTATTTGGACTTGGTACCTCATGTTCAATATGATGATACCAGCCTCTGTGTGTTCTTCCGGGCAGGCCTAAATGCTGAAACCCAGGCACGCCTGCCCGGAGACGGGCCTCGAGGGGACTTCGCGGCCTATGTGGAGTGGGTGCTGGTGTCATGTGGATCTTCCTTCACCGTGGATGACGTCACCAGCCCCACTCCAACGCTCGAGCCCCCCTCTCCGCTGGTCCCGCCGAACTCGAGCCTTCCTCATCGCTGGTTCCGTCCAGCCCCGCCGAGCCTGAACCCTCCTCACCGCTGGTTCCGTCCAGCTCCGCCGAGCTTGAACCCTCCTCATCGCTGGTTCCGTCCAGCCCTCCCGAGCCTGAACTCTCCTCATCGCTGGTTCCGTCCAGCCCTCCCGAGCCTTTAACTCTCCTCATCGCTGGTTCCATCCAGCCTTCCCGAGCCTGAACTCTCCTCATCGCTGGTTCCGTCCAGCCCTCCCGAGCCGGAACTCTCCTCATCGCTGGTTCCGTCCAGCCCTCCCGAGCCTGAACTCTCCTCTCCGCTGATTCCGTCCTGCCCCGTCCAGCCAGTGCCAGAGACCGTCCAGCTAGCGCCAGAGACCGTCCAGCCAGTGCCAGAGACCGTCCAGCCAGCGCCAGAGACCGTCCAGCCAGTGCCAGAGACCGTCCAGCCAGCGCCAGCGCCCGTCCAGCCAGCGCCCGTCCAGCCCGAGCCCGTCCAGCCCGAGCCCATCCAGCCCGAGCCCGTCCAGCCCGAGCCCGTCCAGCCCGAGACCGACCAGCCCGAGACCGGCCCTTCTGTCCAGCGAGAGACGGTCCACTCCCCGTTTGTCCCTAATCCGGGGACTCAGCCCAAATATTTTTTTGGGGGGGGCCCAGTGTCCCAGCCACGGCCGCCCGAAGAGTCCTCACCGCCGTGGCCGCCCGAAGGGTCCTCACCGCCGTGGCCGCCCGAAGGGTCCTCACCGCCATGGCCGCCCGAAGGGTCCTCACCGCCGTGGCCGCCCGAAGGGTCCTCACAGCATGCTCCGCCCTGGCCACGCCTTCAGCCTGCTCCGCCCTGGCCACGCCTTCAGCCTGCTACACCATGTCCTGCTCCGCCCTGGCCACACCCTCATCCTGCTCCGGCTGTGGAGGGCTTCCTCCAGACCACGCCCTCCACAGCCTCCAGGGCGCATTGTGTACCCGCTACATTACGGGCAAGCATGCGCGCTTAAAATAGCATTATGAACAACGTGCAACGCGCCACTGACTTTAGACCTGTTTTTTTCTGGTCAGTGGCGCAATTGTTATCTGGAAGTGTAAAATAGCACCAGGGAATGTTTGCGCTGAAACATGCCTCCTTTTTGCGCCAATCTGCCCAGGGAGCGCAAGTTCATTCCCTAGTTTACTGACGCGCGTCTGTGGAGGGAAAAATCTCGCTTTGCGCACGTGCAAAATAGCAATGAGACATGCGTTTGTGTATAAAGTCATTTGCGCGGGGTGCAAGATAGGGCCCCAAAGGTCACTCAAGTCCCTTTGTCCCTTTGTAGTGTATGCCATTGCTATGGTATCAACTATCCATCTGGATAGGGTCTGTTTCGAAGCGGCTAGGCCCTTGAACGGCTAGGCCCATTTCGACTGCTGAACGAAATGAAAAGCTGCTCAGTCTGTCTGAAAACAGACGAGCGAGATACGTAGGCCTTTAACGCACTTACTGGGCAAAGGAGGTCTTTGCTTTCTTCCTCATTATGAACCGGTAGGGCAGACAGGGAGATAACCTGGGCCCTTAACGGTGTGTTGAGGGATTTAGGTACGTATCCGTGTCTTGGTTTGAGTATGACTTTTGAGTCGTTTGGCCCGAATTCCAGACACGTTGCGCTTATTGATAGCGCTTGCAGATCCCCTATGCATTTTACTGATGCAAGAGCCATGAGGAACACTGTTTTGAAAGTCAAGTGTTTCATATCCGATGTACGGATTGGCTTGAATGGGGCTACTTTCAGGGCTTCTGCACTATAAAAAGGTCCCACATGGGGATAGATGGGGGTCTAGAAAGGATTCATCCACTTAGCTCCTTTAAGGAAATTATTGACCAGATCATTTTTCCACAGTGACAGGCCAGATGCAGGTTTTGTAAATTCTGCAATGGCCGCCACATAGACTTTGAGAGTGGATGGGTACCTCCCCTTATCCAGTAGCTCTTGAAGGAAGGAAAGTACCTCCGTTACCCCGCTGCTTGTGGGTGGAAAACCTAGGGTTTTGCACCAGTTAACAAACACTGACCACTTAGAGGCATAGAGACATCTGGTAGATGGTGCTCTGGCCTGCGTGATAGTGTTTAGCACTCCCTCAAGGGGGTTTGTGGGTACCGGTTTATGGCCTATGCGTGCAGGGCCCACCGTTCTGGGTGAGGATGCCAAATTGAGCCCATGGTCTGAGAGAGGTCTTTCCTCGTTGGATTCGTCCATGGGGCAGTGCTCGTCAGCTGCATTAGGACGGGAACCATTCATGGTTCATCCAGAGGGAAGCCACAAGGAGCACAGAGCATCTGGTGAATGGGATCATGATTCGTGATTGAGAGCATCTGATTCGTTCTAACACTTGAGGCAGGAGCGAAACTGGGGGGAATGCATAGAGCGGGCAGCTGGGCCAGACGTGGGCCAGTGCATCCTTGCTCTTTGGGCCCAAAGAATTTTGGGCAGTGAGCATTCTCTTGGGACCCGAATAGGTCCACCTGTGCTCTGCCGAACTTCTCCCACAGAAGGAGGATTGACTGTGGGTGCAGGCACCATTACCCAGCTGGTATATTGTTTCTAGGCAGTCTCTCTGGCCCCAAATTCAGGAGGCCAGGCACATGTGCTACTCTCAATGAGTGCAGATTGTGCTGAGCCCAGATCAGAATGCGCTCTGTCAGTCTGAAAAGGTTTCGAGACCTGACGCCGCCCTGGCGATTTGATATGTCGGATACCACCAACATGTTGTCAGAGCGGACTAAGATGTGGTAGCCCTTTATTCGGGGAGAGAAGCGCCTCAGTGCGTTGTCGACTGCCAACATTTCCAGACAGTTTAGGTGAAGGAGCTTTTCTCGTTCTGACCATAGGCCGAAGAACAATATGCCCTCGTGCAGCGCTCCTTATCCCGAGGTGGAGGCGTCCGTGGACACCACATGTACACTCAAGAAAGTCCCCAGGTTTACACCAGACTGGTTCCAGTCGGTCGCTTTCCAAGGTTTCAGGGCTGTGACACATTCTTTATTAACCCTAAGCTGAAGCAGACCGGAAGCCCAAGCTCGAGGAGGTACTTATGCTTTGAGCCAAAACTGCAGCTGGCGCATGCAAACAAGGGCGCCATAAAGGGGTGGAAGGTTAGGACAATTCTAAGGACCCAGGCTGATTTAGGGCCCAGAAGAGCAGACCCCCTTTTTCTTTTCTTATTTCTTTTCTATATTTTATACATACATTAAATGTGCTAGGGCCCCTCATGCACTAAATGTGTATTTTGTCCGTTTTGACCATATATTTAACATTTAAAAAACAAATGATGTATTTACTCTTTCAGTCACACTCCTCCTCCGCCTCACAATGCAATGGTTCATTCCACCTGCGCTGTCCGAGCTACGATTGCTAGTGCAGCGTCTCTTGTTGCACTTGCTATGATGCAGACACACGCAGGCATCTCGCATCAAAAGCCAAGGGCATCAAAAACGGAAAGAAAAGAAGGAAAGAGAAGACCGAGAACGCCGAGGTCAACAGTATGTCACACAGTTTTTCAAATAATAAAGGTAGCTCGTATTCCTGTATTACAAAACTTTTACTTAGTTTTTGTTTAGGGTGACCAGAAGTCCCGAAAAATCTAAGCTGTTGTCAAGATTCCCGAAACAGTCCTTAATTGTCCCGAAAATTATAGTAAAGCAAATATATATCTTGATATAAAACATGAAAAAATTATCCATGGAAGTTGAGTCGTCCTGCAGCCAGCCCCCTCAGGTTACAGCAGCCACAGCCGCGAGGACAGTAAATGTGCAGGCAGCCATTCTAAACTTTTTTTTTTTAACTCTTGTTGCGCGAATGTATTCAAAGTGTTCACGAGTATAACTAGACGCGAATTTGATGTGCTATTCACGTCTGGTGTGAATGCAGCATTAGGAGTGATTGTGACTGTGTGCAAAAAAAGTACTTAGTCCGGGCCTTAATGTCTGATGTCGGGTTACACTTGAAGCAAATCATCTACACAATTATTTAGTTTTCCTATTTAATGACCGACAATTTAGTTTTAGCCTAATAATAATTTTGGCATAAGGCTTATTAGTGTTAGGCTATGGCCTGAAAGGTCTGATTTAGCCAGTGTTACAACAGTGACACTATTTTTTTCACATTTGAGTTCATGATTTTAATGTTTTTATTTATTTTATTTTTTATTTTTTGTGGCAGACTAAAGACTAATGACATACTTTTGATCTTTGAATAGAAATATATGTTTGGTTCAGGTCAAAAAATAAACTGCTTTTATCTAGCTAGAATAGCAAAATAATTACTGAATTATTATTTACATCCGACAATATAACATCTCTGCTGTCTCCGGGGTTATCATGGCTCGTAGACACAGATTCAGTGGCTAATGTGAATAAAATGCCCAAGAAAAAAATAATATAAAACTGAATAAAACATGTGTCTGTAGTAAACATTGGCTATACGGGGTTTACTCAATAGATTTTTTTAATATTTTATATAAAGAAAAATAAATAGGCCAATAAAAATAAGCTGATGTTTACTCATAGAGTAGTTTTACCCATTTGAGTTTGACTTTGATGTATTAGTATATGTCAATATGTTTATATACTGGGTAAGTATACTGGGCATGTTTATTGGGTTATCTGTAAAACATGTAGGGGGCCCAGAAATGTTGGTTTACATAGGGCCCAGAATTTCTGGCGGCACCCCTGCATGCAAAGCAGGCCCAGCTGAAGTACTGAAAATGCTGAGGCCATCAAGCCCAGCATTCACTGAAACCTCCTGAGCGGTACTATAGCGCCGCGGCGGAAGGATTTCGTGCAGCACTGAATGTCTATTCTGGGCTCTGGCCCAGGAAAATTATTTTCTGACTGGGGACCAGTGAGCTTTTCACCTAATTGACTGTGAGACCCAGTTTCTCGAGGTGTTCGAGTAACACGGTCCTGTGTTCTATGAGCTCTGACTGAGATCGAGCTAGAATCAGCCAATCATCCAAGTAGTTCAAAACTTGCATGACCTGAAGTTTCAGGGGTGCGAGCGCTGCGTCCATGCACATCGTGAATGGACGGGGTGCAAGAGACAGGCCAAACCGTAGGGCTCTGTACTGATATGCCTGGCCCTCGAAGGTGAATCTCAAAAATCGCCTGTGATGTGATGTGTCACGCATTTGCGTGAATGGCTAGGGGTGGAATGGGTTTTAGGCATTGGAGCTTTCGTGCGCTGTAACATGGGCACTGTGTTTACAGTGAGTGAGGCGCAGTGGTGGAATGTAACGAAGTACAAATACTTTGTTACTTTACTTAAGTACATTTTTCACATATCTTTACTTAAGTAAAATAAATAGTGCATACTTTTTACTTTTACTTCGTTACATTTTGCAGCAATTATACTTTCTACTCCACTACATTTCTACAACTTCTGTTACATTTTCATTACATTTTCTGATCAGTTTTTTCCCTGCCAAAATGTAATTTGACCATCCGTTCGTTGCACGTTTGTCTCACCAGTGACGTTTGGTTGCCATAGATATATCAACCCGGTCACACTAAGTGCGTCTGGCACGCAGTGTGTTTATCGTGCAATTTATACGCGAAAATTTGTTTTTACGTGCTTTTTGTATTTACCTGGATATTTGTACTTTTACTTAAGTACTGAGATTCAGTACTTCATCCACCACTGGTGAGGCGGGGGCACACCTGAAATGATGGGCAGCCTAGCCGTGCTCGCTTTCATTATAGCAGTTTGCTGTGTGAGACTGAGCGGGGCGAGCCCCGTGGGGCTTAACAGGTCTGTGAGTGAATGTGGGCGCGGCGAGGCGGGCACATTCACAGCACAGAAAACACCATCTGCTTGAGCTGACTGTAAATGTGTTAATTTCGTTTTTTACAGAAACCTTGTGACATGTAGTGTGTAGTGTTGGTGGGCACTGAGGCGTGGGCACGTTCACTACACTTCGACATGAGCCGATTTTATTTGTGCGAGCCCTGTATTGTGACGGGCTGTGCTTGGGTGTAGAAATGGGCACCTTTTTGTGGGACACCTTCGGCCGATGCCGGCAGTGGCGCAAAAAGTGGGTATGCGCTAAATGCTTAGTTTTAAAGCTGACTAAAATTGTTAATTTTAGTTTCCGCTAAAATTGTTGCTGCATACCCCTCTGAAACTGGGTATTTGTGCCCCTGGATGCCGGGACACCAGAGAAAACGAATAGATGAGGAACGAGTATTGCGTAAGCTAGCTTATGCTATGGGAAAGATTCATCTTTTCTGAGAAGTTACATCTTTTCTGAGAAGAACTGCTTAAGCCTACTATGGGAGAGCAGGGCTGAGCCCTCGACCAATGAGAAGCAGGCACGCTCTCATTGCGTCAGAGCCTGCCAGAATGGGCATGGCTAGAGAGTATAAAAGGAGCTCTCGTAGGCTTATCAAGTTGATTTTTTCAGAGTGAAGCGAAAACGGTAGTAGCGCAAGCAAAGCCGGGAACGCAATACTCGTTCCCTCATCTAGAGGGAACCAAGGTTACGTTAGGTAACCGATTCGTTCTCTTACGAAAGGTTCTCTCGCATTGCGTAAGCTAGCTTACGCTACGGGAACACCTGGTCAACGCCGTGCGCGCTATATGTCCACTAATGAGTCCTGGGAGGGGGGCCCGGGGGACCCTTATGAGTGGAGAGTATGTAATGTGAAAAAGCGGCAGAGCGGCCCCATGATTGTGTATTACATAAGCACATAACTGTTAGGGGTAAACAGTTTAAGGACCCAGAACCAGATATGAAGAATGAAGACCCGGAGTCAGAATTATAAAAAATGAAAGAAAGTTTTACTGAACATAGTTTGCCATTTCAATTAGCAGAAGTCAGCTTCAAGACTCACTCAGGAGTTCGTAGGCCGCCCCCTTCCAGTTACAACAATCACAGCAGTTATACCATTTTCAAGGTCTAAGCTACGTCATTGCTTACACGTTGAATGATTCTCATTGGCTAAGATATAGATACACAGTAATTTTCCACACATATACAGATAGACGAAACATATCTCCATCGATGAGGCACGTCATGACCTTCCAGGTCATAGATTTGGGTTGCTGGCGCCAGTGTGTCCAGAACAACAACTCATTCAATCTCCAATAATGGCAGTGGTTGCTTAACCTGCAACCAAGAAGACTAGCACTAAACTTTAGTCTAACTGGAGTAAGACTTCAACAAAGAAATGGTGCCTTAAACTGTTGTCTTCAATGACCCCTTTATGTTTTAACACTCAAACATAAACCAAATCCCTATTTCCCTATTATTTTCACTGTTACTGCATTCACCTAGGACACTAGCAAATAGGAGCTCCCATCAAGGCTGAAGAGAGTCTGAGCGGCTTATTATCAGTTAAGTGTACCAAAACATAATGGTAAAACATTCACTCGTTTGGGAGAAAAACAGATAACATTTGCTTCTCAGAAAGCAAATATAATAGAAAGAATACATTTTAATACAACAATTAAAGTTCAATATAGCAATGCTCAATATAGCTTGACCATCGGTACAGAGAAGTATGTGTTGGACATATGTGTTCATGACGCCTTTATGATCCATAAACCTTTGTCCTGAGACCAGAGTAAGAGACAAATGGCCTTGTGCACCTAAAAGAAGCTGGTGACTTGTGCATGTACATCAGCATGCATTTAAGTATATGATTTCACAAGCAAAAGCACAAAGAATACATTTATGTCAATAAATGATTAAGTAACAATGAATATACTTAATTATTGATTTTATAAAAGAAATACATAATCATTCAAGAGGATATTATGATATATATATGCTGAAGAGGCAAGGGATTTTGACCACCCCTTCATAAGGGAAGCACAAGCGGAAGCTCCGGTTGTGATAAGTGACACCCAACAGTGCAGCTCGAGAGAGCTGAAGCATATTAAACTGCCAGTAGTTTAGCCTGCAGGTCAGGAACTTCCAGATTGTAAAATCTGACAAAGGTGGAAGGGGAGGCCCATCCCGCAGCCACGCAAATGTCATGAATGGAAATTCCGCAGGACCATGCCCACGAAGAGGCCATGCCTCTAGTGGAATGAGCCCTGATGCCCAGGGGGCAAGGCAGGTTTTTAGATGCGTAAGCAGAGGCAATAGCGTCCACTATCCATCTCGCGTGTAGTGTACAATCTCAGGGCCCGAACCGGGCAGAGGAGATTGGCGTCACGCTCGCTATCGGATGCAGGCAGAGCCGATAGAGAAATGATCCGAGCCCTGAATGGGGTATCAATCGCTTTAGGGGCATAGCCATGCCTAGGTTTGAGAATGACAACAGTCATTAGGTCCAAACTCAAGGCACGCAGCGCTAGAAGAGAGCGCGTGAAGGTCCCCCACACGTTTTACTGAAGACAGTGCAATCAGAAAAACGGTTTTGAGTGAGAGATATTTGAGGTCCACGGACTCGAGCGGTTGGAACGGGGGGGGGAGGGGGGGGGGGGTATTCATAGCTTCGAGAACTGTAGAAAGATCCCAAATAGGAACCGAGGGGGGTCGCGGAGGGTTTATCTTTCTAGCTCCCCTGAGGAAGCGAATGATTAATTCATCTTTGCCCAGAGACTGAGCGCGTCGGGGTTCAGCGAACGCCGCGACAGCTGCAACGTAAACCTTGAGGGTGGATGGGGACCTGCCCTTATACAGCATCTCTTGTAGGAAAAGACAAGCAAAGGCGACACCTCACACGACCGTGGGTCCAGATTTTTGTCGGTGCACCATTTGGAGAACACAGACCATTTAGACGCATAGAGCTTCCTAGTAGAAGCGTAGGAGAATGAAAAGGTTACACGTCGTTGGATGACGCTAGCTCGCAGGGTGGCTGAAGGTGGCAGACGGCTGGCTTCTTCAGTCTCCGGTAGCTCGCTAGAAGGTGTCTTCTCGACGGCTTCTTCTCAACACAGCGGAAGCGTATAACTCCCTGAAGAATGAAATAATCGACTTGATATGCCTACGAGAGCTCCTTTTATACTCTCTAGCCACGCCCATTCTGGCAGGCTCTGACGCAATGAATGAGAGCATGCCTGCTTCTCATTGGTCGCGGGCCCTCCCATAGGCTTAAGCAGTTCTCTGTGTGCGAACCAATGAGCTGCTAGCTAGCCCGCGCATGGTCTGCTGCAAAGGAACTGTGTTGACAATGGATACAAATTATGGAATCATTTTTTGGATCCAACTTCTCAGAAAAGATGAATATTTCCCGTAGCGTAAGCTAGCTTACGCAATACGAGAAAACCTCTCGTAAGAGAACATTATTTTGTATTTATCTGGGTTGCCATAAAAACGGCACTTGTGTGCAGGTAAACGGGACATGATACCGACTTGTTTACTGCAGAATACACTGGACCAGTCACATTTCTTGGAACTGAACGAGTGAGAAATTTTGGTGAAAGTCTGGCCGTGGTGAGACTTGAACACCGTCGTTTTGCTAGAAGGGCTAGGAAGACAAATGAACACTGGGCTGTGGGCATTTTATTGCACTCACTTTAAGAATTACTGAAATAAATGAACTGTTCCATGATATTCCGATTTTTTTTTTCACCTGTATATTTAATGTTTGAAAGAAGGGAGAAAATCATGACTGTTTCAAAAGACATAAGAAGCCTTTAATGAAAAAGTGAACTATTCCTTTACAAGTCATTTTTTAATTTGTTTATTTTTGTGCCCACCGGGACCACTTCTTGAGACTTTCTTTCCAACGCCTATGTAAATTAAAACCAAGGTACACTGACCCTAATTTCTGACTTCCTCGATGTCACAGTCCCTCGTCTGCACCAGTCTGTCTTGTCATCAGCACTACACTCCCCAGGATCCTCTTGTCTCCTCTCCTGAACTCACTCCCTCATTAGCCACCTGTTCCTCGTCTTGATCATCTGTTTCACCTGTTTTCACCCCATTATGTTTGATTCATCTGTGTATTTAGTTCCCTCAGTGTTACTCAGTCATTGTCGGTCGATGTAAGTGTTTGCTGTGTTTTGTGGATTCCCTACCCGCCTTCCTGTATGTACCATGTTTCTTGGAGTTGCTTTATTAAATGTTAGAATTGGAGCACCCTCTCTCGGATTCCTTCTTCCACCCGCACTATACCGTGACAGATCGACCGACCACAACAACATGCACCCTGCCACTTTTCAGGGGATTCTCCAGCCGATGAGGCGGCCTCGTTTGATCCTCATCCCAAGGAGGCCTGCACTTAACACCAGTCTAGCCAAGCCCGCACTTCACGCCGGATCTGTCGAGCCCAAGGCAGTATGCGTCATGCCCGCCACGCCTGAGACTGTAAGTGCAGAGCCCGTTAAGCCTGAACTCCCCTCATCGCTGGTTCCGTCCAGCCCCCCCGAGCCTGAACTCTCGTCATCGCTGGTTCCGTCCAGCCCTCCCGAGCCTGAACTCCCCTCATCGCTGGTTCCGTCCAGCCCTCCAGAGCCTGAACTCCCCTCATCGCTGGTTCCGTCCAGCCCTCCCGAGCCTGAACTCCCCTCATCGCTGGTTCCGTCCAGCCCTCCCGAGCGTGAACTCCCCTCATCGCTGGTTCCGTCCAGCCCTCCCGAGCCTGAACTCCCCTCATCGCTGGTTCTGTCCAGTCCTCCCGAGCCTAAACTCCCCTCATCGCTGGTTCCGTCCAGCCCTCCCGAGCCTGAACTCTCCTCATCGCTGGTTCTGTCCAGTCCTTCCGAGCCTGAACTCTCCTCTCCGCTGATTCCGTCCAGCCCCGTCCAGCCAGTGCCAGAGACCGTCCAGCCAGCGCCAGAGACCGCCCAGCCAGAGCCCGCCCAGCCCGAGCACGTCCAGCCCGAGACCGTCCAGCCCGAGACCGACCCTTCTGTCCAGCGAGAGACGGTCCACTCCCAGTCTGCCTGGGGTGGGGGGCCAGTGTCCCCGTCATGGCCGCCCAAAGGGCCCTCACCGCCATAGGGTCCTCACCGCCACGGCCGCCCGAAGGGTCCTCACAGCTTGCTCCGCCCTGGCCGCGCCTTCAGCCTGCTCCACCCTGGCCACGCATTCAGCCTGCTCTGCCCTGGCCACGCCTTCAGCCTGCTCCGCCCTGGCCACGCCCTCAGCCTGCTCCGCCCTGGCCATGCCTTCAGCCTGCTCCACCATGCCCCCAGCCTGCTCTGCCCTGGCCACGCCTTCAGCCTGCTCCACCATGTCCTGCTCCGCCCTGGCCACACCCTCATCCTGCTCCGCCCTGGAGGCTTTCTCCTCCAGACCACACCCTTCACAGCCTCCAGGGCGCCCAGCCCCCCCTCCCCATTGATGTTACGGCGTGAGGTCACGCCTACCGGGAGGGGGGAGTGATGTCACAGTCCCTCGTCTGCACCAGTCTGTCTTGTCATCAGCACTACACTCCCCAGGATCCTCTTGTCTTCTTTCCTGAACTCACTCCCTCATTAGCCACCTGTTCCTCGTCTTGATCATCTGTTTCACCTGTTTTCACCCCATTATGTTTGATTCATCTGTGTATTTAGTTCCCTCAGTGTTACTCAGTCATTGTCGGTCGATGTAAGTGTTTGCTGTGTTTTGTGGATTCCCTACCCGCCTTCCTGTATGTACCAGTTCCTTGGAGTTTCTTTATTTAATGTTAGAATTGGAGCCCTCTTTCTCGGATTCCTTCTTCCACCCGCACTATACCGTGACGCTCACACCATCCACATCCTTTCTATTTCTTTTTCTCTGTCCCTTTCTGTCTGTTTCTCTGGAGGAGAAACCATTTTCCCAGAGGGATGAGGTTGAGATGAGAGTTGGCACTAGAGGGTGAAAGGGCAGGTGCAGAATTAGATGGCAAACTCTAGATATGGGTTAAGGTTGCCCCCTTTTTGAACCCAGCCTGCTCTTGCCCCCACCCCTCAGGTCCAGATCAGAGCTTAGGCTATGTTACCAACTCTGTGATAAAAATCTGAAAGAAGGCAAAGATCTGAGAAATAGTGAAAGAAATGGACAGAAAGAAATTATGCCTCTCTGACCTCAAACACACCTTTAGACTGGGCCCTCTTTGAATGCATGAGACGTAAACCATTGCAAAGACCCATTCAGCCTAATTTATGAGACTCAGTCTGTGGTAGCATAAAGTAATGGATAGAACCATTTGAGAGACTTTCAAAGTGATTTCACAGTAACCTTAGTCGCATTTACGGTTGCTTAGACATAAACTTTAGGCATAAGTGGGCATGAGACTGTTATCTTTATAAAGCTGAAAAGATTTTGAGATTTGAGTGCTGGCTAGTGTAATTCAAACCTTTCACTGCTTGATTGCTCACATCTATTTCCTAGATGAGGCTTATATGCATTATTTAGTGTATTATTTTATGGAAACTATTTTATAGGCACTAGAATACTTAATCTGTTAAAGTGTTAAAAACTTCAGCTTTAGTTTAGTTGTACCAAGGCTGCCAAACAAACTGGTCCTAGTCACCCTCCATTAGGCAACTGTGAGGTACACTATTTACATAGTGTAGGCTATATACTGTAGGTAAGAGGGTGAAATAGGTGAAGGAGTCCTACACATTCAACAGCCTTTGAGTAACTAAAACCTGAACCATGGCAATGGGCATGTTGATCCTCCCTGGAGTAATTGGAAACACAGGAATGATAGCAGATTGGAGAATGCAAAGACAGGGATGAGAGGAGGAGAGTGTGAAGAAAATGAAAGGGGATATTGGTCTTACTGTCTTGGAGTAACCATAGCCTGGGACCTTGTTGTCTTACAAGGATGTAAGAAGGCAAAGGTATAGGGAAAATCTAAGTGCATCACTCTTTACAGACAAAATTGTCCAGGGCTAACTGAGGTCAAATGATTGGGTTTCACTCATAAAAGTCTTATCATGGACCCTGTATTGAATTGTGTAAAAATATGTGGTATAGTGAATAGGTAACAAAATTGAACACTATGACTTGTTTAGTTGTCTCTTATTTTATATTGTTTTTTTTTTTCATTTGGAGAAAAAAAAACAATGCTCTTCTCTGTCTCATGCAACCACTTACATCATTACCAGAGCAACCCATGTAGATATTCTAGTTGCCTACACTGACAGATCAGAGAAAGAAAAAAAAATTTGATTTCAACTGATGCAAAATGACTGTTGGCCCTAAAGACTGGATAACACAGATTCAAAACAGTTGTTTGGAGTGTGAACAAAGTCTAAGATTTTGTATCTCTGCTATGCCTTTCGAAGAGGCATTTACCCCAGGTTCATCCAGGGTGACTGCCACTGTAATACAGTACATGTACTGAAGTTGCTTTAGATAAAAAGCCAAATTGCTGACAAGTAAATAACAGATGAATTTCCTTGGGTCCCAGGAGATATTTGTGATGTTAAGTTGTAGATATCTAAATATTTAGCTAATGGTGATTGTTCATGTTATCTACCTGAAAACAGATCATGTGTATCTACCAACAAATGCAGTATCTACAGTAGACTCACTGTATGGCTCTACTATGAACAGTGCTTGGTGGCGACTGTCCGATCCCATCTTCAAGACTGATCTAAGCTCTGTTTGAGGAATCCAAGGCAGCTATGTTATCACTGCGAACACCCATTCGCCTTCATTTAAGGAGCTTAGCCACACTAAATGAGACCCTTGAGTGAGACTGTTCTTTCTCTCAGACAGAGTGGCACTTTGTATAGTGGGGGCAGTATTCCCATGGTGAAGGCAGGGAGCCACAGGCACCTACCCAGGCTCAGGCTCTGCTTTGTGGGGAGACTTTTCTGGACAGGCAGGGGAAATTACTTTGATTGGCTGTGTCGGTTACTGTAGCCCTCTAAAGCTAAAAGACTTTTTTTGTGGAGATTTTATTTAATTGTGCCTGCCGATCTCCTCTTATCTTTCCCACAATCCTTCAGCAAGATGGGAAAGAAGGGAGGGCAAAAAGGGGTGGTGGTGAGAACTTTCTCAGAGTTTAAAAACTCAGTGTGCTGTACACAAACAGGTATACAAATACACAACCATGTCTTCTCACAAACACAACTCTATGGTCACTTTTTTTGGTGCATTGATATTAATTTTGTCTGTAAATTGGTTTGTATGAGTTGTCTTTCTTAAACATTTAAGTGTGCTTAATATTTTTGATGAAAACAACATGTTAACATACCAGGTTTTTTCAAGTATTTATCAAGTACAAGTTTACTGGGCTTTTGTAACCCATTAGCTCTGTTCCAAAACCTTGTGAGTAGACAAGTTAAGGGCCTTGCAGCTGCCTTTTAAAGCAACAAACCTCACTTTGAACTGAATTAAAAATTGGAACACTCTACATAGGCAGCATCTCACACACATTATAATGTAAAAGTATGATAAACTTGACCCCACAATTGATTCCAATAGTGTTAGCATATTGCTAAGCTAACTCAGTCCACCACTCGATCCACCTCTTTCCTGAACACAGAAGTCTCAGCCGACTCATGGCGGAATTATACTTTACATTTCTGGTCTCTGTTGTTTCTAGGGAAATTAGTGGATTTTACTGATTTAATAATTTAATTTTAAACCTATGAAAATGGTTTAAGAACAGCACATGGCTCCATAGTGCCATCCCTCTACAGTGTCGCAATGACTTTTTTTGTAACATACCCATGGAAGTTTAATGAGAGCGTAGATTCTCTTGTCAATCTTTGGCATAAAATGCATAACATATGGCGCCATTTAGACATTTAGACATCAGATTTGCATACTTCAGAAATTTCTATTTTTTATTGCAGTTGTGATAGTCAACAACAGCGTAGCATAACCCTGCGCTTATGTTTAACTAATTCAGACGCTTTTTTCACCAATACAACAATAAGTTCCTATGGTGACTGAAACAAGACAGCATTTAAACAGAGGTTAGAATCCATCATGGCAGCGCTCATCGGATACTCAGGAAAAAAGGTAAACAGCAGTCATTCTTAAGCCTGGTTCTGAGAACCCAACACTGCACATTTTTAATCAATCCCAGACAGCAAACTGACATTGAATCAACGTGGAAACGACGTCTCTCATGACATTGAAACAACGTTGATTTTGGTCATCGAATTAACGTTGAACCAACGTCAGACGCGGCATTCTTTATCTCTTTCCCCGCCAGCGTTTAAAAAAAAAGTTGCCAGCCACCGCCAGGGTTTTTGACGATTTTCGCTAAATTTTAATGCCCCGCTGAATATTTTCTTCCATGAATATATGAAGATGATATATATAAAAATAAAGATCTGAGCCTCTGCTTTTAGGCAAAAAAAACGTTTTTATTTTATCTTCATTTGTTCTTTTTTTATTGCCTCTTGAACAGAGGTAGGTTTTGTCAAAAACACAACATTTTGGACAAAAAACTGAGAAAAAGGTATTTTTATCAAACAAGTGCATTTAAAAGCAGAATACATTCAGATGTTGTTTCCTTGATATATAAAACTTTCCAAAATAAATTAAAAACATAAATAAATGTAAAATATATCAAATTTCCCAGGATGTAAGGGAAATGTAACTTTTGCAATAAAACTTTTGCCTCTGCCTCTCTGTGTTCTACCTGTGAATAATGAATAATTGGAATTACAATAAACAGGCCTACACACACACACACACCCACACACACAAATACATATTACAATGTGGTAAATGTGCACAAAGAGAGAAATAATTTGACAATTACACCTTCATATTTAGACAGCCACACATAAATGCCTGCACACACACATAAATATTATAGTGTCATAATATTATACGATCTATCTGCGGCACGTCCATGGCTAGAACTTTCTGTGACAACATGTGCATCTCTCTCACTGACTACTTCGTCCCGATCAGATTCAGAATTATCAAATAAAGAGTGATCGGACTCCGAGTCCATTAACCTCCAGTACTTCAGCCATATACCTCTGCATTGTCTGTCTGATACATTCTCACTACTCCACTGTTTGAGACGATTGCAATCTGTTTCTCTGATCAAAGAGTTGCGCACTCATTCAGAACATGCGCGCGGGTCTTCCTTACCGTATACCACCTAAAACACGGATACCCGGAAAATTCCGTGTTTGGCGGGGATGCGTTTTTTCATTAAACCCGGAAAATTCCGTGTTTGGCGGGGAAAGAGTTAAAGCTAAATGAAAATCGAAAATTGGTTTGCATTCATAACGTTGAAACAACGCGTTGATTTCAAGTTGATTTTCCGTTAGTTTTGAAAGAATGACGCGTCTGACGTTGGTTCAACATTAAATCGATGAGCAAAACAATGTCAGATCAACGTTGTTTCGATGTCATATTTCCACGTTGATTCAGTGTCAGTTTGCTATCTGGGATATTATCTAGGTAGTAGTAAACGTATTACTTACAGTTTGCCAAAACTATTTATTTTTAAAAGTGCCTACTGTCTAGTTAAATAGTCTGTGTGAGTATGCCTATGATGGTTCAAAATGCTTTCTATGTAGGCAGTTCACTAGGTTTTCGAACAGAGCTAGGCCTATTGTATATTTTCTCTATGTTTGTTTTCTTCACAGTCGTTCTGTCTTTTTAACTAAAATCCAATCAGCATTTTGTTTTAACATAAATGGTTCAATCAACCAATCAACCACAATACAATCACTGGGTGTTGCAGCAAAAATAGCATGGGCTAAACACACATGGTTCTTTCCTCACTGCTCTCCACTCTTTTCAGGTACCACACTTTGGTAGCACGCTATGGCCGCCTAGCCCCACTTGCGGAAGTGGATTTGCGCCCTCTCTGCCATGTCCAAGTAGAGGTGCATTTCGGGGACCAGACAAAGCCCCTAGCGCTCAGATTGGATCAGACAGTGGGAGACCTAAAGAAGCAGTTGAGAGCCGTGGTCCAGCTACCTCCAAACAAGATACGTGTGTACTATATCGATCGGCAGCTTGGCTATGCGTTAGAGCCTCAGGAGATGAAATATGGAGCTCGAGCACTTCATTCCTACAGTATACGAGATGGAGATGAGATCTTGGTGGTGCCTAAGACACAATGACTGAAAAGAGAGCAACAGCTGGGCACTGTTTGGGAAAATAATTACGACGTTTCCACATTTATTGGAATACCATCTTCCAATAAAGGCAAATATGAATGCTGTGAACAGTGCACAAGTCTGCATGCCTTATATTTACAACAGAGAAAAACTGCCAGTTTTTCCCAGCATCTTCAATTGTATATAAAATAGTTTTTAAAAAAGAGATTTTGGATTAGGAGTATACAGGATGTATGCTAAACATGTGTGGACTTAATAATTTTCATTGATGTGTGTTTATGAGACAGCTTCTCAGGAATTACCCTCAACTGCATACATGCCTCTACTCTAAAGAGTATTTTACCATTTACTAAGGGTGCTGTACAGAATATTTGGCCCACTTGAAATGAAGGTATAGTTAATTGAGGGAAAGAGGGGGTGTGGGGATGGGGTGATTACATTGTTTTGGTAATTATGTGAGTTGGGCTTTGTCTCAGGCCCCGTCCACACTACTGCGTTTCCAGCCCGTTCTCATGCGTTTCCGTTTAAAAACGGAGACCTTTTGCTACGTTTGCACCTCCCGTCCAGACTAAAACGGAAAAACGAAGACCTAAAACGGAGAAGTTTAGAAACGATGCAGCTCCGTTTTGCGTTTTAAATCTCCAGAGGGCGTTTTAGTGTAGACGAGACAAAATGGAGGAGTTTAGAAACGATGACACAGAGGCTCACGCTCGTCTCTATGATTCCGTGTCATCAGTCATGACGTGTCCTTCCCTGATTTGTCAGCCACTGTTTACACCGGCATGCACATGCCCAGTGTTGGTGAATGGTCATGTGATCTGCGTTTCGGTCATTTTAATGTGGACGGAGATCAATTCTAAATACACAGATAAAACGCTGGTGTGGACAGAGATCGTATTCGTTTTAAAGGATTAGTTCACTTTTGAAAAAACTTTTGCTGATAATTTACTCACCCCCATGTCATCCAAGATGTCCATGTCTTTCTTTCCTCAGTCGAAAAGAAATTTAGGTTTTTGATGAAAACATTCCAGGATTTTTCTCCATATAATGGACTTCAATGGGAACCGGATGGTTCAGGTCCAAAAGATAGTGTTAATAACAGTTTCAGATGCAGCTTCAAATGCAGTGGTGGAATGTAACGAAGTACAAATACTTCGTTACTTTACTTAAGTACATTTTTCACGTATCTTTACTTTACTTAAGTAGAATAAATAGTGCATACTTTTTACTTTTACTTCGTTACATTTTGCAGCAATTATTCTACTTTCTACTCCACTACATTTCTACAACTTCTGTTACATTTTCGTTACATTTTCTGATCAGTTTTTCCACTGCCAAAACGTAATCTGACCGTCCGTTCGTTGCACGTTGTCTCACCAGTGACGTTTGGTTGCCATAGATACATCAACTAAATGCGTCTCGCACGCAGTGTGTTTATCATGCAACTCACACGCAAAAATTTGTTTTTACGTGCATAGGAAACACACCGTGTGTAATATATGTTTGGTTTGGTTAGGATTATGGCAAGCCAAGAGGTTTAGAATTACACCATAAATGAATCGCGTTTACTGCCAATAGTTATTAACATATAGTAAGGATAAGCATGATATTTCCTAATTGCAAGCTTGTTTCAGAAATGGTGACATTTTTTTCCATCATTATTGAACATCATTATAGGAGTAGGCTATTAGGTTAAATGAGTTAGAATTAAATGTTTTATTAATCATTAGAAAATAGACATTAAGAGAATCAATTGTTATGCAAGTACTTTTACTTTTAATACTTAAAGTACATTTAAAATAAAGTACTTTTTACTTTTTACTTAAGTATGGTTGTCATTGTGTTACTTTTACTTTTACTAAAGTAAATATTTATCTGGGTATTTGTACTTTTACTTAAGTACTGAGATTCAGTACTTCCTCCACCACTGTTCAAATGTCTTTAAACGACACCAGACGATGAATAAGGGTCTTATCATGCGAAACGATCGCTTATTTCAATGCTTATTCCAAAAATGTAACTTTTCTAAGGACAAATGCTAGCCTTTCTCCATTCTGTGAGGCGCGTTTGCAACGTCACGTAGTACGTAATTACGTTCAAAAGGTCACGGGCGACGTAGCCAGAAGTACAGAGTCAGAGTGTTTACAAGTTGAACGCATAGGTTGAACGTGAAAACTAACTCAAACGCCGTTTACAAAAAAGGAATTAAAAGGTAAAACAACGATGTCGGACGATTTTGATTCTGTACTTCCGGCTACGTTGCCCGTGACCTTTTGAACGTAATTACGTATTACGTGACGTTACAAACGCGCCTCACAGAATAGAGCAAGGCTAGCATTTGTCCTTAGAAAAGTTACATTTTTGGAATAAGCTTTGAAATAACCGATCATTTCGCATGATAAGACCCTTATTCATCGTCTGATATCGTTTAAAGACATTTGAAGCTGCATCTAAAACAGTTATTAACTGTCTTTTGGACCTGAACCATCCGGTTCCCATTGAAGTCCATTATATGGAGAAAATCCTGGAATGTTTTCATCAAAAACCTACATTTCTTTTCGACTGAGGAAAGAAAGACATGGACATCTTGGATGACATGGGGGTGAGTAAATTATCAGCAAAAGTTTTTTCAAAAGTGAACTAATCCTTTAATTCTCAGTTTTTAAACGAAAACGCAGTAGTGTGGACGGGGCCTAAGCTCCATAGCATAGATGAATATGATGGTTTGAGGTAGAGGCAATAATTTTATAAGAGTGAATGCCATTAAGAATGTCAAAACTTGCCCCCTGCTTAATGTCCTAAAGACATAATGTAAAAAGTAAATAAAAACAAAAAAGACATGTCATCTTTAAATAACATCTTTTGTTGCAGGTAACTGTCTTCCACAGTTGTTTTGACTTATTGTAAACAATCATTTTAAAATAAATCATGTTACAAAAGTTTGGCAACACTGAAATTAGACATAATGATTGCTAGATATCTATTAACACACCCTCCACTGAATCATAAACATGATGTAAAAGTCAGACTTTCTTCGCAGATATATGTATTTGTTTATTTGTTCATTTTTAAAACAAAACATCTTCCATACTGCAGCTTTAAGAACCTTGATAACACAATACCAAGATACTTATAATTGTTATTCGATCATACAGTATAGTGTCGTACAGAAATAACAGTTACTGCACCTAATTTACTTGTGTTCCTACAATGAGGTAGGTGTCTTCAGACATTTGCGCTATACATGCTTTTCACTCAAGACCCTGCGGTCTACATTTCCTAAAAAAAAATAAAAAAAAACTTGACAATGGATAGACATCTTGGCTAGAATTAAAATTGAATTTTAAATGTCTAAATTACTGAATACAAGTTAAATATCTGTAGAATGTGAATGCTTAGAGAAGGGGAGACCTAGGGGTACCGAGGGCTACCCTTAACATAAAAGTAGGCCCATTAGATGAGTAGGTGGTCTGGGGTTGGGGAGGGGGGCATATAGAAATTGAACTCTGTCCTCCAGCTGTAACACCAGCCACTTCTTTTCTGCTTGAATTAAAGTAGGGTCACCTACAAGCCTGAAGCCATCTAAGGTTTACACACTTTACATTCACAAACTTGGCTCCCCCTATTATGACCACAGACTGAGTGCAATCCCCTAGTCACCGGATAATCGGGTATGTTTTCAGCAAGACCTCTGCAACCTTTCTCAATGGTGGAAAGATTCTTTGCAGTATGTAGATGCCATACTCTTATTGATGTGCAAAGAAGAGCATGTGCTGTTGGGTTATAAACCTGCATTTATTTATTATTATCACTCCCATTTTCCAGAGAGAAAACTAGAGGTGACCAACAATAATGAGAAATATAGGGAGTGGGGAGGTGGACTGACTTTTATTTTTAATAATTTTTTATCATCTCAATATTTTATAGGTTTTAATGGAATTTGAAGATATTACTGTTGTCATTTGTTAATACATGAAAGAAGATGGGACAGCCTTACACAAATATGCTTATTCTGTCTACTTAATAGCTCGCAAATGACTGTCAATCCATTCCTGAATATCAGGACCCTTACCACATAAGAATTGTAAGTTAACTTAAGACCCTTTTCTCAGTCTCAAACTAAATAAAAATCAGTTCTAAAGGTTTTATACAGATTGTGATACTAGTTTTAACATGTTAACATTCGGTCTTTATGGTCTTATTATTTAACCAAAGTCAGCACATACCAGTCTATACATTTCAGGAATTGGATTACCAGGGCTTTTCCTGTTCACTCCCATACCATTCCCTAGCAGAATGGCTCTAATGTTAGAGTGTCTGATATAGTATATAGACTCCCTCTCTAGTTACCAAGCTGTCTCTATGTAACCCTATGCCAGAGGAGGGTGTTAACAGGGAGCTCAGAATCCATTAGGGGCTCAGATTAGCTATAATATCACTATTGATAGGAGAAGTGCCTGCATTAATATTGTTGGCAGAAATTGAGACTTTGTTTCAGTGTAACCGCATATGCCACACTGATGATCTGTTTTGTTTAAAAGTCCCATCACTGTATCTTATCACTGGAAATTGAGCTTAATTGTCATATTTTTGCCCAAATCCTATGATTATATCAAATTGTTGCTACATTTGTTTACCTCTTTCCAATTGTATTCACCACTGATAATTGGAAATCCCTTATAATACTTACTAATGTCCTCACTTGAAAAAAAATCTGCTCTATGCCAATGTCTCACTAGATAAAACTGCATGTTTGCTTTCGATCTTTTGTGCAAACCACAGTTTGTGTGATTGGGCACCCCTTTTATCCCATCTTTCAGCAGTACTTATGTCTCTACAAGTTTTTCATTGCTCATATTTTGTTCTCATTGTGTTTTGGCTGTGGTGATGACACTTGATCGTCTCTGTTCTGCTCCCAAAGGACATCTGGCCTTTAATTGCAGAATTGTTAACAGAGTATGTGCTGAAATATTGACCTATTGCTGGGTCTGCATAATGGTGTTTTTATGGATTGTAAATTAAAAAAAAATGCCTTGGGCCATGGATAATAATTAAGTATTAATGAATATGTGAACATTGACATGGAATGTTGCTGTAAAAGATGTGAATGGTATTTTACCATTATGTGAAGTTATGTAGAATGCCATAGTACTGAAAAATGTTAAGAATAAACATAATTTCATAAGAGTCTTAATGTCCCCGAAACTGAAGTTTCCCCTTTTAATGAAATTTGATTTATTGTTAGTGGACTTAAAATTACATGTTTCATCTGACATGAGCAGAGATGTGTTCAAGTTAACAACAGTATCTAGAGATCCCCAATGTTATGGCTCAGCTGGGCCAGCTGTTAAATCTGCAAAACTGGCAGAGCTTCTTGACCATTATACTCTGGTGAACCTAAGGCTATGGGATAAGCTGGTGATAAGGTAATGTATTGAGGACAAATTGTGTGATATTTTATCCTGTTTATTTTACATGGGTTACCTATACCTGTTGCCTTTTACTTAGTTTGCTGTGCTTTCTTGTATATGCTCCTCTTTTGTTGTCGTAGTAGGATAAGCCGCCGTGGAGACCTCACCAAGAGCCTAGGCATATACTAGCATCCAACTGGAGGCTATCCAGCCAGACAGCCACAAGCTAGCCTGCCACCTGGATCTCCACAGTGGTTTGGCTGATAAAAAGCATCCTGCCTAATTGGTTTCACCACGTTTGGAAGTGCTGACCTATTCCTGTCACGCCTACAGGTGAAAGCTACACGTGCCAAATCTGGCATCGCTGTCACACTCTCAGATTCACCCACAGCTCTGTCTTAAAAACCAAGGCTTAAAAAACATCCATCTCCTTAGCGGCCTAACTATTGGGCAGCATAGCCTCCCAGAGTGCAGCTGTAGCCAGAGTTCACTGGTGGATCGGCAACACAGAGAGTTGTGCCAATCTGAGGGAAGAGGGACAAGGGGTTGCCAGGGCACGAAAGCAGGGGTGGGCTACAAAGGCAAGGTCACACTGGGAGCTGTTGAGGGATTTGGTGTGTTTTGGATAGGTGGGGGTTTTAAGAAAGTTTTTTTCTATCACCTCACTCTGTAGCAGAGCAAAAAGAACTGGCTGGGCAACTGGTAGCCTGATCTACCCTGTTCACCATAAAGCATGGAAGGCTGAAGGAAGCTCATTGTGTGGCCAGGAGGGGGAGATGTTTTCTGAGAAGGTTTGAGTTACCTTAAGGGGGCTTGACATTGTTGAGGAAAGGAAAGAAAATGAGGGCAAAACAACTGCTTGGCGTTGGATGCATCAAGGGGGTTTGGATGAAAATTAAGATATTGGATGACCCAGCCAGGTTCTTGTCCAGGACCTTTTCCAGCATACAGGGTCAGGCTTGGTGAACCTACCAGCAAGCAACTGCAGCATTAGTGCTCTCATCTATGCTTGAGTCCTTTCCCACGGAAGCTGCTCGATGACTCCAAAGGCCCTCGTTGTACCCGCTGACATTATGGTAATTCAGTCAGCCTGATTTCAATCTGCCAGGTTTGGTTGGCAGGTGGTTGATGGGGCTGACAGTTTGCGATTACATTTTATCAGACACTTGACTCCAATGCCCAGACAGTGGAGTTAATGCTTATCACCAAGCTCATAGCCATCTCTTGTTCTTGGTGGGACTGAAACTTTGTAAAGATTTGGTTGTAAAGATGCAGGATTATCTCAGCTGAGTTGACCTATTTCACAACCACAATGTTTCTGTTTGTAGGACAACATGAAGTAGAATGAAGGACAACTAAAAAAAGCAAGACAGAATGATAAACCCTGTTAGTAAGTAATTACAACAGCAGAAGTAGAAGATGGTGAGAAGATAAGGAGAGCAGTCTCCTTTTTGTCCTTACTCACTCTTTCTTCTGTATCTGGTCATCCCAGCACAAGATGATTCAACTGTCCAACAATCAGTCTGGGACCACATTGCACTCTTTGTCAAATTCTCTATATCCTTGTTATGCACTAGATTGGTTAAGAGTATGGTCTGCATTTACACAACAAAGCAACAAGGTGTAAAAGAACCCTCCGCTGGGACCCCCACATTGGTCACAGGGAATCTGGGGTCTGCGTTCGTCCAGTCGGCTTTCACACATCCTGCCCCCCTGTGGTATCTAGTTACATCCACTGTCCTCCTAGAAACAATGCTGAGTCTGACTCAGATCTTGCTCCCATCTCCTTCCCAGACCCTATCACTGTGGATGCACCAATGATTTCCCCCCTTTTTGTTGTTATCTCAGCCCTGCATCTATGGAAATGAGCCCCATTTGGAGATCAACCCAGAGTTGAGTGAGCTGTTGCAAATGAGGCTGTCCTTAATTGGTGCAAGGAGGCCAGTAAGACAGGAGGGGGAGCACTGATTCACTCACTCACATACACACATGGAGTGTCTAAGCGGATTCATGTTAATGTGGTAACCTAAGCTCTTCTCCTTTTTTTTAATCAAATAAAGCAATGTTTTTCTGCCGTGTTTTCTTTTGTAAATAAATGCCCCAAGGGTGGGCTGAAGAACCCCAGGGGAGATGCAGTGGACTGTGCGCTAGGTATGGAGAGGGCTGATATCTAGGGAATTGGAGTTAGATCCAAAGGCCTGACATTTTCTTCAGAAATCCTCTTTGTGCTTACGGCTCTAGTTTCAATATTTCCCTTCAGTTACTTACCAAACGCCACCTTTCACTGTTCCTCAGCTCTGCCCCCTTCTCTCATCAACTCTTTCTTAGCCATTCTGTTCTTGTTCTTTTTTTATTCTTTCCCTCTTTCGAAAGTCTCAACCCCACTCTCCATCCCCACCCCTATCTCTTTCCCTCTGACTCTCCTATCCTCCCCCTAACAACCTCCCAAAAAAAAAAAAAAAAAAAAAAACATCTCAGATTAACTTTAACACTATCCCTGGTGCAAAAGGTAGCGCCTGCCTCTGATGCGTCTCCCTTCAGTAGATCCGTACAGGGAACCCACTCTCTCACATTCTCTGTCCTCTCATTCTGGGATCACTTTCTCCAGACTTTTGCTCTTTGAAATCAAGCGTACCCTGAAGCACGGATTGGGCCGTGTTTGCCATTCTTGTCTTTGGCGGTTGTCCTGTGGAATTGGACCAACACAGCACTCTGTGTGAGTGGAGGATTTAGGAGGGTTTTTCTGGGCTGTCTCCCCCTCCCTTTTCTGCATCCAAGAGCAGAGCCCCTCCGCTCTTGAGACTGTGTTGATGGTACCCACTTGGATGTGACTTAGAGCCTGATGCACAGGTGACGTGCTGAACTTCCGTCCTATGAAGGCAGGTGAGTGCTGATTTCTGAGTTGGGGTCTTTGAACTGGAATGTTGTGTTTTGTTTTGTTTTCTTATGACAAATTCGCTGTCTTTCACTGCTTGTCAGTTTCTCACCAATGATGTTCAGGTGCTCTCTGCCTCTTTTACACCTCTCTTCTCTCTCTTTGTTTTGATACACAAAATGTAAATGAAAGACTTTACCTGCCAATCGGTAACAAAGAAATTTTGATAACATCTATCATTGTTATTAATGCCAGTCGTCAGACAAGGCAGCTTGTTTGAGATCGGTTTCTGATAGGTTAGCCAAATGAACTCAAGTCTATGTAATGTGATGTGGAGAGCAACGGATTTGCCTTTTGGCATCTCACGGTTCACTTGGGAATCCCATCAAATGCCAGTTTTGTCTGTGCTTTGGTTTCATGACGGAAGATGTTATGCAGGACATTGTCTAAATACATAGGCTCTCTTCAGGAGACTAGATTTCAGTTATGTTGGAAGGTGGATATTTTTTCTCATTTGGCAGTAGGGAGAAATGGTACACTTCCTTTTTTGTAACGCTGCACTTGAGTATTTGTTCCTAACGCAAGCAGATTGAATACAAATTTTAGGTTGTTTCCATGGAAGTCTTACTATTGCTTATTTTGTTAATGAAAAAGTCATTTTTAAATTGTGTTTTTCCTTCATTATTATTATTTTTTATTTAATTCAAAATAATAATTTATTTCAATTATATTATGACTGTTTTTTTTATAAATTATAAAATGAAAAAATAATTAAATAATTAATCTTTACTGTAGGATGGTAAATTTAATTTTCTTCTGGGGCAAAGGTATATCCACTGGAGATCATTAAGATTCCAACTTTGAGTGAACTTTATTTAGACTTATATTAGATGCCATGTCTTGATTAAATTTATTCGTATTAATCTAACAACATCATTCTGGATTTGTCATACTGTAAAAAAAACTTTAACATATGTACAAAATTAACTATTGCAATTTAAGAAAAAAAACATTTGCATTTCCATGCCTAATACCAACAATTTATATATTTTCATATTAATCTCTCTACATATATGTTGTATACATTTTTTTAATCAAACACTAGACCTTTTGTGGTATTTTGCTTTTGTGTTTACATTAGTATAGGTTTAAGTTTATTTTGAGGCAAGCGGCAAGTTTTCTGTGGAAACACCCTTATAGACTGAAATAGACAGGGATAGAATTTGGATGAATCAGTTTTACTTACTATTGTTCACTGTTGTCATTGCCCTTTCTAAAAGACATTTGGTGCTCCTGTTTAAAATATAGGTCTACCTAAATTAAGTTCGGAGTGACAAAGTAGTTCCAGTTGATCGTTTTACCATCAGAATCATTTTAGGTCATTATCATTTCCGTTCCGGATTTGAGAAGATGTCCGTTTATTTTGGCACACTAAGGCTTGGTGAATCTAAAGGGAGTGAAACCCAAACTTCTGCCCCTTAAGGGTTGCCGTAAAGACCTTGGCAACTCAAGCCTGCTAAATTAAACCCATTAGCCTCACTGTTCACAGTCATCTCTCTGATGCCAACAAGTCATAGAACATAAACACTTTGTAATGGACCCTTCAGACGATGGATAGAAGGCAGGTTCTCCCAGCCGCGGGCTTCCTGGCACTGTGGAGGCCTGGAACTGCATCACCATAGCCCACTCACACGATAGTTCTGGAGAATGTGATCCCAACACATTGTTCCCCATCACATAATAGAACCTTTTCAACTGAGGGCGAACAGGCCCACCATGGAGAGGGAGAAAGGGGGAGAATTCCCCCATGGGAGACCTGGGAGACTGCTCTTTAAACCAGGGCTGATTGGAAACAAATGCAACTTGGCCTAGTTGTTAATTATTTAAAATTGGCTCCTTTTATACTAAATTTTTTTTTATGAAAAAGGTCCAAATATTTTCATCTTAAAATAACTGATGTTTGGAAGGCTGGTGCCAATAAAGTACTTTTGATATTTTGTGTTGAATATTTGAATTCACGTTTTTCATATCTTTTTTAAAATTGTATTATTATGTGTCTTGTTGTATTTAAATGTGTGCACTAGAGGCTTCATTAACAAGAACATTTTCTTGTGTATGCAAGAACACTTGCATAAAGCTCTTTCTGATTCTATATGTTTTTCAGGTGTTTAGGATGGTCAGAACAGGCACTTTAGTCTCTCTGCTCCAGCTTTTCAGCACCCTTGCTCCCAGAGGAGGTAAGTGATGTCCTCTCACAACTACATACAAACCCTTTCCTGCTTTCCTAACAGTGATTGATAGATAAAAAGAGCCAAGACACTGAATAAAGAGTTGATTAATTTAGTGAAGATGTGATTAAAAAGAACCAGAGAACCCAAACCTTTTCCAAGTCTTTTTAAATTACTTCTCTACATGACTTAGATCGCCTATGCAAAAAGACACATAAATGAATTTATGCAGTTTAAATCCATTTTCAATCCAGACACCCTGACATGGCCAGCTGATGCTTGCTTCTTTTCATTTCATTCTTAACATTTCCTTTTTCCTCTACATAGCATTTTCTCAGGATACACTCTACCCCTTTGGACCAGCTCACAGGGATTTAGAAACCCCTAAGATGGATGATGGCAGCTCTCCAGAAATTCAACTTCTAATTCCATTCATATTCTTCAATTTGCCCTATAGGTCCCTTTATGTAAGTCTCCAAAATGTGAATAATAACTGTGAGATAAATCACCAAAAATCTCATTGCAACATCATATGTTCAATTCAGTTGTGAATAGGGAGCTTGGTGAAAATATTTTTGGTGTTCTTAGTGATCTATTCATCCATCTACCAGTGTTCCAGTACAATATCTTTTATTCCCCAACAGGTCAACAACAATGGAGTGATCTCCTTCAGCATTCAGGTGAGTCAATTCACTCCAGAGGCTTTCCCCCTCAGTGACAGTCGTTCCTTCATTGCCCCTTTATGGGCTGACGTGCATAATGGTATACGTGGAGATGTGTACTACCGTGAGAGCACAGACCCAGAGATCCTGGAGAGGGCCAATCAGGATGTCAGAAAGTATTTCAAGAATATGGTATCGTTCACTGCCACCTGGGTCTTTATTGCTACCTGGAATCAGGTCACTTTCTACGGAGGCAGCCAAACAACACCGGTGAGGCAAAAAGAGATATATTGAGTTTGTCACTGTTTTATTTGTGTGACCAATTTAAAAAAAAACTGAGCTACTGAGCAGTACTGTTTCACCACCACATGAACAACTAAAGAGAGTATCATTCTTTTGTGTCTTTTCAGGTAAATACATTTCAGGCAGTTTTAATCTCAGATGGCCAAGCTTATTTTGCTATGTTTAACTATGGAGAGATCAGCTGGAGCACAGGCACGGCTAGTGGAGGAGACCCTCTTACAGGCTTGGGAGGAACCACAGCACAGGTAATCTTGAAAATAACAGCTGTTACAGAGGTTGCTGTATATTATGGACTATTTCATTACATTCTTCTGGTTGTTAGGGTTAGGGTTAGTTAGTTGAAATGTTTTCACCCTCTGCAAACTCACAACATAATCTTGATCTCATGATATTCCCCATTCTCTGCTATGTTTGCTTTCTCTAGGCAGGTTTCAATGGTGGAGATGTCAGCCATTTCTTCAACCTTCCTGGATCACGCTCGAACGAAGTGGTCAACATTGAACAGACCACTAATGTCAATGTGCCCGGACGGTGGTTCTTCCGCATTGATGGCGAGCAGATAGACCCAGCAAATGGCTGCAGCTACACTGGTATGACAAAATGCATTTAGTTGTAGTTAGGGAAAGTTATATTTTGTGGTATTTGCAACATTTAATTAATATTTTACTCATAAGATATCTTATATCAAATATGTGCTCTTTTATTTCAACATTTATTTCTTTTAATCACACCATACCCAATCTCCATTTCTGCAAATACATTTTTTTTTTCAGGTCGGTTTTTCCGGCGTGGGGAGGTTTTCTGGCTATCAGACCAATGCACTCAACGATGTAGGTGTCTTGATCTGGATAATGAGGTCATCTGCCAGGAAACTCCATGTGGTCAGCTAGAAACCTGTGAACAAGTGGAGGGGGCTTATTACTGCCAGCCTACCCGTACTAGCACCTGTGTGGTGTTTGGAGACCCCCACTACCACACTTTCGATGGATTTCTGTATCACTTCCAGGTGCAGTATAGGGTTAAAATGATCCCATTTCAATAAAAATGGACAGTAGTTATCAACCTTTTTTAAAGGGATATTTCACCCAAAAACGAAAATTCTGTTATGATTTACTCACCCTGGACCAGACCCTGACAACAATGCAGTTGGCTCGACTGGACTGACCACAACTAGACACAATAACCATTATTTATCAGTATACAAAAGTGCACTTGGCCCATTAAATGTGCACAATGCTTCTGAAATAGTATAGTATGACATTTTATGAACCTAGAAACAAATTAAAAATAATACAAATCACATTTCACTGATAGGCCCAACTGTTATCATGTCACAAAGCTGAATATAAGGCTGATTTGCTGTTTTGTTTTTGCTTTATAAAGAACTGTAGGGTGAAACAATGTGATCTCCTTGATCTCTTATCTAGGGTACTTGCTCATACCTGTTGGCTCGTCCATGCTGGGAAATGCCTGGTTTGCCCTTCTTCAGTGTGGAGGCCAAGAATGAAAACCGTGGTGTGACGACTGTGTCCTGGCTAAGGGATGTGACTGTAGAGGTTTACAACCACCGTGTCACACTACCCAAAGGGACTCTGGGAACTGTGCAGGTTGGCTCTCTTCATGTTTCGGTCCTTTAAATTTGAAGCTACTCCACCTACTAAATTGACCAACTGTACAATCAGTATGAATAACAGCTTCGTAGATTAAATTGTTCTTGCAGGACACAGGCGATGTAACCTTTCTCAGTCTCTTTCACTTTTTGTTTCTGTTGTTACAGGTGGATGGCCTGATAAAGACTCTCCCTGTTCAACTTCAACTAGGTGCAGTCAAGGTATACCAATCTGGTGTTGCTGTCGCTTTGGAAACAGACTTTGGTCTCTTGGTGACCTATGACGGATTGCACTACGCCTCAATCTCCCTCCCCAGCTCTTATTTCAACAACACTTGCGGTCTATGTGGTAACTACAACGATGACCCCGCCGACGACCCCGTGTTGCCAGATGGCTCGCTGGCAGAGAGCGTAGTGGAACTAGGTGGTAGCTGGCGAGCCGAGGACACAGATTTTCGTTGTACAGATGGCTGTGCCCAGAACTGTAGCTTGTGTGAACCGGCAGCGGAAGCATTCTATTTTCGCTCAGACTACTGCGGGCTGATCAATAAAACTGACGGGCCATTCAGAGACTGTAGGGCTGTGGTAGACCCTACAGCATTTGTGTACAGCTGTGTTTATGATATGTGCAGCAATCGTGATAACATCACCACCCTTTGTCAGGCTATACAGGCATATGCACTTGCATGCCAGGCCCTGGGAGTCACTATACGAGCCTGGAGATCACGCACGTTCTGTGGTGAGTTAATTCAACATCTTTAGAGAGATTCAATTAAGTATAGATTATTTCAAGGATTAGTTTACTTCAGAATTAAAAATGTTATTGATTATTTACTCACCCCCACGTCATCCAGCAAGATATTCATGTCTTTCTTTCTTCAGTCGAAAAGGAATTAAGATTTTTGAGGAAAACATTTCAGGATTTTTCTCCATAGTGGACTTCAACGGTTATCAACAGGTTGTAGGTCCAAATTGCTGTTTCAATGCAGCTGAATCTGCTCATCTTGCATGTCCACGACTTCACGCATTACGCAATCATGGTGGAAAGGTCAGGCGATAACCTGACAGGCAGAAAACATGGGGTTAGGTGAAAAACTCCATCTCATTTTCTCCTCCAATTTCAAAATCATTGGATTTCATTGTTTTACATTTTTTTGGGTAACACTTTATAATAACTACACGCTAATAATCATTAGTTAAGCATGAGTAAACCATTAATTCATCATTCATAAAGCATTAATAGACATTAATAAGCAGTTCATAAATACAGCTATAAATGCTTTCTTCTTGATTTAAAAGCATATGTATAATTTGTTTAATAATTGTATTTTCATCCTTTATTAGTGATCAATTTATCATTTCTAAATGAAGAATTGCATTTTTTATGAGCCAGTTATTTAAGAGTTTTCAGTGATTCATACGATTTCTTAGAGCGAGTAAGTAAATTATTAATAAACTATTTTAATGTACATTCATACATCTTATTATTCAGACATATAGTGATGGTTACTTAATGTGTTAATAAATGCTTTATTAACATGTATTAATGCTGTAATTAAGGGTTAATTTGGGTAGTTATAAAGCATTTAGTAGTGGTCAGTTAACTATGTTCGTGAGCTCATCTAAAGTGAGGACTAGTCATGCCTTGTAAAGCATTTTTAAAGGCTGTTAAATATTTCTATGTTCTGTATCACTGCGTTGTGTTTGTTACTTTTTACTGTTTAGAAGATTGATAAGTCTTTAAATCTCCTTTATAAATGCTTTACAAAGCATGAATAGTCCTCACTTTAGATTAGCTCACAAAAATAGTTAACTGACCACTACTAAATGCTTTATAACTACCTGTATTTACTATATTTACTTACACTTTCTAAGTGATCTTATGAATGACTGACAACTCTTAAACAACTGGTTTGTAAATAATGCTAAACTTCATTTAGAAATTATTAATTGATCATTAACAAAGTATGAAAATAGAAGCATTAAACGCATTATAGATATGCTTATAAATCAAGAAAAAAGTATGTATAGCTATATTTATAAACTGCATATTAATGTCTAATGCTTTATGAATGATGAATTAACTGTTTACTCATGCTTAGCTAATGATTAATAGCGTGCAGTTATTATAAAGTGTTACCTTTTTTTGTTTGTAAAGGGCGTTTGACTCATTTGCTTTGTAAGGCTAGGTCGGTACTTCCGCCTACGTGACCTTTTAACGTGATTACGTAATGTGTGGTACATCACATCTAATGCAAGAAGAGCATTTGTGGTTAAATGTGTAGAAATATTTAGTTTTGTTTTATAAATGACAGATCATTTCACTAGATAAGACCCTTATTTCTCGGCTGGGATTGTGTAGAACCCTTTGAAGCTGCACTGAAACAGCAATTTGGACCTACAACCTGTTGAAAACCGTTGAAGTCCACTATATGGAGAAAAATCCTGGAATGTTTTCCTGCAAAAATCTTAATTTCTTTTCGACTGAAGAAAGAAAGACACAAATATCTTGGATGACATGGGGGTGAGTAAATTATCAGGAAATTTTTAATTCTGAAGAGAACTAATCCTTTTCTCATGTTCTATCATGAATATGTCCTTTCTATGCTCTTTTTTCCACTGACTTTGCATTTTTCCATTTGCTATTGGTTCTTAGCATTGACCTGTCCTGAGAACAGCCACTACCAAGTCTGCACGAGTGCATGTCCTGCCTCCTGCTCCGACCTGACGTCTTACCTCTACTGTACCCATCCATGCACTGAGGGCTGCCAGTGTAACCAGGGCTATGTGCTGAGTGGTAGCCGCTGTGTACGCCGGTCTGAGTGTGGATGTGAACGTGATGGCCTGTACTATGCCCTAAATGAGACCTTCTGGGCAGGGGAAGGGGGCGAGGTGGGTGAAGAATGCACCCAGCGTTGTGTGTGTGGCCTGGCAGGTGAAGTGACTTGCTTCAATGACTCTTGTGGGGAAGGCGAGGTGTGTGCAGCAGAAGTCGGCCTGTTGGGGTGTTACCCTCGTCGTGAAGCAGTCTGTTTGCTATCTCAGTCTCAAATACTGGCCACGTTTGATGGGTCCACAATGCCATTCCCTGATGAGAGCTCATTCTACCTGGTGAAGACTTTAGGACGCTTGCCTGCAAATGTTACATCAGTGGAGGTGAAGATTGGGAGGAAGTTGGTGAATAAGGGCCCAACATGGCTAAGGCCAGTGGTCGTTAGGGTTGGACATTTGGAAGCACAAATAGGTGGCTCGGATTTCGACTTGATTAAGGTTTGTGGTGTCTTGCATAGTTTATAATCTGAAAAAAAAAAAAACTCAGTTCTCGGGTCTGTGAAATTTAAACTTAGCCTAGAAATCTAGACGCACCCTAGCGGCAGCAAAAATTATTTTGCAGCAAAGTGTGGTCTAGCAATTCTCCATAGACGTTTTAGCTGGAAAACCCCAACTCTGGTAGGGCCAATCCCATCGTGTATAGAGTCGGCGGGCGGGCTTAACAAAATGACGACAGAGTTGCGACGGTCAGAGCCAGCTCGGACATATTCGGTTTTAAGTCGTTCATCCTCGGATGCGGCCGCCGCCGGACGCGCTGTTACAAAAAAGCTGTGGCGAAACGATCAACTTGTCATATTTGCCACGCTCGTGCTGTGTTGTCGAAGATAAAGGCTTTACTCCGTGTCAGCGCGCGATCGGTGCACGGACCTCTCCCGAATCATCTCCACCACTCCGAAGCACCACTACTCCGGCTCCGTTTCCCTCGTAAGCTGATATTAGTATTTAAACATTCTCTATGATATTATTTTTTTAATGACACACTGTCTCTTTCTCTCTCATACACACACAAACACACACATACTGTCTCTTTCTCTCACACATATGTAGGCTAATTATAAACTCTTTAGACTTTTAATGATTAGTGTTTTATTTTTAAAGTTTATGGGTCGTGTAAAAAACAAAAAAATCCCTTATTTTGGGGATGGATTCCGGGAAATCTCCCTTATTTTCAATGTTCAATGTTGACAGCTGGACTGGATACGGTAAAAGTTTAATATTAATATATCAACTTGCTACGCTGAGTAAGTCACCTTCTTCGTTGCTCTGATTGGCTGTAGCGCTATCCAATTGCGTGCAGACAGAATTTGAAACACAACCGTTTATCCCGCCCCTCGGATTGAGCCGTGTCAATGAAGAGTTTCCAGACCTAGTATCTTGATGTAGGTCTGGCATGCCAGGCTAATTTAAACGTATTCTGTTAAATAGATACTGACTTCAAAAGAAAGACAAGTAACTATAGCAATATCATTATTTAAACAGTAGATTTGATTGTTCCTCAATATATTCTTACATATTGCTGAGACCAAGTTATCTGATTGTATGGGTTACATGTTGTGTGCTGATGTCGTCATTCCTCTCTTTGCCCAGGTCAATGGTGAACCAGCAATTCTTCCTTATGTTCATCCAGTGGAGCCTCTCATAATATACCGGTCCTCTGGTAATATCACAGTGATTGAGTGGAGCGGTTTAGTCCGCTCCCGATATTCACGTCAAGGCCTGATAAACATCACTCTTTCTACTCTCTTTTACAACACCACCTGTGGTCTCTGTGGTTTCTTCAATGGAGATCCAATTGACGACCTCCGGCTTCCTAGTGGAAGGCAGGCCGATACAGCTGACCAGTTTATTGAAGGCTGGAGAGCCATTGCAGATGATCTGACATGCAATGGCGATTGTGAGGACTTGTATCGGATGTGTACAGATTTAAGGCTGTACCAGAGCCCATGGCTGTGTGGAAACATAAACGACCTGGTAAACAGCTCATTCCTGGCTTGCCACACGGCTGTTAATCCTTCTCCTTTCTTCAGGAACTGCCTCTACAACATGTGTGTACGGGAGGGAAACCGTTCTGCCCTGTGTAACTCCCTCCAGGCATATGCTTCAGCTTGCCAGGATGCTCAGATCAACCTGGGAGCCTGGAGGAGTGCTACCAACTGCCGTAAGAGTGTTAATTGTTTCTCTCTTTTACCATGTCCAACACCTTTTTTTCCTAGTAACATGATTTCCTTCCCTTTCTTTCTTTCATTAGCTCTACCCTGTCCAGAAAACAGTCATTTCGATGAGTGTACATCTGCATGCCCTCTCACTTGCTCTAACCTGGACGATCCAGAGGAGCCGTGCCCTCTAACCTGCTCCGAGGGCTGCCAGTGTGAAGAGGGCTTTGCCCTCCGTGATGGCACCTGTGTGTTACGTAGTGACTGTGGCTGCTTCTACCTGGGTCGCCAGCTGGCCACCAATGAGACATTCTGGACTGACTGGGAATGCCAGGAGCGCTGCTACTGTAATGGCTCAGACAACAGTGTCTACTGCACCTTCTCACCCTGTCACCCAGAGGAGTACTGCCAGGAGAATGAAGGCCTATTTTTCTGCCAGCCAAGGACTGAGGCCATGTGTGTTGTTGCTGGATATGGCCACTTTTTGCCTTTTGGAGGTGTACCTTTTGACCTACAGAGCAGCTGTACTCTTCGTCTGGCCACTACTGAGTGTGGAGAAGGGGATGAGGATGGGTTTGGTGGACTAGACAGTGCAGAGACAGTTCTGGGAGGCCTGCCCATGTTTCAGTTTTCAGTGCGGAATGAAGAGAGAGACACAAGTCAAGCTATATGGGTGCGTGGATTTGTTTTGGAGGTCTATGGATATGAAATTGAGGTATCCCGAAGCTTCAAACACACAGTCATGGTAAGATTGTCCTGGAAAATATGTTGAGATTATCAATAAAGTGTATCTTATGATTTTGTTCTCTTTGTTTTAAACATGGCCATATCTAAGAATAGTAGTTTGTGTCAAACTTGTATGTATTTGAGTGATACAGATAGCATGTTCGCAATGTGTACAGATGTGATCCAAAGCTGATTTGGATAAATACAGAATTCACCTGCACTAGAACAGACAGCCACTAATACAATTTTGGGCCATTTGCTTGAGTGGCAGACATTTCATAATCACAAGAATTCGTCTGTAATTCTAGAACACAATCTTTTGAAGGTCAACCTCCTCATTTTTATGACACAAAGTTATTTTAATGGACCGCAAAGCTAAACCGGGAGTGCCTTTTTTTCACGGGTATAATATTTCAGTCAGAATCTGTTAGCATACTGGAGCAGAGACAGAGGGAAACTGATAACTGAGTGACATCTGGAATGAGTTCACAACACGTCTGGAATGAGTTCCCATCACCACCGAAAGATCTGAGGAACTTTAGATCAAATAAAGATTGAGGGGAGAAGAAAACCAAGTTAGAGAACGAGAGACAGAGTGAATCATCGAGAAACTGGCTTTTGAACTATGTTAAGAATTGACAGAGGATGAACAAGAGATGGATAACAGCTAGTAGATGATACAGAAAACAATGAATCATGTACCAAAAGGATTTGATAACTATTATTGTTTTTTTTTTGTTTTGTTTTTTTAGGTGAATAAAGAGCGCATGTATCTGCCTATAAAACTCGGTCCAGGGAAAGTGAACATCTACACCCTTGGTCTGCAGTTACTTGTGGAGACAGACTTTGGACTGAAGGTAAAGTGCAAACCAAAATAAATATCGCAAACGTCTTTTTACTTGTAAAAGACATAGACAGATAGACAGAAATAAATGCAAAACCTCTACATTTACATTATCCAATGCGTAAGCTGGTTAATAATATCTCTACAGGTGGCTTTTGATTGGAATACTCTACTGCTCCTCACTCTTCCTCGCAGTCTCTTTAATGCCACCTGTGGGCTCTGCCAAGGAATGCCCATTTCTGGTTCCACTCTAAGTGTCAGCGAATGGGGCATGGCATGGGCAGAACGTGACACCTTCTGCCAAGTGGGTTGCGGGGATTCTTGCCCCCGCTGTGGATTGGTTGAGAGGGACCTGGCTGCTGAGGTCCCCGCCCAAGTAACGGATGTTGTTGGTAACACTGACATGGATAACGGTAGCCCAGGAAACCGTTTTCATCTTGCGGAAGGGTTGTATGTTTATGTCGAACCTGAGGCGGTGAGATTATGTGGACTTATTATAGACCGTGGAGGTGTGTTTGCACGCTGTCACAGCAAAGTGGCACCAGCCTACTTCTATCAGAGCTGTCTGCAGGATACATGTTTGGATCAAGGTGCGAGAGAGACCATCTGCAATTGGCTACAGATTTATGCCAGTACCTGTCAGACACAAGGAGTATCTGTCACTGACTGGAGAAATTCCACACCCTGTGGTAAGAAATATGTCTTGTTCTTGTCACAGTATTGCTATGCATTAAATTTAGTGAGTCTTGCTAAGGCAAGCATCACTATTATTATAGCTCATATTTGAATTTAGGGGTCTGTTAAATGGTCAGACTTTCACCTGATGAATGATTCAAAAACAGACTTAACCCTCCTATTATCCTTGGGGTCAATTTGACCCCATTCAATGTTTAACGTCTGTAAAAACATAATTTTATTTTTATTTTTTGCTTCAAATTTAATGACTTGTCCTAATTTAATGGGGACAACTCTGAAAACATAAAATTTACCTGCTAATATTTTTTCAAAGTCCTGAACAAATTTTGTAGCATCGGTGTTCCTTGGGGTCAATTTGACCCCAGGCTCTTTTAGTTGTATAATAAAACAGAAGAAATATTGAAATTTCACACACATTTGTTTTGGTTGTTATATTGAGGTCATTATAACATGTTATAATTTGAATTTATAATGTTCATTGTAATTTTACATATTCAATATCATTTTCAAAAAATGTCCCTCTGTTTTAGGGCTCTAACCAAACAGAACCATATCTGTAGTATTGCGAGAACTACTAGTAGTTCACATGACATGTGACATAATTCTCAAGATAACTAATAATTCTTCCCTGTGTATTTGGGAGGGGAAAACATCATTTTTGTGAGAACTTGGATGTTTCCCGTGCCATGGGGGAGGAGAAAACATAATTTTTGTGAGATTGACCCCAAACATAACTCGTGTTACTATCCTTGATAAAATAAATAGTTTTTCTTTCCAAATTTTATAGATTACAAAAATCTATACTTAGAAATATTATAAAACAAAATAAAACACCAGATGTATTTATACTTTTCCAATTTTAGGTCAAATCAGTAAGATTTTATGTTGATTTGTAAATTTGTCCATAGTCGTACAATGGGTATTCTGGATGTGTAAGGGGTTAGGTGGGGTTAGGTGGGGTGGGGAGGGGGGTGGTGGCTGGATGTCAACTTAAAACGTTACTTAAGTAGTCAACAAAGACATAAATTAACTAAGACAAAACTTTGTAAAAAAAATACACATATTGTGGAGGTTTAAATTACTGGGGTCAAATTGACCCCAGAGGGTAAAAAGTGTTATCAGATTTGAGGGTAACAGGAGGGTTAAATTGAAGGAAGGACTAGAGCCATTTCTAGTGACTAGAACACCATAGAGACATGGGGGTGGGCTCCTTGACTTGGAACAGTAAGCATCCACTTAACCAGGCAAAATGCCCTAGCAACTGTATAGAAACATTCAGAAAATCATTCAGAATGTCTTAGAAATAACATACCATATTATGTGAAAGCGCCATGAATATTTTCTTCAGAAAATGTAACCATTTAGAACTTTAGTAACATTTATGATGCTATGCATTTTATGCAATTATGCATTTAGATGCAAATGTTGTTTGCATTTCTATAGCTAACATGAAAATGCTATTCAGAAACCCCTTAAAGGGGGGGTTGGTTGCGATTTCACTTTTTTCATTTTAAATAGTGTGTAATGTTGCTGTTGGTACATGAGCAGTATCTGCAAAGTTGCAGCGCTTGTTTACTTTGCAGGAAGTTTACTGCCTACAAAAACGACTCGATTGGGATTACAGCTGGGTTTTAGCCGTCACTAACCCATACATTTACATCAACCCTCCCTCCGGAAAATGCAAAAAAGGGCATGCGCATATTTCTGCGGCTCGTCGAGTGTGTTGTGTTCACCCAGCTGTCATGTCTTCTGTGTTCGAGCTTCCCGCGGACGCTGTACTTCGTCAGCAATGGATACGATTTATGTTGATTATGTTCCTGAAAATGACGATCGTAATTTAGCTCTCTGTGCTGTGCGTTTTACGGAAGACAGCTTCCAGACTCTCCACGAATTCAATGCCGGATTCAACAAGAAACTGTTACTAAAACATGAAGCAGTTCCAACTTTAAAACCAGAGGCAGCAGTTGTTGGGCCACAACCTATAAGTATGATAAGACTTAGGGCCCTATCTTGCACCAGGCGCAGATGACTTTATACACAAACGCATGTCTCATTCCTATTTTGCACGCGCGCAAAGCGCGATTTTCCCCTCCACAGACGCACGTCGGTAAACTAGGGAATGAACTTGTGCTCCCTGGGCGGATCGCCGCAAAAAGAAGGCGTGTTTCGGCACAAACATTCCCTGGTGCTATTTTACACTTCCAGTAAACAATTGCGTCACTGACCAGAAAAAACCTAGTCTAAAGTCAGCGCGCATGCTTGGCCATAATGTAGCGGGTACACAACGCGCATACACTGATTCTCTCATCAACACAGATGCAGTAGTTTTTATTTTTCAAATCATACATTATAACAAGGAAAAATATTAACACATGAGGGAAATCACTGTGGTTTACATGAAGATGAAAAAACCGAATTACCCATTTTTTAAGGCTAATTGTAGTACTGGATCAGACCTGTTTGCCCGAAACATACGTATAGGCTATAATGTTTAAACGACGCTGATGTGCAAGAGTTTCTCCCATCCCCATACAACGTCACCTCTCTGTCTTTCACTGTCCTGACAAGATCCCGGTCTCATCGGCTGTGAACGCTCCTGGAGCGCGCCTGGTAAACCCGCCGTTATAATAACAATCCGTCATGAAACATGTGCACCTGTTCTTAAAGGGTATGTTGGATGGCGCTCGGATTGGTTTATTTCACGTTACGCCCAAACCACACCTATGAATAATGAAGCTACTTCAGACCAACCCCTTTTAGATTTGCGCCAGCCGCAAGAGGCATTTATCCCGCCGGGAAAATAGCAACAGCGCCGGGACCCGCCCACAAAGTTACTTGCGCCATGCGCTTTGACACTTGCTTTTCAGATCGTTAAAATAGGGCCCTTAATCATTTTAAATGTATTTGCATGTTTAATTCCAGACATAGCCTGTTTTTTTCTACGACAAACACGTACAAACATTATGAACCTGAATTTTGTATAAGTATTAATGTTTTAAATGTATTTTTCATGTATATATGCTTTATGACGTTATTTTCGATTTGATCAAGAACGTAAACTAATGCCAACGCTGTTTGTGTTTAACATTAGTAGCCAGTCAGTTGCTATTGTTGCCAGTCAGATGCTATTGTGTTAAACAAATGTGTATAAAGTAAAAAAATGTAGCAAATTATCATTCAGAAATGTTTAGTAAGAGCCTTGTGTGGTGAGGGTCTGCTTGACTCTCTTCATCGCCGCTTTCTCGGTCTGATTCTGCCTCAAACTGATACTGCAGTTCGACAAGATTATTTACATCTGGACCGGAGCACAGGCACGTTTCGCCCGTAAACAACGTTTACAAAGTGACAACGTGAGCGACAGTTTAGCCAATCACCACACACCAGCCCAAACTAACCAATCTGAGCCCACTGCCTGTTTCTGAGGGAGTGGTTTCATAGACTCAGGAAGTCAACTGGTCTTTCAGGGGACAGAGGAGAGCACGGCTTACAATAAAGGTGAAGTTTATGAAAATAAGACTTTTTAAAAAGAAAAACCACGAATACATATTATATTGCACCCCATAAACAGAATCATGCAAAGAAAAAAAGCAGTAAACCCCCCCTTTAATGCCTGGCGTTATGCTGTCTAACCACAAACCATGGCTTACTTTAAATATGTTCTGTTTGCCAACATAGAAACTAGAGGATATTTTATCACAATCAAGGACCTGTGAATGCCACACATTCATATAAGCCTTTTACAGAGAAATACAATACACCCTCCCCTTTACTTCTCGAGAAACTCACCCGTCCAATGAACTCCTCTTGTTTTGCCCCCTCTGTGTGTGTGCCCAGTGCTGTCGTGCCCTGTGAACAGTCACTATTCCAGCTGTGTGATGGTGTGCCAGCCGCAATGTGCCCCTGCACGTGGACAGAGAGACTGTAACCAGTACTGTGTTGAAGGGTGCCAGTGTGACCAGGGCTATGTCCTTAATGGCAAGAGCTGTATCCTCAGTCAGAACTGTGGATGCTACACGGATGGGAAATACTATGAGGTGAGTCAGCATGTCACAGAATTGGTCAAAGCCAATATAAAGCATGAAGCTGTATGATTCTACTGTATAGAACAAATCAATTTGTTTTGCTTGTCAGACATGAAAGACAAACATCTTATTAAACACATTCATTATGTCCAACAAATTAAACCATCAGATTGATGGGTGATTTTCTGCTAGCTTTTTTCGAAGTAAATGTTGGTGTCTTTCCAAAAAAGGACACCAAATAACCAAATGATATAAGCAGTCCATAAAGTTCACACATTTATGCATACCAAAGCATCCATGAAAAAAAAAAACTGCTGGTTTACTTTATCCAGCTAAAATGAATCGGTTACCTAACGTAACCTCGGTTCTCTCTAGATGAGGGAACGAGTATTGCGTAAGATAGCTTACGCTATGGGAAAGATTAATCTTTTCTGAGATATTGAAGCCAAAAAATTGGGGACCCCAGGGATCCCTATGAGCCCCAGGGGGCATCATGCTCAGAGCGTCTGAAAGAGGCAGCGTGCGTAGTATACAATCTCAGTGCTCTAACTGGGCAGAGGAGATTGGCGCTGCGTTCGCTATCGGATGCTGGCAGAGCTGATAGGGAAATGACCTGAGCCCTGAATGGGGTACCAATCACTTGGGACATAGCTGTGTCTAGGCCTTAAAATGACCTTCGAGTCATTTGATCCGAACTCGAGATATGCAGCGCTGACAGGCAGCGCGTGACGGTCTCCCACACTTTTAACTGATGACAGGGCAGTTAAAAAAACGGTTTTGAGTGAAAGGTATTTCAAATCCACGGAATGAAGCGATTCGAAAGGAAGGGCTTTCATAGCTTTGATATCTATAGAAAGATCCCAGATTAGAACCGATGGGGGGGGGGGACATCCTTCTAGCTACTCTCTGAAGAAGTGGATGACCAGCTCATTTTTACCCAGCGACTGGCCGTGCAGAGGTTCAGTGAACGCTGCGACGGCCGCCACGTAAACTTTGAGCGTGGATGGGGACCTGCCCTTATCAGCTCTTGTAAAAACACGAGCAGTGATGACACCCCGCATGTCCGTGGGTCTAGATTTTTGTCGGTGCACCGTTTAGAAAACACAGACCATTTGGGCGTGTAGACCCTTCTCGTGGAGGGAGCTCTATCTGTATGAGGGAGCTCTATCTGTATGATATTGTTTATCACTCCTTCTGGCAAAAAGACGCGTAGTCGTAGATCACCCATGCATTCAGAGCCCAGTGCTGTGGGTGGGGATGCCAGATCGTGCCGCGAGCTTGAGAGAGGAGATCTGCTCTGACTGGAATGGGCCACGGGGCTGTCTGTGACAGCTGCGTAAGCTCCGGGAACCAAGTCTGGTTCTCCTGGGGTAAACCCAGCTGGAGTACTGCTGCAGCTGAGACCATGTAACCCAACATTCTCTGACAAGTTTTCAGAGGCGTGAGGTTGTTGTTTATCTGAAAAGATGCGGCTAGTCGCTGAATAAGTGAGCCGTCATAGCCACTGAGTCTAGTTCTATTCCAAGGAAGGAAATCGCCTGACTGAGCTGTGGCGATCTCTTGGTCCAATTGACTGCAAGACCCAAGTTGTTCAGATGACTGAGGAGAGCTGTCCTGTGAGACAGAAGCTCTGTGTTTGATTGTACCAAAATCAGCCAATCGTCCAAATAGTTCAGAATTCGCAAGCCCTGACTTCGCAGGGGTGTGAGAGCCGCATCCATGCACTTCGTAGTACGGGGTGCTAAGGACAGGCCGAACAGAAGGACAGTGTATTGATAAACCTGGGCGTTGAAGGCGAATCTAAAGAATGGCTGTGACGGGGAATTGGGTGAATCTGAAAATAGGTATCTTACAGATCGAGAGATATAAACCAGTCCCCCTGGCACACTTGCGCAAGGAGTTTCCTGATTGTCCGCATTTTGAATGGTCTTTTCGTAAGCACTTCGTTCAAAAAACTCTAAGAAGGTTCTGAGGTCACCGTCTTTTTTAGGTAAAGAGCGTAACAGCTTTAAAAACCCAGACTCGCTCAGAGAAGGCGGCACTTTCTATATAGCCCCTTTGCACAGCAGGTTCGCTATTTCTGCACGAAGCAGGTGCGCTACTTCTGTATTCAGAGTAGTTTCATGCCGCGCTCGAAGTGTGGAGGGCGGCGATCGAATTGTAGCGAATAGCTAGGGTTGGGTACCGAAACTCAGTGCCAATAGTGAACCGGTTCTGACGTAAACGGTAGTAACGAGACCGAATTAGAATTAACTTTTCGGTGCCTGATTTCGATGCCTGAGTCTATGGCATGAGGCGCACACACGCAGTCTCTCGCTGTCTCCCTCTAACTCTCCGAAGTGCGCGCACTATACGGTTTATTGAAGCACTGTCTGATCTGTCTTGCACGCGTGCTCTTGCTCGCTCGCTCGCTCTAGATTCCGGGAGATTTGGACTAATTTGCGATCATCCGGGAGTCGTTATCAATATGCGGGAGACTCCCGGAACGTCTGCTGATAGCGAGGAGATTAAACACATGTGAAAAGTACACGTGAAATGTTTGGCTGCATTTCACATGTAAAATTACGCGTCAGAATAACGATTGTCTATTGATACAGAAGAATCACCGACCATTCGCGCCGCGTTGACGCTCACGTCGTCATATTATATTAGCGCCCGCATCATCTGCTCCTCAGAGTTCTCTGCCGAAAAAGGAAGCTTGTCGGCAGCGCGAGATATTTGACAGCGAACGCAGCATCTCGTTCCCTATTCAGAGAACACAGAGACGTTCTCTTTCATGTAGCCTACTCAAAGCTGCATGTAAGACGCAGTGGGAACGAAATATCAAACTGGCTAAGAGCTTAACTAGTCAATGACAAGATAACTTAGCCTACATTACTAGTTAAAGCAGACAAAACATTGAAACCTGCCATGTCGATATTATATTACCCTGGTAGTAATCTCTATTAATCTTCAGTATAATTACATTGTTTAATATAATATTGTTTTATTGATATTATGTAAATATGAACTTTTATTTTATATTGGTTTATTTATTATTACCATATGTTACTTGTATTTATATTGTAAGTTAATATTGTGTCCAGTTTGGCCCTGTAAATAAAGGGGTATTATTATTTTTTTTGACAAAGTGTGTGCGGTTTCGTTTTCTTAAGTACCGTTTCAAGAACCGTTTAGGCACCGGAACCGTTTAAAAAATACAGAGTAGGTACTGGTATCGGATAAAACCCAACCGATACCCAACCCTACGAATAGCCTTGTCTTAACACCCATTTTGATACCCCTGGGAAAGCTTCCCATGCTTTTAAATATGCACCTAGGGGTTGAAAGGCCTCCACGTTCTGATTGCCACACTGTATGGGCTTTACAGGCTGCGTCGGTGGTGTGTGCGTGGCGCACGTGCTCACAGTGTTTGAACACAGTGGCTCGCAGACAGCAGTGACAAACTGTTTTGTAAGTGACGACCCGATTGCAGTGAATGGGGAGCATGCTATGTCTGCTTGCAGTGCGCAAGCAGTGTCATGGGAGAGGTGCCTTTCTTTAAACGAGTGCGCTCGCGAGCGGGCACGTTGCTTACATATTTGTGACGCCCCGATCTTTTGAGATTGAGAGTGTGTTATAGCCTGTGATGAACAGGCAACACTTTGTGTGAAGCGTTTATTTGTAAACGTGCGTGCTCAAAGGGGGGTCATGAGACTTACACTCATATAAGTGTTACAGGCCATGTAACAGTAGGCAGAGAGAGGGTGCGTGCATGGGCTTGTGGGCGCATCTCCTAATTTGAGCACTCGAGCGGATTGTGTTCGCTTCAGAGAGTGGGCTCTGTTAGTGACACGGGGAGTGTAATGCTTGTGTGTAGGGGTGAACACTGAACTGTGGACACATTTACTACACTTATAGCATGTTTGGCGTGAGCCAGACATTATGCCCTTATGAGCTTTCTCTGGGTTTGTGTGCAGGCGAGAGGGTAGTGCTACCGGCTCGTAGGCTGCTAATGTCACCACTGCAGTGGCCTGTGTGAAGGGGACTGACAGGGGGCGCTGTGTGTGAAGTGCATGCGGCGTGAGCGCTTGCAAGCGGGCACGACTTATTTATAGCCTAGAAGAGGCTGCATTTTGTGACGCGTGCGGCGCCGCGTGTGAAGTGCTTGTTAATAAGCGTGAGCGCTGCGAGCAGGCACGAGACTTATATATATAGCCTGATTGCATTTATAGCCTGATACGAGGCTGCACTTGTGACGCGCACGGCGCCACGTTCAAAGTGCGTGTTAGAAAATGTGAGGGCTGCAAGCGGGCACGATACTATTTATAGTCTGAAAGAGGCTGCACTTGTGATGCACGCGACTTGGCCGTGTAATGGAGACACAAGCTTAATAGCGCGAGCAGATAAGAGGGCGTTATAGTAGCGAACTGGTCCGGCCTCAGCGGAACTAACACACTATGGGCTCTAAGCACGGCGGTATTTCCAGTGAAGGATTAAGGATGCTCGATAACTTCCGCCGATCGTAGAGTCCAATGCAATACCGAGAATTTATATTGAATTTTATACTCCATGGTTATAATAAAGAAACGTCAGTCACAAAAACAGATAAAACAAACACCCCTCGTTGTGTTTATGCTTCTTTTTAAAATTATATTAAATAAACATAACTATATATAAAATTACATTTAAACGTATGTACGTTTCGTTTCAAAGACGGGAGGACAGTAAATTTTGAAGACTCTGCCATAATCCCATTTTCCTCGGTTCTCCTCCGCTTAAATCTCCACAACCGGAAATGGACGAGCATCCTTACGTCAAATGCGGAACTTATCCGTGCATATAGCCCATTACCCCATTTGTCGGTGAAGCGTATGCACGGGGGGCGGGGTCGCTTTCTTGTAACGTAAAGAAAGCTAGCTGTGGTTGGCACAGCTGTAAGCGGCAAGTCCCACATTCAGCGCAACGGCAATGCAGCTTGTGAGCGGCAGTTGCACGTCGGTGAGAGGGGGGTTGGCTTTAAACGCTTTGAGTCGAGCCCGCAGGGTCGACAACGGAAGCTTTTCGCAGAGGTTACATGCGCCGTTGGCGAGAGCGAGCTCTATGTGTTCCAGTCCCAGGCAGAGAGGGCGGAAGAGATGGCGGCCTCTGGTGCTGAGAGGGGCGCGGCATGAGCCTCAGGTGGTGCTAGAGGTCTTCACGGGTCCACTTGTATCCGAAAGCCCGAGGTCCGACACGAGACCCAACCCAGATAGCACAAGGCTGTTTGATCTCCTATTTACATCTGGAAGACGTATTTTAAAGAGTGTTTGCTCATCTGCAAGACATCTATAGGACGTTTCCTGTCAGATGTCAAATAGACGTTTATAAGATGTCAGTTTAACATGCATTCTAAATCATTACATCTTAGAGACATCTTCTAAACGTCTATTTGACATCTGCAGGAAACGTCCTATAGAATCTTGCAGATGAGCAAACATTCTTTAAAATACATCTTCCAGATGTAAATAGGAGATCAAACAGCCTTGTGCTATCTGGGGAGCGGGTTCGGGACCAAAACTCCGACGAGTGTCTCGGACACGGGTCGGGTTCGGTATTTGTGGCCTCGGGTCTCTGGTAATTTAAAATAAATTTGTGTTTTCCAAATGGACCCGAGAAGACCCGAATTATTTTAAACTATGTTAAGCACTTAACAAAATTGCAGTATTTAAAACAACTCTATGACACCGTTCTCTGACTTTTTTTAAGTGAGAGAACCAATCCGCACTTTTACGTGCAATGGGCTATAAGCATAGAACGGTTGTTTCCGAATTTACGTATTTACTCAGTTGCTCGCTCCACATAAACCAACCCCTCCGTCAAGAAGAACTAGTGCGCCATCATGTGGATTGATGTTTGACTACATGCAAGTATTTGAATTGTTGTCAAGCCAGGCCTGTCAATCAATTTTAAAATACGCGCCACTGTCAGACAAGCATGGACAAGCATGGAGGCGATAACACACATTGCGAAAAAGGTGAGGGAGAATTTGATCTGTTGAAAATCTGTTATAGGCTACATTTGAAAAACAGCCATCGGTAAATTTTACTCTGTGGTGGTTTCTAATCATATGGTTCTAATATTATGGTCCGGTAAATAACATTATGCCAAATTTTATGGGACGTAATGGGTTACAGTGATGTGTGATTGACATTTTAGCACTACGTGCGCTTAGCTGCTGAACAAGTGAATACACTTGAATACACTTGAATACAACAAGTGAATACACTTGTATTCAACAAGTGTAAGTGTATTGTATTCAAGTGGATTTTGCAGGGCTGCAGGCTGTGCACAATGTAAATGCCGTTTATGTTCGGGTCTAGTCGGGTTCTAGGAAATAGCTTCAGGTCGGGTCGGACTCGGGTCTAATTTTATCGGGTTTGTCTCGGGTCGGTTTTTAAAGAAAAAAATGTATTTATGCACGTCGGGTTCGGGTAAGTAGTGATTCGGGTCGATTCGGGTCAGGTACAGGTGCGAGGCATCTTTAAAAGACATTCGCTTGCTCTTTCACTTTGAAATATACGTTCACTTATACGTTCACTTGGAACTTATGCTAAAAAGGATACGTCAACGGGATGGCGTAGCTCGCAGGATGGCTGAAGGTAGCGAAGATGGCCGGCTATTTCAGTCGCTGTCCACGCTTGCTAGATGCCCCTCAACGGCGACGTGGCTTCTGCAGTTCATGCGAAGAGCTTCGCTGTAGAGATGAAAATCAGGGATGCAGCCTATGAACCGCACTTATATACACTCTGGCCACGCCTATTCTGGCGGGCTATGATGCAATGACGGCGCGAGTGCCTCTCATTGGACGTGAGTTCACTCGAGTTCGTCTATCCACAAGTTTCCTACGCCCCATGAGGCCTTGCGTCAAAAGTGGGCGCGACTTCCGGTTTGAAGTAAACAATGCGCTACTTGACATGCTTGACACTCGTTCATTCAACAGTTGACAGTCATTCAAGTTATAGCGATCCAAACTAGCTAACGATGTGGGAACACAACCTCAACGAAATTCAAAAGGGTGAAATAACAGTACCTTTACCTCCGCAGTAGTTGATTGGGAGTATTATAATAACATTATTAATAATCAATACTGATCAAGGCATGTTGACAGACAGTTGTGCGAGCTGACAAACAATTAAAATAAAAAATACACACTTAGTCATTGTGCTTTGGAGTTTATTCAAAATTATAAATGAATGTGCTACTTGAATACATTAACTGGCACATTTGGTATTCTGTCAACACAGGCTTTGATCCTGAGTTTAGCTGTAACATCAGTAGCGAACAGCCAATCACATGCTGATAGAGTTTATAGAATATTAAGAATTTAAACAAATGTACACAGGATGATTCGTTGTCTTTTGGGAGGTTGATGGAAACTTCAGTCGTTGGCAGGATCACTGTGATTTCGTTTTCAGCTTATGTTCAAAACAATCCCGTTTAAGCCACTGAATTAGTTTAGTCCGGTTATACATACAACCGCAAACAGCACATGTTGTCCCTGAGCTCCGTAACGACATCTCTCATAAAGATTTGCGTCTTTAAATAGTAAAATAATTCTCCGAAAAACAGCTAGCCTCTTCGCTAACTAACACACAAAATACCATTGGAATGCTACTTCCGCCGCCTCACCGGAAGTTTCACCCACTTTATTTTTTACATGAGCGCCCCTCGGAAACTTGTGGATAGGCTGCAGCAGTTTGCCGCAGAGCAACCAATGAGCTCGCTAGAAAGCCCGCTCAAGGTCTGCAGCTGCTGCACTGCATTGTCAATGGATGCAAAAATTAAGGATAATATTTTTGCTTCAATATCTCAGAAAAGATTAATCTTTCCCATAGCGTAAGCTAGCTTACGCAATACAAGAGAACCTCTTGTAAGAGAACATAGTTTGTGTATGATCTGGCCATACAACGGTAGGATGTTTTGACGTTCCGTTCCGTCTATAATTCACATATTGCGATGTGTTTGAGCTTGCGCTCTTCAGAAACAATCACAGAATATGACAGAGCTGGTGTTCTAAAGCAAAACACACACTGGAATGAATAATTCACTGAAAACACTATGTGAGTGACTATTCTCTCTACCATATGTGATGTAAGCAGCTTGGTTTTCTTTACATTGGCGCTACTTTTGACTGATTGAATGAATTTGCTTACTGGATGATTGAACTGAAAACTTTCCCGGAGTTTAAGTCTTAAAGGGATAGTTCACACAAAAATGAAAATGATCCCATGATTTACTCACCCCTCAAGCAACCCGGTCTCATCCCAAATCGTCATATAACTGACGTTTTGGGACGTCTTTTGACCATACGTCAATATTCGCCTTTTTAGGGCCCCCTTAAACGTCGGTAGATGAGGTTATGGGATCCTAACTCTACCCCATACCTAAACTTAACCCTAAACCTAACCCGTCACCTAACTGACGTTAAAGGTAAAGCGTCAGTTGTATGACGGCCCGGGATCGCCATCTACCGACGTTTAAGGGGGCCCTAAAAAGGCGGATATTGACGTATGGTCAAAATACGTCCCAAAACGTCAGTTATATGACTTTTTGGGATGAGACTGTGTTACCTCAAGCCACCTTAGGTATATGACTATCTTCTTTCGGATGAACACATTATATTTATATTATAGTTATAATATAAATATAGTTATATTAATAAATATCATTGCTCTTCCAAGCTTTATAGTTGTAGTGAGTGGCGGTCCTGATTTTGAAGTAAAAAAAAATGCATCCATCCATCATAAAAGTAACCCATATGGTTCCAGGGGTTAAAGAAAGGCCTTCTGAAGCAAATCTATGGATTTTTGTAAGAAAAACATCCATATTTAACACTTTATAAAATAAATAACTAGCTTCACGCTTCCGGCCTACGCAAGTCGACTTGCACCAAAAGAGTAACCCCTGTCTTGCTGTAGTAGCATAAGCTTTGATGTCTCTCGCGCTTCAAAACAAATAGGGCTGGACAACAAACTCAAGCTCCTCTTTTCTTATATCGGTTTTAGACCAGTGTTGTTCTATCCTCTGCACTTCCACGTTCGTCAATACATACAGGTCAGGGGTTACTCTTTCTTCATGAATCGATGTGTACCGTCGTTCATTTCTAAAGCATTAATTACCAATCAATCAAAGTTTTATTAAAGACATGCATTGGTCCAACCACAAACAGGTACAAAACATAAAGTAACATACAAAAAATAAATAAATAAAATAAAATAAAAAATGAAAATAGACATAATAATGCATAATAATAAGCAGTTTATAAATACAGCTATAAATGTTTTATTCTTGATTTATAAGCATATCTATAATGTGATTAAAAATTTGTCAGTTTATAATTTCTAAATGAAGTATTGCTTTATTTACAAACCATTTATTTAGGAGTTGTCAGTGGTTTATAAGAGCACTTAGAAAGTTTAAGTAAATGAATAATAAACTCTTTAAATGTACATTCATACATCTTAAATATTTCTATATTCTGAATCACTGTTTAGTTTTTTTGTTTAGAATATAAACGAGCCTTTAAATCTCTTTTGTAAATGCTTTATGTGGGATTAATAGTCCTCAATAAATAGAGCTCACAAAAAAGTTAACCAACCACTACTAAATGCTTTATATACCTGAATGAACCATGAATTACAGTAGAAATACAGGTTAATAAAGCTTTCATTTAACAAACTTAGGGTAACACTTTATAATAACTGCACACTATTAATCATTAGTTAAGCATGAGTAAACAGTTAATTCATCATTTATAAAACATTAATAGACATTAATATGCAGTTTATAAATATAGCTATACATGCTTTTTTCTTGATTTATAAGCATATCTATAATGCGTTTAATGATTGTATTTTCATACTTTGTTAATGATCAATTAATAATTTCTAAATGAAGTTTAGCATTATTTACAAACCAGTTGTTTAAGAGTTGTCAGTCATTCATAAGATCACTTAGAAAGTGTAAGTAAATGTAGTAAATACAGGTAGTTATAAAGCATTTAGTAGTGGTCAGTTAACTATTTTTGTGAGCTAATCTAAAGTGAGGACTATTCATGCTTTGTAAAGCATTTATAAAGGAGATTTAAAGACTCGTCAATCTTCTAAACAGTAAAAAGTAACAAACACAACACAGTGATACAGAACACAGAAATATTTAACAGCCTTTAAAAATGCTTTACAAGGCATGACTAGTCCTCACTTTAGATGAGCTCACGAACATAGTTAACTGACCACTACTAAATACTTTATAACTACCCAAATTAACCCTTAATTACAGCATTAATAAATGTTAATAAAGCATTTATTAACACATTAAGTAACCATCACTATATGTCTGAATAATAAGATGTATGAATGTACATTTAAATAGTTTATTAATCATTTACTTACTCCCTCTAAGTAATCGTATGAACCACTGAAAACTCTTAAATAACTGGTTCATAAAAAATGCAATTCTTCATTTAGAAATGATAAATTGATCATTAATAAAGGATGAAAATACAATTATTAAACAAATTATAGACCATTTCACAAGATGTAAACAACACTGGTCCAGAAACACTTCCTGTTTCAGTTTGTAACTGTTTTCTTTATTTCACATGTAAAGAAAACATCTTAAAGATGTTTGTTTAACTTTTGATTCAGTTTTAAATGTTCTGTTGGTTGTATTTTATCCCAGCTTTTATGTAGTGTTAAAAAACTGAAACAGGAAGTGCCTCTGGACCAGTGTTGTTTACATCTTGTGAAATGGTCTATAGATATGCTTTTAAATCAAGAAGAAAGCATTTATAGCTGTATTAATGAACTGCTTATTAATGTCTATTAATGCTTTATGAATGATGAATTAATGGTTTACTCATGCTTAACTAATGATTATTAGCGTGTAGTTATTATAAAGTGTTACCAAACTTAGTAACTATTACGAATTGGGACGCTTGTCTCCGTCTCATACACTTCCCAGCATCCCAGCTCTTGTCTTCACACCTGCTTGTCATCATCGTTACCTGTGTTTAATCATGTCATCATCTGTGCCACCTGTTTCTGTTAATTAGTATGTGTATTTAGTTCCTGTTTGCCTTTAGTTCAGTGTCCGTTCTTATGTGTATCACATGAGTGTCTGCCAGTCTGAACCTTGTGCGTTGTTTATTGTAAGTAAAAGTTGTCATGGAATTTTGGACTTTTCGTCTTCCATTGCCTAAACAACCCGTGACAGCATTAATGTACATTTAAACAGTTTATTAATCATTTACTTACACTTTCTAAGTGATTTTATGAGACACTGACAATGACAACTCTTAATAACTGCTTTGTAAATAATGCAATACTTCATTGCTTTATAAATTATGAATTAACCGTTACCTTAATAGCGTGAAGTTATTATAAAGTGTTACCCATTTTTGAATTTAACTCCGACTGTATTCGTCTGAAAGAAGAAAGTAATTTACATAAAATCAAAATCAGGTTGATGGTTGAACAGAAGTTTCCGTCTACCAGAGTTACAGGTGCTTGAGCTATTATATGCGCAGTGTGATAAACTCCTGATTTCTAAGATAATTTAACTGCGTGGAATTAATGATGCAACTTAAGTAATTTTTTTTTTAATAATCGCATGCCACACGTTAACATTAACATTCTAGTTATATATATATATATATATATATATATATATATATATATATATATTCTTAATCAGTTACTGTATCATTTTATCTGGGAAGCAAGACATAGACATCAAAACCTTTATAGACATCAAAACCTATTTTTGTCAAAAGATTTTGTCGTTACATTGCCAATTTTTTTCTTGTTCAAGCTAAAAAAAATTGTTTACTTTTTTAATTATTTTTCATCTTTTCTTATATCAAGAAATACATAATAATTTGCAATTGTATTATTAATAGATCATACTGCATATAACAGTGAATTTAAGACACTGAATTTAGTATACCTTAGCAACCATACACTATATCCAAGCACTGTGGTGTCAACTTTTGTATGGGTAGCCTCAACTTGCATGATTTCAGAAATGTACAAAAGAAAGAAACTAGCATTGCTCTTTTGCTTTTTGTTGGATACAAAACCAATACATGTGTTACTTGTTTTTGATCTATTTGCTCTGTCTCTTAGCCTAAGCAATTGTTCTGGAACAGTGACTGCACTAAACGCTGTCAGTGCATTGGACGGAATCTGATTCAGTGTGACCCAAGGCGATGTAAATCAGAGGAGGAATGCGTTCTACGTCATGGTGTGCGAGGATGCTTTGCCCGACGTAACCAGCTCTGTGTGGCATCAGGGGGTGGCGTCTTCCGCACTTTCGATGGTGCCTCTCTTCGTTTACCTGCCTCATGTTCCTTTGTTCTTTCAACTATCTGTCACAAGCTGCCCGAGTTATCTTTTCAGCTCATTGCCAATTTCGACAAGTGGAGTACACCCAACCTAACCACCATCTCCCATGCTTACCTCTACATCAACGAGGAGAACATTCTCATCTCGGGAAACACGGTCAAGGTAGGAACACAAAAAATGTACTGCACATGATGTACAGGATGGGACAGGAAATCACTCAGGTGAAGTGGTCTACTATTTCCTAGGAGAATTTAACCCTCTACAGCATAACGTTGCCCTCAGGCAACAGAAAGTTTTCTTAAGCCCTATGTTCAGTAAATTTTTCTTTAAATGATTGCAACCAATTAGAAAGTTTGAAAAAGTATCAAAGAACAGTCCAATAAGGTTTGGGAGTCACCATCAAGCACCATTTGAAGGTGGGAAGTCCTTTTCTGGCACATGGTCACAGGAGCACATGTTGTTGAGTTGAAAGCAAGATTATGTGCTTTAGTGATCTTCTTTAAAATGACATTAACTGTATATAAAAAATATGTGTGTCTGTATGAAGGTGTAGAAAAGCCTTCTGGCAGGTTTTATTTTTATTTTGCATGTTCACAAATTCAGTTTTTCTTTTTGTTGCCTCAAGGCAACATTGTGCGATAAGGGGTACTTTTCACAGAGGTTTTGAACAATACTTTACAATGGCAAATAATGCGTTACACAAAGGAAAGATGCAGGGTTCCTGGGTACAAAGGAACACCCAAAGTCACCAAAGTGACACTGTTCCCACAAAGTTGGGGGCATGACATTGTCCAAAATGTCTTGGTATGCTGAAGCATTAGGAGTTGCTTTCACTGGAGCTAAGGGGCCAAACTCAACCCCTGAAAAAACAACCCCGCACCATAGTCCCCCCCTCCACAAAACTTTACACTTGTCTCAATGCAGTCAGGCAAGAACCGTTCTCCTGGCAACCGCCAAACCCAGACTCGTCCATGAGATCGCCAGATAGAGACGCGTGATTTATCACTCAGAGAACCCGTCTCCACTGCTCTAGAGTCCAGTGGTGGCGTGCTTTATACCACTGCACCCAACGGTTTGCATTGCACTTGTTGATGTAAGGCTTGGATGCAGGTGCTCGGCCATGGAAACCCATTCCATGATGCTTGCTACGCACTGGTGTTCAGCTAATCTGAAGGCCACATGAAGTTTGGAGGTCTGTTAGTAGCTATTGACACTGGAGAAAGTTGGCGACTTCTGTGCATCTCAGCATGCGCTGACCCCGCTCTGGGTTGCTATTGTTCCCAAAGTGCTACCACTTTGTTATAATACCACTAACAGTGACCGTGGAACATTTAGTAGTGAGGAAATTTCATAGGTAGCAACCTACCACAGTACCATGCTGAATTCCAGAGTGACCCATTCTTTCACAGATGTTTGTTGAATCGTCTGCATGCCTACAGTAGCTGCTTTATTTTACAGAACTGTGGCCATTGAAGTGATTGGAACATCTGAATTCAATGATTTGAAGGGGTGTCCCAAAACTTTTGGCAATACAGTTTATATGGGGATGATTAGGATACATAAAGTACATGATGCATGGCGACGCACTACATGATACAAACCTATGTCTCTATCAAATCAAATAGATTGATGAGTTTCAAGTGTTTTTCCCTTTTTACTTAAATTATTTCTTGACATTTTTGGAGAAAAAAAATGGATTTTTGTATTGCTCTCTGAGAGTTGTATAATGACCATTTTCTCTGTGATTCTTTACCATTGTTGCACAACGTTGCCCTCGGGCAACAAAAAAATATTTTGGGGTGGGGGGGGGGGTCAGGGGAGGGAAATTTTTCAATAAATCAATAAAATGTTCCTAAATGAGCCAAGAAATTTGTTCCATGTGCCATCAAAATGCATGCAGTAGAGGGTTAAAGAAAAATAAACAGGTATTTTCAAATGATACTTTAGAACAGAGCTCCAACCCTAATAAAACAAACCTGAACAAGCTTATCAAGGTCTTTAGGATTACTAAAAAAGGTATCCATCTTATTGTCAACGTAAGAGCCGGCGCAGCCATTTTAAATGGAATGTGTCTGGCTTCTGGTCTCATCCGCTTCCAGTTATTTTAACTGTACAAAACGGTACATTTTTTTATAAGAGTATTTCTTACTATAATATTTCATGTATTGTCATAAATATAATCTCTGTAGCATTAATTATTTTACAGTTTAGTGCACTTTGTTATTCTCCTTGTGATTTACCTATAGCCACTGAGTCTTGCACATTCACTAAAAAAAGTTGTGTCCAAGCTAAATGCTGAGTGTTTTTCTCTTTTAACTCAGGTAAATGGTACGCCCGTGTCCGTACCTTTTGTCACAGGTCTAATGACACGAGTATCCACATCAGAAGGATTCCTGGTGATTGACACTCCTCAGGACATCCAAGTGCGTTATAACCGATTCAACACCCTCAGCATCATGATGGGCCCACGGCTGCAGAACAAGGTGTGTGGACTGTGTGGGAACTTTAATGGGGATCCTAATGATGATTACATCACCTCTCGTGGAAAACCTGCCGTCAGCTCACTGGAGCTCGCTCAGAGCTGGAAAACCAACGGCATGCAGAACAGGTTTGCAAGAAAAAGTTGTGCGGTTATATTTATTTACCAACTAATTATTGATAAATTTCATCTTGTCCTCTTTTCGTTGCCACTCATTTTCTATCCTTTATTGCTTGACTCTTGCCTATAGTTGTGATGAGACACAGTATGTGGCCCTGGCACAGTCCTGTGATAATACAGCAGTGGCAGAGCTGCAGGGGGAGAACAACTGTCTGAAACTCACAGATTTGAAAGGTTTCTTCCAGCCCTGCCACGGCCTGCTGGACCCTCACCCCTTCTACCAGTCCTGCTACATGGACGGCTGCTACAACCACCGCAAGGCCCAGGTGTGCGGCTCTATGGCAGCCTACGCTGAGGCCTGCCGCTCTTTCGGCACACTTACCACCAAATGGATTGCCCTGGAAAACTGCTGTAAGGGGACGCTGCCACCTACAGGATAAGAAGTAGAAGTGTAGGAAGTGAAAGACATCAAGGCTTTATTCAGGATGATTGGGACATTTTTTTGACTTGAAAAAAGTGTCCAAATCAACCGGAATTCACTGGAATTGTCATTTTTAGTATTTTATTTGGATCTGAAAAGAACATTTTCATTGAACATTTGCACACACTCAAAAAAATGTTTTTTAATTAGCACTTTTAGCTGGAAATTTTACAACTATAGTGTAACACTCAATTGACACATTTTTTTTTGTTTGTTTGATGCTTACAAGTTTGTTTGATGCTTACAAGACTATCAGAAAAAAAAAACTTTATGAATTAGCAGGTGAATATATGGATTTGTTAATGAACTTTACTCTCCGTGTGTGTGTGTGTGTGCGTGTGTGTGTGTGTGTTTCTGTGTGCTAACTTTGTAACTGGACCTGTCTTTAGCAGAATGGATCTATGACCCCTGTTCAGGAGAGATCTGCTCTAACAACACATGCGAGCAGGAGAATGGAGGAGATCTTTGTGGCTGCCCTGAGCTCCCTAGCACTGAAATTAGTGAGTAAAAGTAATCGATAAAAACCCATTTGTTAATTATTACACATTTAAACCCTACGTATTAAACCCAGGCCCATAAACTATCGTACACAAGTTACCATTTATATTATAGTAGTGGGCTAACTGCTAAATTAAAAGGTCACATTATGAATTGTCATGAAATATTGAGGAAACATTTAAAAGAAAAAACAGAACATCTTGTTCTTGTGATGTACTGTAGGTGAGGATGACATTATCCAGGCAGAGGTCACCTGTAAACATGCTCAGATGGAGGTCTCAATCTCTAAGTGCCGTCTGTTCCAGTTGGGCTTTGAGAGAGAGGATGTACGAATTAACGACCATCACTGCGCTGGTATCGAGGGAGAGGATTTCATCTCTTTCCATATCAACAATACCAAGGGACATTGTGGCTCTATTGTACAGGTGAACAAATCTCTCATTAACTACTGTTCAAGAGCAGTCTCAGTAGACAGTCTCAGTTGTTCCTCTTGCAAGAGAAGAGAAAGTACTGTTCCTGTTAAAGAAAATGTACTGTTCCATTAACATCCAACTATGCAGCAAGGTAGTTATAGTTTGTGCAAAAAAGCTTCGGACTACAATTGAGATCATTTAATGTAGATCCTGTGCTATCTTGTGATGAGTTCAATGATTAGTTTCCATCCAATATGATATAATCTAGTTTTTCAGTGCTGAAAAGTATAATAAGAAATACAGTATAGTTCCATGTGATTGAAGTGCATTATTTAAAGGGTTAGTTCACCCAAAAATGAAAATTCTGTCAGTATTTACTCACCCTCATGTTGTTCCAACCCCGTAAGACCTTCGTTCATCTTCGGAACACAAATTAAGATATTTAAGATATTAAGATCGCTCCTGCATACAGTCCATATGCTTCTTGAGGGACTGGCTCTTGCTGTCCTCGAAAAGTCATTAAAGACATCGTTAAAATAGTCCAAGTGACTACAGGGGCTCAATCTTAAGTTTATCAAACGACGAGAACACTTTTGTGCGCAAAAAAACAACAAAAATAACGACTTTATTTCAACTATCACTTCCTTCTCCATGAGCCTGTAAGTCAGTTAACGTAGTGTGATTGCGTAGAGCTACGTCACACGTAGGCTCACTATTGGCCGACGCTGGTCATGTGTGTGTGATGCGTGTGACGTACAACAGAACGCTATTAAACTAGTAACCTGACTCGCGCACAGGGAGAAATAAACGAATAGTTGAAATAAAGTAGTTATTTTTGTTGTTTTTTTGCGCACAAAAGTGTTCTTGTCGTTTGATAAACTTAAGATTGAGCCCCTGTAGTCACTTGGACTATTTTAACGATGTCTTTAATGACTTTTCGAGGACAGCAAGAGCCAGTCCCTCAAGAAGCCTATGGACTGTATGCAGGAGCGATCTTAATATCTTAAATATCTTAATTTGTGTTCCGAAGATGAACGAAGGTCTTACGGGGTTGGAACAACATGAGGGTGAGTAAATACTGACAGAATTTTCATTTTTGGGTGAACTAACCCTTTAACAATGCTGCATGTTGTTATGCTTATTTGAGAATTAAAGCAGTTTATAATATTATAATTTATAATGCTATTTGTGTTGTGCGCAAGAGATTGCTTACAATATGAAGTGTGTCTCAAAAACAATTTAAGCCTGAGTACTGTGCCTGAGATAAAAAATCTATATAAAAGTGCTATATAGAAGGCAAGTTAGCTTTTGGTTTTGATACCGCCATAGAGCTCTAAAAGTATATACCTTTTTGGGAGTTCAACGCTCACAAATTATATTTTTATTTATTAAACCATCCATGTAATTGAAATCTCAATGAGTTAAAGTTATACTTATGCTTTGATAAATATCACAGATTAAGAAAAAATGGTCCTCAATGGTCCAATTTTACTAAATGTTCTAAATGTGTAATAGTTTAGTTCCTAAATTATTCAGGTTGGTACAAAATAAACCATGATTAATCTTTACAAATATGTTTTGCTCATTCTCGCTATTAATATTTTTGTGTGTTTGTGTTCAAGATAAACACAAGTTCTTTTCATTTTGGTTTTGCTTTCATTGTATGCTGGATAAATATTAGGGCTGGGCAACGATTAATCGCATCCAAAATAAAAGTTTGTGCTTACATAATATATGTGTGTGTGCGATGTATAATTATTTTGTATATAAAAATTCACACACATGCATGTATATATTTAAGAAAAAATTTGTTATTCATATATAAAATATTAATATTTTATATAAATTATTTATAAATATGTATACAGTATATACATGCAAATATTTCTTGAATATATACATGCATGTGTGTGTATTGATGTATACAAAATAATTATACACCGTACACACAAATATATTATTTAAACACAAACTCTTATTTTCGATGCGATTAATTGCTGCCCACCCCTAATAAATATATATCTTCTGCTTGGTTGAATATGTTATTTTCTGTGAAAAGCTAATTAAATTCACCATAACTGTGTGTGTGTGTGTATTTGTATCTGTGAGTCTAGTCAAATGGAACACACATTATGTACAAGAACACGGTGTGGATCGAGAGTGTGAACAACACAGGGAATGTAGTAACACGTGATAAGACGATCAATGTGGAGTTTTCTTGTGCCTATGAACTGGACATCAAGATATCTCTGGAGACAGTACTGAAGCCAATGCTCAGGTCAGCTGTCAGACAACATGCACCCCTCACAAAAACTACCAATTACCTTGTATAATACCACTGTGTATTCTTTGAAGTACCTCAGAGGACCAAATACTGTAAATACCAGAAAGTATGCATATTAATCACACCGTAGTTTATTTAACATTATCATTTTATCTCTTTAGCTAGGTACATCACATTTTACAAAACATTTACTATAATTAATAACAAATACAGTAAATAGCATAATCTCATAGTACATGCACTTGGATGCTCCAGAGATGGGACAAATGATAAAGATAATAACTCTCCCACTTTTTTTTCTGCTGTTCACAGTGTAATAAACCTCACACTGCCTACCCAAGAGGGCAACTTCATCACAAAAATGGCCCTGTACAAGAACGCCTCATACCGAAATCCGTACCGCGAGGGAGAGGTTGTGCTGAGCACCAGGGATGTTCTGTTTGTGGGGGTGTTTGTGGAAGGAGCAGACGATAAACAGCTTATTCTCATTGTTAACATGTGCTGGGCTACGCCATCTCGTTACAGCAGTGATCGCCTTCGTTACATTATAATAGAGAGAGGGTAAGTAAATAGCTTATGAAAATAATCATACACAAACTATGCTTAGCACTGAGCATAGGTCAAAACATATTTAACATAGAGTTTAAGACAAAATAAACACAGCACAAAAGTTCAGCAGGGGACTACACACCCTAAAACATACAAACGGGTATACGGCCCTCACATCATATACTGTAACTGTAATTCCAGGTGCCCTAACATCAAGGATAACACTATAGGCATGGCTGAGAATGGCGTGTCCCTCACCTGCCGATTCCACGTCACCGTCTTTAAGTTTATTGGTGATTATGATGAGGTGCATTTGCACTGTGACGTGTCTCTGTGTGACTCAGAGACAAACACCTGCAAAGTGGTGAGAGCTTGTACACACACACACACACATACAGGCATTTTTGGTGCATTTTTTGTTGTCTTGCCATTTACAACAATAGAGACAATGGTAAAGGGGGTTGGTACATGATGTGCCATTGAACAACAGCTTAAACTGACAAATGCAAACATGATGTAAAACATCACTAAAAATGATTAAGTGATGTTTTACATGTTGTTTATCTTTTGAGAACTACTTTTTTGGGGGGGGGATTTATAATAACTTTCTTGCTTTTACAGAATTGCCCTCATAACAAGAGAAGTTATACAGATTACAGTCAGCATAAAGAACAGATCCTGTCAGTGGGACCAATCAGAAGAAGGGGTATGGAATATATTTCAGAGTTGCACATGAATGCATGTCCAGAGTGAGGAATATGTGTGTAATTTAATATGTGTGTCAATTGTGAAGGCAAAATAACATTTGGGTGTAATATGTGCTCATTAGCAAGGTGATTATAGCTATGAATGTGTGTGTGGTTCAGGTATACCCTATGTTTTGGGGGCAAAATGTCCTGACATTGATTGGAATATCCAAAATCCTTTTCCTTGAGTCCTTGTGGGGACATTTTTTTTGTTCACCAGGATTAAAACAGCTTAGAAATCATACTAAGTGATGTTTTTTTTTTTTTTGTTTTTTTATAAAAATGCAAAAAGTTTTCTGTGATTGGTTGGTTTAAGGTTTGGGGATATAATATACCGGTTTGTACAGTATAAAAATGTCTGTGAAATGTCCCTATAAAACATGAAAACCTAACATATGCATGTGTTTCAGATTCAGACTGGTGTGAAGAGAATAATGGTGGCTGTGAGCAGATCTGCACTAGTCAAGTAACAGGCGCAGTGTGCAGCTGTGTGACAGGAATGCTGCAAAGAGATGGGAAGAGCTGCCGAGGTGAAATGCGAACACACACACACACACATTTACGTGTACTGTAGCTACTGTTTTTAAAAATAAATTAATAGGTGGAGGTTGTCCAGTGACTTTTGGATTATTGCAGAAAAGCAGCTCTGTGACCAACAAAAGTTTATGATTTTTGTACATTCTGTTCATCATAATAATCTTTTAAAATACATTTTGAAGCCTTAACAATATAACCAGAACCATAGAACCAGCTAAACATAAGATAGAAACAAACTACACTACGGTCGCAGGACTTCAATGTCACAACCATTAAACTTCAGACTTATCCAGTCTTTATTTAAAAAGATTTTCCATGAAAGTTTGAGTTAGAATAGTTTGCAAGATTGTGATTATGAACACAACAAGGCTATGAAGGTGGAGGCTCACTAGAGTAGATAAGTTAGAATGAGTTAAATGCCCCAGACAACCTCTGTAGTCCCACTTGTTAGGAACCGCCTAAATGTTGCCCATAAGCAAAAAAAAGTATATATAACATGTCCCTAACAAGTGTAACGAAAGGGTATTATAGATGTTCACAGTAGCATATCTGGAAAGTACCATCCCAAACACATTTTCATCGGAGTAGCCTGCTAATAACATCTGTAAAGTAACAGGCCACCCAGATCCAACACAAGAGTAGTTTTAGTAATAGTGAAAAATTGTCTGAGCAAGTTACATGATAAATTTAATGAACCAATGAGCACAGTATAAAACGCAACCTTGATTGGCATACCTCTACCTAATTTTTTTTTCCCAACCAGAACAAACCTTGCATAAATCTAAAATAACCAAGGTACAGCCTTCTCAGTTCTTAAGTAGCCATGCCCCTACAAGATATGCTTAGGAGAACAATTTATGCCCCCTACAAAAATATGGCCAACTACTGAATGATCAGAGCCCCTCCCCCAGAAATCACTGGCTGTATCTGAAATCGCCCTCATTTACCATTCCCTTCCTACATTACTCAGTTAATATACTGTACTTCCACTAAATCAATGAATGAAAACAAGTGAGACAAATCGGAAGCTATCTTCTGGCGAGAAGGTGAATTCAATTTCGTACAACGATCACAGTGCATGGACTTACTCTAGTAGCTAACTGTTCAGTGTACATCGGTTATACACTGATTATTAAGGTACACCGTAGGATGGAATTAATGCACTTTAAGTGTACAGACCTTAGTAATGTTAGACATATTTAATTTAATGCAGATGAAAACAGGGCTGTTAGGGATAAATGTACATTACAGTCTTTAAAATGGCACACTGCATAAAGGTCCTAGATCTCGTCATTTTTACAACTCATGACTCTCAAACTGTTTTGTCATTTGACATTTATGTCTCCTGAAAGTTATTGTTTTCAAAAAGACATTGCATTAGCTGAAAAATCAAATTTTTATTGAACAACAGTACAATCTATTGAACACACTCAAAATGAAAGGATTAGTTCACTTCAAAATGAAAATTCTGTCATTTACTCACCATCAAGTCGTTTCAAACGTGTATGAATTTCATTCTTCTGTTGAACGCAAAATAAGATCAAATAAGCAGAATGTCCGTAACCAAACAGTTGATGTACCCGGTAAAAAAAAATAGAATAAGGTGTAAAGGGGGTGGTTGTAACTTATAGTAGTAGACAACGTAAGGGATGTGCTTCCCTAAGGATGTGCTTTGTAGTTGTGCCGGACATTGTAAACTATTTGAGCCTCCATTCTCATGAACCTCTCATCTCTCTTTCTGCCTTAACAGTCACCAGTATGAGTACTGACCGTCAACCCCTGCTTCTTCTGACAGCTGCTGTTGTAAGCATTAACATCTTACTGCAAACACACACCTCAATTTTCTTCTCTTAACACCCACCAAACAAGACCAAGGGAGAGAGAGGCGTATACAGACAAAAGGGAGAAGCAAAACAGCCAGTGAGGGGTTATGCATGTGATGCATCAGCAACCCTGCGGTGAAGACCACCTCTGAGCAGTTCCCTTCATCGAAGTGAAAACTGTGATCAAATACAACCAAGTGATCCTTCACCAGCTGGATATCTCAGACATAAAACAACGTGCCTCGGTCCAACATAAATACATGACACCCTTCAGACCCTGAAAGAATCCAACTCTTTTCTTTGGCACAACATCTAACCCCAGAAACCAAAAAAAAAGGAAACTGTCACTTTGAAACGTAGTGATAGAGAGACAGCTACTGAATATTTCACAGCCACTAATGACAGATTAGCAAGTATTACTTATTAGATGAGAATCACTGAAGAGTGAGAGCACATATTGCAAGAATGGATGATAATTCTCAACACGTTATGATGTTTGTTTGTTTTTTATTTAGTTGATTTGATGAAATGCATATCCTCTCCTGCTCTTAATTCTCAATATGCCATTTTGTTTGGTATTTAAACCCCTTTTTGCCATATTGAAGTAATGCTGAGATCAAAATGCCAATCAACATTTGCATTGCTTTGTATTTGATTCCTTTGGATAAATGAGTGAATGGCGTTTGGTACCAAAACACAAATGTTCTTGAGTAGCCAACTTTTAAAGCATCATTTATTTAAGCTGTATATAGTAGGCCATATTTGATGGATGTGAACACTTTTGTCCTGTACAATAAATACTCAATGTACTGTATGAATCACTGACATAAAGTGAATTTAAGAGTCATCTACTCCATTTGCAATTTAGTCTGACAATATCAACTATACTTGACTTGAATTGAAGATGATGGTGGTGGTGGTGGTGGTGGTGGTGGTGATGATATTAAAGAAAGATTCAATGGTTGTTTCTAATCACTTCACCACAGCTGAAATATACTGCATTTCCTGTAGGTTTTGTACAGCCATAACACCATGGCAACTTATGTAGTCAGCTGTAGTCACTTACTGTATGTAGTCAAGTGACCAAACCCTTTGATGTCCATACTTACTGTAACAATGTTTTCTTATTCTATGGGTTGTGTGTTTGTTTTTAATCTGATATGATTTATTTGAGAATAAAGTGAGCAATTCACATTGATTCTGCTTCTATTCATAGTGCATTAGTCATGGCTTCTGCAGCAAGCCAAAGATAGAGAGCGCGCGAGAGAGAGCGATCCGGGTTGCTATGGCGACCGCTTGGGAGGCGGTTCCTTAAATCCAGACTTGAGCAAAGCACATATTGGATCAGGACCTATGATCAGGACCCTGTGCTGGTATGCTGTCACTCCAACCAACTGATCCGAGAGCGTAACGACGAGCCCGTTTCGTTTGATCTCTTACTGGATCTTAAAGTAACGTTAGCGTGTTTTTTTTAGGAAAATACAGGGATATTTTTCTGGTCTCTCGGGAGGATGAACTGGAATTCCACTGGTAAGGATCTTAAGGGTTGTGCGGGGAGGCTCTAGCGCAGGATTAAACATGTGACATAACTTACCCACATCAGCTAAGCTTACTATTAGCAACACTGACTATTGATGATTATACCTTTAATGCAATTTAATTAGACCACCAGCGGTTTTCAAAGGCAGATTTCCATAGTTAGCGTTAATGAGTGGGCAGTAAGGCAGTGTTTATAGTAACTGCTGTATCCTACAGTAACAGTCTTGACTACAGTAACGTTTGACTCACGCTCAGATTGCGTCCACTGCTTTAATAGGTAGCAGTGCATTACTTAATTACTCTGACTTTAGCCAATGTGCATTCCTCCATTCCCCATGAGTCAGTTCTCTCCTGTAATTTACATCACTACACTCTTCGTCATCGTCATCGGTCATTATCGGCATCATCATGTACTTCTCACCAACTACGGACTCGCTGAAACTGTACGTCATTGACTTGCAAATTTTTTTAGTCAGACTTTTTACATGATGAAATGCAAGAACATATAAGGCTACAATATAATATAAAATATGCATATCAAACAATATTAAAGACAAGTAACAGTCTGTAATAAAATAAGAACAAATAATCAAACTACAAGCAATAACACAAATGTACACAATAGATGTAAATTAAAGGGATGATTGATTGCGATTTCACTTTTTTCATTTTAAAGTCCCCGTGAAATCAAAATTGACCCTATTTACTTTGTTAGCGCATATTACTAGTCTTGCGATGAACAATTAATCCGTGCAAGTATATATATATATATATATATATGTATATAAAACATTTTTTACCATGGTAATCTTTAATGAAAATCTGAAAAGTTACTTCTAAAGTTAATCTGATGATGTAGGTTTGACGGCTTGGGTTGGGAAACGCTTAACCACTCCCCTCAAACCGTTAGTCTGCTCACAGTCCCGCCCAAAGCCCGAGAGAGCGTTGGTGCCAGAAGTACATTTCCCATTCACTTCTCCCATTTAAATTTTGTAAAATCCATATCTAAAGAGTATTAGATCATGTCTGAGGATAACCAGCTATGGCTGAACTCATAAGCATACAACATATCATTTCGAGTGAAAAAACGAAGAGAAAATCCAAAAAAAGAGTACAAGCCTGTGTACATATTTTCATTTCCGAGCAAAGGAAAATCCTCCCATAAACCTCCCATAAACCACCGCGCCTCACTAAAATTGGCTGAAGCCACCGTGAAAGATCCTTTTGTGTGACTTCCAAATCTGACGACGGCCAGGTGAACTTTTTCCTCCAGTGAATTTTATATCGTGAATGTGCAGGGAAACTAGCCTGGTTCAACCAGACTCTAGTTCATTTCATTTCCACATAGAGTCTGGAACCGCTCCATTGAGAAACGTTTCCTTCCTTGTAGGCGGGTTCACTATTAAAGTTCAAATCTATTGGATCTGCCCAAAGTCACTCACGATCTGCCATAGCCAATCGCTAACGGGGTGTCGTGAGTGACGTACGTCACGCGCCGAAATGGCTGGAAACAACAAGTCCGAATGATCAGAGGATTATGTTTACAGTAGGATTTCAGTCAACGAGCGCCGCAGGTTTTGTTAATCTAGGAACAATTATTAATTCGAAATGCATATTTGACACGAAGGACAGTGATATATTCATTCAACGGTGGAAGCTGTGTCTAATCATTACAAATACGCCGCTGTGGTCGTTTTCTGATCTTCCGCAAATGCTGTAGCAGCTACAGTGAATGATCAGTCTTGTCTCCATCTGCAGATGTGTAATAAACAACAATTTTTCATATTTAATATTTAAGGTAATTAAGGTATTTAAGATACCTTAATTAAGGTAATTAAGAAACAATAAGACGTAACGTCTTATTGTTTCTTAATTACCTTAATTATGGTCTTCAAAGTATGTGTTTGTACATTTTTATGTGGCATTTAGTTTTTTTTAGTAAAACAAATCAACCATTGCCATCTAAAACTGAAAATCAAATATCTTCAAAGTATGGTTTTTCACATTTTTATTTATGACAATTATTTTTAAAAAATCACAACCAATTTGTATGATTTACAACATGTAAAACTGACACACCAACCTCCTGCACGAGTGCACAAAGGGGCTCAAAATGTTCTATTCATCACAAGAATCAGTAAATATACAGTTGGGAATATGAGCGTGCGACTGACATGACTCCTGAGCGGATCTTCAACCATAGTTTAGCAGCCAGGACTCGGGGCTTCCGAACAAAAAATTGATTTCTGGAAACCTAAGGATATGGAGCGATCCCAGACGTAGTTACTGAAGTAAAATAAAATTGAGCGGAAGTGCGTAGGAGGGCGCAGCCAGGCTACAGGGAAACTCCTTTTCCTAGATTTACTGAAGCTTATAAACGCATTTGCAGCTGCACATGCTAAAACATTGAGCATCTGGCTCCCACATAGGCTGTGCTGCGGCAACTGTACATCCAATGGCGCGGGGGCGTCTCGAGGTGCAACTAATGAACTTAGGCCTACGTCATTACACGATCTTCAGTCTTCACGTACCTTCGCGGGGTTTCAGACACGTTACACGACTTACACCAATCAGATGCATCACTGTGGGATTGTGGGATTGTTCAGGATTGTGGGTAATGAAGTACTTATCCAATACATCGCAAATAAAAGGCATTTATCTTAAAACAAGGTTAGTGCGCCTTTAACTTTTGGCATTTATATGAGCATATACAATCACTTAGTACAGCCGTAGCTGGTTTTAATCTACCATGTATGGTTACGTTTTAATGGCTTATATCCCAATTGTCAATGGAGAAATTGTATTGAATTTTTACTCTCTAGCACCGGCTGTGGGCGGGACTTTGATGCTCTATGAGCGAGAGATGGAGAGGAGGAGCACTAGAGTAAAACCCTGCCTTCTGTTCAATATTCCGTTTCACTTGGAAATACGTCACAGCACTGGAGAAAAGTTGTTTGCAACTTCCGTTTCACTGGGACTTTAAATAGTGTGTAATGTTGTCGTTGGTGCATAATTAGTACAGTATCTGCAAAGTTGCAGTGCTGAAAGTTCAATGTAAGCAGAGATATCGTCTTTTAAAAATCAGAAAGTTTAATGCCTACAAAAACAACTTGAATGGGACTACAACGGGTTTTATACGTAACTAACCCATACATTTACATCAACCCTCCCTCCAGAATATGCAAAAAAGGGCATGGCCATATTTCTGTGGTGCATAGAAAGTGTGTTATTTTCAGTCAGCTGTCAGGTCTTCTGCGTTCGGGCTTCCCACGGACGTTGTAGTTCGTCAACAACGGATACAATTTATTTTTGATTATGTTCCTGAAAATTACACAATCGTAATTTAGCTCTCTGTGCTGCGCATTTTACGAAAGACAGCTTCCAGTATCTCCACGAATTCAATGGCGGATTCAACAAGAAACTGTTATTAAAACATGAAGCAGTTCCAACTTTAAAACCAGAGGCAGCAGTTGTTGGGCCACAACCTGTAAGTAAGACTTAATCATTTTAAATGTATTTGCATGTATAATTTCATATGTAGTGTTTTAGTTTTATCAAAAGCCAGCGCTGGCTTTATAGCCACTTATGCTATTTTGTATCTACGACAAACGCGTACAAACATTTTGGACCTGAATTTGTATATGTACTAATTTTATAAGTAATTTTGTATGTATTTTTCATATATATATACTTTATGACGTAATTTTTCGATTTGATCAAGAACGTAAACCAATGCCAACGCTGTAGCCAGCTAGGTCGATGCTATTTTGTGTAAGACAAATATGTATAAAGTTCAAAAAATTATAGGCTATGTAATCGCAGTAAACTTCAGCTGTTATCTTTACTGGTACTTTATCAAAGTACAGGGTGGTTTTAACACAGTTGCCACATGTAGGCTACACCTAAATAAAACAATACACTGAGTAAACTAAGTTTTATGAATAGATAAACGGTGGTTCATTATATCGATTAAACAATAAACTTAAAAAACATCTATTCAGTTATATTAAATGTTTAACCAGGAGAAAACCGTATCTCAAAAGCTAACAAGCAGCAGTAGCATTTTTAAGTAACAACATATCAAAATTCTTATAATAATAGAAGAATATAATATAATAATAATAATCTTTTTTTTTTAAATGTACCATTCAAAAACGTTTTGTAAGAGCCATGTTTGGGGAGGTTCTGCTTGACTCTCTTCATCGCCGCTTTCTGGTTCTGATTCTGGCTCAAACTGATACGTTATCGACACCATTATTTACATTGAGTGGAGCACATGAAACATTCACCCGTAAAGGTAATGGGCCTGAAGTTTCTGGACAACATGCACTATGCAGTTTAGCCAATAACAACACACCGGCCCAAACTAACCAATCTCAGCCCATTGCCTGTTTCTGAGGGAGTGGTTTCATAGAATAAGGATGTAAACCAGTCGTTCAAATGACAAGCAGAAAGCGCCTTACAATAAAGGTGAAATTTATGAAAAATAAGAATACATGTTATATTGCACCCCATAAACACAATCATGCAAAGAAAAAAAGTAGAAAACCACCCCTTTAAATAAACAGTGCTTTTCAGGTAAATTTAACATGACAGATTAGGTACAAAAATGAAATAAAAATAACTATTTTGTTTGATTAACAATAAAAAATAGTTTATATTAAGACATACTGCACATCACTTTGTAGGCCAACTGGCAGTTATCATCACACTGGTTCTCTCAACAAAAAGGGTTAGGGTTAGGCTTTTTTTTCCATAGGCTTTTGGATTATCCCAAAAACAACAAGCTCTGTGATCAAAAAAAAAGTTACTTACACTTTTTGTCCTCACCCAAAAATGAAAATTCTGTCAGTATTTACTCACCCTCATGTTGTTCTAATCCTCTATGTGTTTATTTGTTATGCTGAACACAAAGGAAGATATTTGGAAGAATGTTTTTAATCAAACAGATCTCAATCCCCATTGACTACCATAGTATGTATTTTTCCTACTATGGTTGTCAATGGGGATTGAGATCTGTTTGATTAAAACATTCTTCCAAATATCTTCCTTTGTGTTCAGCAGAACAAATAAACACATAGGGGTTTGAAACAACATGAGGGTGAGTAAATACTGACAGAATTTTCATTTTTGGCTGAACTAACCCTTTAATTCTCACAAATGAACACAATTTTTATGAATTTTGAAGACTATACAGACTCCCAAGTAAAAAAATATAAAGCTAAACTATAAACTTATGGTGATGGCGCAGTGGATAAGACACATGCCTTTGGTGTGAGACACCTGGGTTTGAATCCACTGTGAGACACCAATGTGTTGCTGAGCAAGGCACTTAACCCCTAGTTGCTCCAGAGGCGTGTGACCTCTGACATATAGAAATTGTAAGTCGTTTTGGATAAAAGTGGCAGCTAAATGAATAATTTTAATTTTTAAAAGAACTACCAAAGTCCCATGACTTCAACATCGCCATCACCAAGCGTGACAACTCTTTTAGTTTTTTATCTAAAACCAATTTCCCATAAAGTTTGAGTTACAATAGTTTACAAGAGCACAAATATAACTAACTATTGTAAATCAAACTTTATATAGGCCTAAGCTTAATGAGGTTGTAAAACGGACTGAGTTTACCTGTTCGCCATTATGACGTTTAATGTCCCTGACAGCCTCTGTAGTCCCAGGTGTTATTTCATAGTTCGTAAGATTTGAAAGCAATATAATTTTGCCGTACACAATTTTCATACATAAAATATAAAATAAATGACTTGAAAAGACTGCTCAGTGCCATCCACTTAATCATTTTTGCTTTTTCGGGAGACGTAACTTGGAGATGAAACTCCATTTTCTGAATGTTGGAGGTTGTGGAAGTCTTTGAAAGGGTCGTCTGCATTTCTCTTTTTGTCCAACCAAAATCCAAAACTATAATGTTTTTGAATTATAACATTCAACCTCAACCTTTTGAGTCTCAGTGTACATTACCTGCTAGTAACTCTACTCTTGTTGAAAGCTGTCCTACACAACTGATACTGAAAGATGAGACAAGTCATGTTTATCATGTTGTCTTTGTGTTTGCATGAGCAAGACGTAAAAAGAAGTTCCCCTAAATTTCCACATTTTACAGCCTAATATAGATTATTTGCTGAAGCTGAAAGTTTTGTACACAATCTCAGATATAAAAAGCAGTAGCCTGATTAGGCTTAGTCTTCTTTAGCTTTGTTTCTAGCAGACTGTGTTTGTCTTTGTGACAGTTTGGCTCTCTCCACCTTGGAGTTGATTTCTCTTCACATCTTGATCATGTCTCCAGTCTACTCGCCCCCCAAATACACCAATGGATCCACCCTCATAAGCCCATACAGTTCCTATGACCCCTGCGATCCCACCCTGGGATATATTGTCCGAGGTCAACCCCAGCTTTCCAGGTATGCTCCTTCCACCTCCCGCTACCTGAACCCCAACCCTTGCCTCGCCCGAGGCGTCCCATTCTTTGCTCAGGAGCCTGAACGTGGGAAAGCCGTACCCCATTCTGAGTCCCACATTGGCCGCCGGAGTGAAAGCTACAGTAGGATGCAGGTTAAAGGTCCGATTCCTAGAATTAATTGGCAAAGGGGCCGTTCGCCTTCTAGGACTGGACATATCTGCACATCTCCCCTATCAAGGCAACGCAGGTCGGTCAGTCAGTCAGACCTGATGCGGGAGCTCGCCACTCTGGAGATCTGTGACCAAGGAGCAGTGTACACAGTCAAAGAGAGCACGATTAGGGGACGGACAGATTACTCAGGGCCTCTCTACTGGAGATCAGAGGTGAGTCTGATTATTTTGTACACTAACAATAAACATTTAAATACAGGGTTCAACTGACATAAGTTAAAGGGTTAGTTCACCCAAAAATGAAAATTAAGTCATTAATTACTCACCCCCATGCTGTACCAACCCCGTAAGACCTTCGTTCGTCTTCGGAACACAAATGAAGATATTTTTTATTAAATTTGAGAGCTGTATAACTACCACATTGGCTCCTAAGGGACTGCCTCTTGACGGCCCAAAAAGTCAATGAAGAAAATGTTTAAATATCCCAAGTGACTACCGTGGCTCAACTATATGTTTATCAAGCGACGCGAATACTTTTTGTGCAAAAAAACAAACAAAAATAACGAGTTTATTCGACTATTTCTTTTCTTCCTTGTAGGCCAGAACGAGACTTCCTTAGATTTCCACGACGCATGCGCGAGAATTGCGATCTGCTTACACCAGCTTACACTACTACAGATCGCAATTCTCGCGCATGCGTCGTGGAAATCTAAGGAAGTCTCGTTCTGGCCTACAAGGAAGAAAAGAAATAGTCGAATAAACCCGTTATTTTTGTTTGTTTTTTCGCACAAAAAGTATTCGCGTCGCTTGATAAACATATAGTTGAGCCACGGTAGTCACTTGGGATATTTAAACATTTTCTTCATTGACTTTCTGGGCCGTCAAGAGGCAGTCCTTTAGGAGCCAATGTGGTAGTTATACAGCTCTCAAATTTAATCAAAAATATCTTCATTTGTGTTCCGAAGACGAACGAAGGTCTTACGGGGTTGGTACAGCATGGGGGTGAGTGATTAATGACTTAATTTTCATTTTTGGGTGAACTAACCCTTTAAGCTCAATTGACAGCATTTGTGGCATAATGTTGACTACCACAAAAAATCCTTTTGACTTGCTTGGCAGCCTGTCCAGACTTGCATGGATAAAAAAAAGACAAATTTAATGATGTCTCTATAAACTATAATTATTACCAGTACTCAAAGTGGGCCAGTAAGCACCATTACTTCTATATTTGAAACTCTAGTGTGCCATTTCCCACATGTTGCTTTGTCACTCAGAGTCAAGGTTGGGGGGTGTATTTGAGCCTTTTTTAATTTTTATTTAAAAGCAGAAATATGAACGCTAAGCATTCGGTTGAGCTTAAATTGAATTGGTATTCTTTTGATCATATTTATTGTCAGTACATTACTATCATCTCTGTTCATAAGTGCTACGATACTGATTTAATTCTAGACCACATTTAGCATATAAAGTATGAGCTTGTAGGCTGACACTCTCACACCTTCACTTCACACACTCGTGTAAGCACACTTGAGAATAAATTAGATTGATGAACACCACACTGCCCTAAGTCTATCCCATGTGGTCTGTGTAATAGTACATAGATGTAAGCACACACATAGGCTATACAGATTATTCATTATGAGTATACGCTTCAGCCACGTTTTATCACTCTAGTTGAGATAAAATTGATATTGCATTTAAATAAATATATGCTACAATAGGCATTATATTACAGTGATGCATCATGACTGAAAACAAAGACGTTTAGTCCGACAAAGTGAAGCACAGCTCTAATTACTAACACCAGGATTAGTCCTGTAATTCTCTGATTTACTCTCTAGAGTGCGCTGTTTTTCTCTTTTTATGAAAGGTGTAGAATTAGTGCTATATTTAGTGGGCAACAGCAATATGAATCTTGGATATGGAAATCCATAAATATGATACAAGCCACAAAAAACTCTACACATGTTGTACATAAATGTGAAAGATCAAATGGAAAGTACATGAATGATTGGCTTCATTATTATTATTTTTTTTTATTAAAAAAAGTAAGAGACACTTAGGCCTGGTTCCACAGACACGGTATAGACTAACCCAGAATTAGGCCTTAGTTCAGTTGGGCCATTTAAGAACCTTTTTGTAAACATGCATAGAAAAATACATTGTGCATTTTGAGACAAAACAATGGCACTGACATATTTTAAGATACGTCAATGCACGTTGCTTTTAGTTAAAACAGCTCAAACATGTAATTAGTCTGGGTAGTAAGTAGTCTTGTAAAAAAGTAAAAACAAATAATAATAATAATAATAGTATGTTTAGTTTTTGCTAAAACATTTCCTGTTGTTAAAACTGCTGTATTTGCAGTTATGCTTTTGACCCATGATTCATTTACACTGCAACTGAAAGTGTTCTATAAATGTATTAATATTCAGCTCGTCACTTGATTTCAACATGGCAGCCACCATGAGTGGCAATCTCACATTCATGTAAAATAACTTTTTTGAACTTCAGGAGTCTTCATTTCATGTGTGAAAGTATATCATTTTACATAATCTGCCAAAAGCACTATTTTCGTTTACTTTAAAGTCAATTCTAATTTTTATACATTTTTATTTGTCATCATGGCCATACAACAAATTGATCCTTGATCAGATCTAATAGACTGATCAGATCTAATAGACTGAACTTCTTTATAAACTGGTTCTGAGGTTACAACTGAATATGAGATTGACATTGTGCCACAATGATTGCTCTCATAGTGGGCCAGAGGTGCTGAATATAATTATATAACAGGGGGCCACAGTGCTGAATATAATTACGTGTTCAGAGTAGCAAACCTTTATATCAGCACAATTTCATGTTGTTAGCTTGGACTTTGTCATTTTCAGGCCTATAGCGTATTGTCAGCCAAATCAGGGTGTTACATAAAAAATGTGCAGTTCCAGGTGCAGTTCTGCTGAACTCTGACTTTAGCTTATTTTCGTTCGCATTCTCCTCTGGGCGTAACATAACTAGATGCTTTGAAACTTAATCTCACACCCCCTTTTTTTATACACATTTTTAAAACATCAATAGATTTCACCATGCCAGAAACTAAGTTTTTGTTTTTGTTTCTCTTCTTCATTCCATTCCCATGGTCTTGTGGTATTGGGAGAGGCTGTTAAAGAGATTGAATGATGTCTTTATGACCTGTCTAAATCCTCATGTGTTGACACTAAAGTTTTGTTGCCTGCCATGTGTGTTTAGGTTACATAAGTATCTGCAATCAGGTTCAGTGTTATTGTAAGGATAAGCAGAGCGCTGAAGTACTTGTACAGAGAGATACTGCTCATAATCTTATGAAATTAGTTTATTATTAAGCTGTATTATTTTGCATTATCTTAATAGAGTCTTTATTTCATAATGGGTTTTTGCTTACTCAGCAGCATATTGCAGATTTCACTATGGGAATGAACCCAAAATGTAAAAAAGTAGAAACTATCCTTTTTGGTAAAGGGCCAATCCACCAACAGCTTTGCTTATTTTTTTTTTTTTTTAATTATTTTCCAAAATGTTTCAAAAACTCACCTTGTTACACCTTGTGCATTCACGATAACAATAACTAAGACTATTAAAGGGATAGTTCACTTTGAAATACATTTTTGATAGGGCTGGGTATTGAGACAAATTTCACAATTCAATTTGATTTCGATTCACAAGCTTGCAATTCGATTTCGATTACGATTCGATTACGATCGATTATTTTGGATATCAGTTACAATAAATGCCAATTTTTCTCAATGGAATCAAATCTCTTAACTAATGCTGTAAACTATGGGAGTCTAGTTAGGCTTCATTAGCCTAATATGAAGGTAATAATGAATGGATCACTTTTTCATTACACTTTTATTTATTTTTATAATAAGAAGATTATATGAAATATAAACATTTAAATGGTGGCTGTCATAAAAACTTGCCAGATTTATTCAAATATGCATTAAATATTGAAGAACATTAAGGTTATAATGCATATAATATGGTGTATATATTTAGCAAAATGCTCCTCTCTGGAGTTATTTTTTCTAGCTGACTAACGAGTTTATGTGGGTTTTCTGAGGTAAATATGACGATACATGACATTGATTAAGCAGTTTAACTGACGTCTTTCCACGGTTGAAACGCTGATTGAGCGAATCAATGTGACATGATACGGATTTCGTTAAGTTGTACTCTATCTTTTAACACACTTTCAGATGCTCATTCATGTTTATTTTGCGCTGTATTATTAACCCGGAAGAGAGATCAGCGCTGCTGCTTCTCTTGAGCTTTGCCAGAGCGATCTCACGCCACAGCGCCAAAACGCTATTTATGTTTTTGAATTTCTAAAGAAAATGGACGTGATTTGAAAATTGAGACTTTGTTTCATATCAATAGTAACAAAGGACAAAGATTATTGTGATTTTTTGGATGCGCGCAGCCGCGATACAATGTCCCATTCATTCAAATGAAACAGGATGACTAATCAATTCTTGAGATTTAAGAATCGATATCGGTTCGTAAAAATGAGAATCGATTAATATCGAGAAATCGATATTTATTACCCAGCCCTAATTTTTGATTTGTTTTAGCTTACCTCAAGGGCATCCAAAATGTAGGTGTCTTTGTTTCCGCAGTAGTTTCAATTTTTATTTTTTTAGGTCAAACCATTCTTGTCTATCAATCAGAGCATGCACAGAGTCAATCTTGCTCATCCCGATAAATATCAAACATGTTTGATATGATCGGAGCGAGCCCGATTTGTGTGAAAGCAGATCGGGAGGTGCAAGATTCGATCTGTGAACGACTCACATTACCAGATAATCTGCTCCGAACATCGGAACCGATAGAGGTAATCAACAAGATTTTTTCTCTGATTCTCGTGAGGGGAAAATCGGGCATAAATTGGGCATAAATCGGCCTAAAACTCCTGTAGTGTGAGCCGGGCATTAGGGACATCCTCGTTTGTAAAAACAGCATACAAATAAAGTTAATACTGTTTTTTTTCTTTTCTTCTTTTTTTAAAGAGGTCCTTGATCATGATTTCACTTTTTTTTTTACTTTAGTTAGTAATGTTGCTGTTTGAGCACAATGAACAAAGTTCAATTCAAGATATATTTTCTTTTAAAATCACTTTTTAAAGACTACAACAAATGGCTGGTAGGGACTACAACAAACTTCTTCCTGGGTTCACAAACCCTAAAATGTATATAGACCTTATGTTGCCCCGCCCCTTTTTTAGCGCTGCACTCGTGGTCTTTTGACTTCCGGTCTGTATTTTCATAGCGGCGATCTTGCATAGGTATGAATGAACCGCTCGTAAAAAATTTCCCGGTCGACATTTGTTAAGACATCTGCTTAACAATGCTTATGATAAACATTACAATGCTCATGATAACTTTTGTTAACTCTAGAATAAGTAAACCCACTTCACCAGCTAATTACTCCTCGACAGAAATGCCATAGAAATAGACAGAGCGACCGCAAAAACGGAAGTTCAAAGACAATATTCTAAAGATGACAGCGCCCATGTTTCTCTGGTGCATTAGGTCTATAGACCCTGACCTCAGGAACACACTACACAAAGGGTGTGAGTCCATGTTGGGCTGCTGTTGTTGGGGTGAAGAAGAGGAAAAGTTGTTTTCGGTATTTTTTACACCCTGGAAAAAGTTTATCCTTAAGCTTACGACCTTAGAGCGGTTCAAATTTATTTTTGTATTTTTTTAAAGAACCTCAACAACCTCGTTTGTCTGTGCGTTGCAAATTTCACGGAGAACAGCTTTCAGAAGACAATGCTGGCTATATGCACAAAAGCTTCTCCTGAAAGATGTAGCCATTCCCATTTTGTTGAGACAATCTGTTGGTAAAGGATCATTGTGTTTTCTCTTAACAGTCCAATTATAAGCTTTATGTATTTTCAGCATATTTTATATTTTGGAAGGAGGGGTTTCATCAAAAATGGGGCGTTCAACCAGACTGGGGAGAGGAGCTGTAATCATGTAAAATATGTGAAAAAATAATAAGATTTTTGAACAATCAACCATAAAAACATTCCAGTACACCACAAAAACAAAATCAAGACTTTGTAAAAGGGGCTTAATAGGACACATTTAATGCAGAAAGTGCTTTAGTAGTTACAGTCACTATGGCTAAATTAATTTGTGTGTATGTGTGTGTGTGTGTGTGTGTGTGTGTGTGTGTGTGTAAGAGAGAGATCTTAAGTAGAGCAGTAATTTAGTCATTGGGAGAGTATCTTACTGATGCCACTCCTTTCACTCTCCCATGTCAAGTATGTGGTAGGGTCAGGTTCAGTATGTGTTAGGTACATATTTCTACACACACATACACATAAGCAGAATATACACTCCTACTGTATACAAACTAAAAAACACTCAGCAATACACCTGCAATTTGTGATTGAAATTGCATGGGAACACACTCTGTCCTGCATTCCAAATCACATGCGAATCACCTCCTGGGATCTGTGCTGATCTCTCACCATGACAACCAAACATGTCTGCACAAGTCACCAGAATGAGTCAACTCTTCTTGTCAGCTTCATTAAAGGGCTGATAGTAACAGGGAATATTACTTTGCCTGGGTATCGCTATGTGAATTTGCAGCGTCCTGCGTGGCAGGAACATTGATCTTTGTCCTGTCTAAAATCAACTTGATTGATTTATGTTGTTAAAAATCAAATGCTTCTTATTGCCATTGTTTGTCACTATATTCCTCATATATTCATAAATTGAATAAATTATATAAATTATATTGCTCGAAAAATTCAAATTCAACTAGTTGGGGAAACATGTCAAGAACATATGCCTGGGTTATGTTTCAATCCAAAGTTATATGTTACATGTACTTACCATTGTAAAAACAGTAAATGATGCATGAATACATGCAACTAACCCTCAACCAAATCCTTATCCTACCCTAACCCTATAGTAAGTTCATGTAGTTGCTTAATATTACTCAGCACTTAAATGTATATTTACACTCCAGCAATGACACCTTATAATGAAGTGGAACCTTTTTCTTTTTTTCTTTTTTTTTTTTTTTACTATATTATAAAAATAAGGATAAATTACTATTGAAAACAGTAGGTATTATAAAAAAAACTCTGTCTGGAAACATCAATATGATGAGGTTTAGTTTATAATAATATTTGTGGTAATATTTTTTTGTATTTCAGCCAGGGCGCTTTAAATTATGACAGTAAGGTGACGGTAAAAACTTTTACATTGTTTCAAAATCATTTTGTTTCAAATATATGCTGTTCTTTCGAAATGTCTATTCGTCAAATGTATTACCATTTTTAAAACCATTGATAAAAAGAAATGTTTCTTGAGCAGTAAATCAAGTTTACAATTTTAAAATTGGAAAAAAATTAAATATTCAAATAGAAAACAAGTATTAAATTGTAATGATATTTCACAGCATTACTCTTTTTACTCTTTACGACGAGACGAATTGTGTACTTTCTAAAATCCATTTTTTATGGTAAGGGTCACGCGTGGTACGTTTCGGTCCCTTCCTATGTGGCTCCCAAATCTATACCTCGGGTCCCACTTTGAGAGGTGTCCTGTTGTTGACGTAGGCTACGATAGACGCCCTTCTCTAGCTAAACTTCTAAAAGTAGCTCCCACTTGGTGTGGTTGTCAGGTTACTAGTATTATCAGGTCTTGCTAAAAGTAAGCTCCCACAGGTTGTGGTCACCAGGCTGGGCCTCACCGGCCTTCCTGAGTACGAGCACCCACCCACTCGCCAGGTTACATGCCTCACTGGCCTTCCTATTATGAGCTCCCACCTACTGTGGTTGCCGGGTCACAGGCCTCCCTGGTTTCAGAATGGCTAAGCACATGCACTTTCGTGTTTGCGATTTGTCCATATTTATGGAAGGGGTTTTGCACTGTACGCTTCACCCCCTTTTTTATGTGGCTCAGACTCTGTTTTTTCACCTTGGTTCCCACTCTAGATATGTCCTTTGACGCAATATATTACGACAGGCACCTCCCTTTTCAAGCTATCTCCCACAATTTGTGGTTACAGATCTCATTAGGCCTTTTTGAAGGTAGCCCCACATTGTGTCAGGTTATAGGCCTCCGGCCTTCCTGAGTGAGCTTCCACATGCTGTGCTCATCGGGTTTCAGGCCACACCGGCCTTCCTGATATGAGCCCTCATGTATCGGAGCTCCCCACTCAGGGGGTCATCAGGTCTTAGGCCTCAGTAGACCTTCCTGATTTTTTATCCCTCTCTTACTTCCTCAGTGTTCAGAGCGAGCACTGGGTAGACCCATGGATTGAGTTGACGACTTCCGTTATTTTGAGGTTGAGTCGCACTCTCTCCGGAGGATCCCGTCTCTGTGATCCGGAACTCAATGGTTTCTGCCAGGTTTGCAGGCCTTCGGTTTTTGAATGCCTTTCTCAGGAAATTTCCATAGGCTCTGTCTCGGACAGACAGGCAATAGCCATACTGTGTGTACATAATGTCTCAGGTTACAACTGTAACCTATGTTCCCTGAGAACTTGGTAACGAGACCATACGTCTCCTTGCCATGCCTCGGGGCCTGCCTGCAACAGTCCCTTCAGACGATAGGATGTTGTCACGGTTTCAAGGCGGCCTTTTATACATCCAGATTGCATGCTCATCATTCGAGCTTATAATGCACGGGCTGTCGCCGGTCAACATGATTGCTGTGAGTTGATATTTGATTTCAGACACCTGTCATGCCTGAGGCGTTCCCCATAGCGTCAATTGACGATTTGTCTCATTCCCTGTTCTTAGGGAACATAGGTTACAGTCGTAACCTGAGACGTTCTATTATGTCTCCTGAGCTCGGGGAGCTATTGAAATTCCCTCTAGCTTTTTTTTTTTTTTTTGCAATTAATGAATAGCTTTGGACTAAACTGTTTTACTGCTTTTGATGTTTAATGAAAATTCCAAGATTCGCAGAATGCTTGTTGCACAGAACTCATGTTAAACACAAAGTCAATGAACCATTACCTTACTTTCCAAAATGTGACAAATGAAAGCTTAAAACAATATAATTTACATGACTCAGCTCCCTGTGGCACGGAAGTCATTTTGCCATTATTAGTAGAGCAGAGGTCATAATGTAAGTACAGGCTTTTGTCATAAGGTTTTTATTAGTGAAGGACTGAAAATGTACACATTTACAATTTGAAGCATTGTAAAGTAGTATTACTCATGGCCCAGATAGATGGTTTATTGCCAGACAGAGCAACTTTGTACTTTAATCTAAATTAGTGTCAAGGCCGTTTGGCTTATTTTGGCCCATGTAAGAGCAGGTCTAGGACCAGCTGTGTAATTGGCTGAGGATTAGCCATTTGAAGTGACAGTACAAGACTTCCCCTGATAAATTCCAGAGACAATGAGACTTCATACAGACTGCACAAGCTGAGGGAAGCCATGGCTTGAATCACGTAGGCTTACTACAAATAAAGCCCCACTTACAGTTCTACAAAACGCAACAGCGTAAATGTCTTGAAATAGATTTAATGATTATGTCCAACTCCATGTTTGAACGTTTTTCACCACGTGACTTTAGCGGCACAGTATAGAATTAGGCTTCAAATTCAGCATAAAATATAATCGAATTACCATTTGGGTTAATGACTCCAAAATCCTCAGCAGGATGCCTTACAAAACTGTAAATGCTGTCGGATTCATTTCATTTTACAATTATAAATAAAGACACAAATGCAATGCTAGATTGATTCCTATCTAATCTTTGATTGCCTCAGCCGAAGGGATGTGGAGAATGATCCAGAGATTCTGTGATGAGAAGTTAATCTCATCTCACTCACATTCCACACAATCCAGTAGCTTTCTGTACTCTCTGGCTTGCGCTATAGAACATTCAGTACCTGCCAGATTCCTGACATGCTGGATGACGTTAGTTAAAAGCATGTGTGTATACAGCTCATCATTTAATCATCTGATTCTATGTTGAGCAACAACTCAGTTTACCTTTTGTGTGCCCTAGTGAAAATAAACCTATACCAAAATGTGTTTAAAATACATTTATTTCATTCTAAGTATACTACAAGTCCTTTAAAATATTTACTGACATTTTGCTTGAGACTTACTGATATAAATATAATTATTAAACTTTATGTGGAGTACTTTGTATTGCACAGTGAACTTTTCCTAATATTAAGCCAAAAATGTGTTTTAATATTACTATTATTAAGGATAGTATGATCACTGTATAATATCACTCTTTAAATGAATTAATGAATTAATTTTAGCACAATCAAATATACTAAAGTATATATTTTAATGGACTTTAGCACTACTTCCAAATAACTAAAGTGCATTAAGTACAAAATTTGTTCTGAACAGAGGATTCAAATGCTGAGATAATGTGAACAGAGTTTATTAGAACCTGGGGAAATACAACCTCCAAGGTTAGTGACAAATGTGCTCAAATGGTAAGGTGAAATGAGGAATCTCCAGAGCTGTCGAAAATGCTCATTGGACACACAGGCCGAGGAGACCACCTCTGCAGCATCACCCACATCGGACAGGGAACGAGACTAGACAGAGAGAAATTATCAGCTGTCACTCCTCGTCTAAGTGTCCTTGGCACAGTGAACAATGTAGAACATACAAAACAATAGCACAGATCCACATAAGACAAAACCAAAAATGATCTGCTGTAGACATCAGGCTGTAGCCCAAGACTGGTTGCCCACTGAAGCTAAGCAGGGCTGAGCCTGGTTAGTACATGAATGGGAGATCTCCTGAGAAAACCAGGTTGCTGCTGGAAGAGGTGTTAGTGAGGCCAGTAGGGGGTGCTGGTCTGGTCAGTATGTCTGTGTGGGTCCTAACGCCCCAGCAAAGTGACAGGGACACTATACTGTCAAAGAGCACTGTCCTTCGGATGAGACGTTAAACCGAGGTCCTGTCTCTCTGTGGTCATTAAAAATCCCAGGATGAAAAAGAGTAGGGGTGAAAGCCTGGCATCCTGGCCAAAATTTGCCTCTTGACCTCTGTCCATCATGGCCTCCTAATCATCCCCTTGTACTGATTGGCTTCATCACTGTCTCCATCAATAAGCTAATGTGTGGTTGGCGTTCTGACACAATATGGCTGCCGTCGCATCATCCAAGTGGATGCTGTACATTGGTGGGGGTTGAGGAGATTCCTCCTTCCATGTAAAAGTGCTTTGAGTACCCAGAAAAGCGCTATATAAATGTAACAATTTTTTATTATTATTATTACTGACAAACAGGGGCAGACACAGCAGAGAATATAAAGGAAAATGGAACAAGAGATAAGTGTGGGAAATAAGCTTGTGATCTGTGCACAGCTACACTGAATCAGCACTGATTGCCCAGGTCACAAGCTGCAGAAAATGACAGGACAAACACAGACAACAGGTAGAAGCCGATGATGCACCCTGAACTGTAACAGAATTTAAGGATACCAATTTAATATACCAAAAGTACAATTGCAGGGTATTTATATTAAGTACATAATATGTACATGTATTTGTAGTATACTTAGTCAAAAATAAAGGTACTAAAATGTATTTGAAATACATTTATTTTATGCTATGTTGGTGTATGAAGAATCTTTCAAAACCTTGGGTCCATCATAGCTGAAAATATTTAAACATGTAAAGACCTGATTAGAATTGCAGCTTTATATGATTCAATGTATAATGTTAGAAGAGCCATTGTAATTGCTGTAATAGAATCATAAAAATAAATAAATAAACACTCACTAGCCCACATTTCTAGGGATGCATCATATAACGTATTCGTACTGTAGCTATTATTGTCCAAAATTACAGTTTAAAAGAGTTTAAGTCACAACTTCTTGCTACTGGGGTTCTTCAAGGATCAGTGCCTGGACCACTTCTCTTCTTCATCTACATGTCATCACCAGGATCTGTCATTCAGAAACATGGCTTTTCCTGTCACTTCTAAGCTGATGATGCTCAAGTCTACTTCTCATTCCAACCAGATTATCCACCTGTTCGCAATGCAGCCTGTCTGACAGACATTTCTTGAAGGATGAACGACCATCACCTTCAACTCAACCTTGCTAAGACAGAGATGCTTGTGTCTCACCAACTCAACACTTCAGCACAACTTTTCCATTCATTACATTTACATTTTACATTTATTCATTTAGCTGTCACTTTTATCCGAAGCGACTTACAATTGCTATATATGTCAGAGGTCGCACGCCTCTGGAGCAACTAGGGGTTAAGTGTCTTGGGTCTCTCACACCAATGGCATGTGTCTTATCCACTGCGCCATCACCACCCCTCTATCGTCTACCACTCACCATTCATCTAGGGTTGTCAACCATAACTCCTTCCAGGACAGCCAGGAATCATTTGTGATTGATGATAATTTAAGCTTTACAGACCTTTTAAATGGAGGTGATGTTGTGGCCCTACTCCTGACTGGTTTTGGGAAAAGTTTAATTTATCAATTGTCACCGTTAGTTACGTCTGTCTACGAAGCAAAGTGAAGCAGCAGAGTCTGGTATTATTATTTGGGGTGTGAGTGTGTGCACTGTATGTTGTAGAACAAAACGTCAAAATATAGTCTGTTATGGAACAGAGCCTCAAGACAGAAATATACTGGTAAGAAACTGTAGCGGTGAGCACCAGAGGATGAGGATAATGGCGAATGTCTTTGAATAATGATGGTGAGATATACTGACAGTCTGTGGTTCTTTTGCAGATGATGAAGGAGGTCGTGGAGGCTGTGGTGAGAGATCGCTGGAGTATACACAGTGGAACGGAGAGTGATAAGTAGTGATGACAGGAACCAGGTAGACGATAGAGACTTTTGAGAAACAGGACATTAGACAATTACACTAAACATCAATCGTAGGAAGGTAAGAGTAACAGGGAAGGGAGTCCTTACTCAAACAAGATCAGACAATGTGACTGTGAGGTGAGTGCTTTTGTTCTGACTGTGCTGATGATCAGATGACGTGCAGGTGGGGGTGATTAGTACTCAGGTGACAGCTAACTCTGTGATTATGGAGCCTGGCTGATACCTGACAGAAACCCCTCCAAATCTGGTGGATGAACTGCGGGCCTCGATCCGACACAATGTCCTCAGGTGTCCTATTGTGTCAGAAAACGTGGTTGAAGAGTAGATCCGCTGTGCTCACAGTAGGTAGACCTTTCAAAGGAATCAGATGGAAGAATTTGAAGAATCAGTCAACAATGACATGAAAAAAATCCAAGATGTGAACAAGGCCATCAGGGAACTGGCAACGGAAGGAGCTTGCCGGATGGAAGATGGCATGGGCTTTTGGTGATGGCACAATCTGGGCATCCCTGGACAAACCTTCTCACATCTCTGGCCATGTTGGGCCACCAGAAGTGACCTTGTAGCAGTGAGAGGGTGCAGTTGGCCCCTGGATGGTCAGTTGCCACAGAAGAATGTGCAGAGTGTGTGAGATTATTGCGTTGTGACCAGGGAGCACGTAGCTACGACCAGGTGGACACCCAAGCGGAGATGGGCCGAAGACACTGGAGAAGGAAAGGTGCTGATGGATGGACAGCTGGATGGGGCACAGGATGATCTTTTGAGGCAAGATGGGCTCCGGGTCTTCGGTTTTCTCTTCAGAGTTATGGAGACGGGATAGAGCATCAGCCTTGAGATTCTTTGTACCGGGACGATAGGAGATGGTGAAATGGAAGCGGGTGAAAAACAAAGCACATCATGCCTGTCTGGGGTTGAGGTGTTTAGCATCTCAGAGATATTGAAGATTTTTGTGATTGGTGAGAACTGTGAATCTCTCCTTAGCACCCTCCAGCCAGTGTCTCCACTCCTCCAAGGCAAGCTTGATGGCCAGTAGTTCTCAGTTACCAATATCGTGATTAATCTCTGCCGGGGATAGTTTCTTAGAGAAGAAGGTACATGGATCGAGATGTGCTGCGAAAGCACCGCTCTTACCCCTGTAGTGGAGGCATCGACCTCGTCGACGAATGGCTTGGAATGAATGGAAAGCCTGGTTGGCAGCTGGTGTCCAAGGCAGAGACTTGAGCTTTTTCTGATGGAGGTTGGTCAACGGGGAGGTGATGGAACTGTAGTTATGGAAAAACCGGCGATAGAAATTTGAAAATCCGAGGAAATGTTGGTGCTCTTTGGTGGCAGGTGTGGGCCAGTTCTGGACCGCATTCACCTTCCCCTCGTACATCTGGATGCTGTGTTCACTGATGTTATATCCGAGAAACTGGACGTTTGGTTGATGGAAGTAGCATTTCTCGGGCTTGAGGAAGAGGTGATGTTCTCTGAGGCTTTGGAGGACCTCCGCAACGTGATGGCATTGTTCGGGCCAGGCTCCCGTCGGCTCCCATCAGGATATCATCGATGTAGACGATTCTGGTACAATGAAGGAATTCCCGGAGCACCTCGTGCATAAAGTCTTGGAATACAGGGGGCATTTACCAGACCATATGGCATGACCAGATACTCGTAGTGTCCATTGGGGGTAACAAAGGCCGTCTTCTATTCGTCTCCCTCACGTATCCGGACGAGGTTATACGCGCTGTGGATGTCCAACTTAGTGAACACGATTGCTCCACAAAGTTATTCCAGGGCTACTGGGACGAGAGGAAGTGGGTACCGGAACTTTATGGTGATATTGTTGAGTGTTCGATAGTCTATGCAGGGCCGCAAGCCTCCATCCGTCTTTGCAACAAAGAAAAAACTCCAAGCAGCAGGGGGAATGGAAGGGTGGATGTAACCCTGTTGGGTAGCCTCTTCAATGTACTCCTCCATGGCCTTCTGTTCTGGGAGTGATAAGGGATAGATCTTACAGTGGGGCACTGGCTCATCTGGAAGGAGATCGATGGCGCAGTCCCATGGCCGTTGTGGGGGCACCACGATGCCCATTTGGCGCAGAAAACATCACTAAAGGGAATGTAGAAGGCTGGAATCTCGGTGGACTTTTGTTCTACAGGGCTCTCTATCGCTACTTTCTGCCTCGCTGCCTGCCGTGCTGTGTGTTTGTTTGCTCCAAGGCTTTACGCTCTGTCTAAACCTCGTATTAGCTTCATATTTCTTTCTGTTTTTATTTCTAGTTGTTTACACTACTAAATACATCTTACCCAACATTTCAGATTAACCTTGGGGAGGATCTTTTACCCGTAACTTCATTTAGATCCTGGTTCCTGCGGTGTAAACACACTGAGTACCACCCCAAAGTTCTTAGTTCCTGGGGAAAGTTCCTGTGGGGGAAACGCGGCTTTGGATCGTGTTGTACTAGTCACGGGCGCCCTAGAATTATACCATTGGTGGAATTCTCCAGAACCAGGAAGGAGATCACTCTTTAAAAAAAGGGTTCTATATATGTAGCATAGGGTTCTTTACTCAACTCCAAAGGAGTTGCTAAAAAGGGTTCAATAATGACAAGAAAGAACACTTTTGGCACAAAGGTTCTTTAAAAGCTATTATTCATTCATATATTACATTATTCTGCAACATTTTGTAGTTGTTATTAAATTATTGTTTATTAAACTGTTTTAGTAACTTAATATCACATTTTATATATAAAACTGAAATGGCACTCTTCATGTGATATTGATTAATTACATTTTTTAACCACCATATCTTGAATTTTGTGATCATTCACATGCATTGCATTTTAGGGGTTCCAAATACGTAGCGCTTTAGAACCTTTTAAGGTTCTATATAGAACCTTTTCTTCTAAGAGTGTGGATTCTGTGTGCAACTGTCCCACTTGCAACTGGATAGGTCCCATGGTGAAACGCACATTGTTTTTATTGCCGATTATCGAGTGGACTTGATAATGGACCTTGTTGGACCTCTTCTGGAGGTTCAACTGGTGGCAGAGGAAATCGGAGATGAAGTTCCCAGCTGACCCAGAGTCGAGGAGGGTGTGTACTGGAAGAGAGACATGTGAGGCAGTAAGGATGACTTCAGTAGTAAGCGGTTTCATATTTACTGATGAGGAATGGATGACACCATTGGTTGTTGAGGACGAATGGGACAGGCAGAAATGATTGTTCGAGAAAAGATGAGTGTTATCCAGTTGCATAGGGACTGGTTCTAGAGAGCTGGTAAACTCTGGCTGGTGAGAAGGTGAAGGTGTAGGTCTTCCAAGCAGGGCAGCATACGACGATCGGTTCGGATGGAGAGATGAATGAACCATTCGAGACCCATGGCATCATCGTATGCGGCGAGATGCAGTCGCAGATGAGGATTTAATCCCTGCCGATAGGTGGTAAGGAGGTCAGGGTATAGTCAGAAATGGAATCGTTATCTTGATTGAGTTGATATAATTGCTCACCCACAGAGGAATCACCATCAGTAATCCCGAAGACATTGCAGAAGTGAGAGATGAAGTTGCTCAGTGTTTGCATATTGGTCGTATTCTGATTCCAGATGGTTTGGCCCAGTGGAGCGCTTGCCCGGTCAGCAGGGAAATGATGAAGGTTACCTTTGCTCGTCCGGTGGGGAAACGAGCCGACTGCATCTCCAGGGCCAACAAACACAGTAGCAGAAATCTGTCGCAATCCTCCACCAAGCCAAAGTAGGGCGCTGGATTAGCCACAGGACTGGAGGCCACTGGTGGTGAAGGAGAAGTGGTGATGGGTGATGCGGAAGAGGTAAAGGAAAGTGCACGCTTGAGGGTATACACAACCTCCTGTAAAGGATACGGGGAACTCATTCTCACGCTGTGTTGTTCTGGTCTTCTGTTATGGAACAGAGACTCAAGACAAAATTATACTGGTAAGAAATGGGTTTATTGAAACATGTAGCAGTGAGGACCAGGGTGTGATGATAATTGGAAAATGTATTTGAATAATGATGGTGAGAAATACTGACAGTCTGTGGTTCTTTTTCAGATGATGAAAAAGGTTGTGAATGCTGTGGTGAGAGATCGCTGGAGTACAAACAGTGGAACGGAGAGTGGTAAGTAGCTGAGTGATGACAGGAACTAGGAAGACGATGGAGACTTTGGAGAAACTGGACGGTAGACGATCACACTAAACATCAATCATTGGAAGGTAATAGAAACAGGGAAGTGAGTCCTTACTCAAAAATGAGCAGACAATGTGACTGTGAGGTGAGTGCTTTTGTGCTGACTGTGCTGATGATCAGATGACGTGCAGGAGGGGGTAATTAGTTGACAACGATTTCTGTGATTATGTGTTGGTGAAGCCTGACTGATCCCTGACATCGTCAAGTTATGTTTGCCAAAGGTTTTATTTTACTCATAAATTGAAAAAGCCTATTAAGTCCCATAGAAAAATCTCGAAGGAACCAGCTGCGAATTGGTAGCCTGGGAAAACCCAGACAACTTCCGGCAAATTTAGATTTGCTCTGCAAGTTAGAGCTCATTCAAACCCATTTCCAATCAGCCGAAATCGCGGCACCAATCAGAAACTTGGGGCGGGCTTTACACGATGACGATTGCACAGCGGCGGTGAAGCAGATTTTGTACATTCACAAAGGGGTATGACGGTTATAGTTGAACAAAGTTATTAGAACTCTATAACCGCCAAAACCATGTTATTAAAATATTTTTTTCACAAACATTTTTTATCATAGAGAATGTTTAAATACTAATATCAGCTTACGAGGGAAACGGAGGCCGAGTTAGTAGTGCTTCAGAGACTGCTACTGCTGAGATGATTCGGGAGAGGTCTGTGCACCTCTTACCGATTACAGCGTACGCTGACACGGAGTAAAGCCTTGTTTATACTTGACGCGTCCGTACGAGCACGAAGGTGCGCAGCAAAAATGACGCGTTCAGTGCGCAAGACCAACCCCATTTCCCTTAGCTGTGTGCATGGCTTTTTTTGTAGCGGCGCCGCGTCCGAGGATGAACGACTTCAAGGCAAGCTGAATCTGTCCGAGCATGTATGACTCACCCATAGACAGTAAGGTCTCACCATACCGGCACGCAGTTTGCGTGTCTAAATTGCAAAGTTCATTGCAAAGTTAGTTTTTTTTGTTTACTGTGTTGTTAGGTTTTGTTTACTGTGTGTGATAATGAAAAGCACATTCACTAATAGTTGTCTTGCTGTTAATTTTAAATAAACGTAGAGCAAGTAGCTAATCAGATACGTCGCTCTGCATACGTTATCTCATTCAGCGCTCTGATTGGTTTTAGGTCTATCCAATTGCACCTTTGAGGCATTTGAGCTACATCCGTGGGTGACGCCCCTCTGGAAATGATTTGTCTATGAAGCTTTGCCAGACCATAAATCAGTTACAAACTGAGATGGTCTGGTTTTAACCAGGCTAGCGGATTGGGCTTCTGGATTCTGACATCATACACCTACACCACTCTATTGCCCCTCAATCAAATCGTCATATACAAATAAAGCGTTTTGGAAGTGCTTATGCTTTTTGATGTGGCTGCTGTACAGTTGTCACTATTTCTTCTTATTTCTTCAATAAAATGATCTCTGCAATTAATTACAAAACAATTTGCAGTGGAATGCTCCGAACAAACATAATCCTCCATAGGGGTGTAAAAATACATTGATATGGATTGATGTATTGTTACATCGATCCATATAACGATACGATGCATCAGTACCACACATAAAATATCGATGTACGGTAACTTTATTTTGACACACTCCATATCCTCATGTAACTTTCACAACAAAGTTTGACAGGCGTCTACGTCAGCTGAGGAGATTAACGTCACATATTAACCAAGTGTTTTATATGTATAATAGCAATTACTTGGTTTTGTTTAGCATGAAATGTGGAGTTATCTGCTTTTTCCACACTTTATGTAAAAAATAAATCGCTATACAGATATATAAGACGCTGCCATTTAGTCTTTATTCATACCACACGCGGCTATTGACTGACCATGAACAGGTAACTTAGCCTACTTGCATTTTTCATTCGTTAATGTCTGCAGTCTTGCTGTTTTTTGTTTGTTTTACAATTAAAACTGAAATTTTGTTGTAACGCAAGCCTTACTGAACGAGTAAAATATTACTGAAAATTGATTTGTAATGCCTTACATTACTGCGTTACAGCAAGAAGTAATGTTACTGTAATGTATTACTTTTGTAATGCGTTACTACCAAAACTGCATCTGAATGTACGCGCAACGCGCTACTGACTTAAGACTAGGTTTTTTCTGGTCATTGGCGCAATTGTTTTCTGGAACTGCAAAACAGCACCAGGGATTGTTTGCGCCTCCTTTTTGCGCCTACCCGCCCAGGGAGTGCAAGTTAATTTCCTAGTTTACCGACGTGCGTCTGTGGAGGGAAAAGTCTGCTTTGCACGGGTGCAAAATAGGAATGATAAATGCGTCAGTGTACAAAGTCATTTGCCCCGGGTACAAGATAGGGCCCATTATCTAAATATCAATTAATCAATCGTTATAGCCCTCGAAATCGCATCGTAGACTTTTTTGAGGTATCGCCAAATATCGTATCGCTGGCTGAGAGAATCGATTTTGAATCATATTGTGAATAACTGACCATACGATTTAATTGTATCGTATTGTGTAAATACACTGTCTACTTTTAAGCCACCAGTTAGCTTTGGACTTCTCTCATATCATATAATTTTATGGGAAAACCACTCAAGCTGATGATATTGTAAAAGATAGGTATGCAAGTATCCACCTCCAGGCCACACTTAGTGCACAGTGAGGCGCTTTAGTTTGGCACTGCATATAGGGCTTTACCTCTCCAGAGGTAACAAACACCTAATGGCACAGGATTAATTAGCCCCCTTGAGTAAACACTTCCGTTGAATCAGCACACAAGTGCCTTAAAGATTGAGGGAGTAAGCTACAATTCATTTCTATAAAAACCAGCTGATATCTATCATAAGTATCCATATATCTTTGTAATAATTGCCTTAATGCATGATGGCTTATTTTATTAGAGTACATTTTCATCGCTTTCTTGATTTGTAATGAATATACTACAGTATATACAGTACAGACCTGATTTTCTGGGAACCTCAGACTTGGTTATGCAACTTACCTGCCAACTAAGCCATCTCTGATTGCTCTGATAACATCAACATTTGACCTGTTTCTAACCTATTGTCTCTGTCCCAAGCTGCTGTGTCTCTGTTGCCATTTCAGATTAATGATGTGGAAAATTTGCCCCTATTTTCATTCCTCACTTCAGTGTACTCATGGCTATAGGGCAGATGCAGGTAAAGGTTACGGAAACACACTGAATAGAAGTCATAATTTAACTGGTGAGTTATTGGCAGATTGTGTTTTTACTTACATTATGGTGTAACACACTCCCAGCACACACTGTGGTTGGCAATTTTGATGATAAAATGTCCGGAGGGAACAAGGGGAAACATCAGAGACATGGGACAGAAAAGCAGCAACAAAAGCCATTGCCAGAGTTACCTACAGTAAAAAAACAGTTATGCATGTACAGTGCTTCTTTTTTCATGTGAGCCTTTGAGTCTTTTTTCTGGCTCTAAGTTTTTTGGCTTTAAGTCTATTTGTGTTCCCAATTCCCATACAGTAGCAAATACAAAGGTACACTATATGTCTCTCAGTGTTCCCTGTCCCACATATACTCACTGTTTTCTGTAATCCCTCTTATAACTCCAGCTGTCACTGAAAAACCTTTGATCCTCATGAAAGCAGTGTTTGCATACAATGTGAAAAGTCATTTGCACAGTCATGTCTCAGTTGAAGTGTCTATTCTACACATAAAAATACATATAAATACATATAAATAAAGCCAGTTGCAGTGACTTTAATCACCCTGTTAAAAAAAACAAACATTGGTTATTACCAGACCCAAACAAAATCAATTTGAAAAAAGCATTTGTACATCCTCAGCCCCTTACATGTTTAAAGATCACATACTGTAATTTGGCTTTTTGATTATTCCAAATAACACTTCAGCAGGAACTCTCTGTCCCGTTTAACACATTTTGACATATTTCAAACCATTCTGGAAAAATATGCAGATTTTCCCTGAAAATCAGCTGAGAAAAATGTCCCATAGATTTTGCCTGGGGCTGTATTATGCCCTATTTACATAACTACTATCGGCTTTGTGGCTAAATATAACAAAGAATGCCTAACAATAAAGTTTCTGTTTAAAGCTCAACTATGACTGACTGATTATAAATGCTTCATGTAAACACATTAGCCCACTCTCAATAACTAAATTATGCTGTATTGCATATATTCTTCGCCGAGAAGGGAATGCCAGAATGCATTATTCCAATGAGCTTGTGAAGAACATTTACAATGAAATAAAATAAAATAAAAGGCAATAGCCACTACATTTACTGAAGTGTATAGTGATTAAAACATGTACATCTTAGTTTATTTAGAATATTGTGAATAATAATTACGGTAGTAAAGTGGCAAACCTCATCCACCTTGTTTACTCATTACTTCAGTTTTCACACACATTACATCATTACACAACACTTCCTTACAGCATTCTTTCAAAATAGTAATCAACGCAACACATTTCCACCCACGAACATTTTCCAATTTTAAAAGAACAGAATAGAATATCAGAATGATATCAACAATGCATTTAAGGCGAGACACTACAGGTGAATAGGGTAAAAAAAAAAATATCACCATGAAACTTCCTCAGTTGATTACTTACACAAGTATATAAAAAATGTATTATAAGTTTTTGAAATTTGGATGTTTAATTATGCAAATGAGGCATTATCTCATTAAATATGCACAATTTTGCACATATTTTCGGTAGATAGATCTGAACATATGATAAAGCCAGGTGCAAAATTCTTTTTTAATTTTTTTTACACACAAGATGAAAAAAAAAAGTTCAGAGGGATTTCAGGATATATGCCTTCATTACCTTGGAAATCAAAATATACTGCCCATGCCCTTAAAAAAACGATTTTCGCCATATTTTTTGGGAAATGGAAGTACGGGTGAGAGAGAGAGAGAGAGGGAGAGAGAGAGAGAGAGAGAGAGAGAGAGAGAGAGAGAGAGAGAGAGAGAGAGAGAGAGAGCATTGGCAAAATCACCAAGACAGTGTAACCCTTCTGAATCAACACGAACATCTTAATGCTTAATCTTAAACATCTTAATTAATAAAGATATATTTGTACGTGATGGTTCTCATGTGTTGCTGAATGGCTGCGTTTCGAGCAGCTGGCCTTTGTGTTCCTTGAGCAGCATGGTACAGCCACGTGCATGAGCGGAGGTTCTTTGTGTGTTCCACAGGGCGTCACGTGGCATTCGGCGCGCGCGTGTTGAACAGAGGTTAAAGTCTTCGAGGTAACATTACCCAATATGGGTAAGTCTTCAAGGCAGTGTTGTAGTCGAGACCAGCTCACTCGAGTCCGAGTCGAGACCGAGACCATAGAGGGTCGAGTCCGAGTCGAGACCGAGACCAAAGACAGTCGAGTCCTAATCGAGACCGAGACCATAGAGGTTGGATAACCTAAGGTTGGGTCTCAAACCAGACGTAAAGATATCTTCAAGAATATGTAAAATATTTGGTGGTAACAATAAAATTGGCACCATACTCAAACAGTAAACCAAATATACCATGGAATCATGTACACTGTAATGGTAAAAAGGCCACATAGTGGTCAGAGTATGTGAGCGGAGTGGAGCGGCAACAATTTCCCCTCCACGCTCCAAGCATTATATAATCACTCCGCTCCAGCTCCGCTCCGGGTTCACCATTTACCGCTCCCGCTCCACTCCTCGCTCACTGATATCAGAAACACCGCTCCGTGTTCGCTCCCCAAGGAAATTCCGAATAAAGTATTTAAGTATGCTTTAAAATCTCACAAAATGTCTCCTCATCATAATAGATACATAGGCATAGTAAATAAATAAAAAAAAAACAACGTTAGGAGAATAGTTGCAATGTTGTTTATTGGATTTGGATAGTGTGCAAACTTTTCCTATGACATGCTATGCTTATTACAGGTTACCAGCATTATAAATTAAATATCATTGCTGCTTTTTGCAGAGCACATTTTGTTTGGAAAGAAGAAAATAACTACGTTTTCATCAGTTATTTATCTACGGGTCGCTACATTTCTCACAGATTCATACTCATTTAAAATCAAATACTGACAGAGATAGCCGACTGTATGATTACATTTGTTTGAATGCAATGCATTAGTGAGAAAGCGATTGCGTTGGTGAGTGTTACCTGTTTAAAATGTGCTTTCACCCCGCCCGATCCAGCGCCCCATCTCATGAAAGTGCGTAGGCTATCTATATTTTATTTCTCGTGGGCATAGCCTACGATACGCACTTAATGGCAAGAACGCACTTCACACCCATACTAACCAAGGGGTTTAGTGTGCGTCATTTGCACGCACAAACAATTTTTTGGCATATAATAATAGGCACGAGAAATAAAATGTGTGCTATAGATTCGCACTTTCATGAGATCGTGCCCGCTCATATTCAGTACAGGCTTGATAACTATAACCTCCCGCAGCCACTCATGTCCATCGGCGTCATCATAACCCTCACATTTTTTTCTGATTTGAGTGATCCATCTGTATCATGCTAGCGTAATGTGTTTAACACGTGAATCCTTACTAAAAATGCAGTTCTATAATGAGCCGTTGGCATGAATTGTCCTCGTGATAGAGCGGTAGTGGCGCGCGCTCGGAGCGAGTGAAAACCACGACGCTCCGACTTTTAAAAAATCCGCTCCGCGCTCCATTCAAAATCATGCCGCTCCACTCCTCGCTCCGCTCCCACTCCACTCCGCTCACATACTCTGATAGTGGTGTAGTGAATTTTATTATGATTATTACTTACAATTGTTACAATCAGTAAGTGCTCTTTCACCGAACATTACTGTACACAAATTCTGTGTGGCTCTAATATGCAAACTGAATTATGGATGATGTTGAGCTAGAGGCTCCATATCACATCTGACCTGGGTCCTGCTGCATTTGCATGCCGCGAACATTATAGTCTCAAGTCATGCGCAATTGCGCACAAGAAAGTCAGCAATCATTGGACGTTTCAATCAAACAACAATTTAAAGAAATATTAACATACAGTAATAATCATGACATATTTTGAATAGGACTCGAGTGGACTCGGGAATAAGTCCGAGTCCCGACTCCCAATATGTTCGAGTATGAGTCAATTTCCGAGTCAAAATGCGGAAATTGAGAGTCCATAACAAGACCGAGTCCATTAAAATATGGACTCGAGTACGAGACCGAGTCCGAGTGTCGAGTGCACAACACTGCTTCGAGGTAACATTACTCCTCTCCTGTGAGATGAATTAGGTTGGAAACTTAAAGAAAAGGAAACTTTTAAACAAACAAAAGAAAGAAAGGATTTCCCAAGGGGAAATTGAATCAGTGAGGCTACATGACAAAGGCAGACGCGGACGGAAGAGAGCTAACAGAGGGCGGGGCTCACATTTATACTGCTTGAAGACATCCAGCCTCTTCCTGTCGGCTTGGCCAATTGGAGAGTGAAAAGTCAACGTGGGAGTTCCGGTTTCTATTATTCTTTGTCTAAGAGAACGCGCTCCTTAAAAAAGAGAAGAAGTGTGGCTTCTTTTACCCTGTCAGAGAGATTATCCAGATTAAGCCATCGTCCTCTCTCTTGGGTAACCATTGTGGCCATGGCTTTCCCAGCGATCGCGTTCATAGTCCTGACAGAGAGCACAACTGCTCTATAAGCGTGTTCCGTCATGCTCAAGAGGAAATGGTCAGCTTTAGATGGCAACGTCGGATCTGCAGCCGCCATGCGCTTCGGTTGCAAGTGCACAGCAAATAATGGCTCTATGGGGGGCATCCAGAGAAGGCCTTCCTTCTCCATCCCCTCCACATCGAAAACAGAGCCACCCTGCACGGGCATCTTGCTGGTAAATGGCTTGTCCTTCCATGTAACTGCAACCTCCTCCAGGAGCTCCGAGAAAACTGGAAGGAGCTGTCGTGCTGCCCGTTTCGCACTCAGCAGCCTCTTACCCTCATAGCGAGACTTTGCAGTCTCAGCTACCACGGTCAGCCACGGAATATTTAGTTTCCCTGCAGTGTGTTTGGACACATCTTGAAGATGAACACTGAGAAGTGGGGAGGATGGTGCCGCACACCTTGTTGTGCCTGGTGGCACGGATGCGCAAGGGGGAGGAATGGAGAGTTCTCGAAGTCTTCATCTTCATCAGAGAGCAGAAAGTCTGATTGCCCCTCATTCTCGAAATCAAGCGTGTCCTCTTCCTTGTCCGTTCTGAGCAGACTGGGCAGAGGTATGCCAGAGGGCTGCCGTGGTGGGAAGCTCTACTGGAATGGATACCTGCGGAGTGGCAGCTGGTGCGGGGCTAGGTGTCATAAGGGGATCCTGGCCCAACAGGCTAGCTTGACGTGCTTGTGTAGTGTTCACATAAGCCGGGATTCTCAATCATCAATTGAGTATGTTTCGAATCACCAATTGAGCATGTTGATCATAGTGTCGAACAATTCTTGCAATCAGCTGGAATGCGAATCGAAGGAGCCAGACGAAAAAACAGCGTGGTGGCCAGTAATTCGTCCAGAAGTTCGTTGAAAAGTTTGTAGGCTTCTGGTAAGAAGAGGTTTTTGAATGTTGAGATGATGTTGTGTTGCTCTTCTTATACTGAGGGATGTGGTAGCCACTCCCAGACACCACGTCATGTCTGCCAGCCAGTTGGGGCTGGCATAATGTAATAGGGATTCTGAGGATTACATGGAAGTGGCGTATCTCATAGTGAGACACCGAAACATATGCTTGAAAGAGAACCCACAACGACAGTGACCAAGTAAATAAATATAGTAAGGCTATATTTTTAAGTAAGGAATAAGAAAAATTCCCCAGTTTCCTATCTATCTTTTCTTCTTTCTCTACTGATGTAGATGTGCATTAACCCTGAAACACTCTGATTATTGCTGTAATAAAAGCATAGAGCCGGTCAGGTTACAGATGTTTAGAACTGACAAGAAAATGTTTGGAATACAGCACACCTTGCATCACTTCACCTAACCTCTGTTGACCTTTTTATACAGATCACAGTTATATTGATATATGTTCATTCAGTATAACCAACAGGAATGTTTTACTTGTCCTAGATGAGTGTATTTGGGTATAAAGCACTATATGTAAGCTAGACAATGCCCATGAAAAATAATATGCGATATAAGAGACTGATCTCATGAAATGGCGTATGTATGACACGCCAATTCGTATTTCCATTTTTGGCGGAATCGCTTTTCAGCGTGTTTATGAATTCTGTTGACTTAACGTTACATTACTGTATATGAAGAGTTCAGATGCAAAAGCCTCTAAGTGCCATTTGAAATTTTCTTCTAGAATGATCATTTTTATTAAGCTTGTATATTTAAGTTCAGTGATTTTACTTAAATGGCAATGATAATTACCTATTAATTGTTATTTAAGTGAAATTACTGAACTTAAATATACAAGTTTGATAAAAATCATCATTAAAGAAGAAAATTTCAAATGGCATTTAGAGGCTTTTGCATCTGAACTCTTCATATATATATATAAATATACGTATGACTTACCCCAACCCCGTCCCTAAACCTACCCGTCACTGGGGTTAATAAAATTTATGAGTCTTCCCCTACTATCCTAGAAAAAAAATATCGGTCCTCAGATGTAGATCTACATTTTGCTTCGTTTCGCTCGGACATTTAACGCCGTATACATACACGCGGAATCACTCGGACATTTAACGGCATAGACATACACGCATACACGCGGATAGCTCAAAATGCGTATAGATAACACGCCACTTGACTTGAAAGTGGCGTGTAGGTTTACGCAAAAGTCATGATGTCATGTTGGATATAAATAGTTAATACAATAGCTTTTCGATCAGTTATTCGAGTTAATAACCAATCAGGTTTTACAGCACACTATTCATGGATGAGTAGGAAAGAGAGGACTTCTGTAACAAGGCCTGCCCATGATATCTTCTTGGCCAGGAGCCATTTGCAAAATATGCAGATTGTAAATAAGAATACTTTAAGCGTTACATGCATTCTGAGAAATGAGAAGGGTCAGTTCTGGCTTGGCTTTCCTAGATGCTCCAAAAGTGTTACGTGGTACTATGAATTCATTAACCAGCAGCACCAATGTGCATGTTGCTCATTACACAGAAGCCACAGTGATTGTAGTTTAACTGTGTGGTTATTTATGTATAAGTTCTGAGAAGTCAGATTTCCATCAGAAAGTGGAACCGTTTCAAAACGATGAAGAAGTTAAGTATGTGTGTGTTTGTGAGTGTCTGCAAATGTGTTTGTACATGACATTGATAACTGATGTGACCCGTTGTCAAACTAGTGGCATAAATTCCAGGGACCCTTCAGTGTTTGACCTGTCTGTAGTCACACATGCATATTTTTGCATACTCTACACTGCAAAACCATGACACACAACATGCTCAGGGCACACAGCTGTGTAGGGGAGAGCGGGGCACAACCTAACGCATTTTGGTTTTGGCTCAATTTATTAAAAAATAATTAGGTTAGATTAATTTTTTTTTTTTTCCACAAGCAACATACACATCTCTGCTACAAATGAACACTTAAAGTTTTTTTCTAGGACCTACCATTTTCGTACAGTTGGACTGAAAGTGACAGAAGTGCAAATGTTACAACTTACCCCATATGCGGGGTTAATTGTAACAGACAGAGGGGTTAGTTGTAACACTTGTGTGTAACACACATAATTCAGTACAATTTTATTTGTATAGTTTGATATTGTTTGTGCATCTGTATAGACAGATATCCACACATCCATCCCTCATGCAATCATCCTTCTATGGATCAATATCATGGATGGAGACATAGAAAAGGGTTGCACACAGTTTTGCAATAAATAATAATAAATAAAATTATAAAATATTGTAATTGCAATTAAATTAGATTTGTGTGTGGCAGCTGCATGTACAATTATTATTATTATTATTATTACTAATAGCAGTACTAATAATACAAATAAGCTTAGAATAAAAATTCAAAGGGTTTATTGCATTAAAAACAGGCCATATTTTAGTAAATAAACAAGTTATCATTCATAGTACACTACATTTTAAACATTTTAAATTCCAACATTGTTTGTGAAATTCCAACAAAGTTAAATGTATACTCAAACCTGAAAAGTTGTGTGGCTCCGTTTTCATTTAATTATCAGTGTACACTTGGCGGCTTAGTTGAAACACCGTGTTAGAACTAACCCCTCTGTGTATTGCATATTTTAAACCTAGCTAACAGTCGCTAGGAATTGCTGACATGTTTCAAAACGGTGCTATGTTTGAGCAAACAAGACAGTGATTAAGGCAATATAAAGTTAGATTTGGAAACGTATAGACCCAACTCAGAAATCGAAAAAAATATATGATGAAAATTTTTACTTTTATGGTGTCAAAACACTCTTTGTCCAGTATCTCCACGAAATATAATCAAAACTTTCCACAAATTCGTGGGAGACCGTCTTCTGGCAGCAAGAGAAAAATAGCGGAAAGACAGCCTGCTTGATCCTGACGAACTATGTAAACGGTCCGTGTTACATTTAACCCCGCGTTAAGGCCAATTTATACTTCTGCGTAGGGTGCGCGCAGTAGGTACGGCGTAGCATACGCACAGACGCGTCCCATACCGCGTACCCTTCCGCGTTGCCTGACGCGCACCTCTTCAAAAATGTAACTACACGTCGCGACGACGCGGACCGCAAGATCGGTGATTGGTCGGCTTGGTAGCGTCGTATTTCCTCCTACGCATTTCCGCACGTACCTTCTCACGTATTTCCACACGTACCATCTCCTCCGACGTCTTCTGTCATTTCTGCCTTTCAGTTTTAGTAATTTCACTAAAGTAAACTGTTTTTCCACCCCAATAAGCTCCAACTCCAACATGATCCACTCTCTTTCAGTCGCTATTGCTTGTAGTAACCTAGCCGCGAGGAATCTAAACACAGTGGAACATTAAAACCCTTCGCAGCCAACTAGCGTTTCGGAGCAATACTACAGAGCAACCAATACCTGAACGCAGAAGTATAAATGCTCACGACGGCGTCGCCTACGTGCGAAGCCAACGCCGTACACTACGGCGTACCCTCGACGCAGAAGTATAAATTGGCCTTAAGGTTGTGCCCCGCGCTCCCCTACACACTATACAAGTCATTAAAATATAAGAAGATGTGCAATATTCGTCAGAATAAAAGTCAGAATAACACAGTCTCATCCCAAGACTTCATGACGTCTTGGGACATCTTTTGACCATACGTCAACATCCGCCGTTTTAGGGTACCCTTTAACGTCAGTTACATGACGATCCTGGGACTCATACAACTGACGCTTTACCTTTAACGTCAGTTAGGTGATGGAGTAGGTTTAGGGGTAGGTTTGGGTCTGGGGTAGGGTTAGGATCCGATAACGTCATCTAACCGACGTTAAAGGGTACCCTAAAACGGCGAATGTTGACGTATGGTCAAAAGACGTCATATAACTGACGTCTTGGGATGAGACTGCGCTGGTCAGAAAGTCATTAGAGTACATGTTGTTTTGTAGGTCATGGTGTTCAATAATTACGTGAATTTTCTTAAGATAATGTGAGAGGCATGTATGTGCAGAGTTGTTTGAAGTAACCAAGTTGTAGCCCAGGTATTCTGGCAGGTGAGAACTAGCCTAGTCCATCCTAAAGGTGATGATACACAAGGCAACTTTTTGAGCAATGTTGCTGAGCAATGTTGCTGGCCAATGCTGCCGTCAACAGGCAAACAGATGAGACATAGGGCCCACGACCGATCTAAATTACAGAAATGTATTGCTCATTTCAACAGCAAAGTGCCCAAGCAACAACTGCTCAGCAAGATTGCCTAGCAATATTGCTCAAAAAGTTGCCCTGTGTATCATCACCTTAAAGCAGTAGTTCAATTTAAAAAAAAAAAAAAACTTTTGCTGATAATTTACTCACCCCATGTCATCCAAGATATCCACGTCTTTCTTTCTTCAGTCGAAAAGAAATTAAGGTTTTTGATGATAACCTTCCAGGATTTTCTCCATATAATGGACTTCATTGGGAACCAAACAGTTTAAGGTCCAAATGAGAGTTTCAGTGCAGCTTCAAAGGGCTTTAAACGACACCAGGCGATGAATAAGGACCCTTCGAGTCATGACTCGAAAAAAGATTTGTTCATTTTGATGAACGAGTTCGAACCCCGAATCACGAACACTCATTACAGAACAGAGCAAGGCAAGCATTTGTGCTTATAAAACTTAAACTATTTTATTTAATTTTTAAAAGGCCGATCGTTTCGCTAGATAAGACACTTATTCATTGTCTGGTGTCGTTTAAAGCCCTTTGAAGCTCCACTGAAACTCTCATTTGGACCTTGAACAATTTGGTTCCCATTGAAGTCCATTATATGGAGAAAATCCTGGAATGTTTTCATCAAAAACCTTAATTTCTTTTCGATTGAAGAAAGAAAGACATGGACATCTTGGATGACATGAGGGTGAGTGAATTATCAGCAAAAGTTTTTCTTATAAGCAACTCCTTTAAGTCTCTTTGAAGTTAATCAACTCCAACATTTCTGTATTAAAATTTGTATTTGGGGGCCATAAATTAAAAATGTCTGGGTGATACAAACAACTATGATAACTCCTGATGTCATAATGAAGAGCAAATAAAAAAATTGAAAAAAATCATATTAATCAGTTTGCCATAATCTTTTTTCCCCCATTGGAGACTAAAACTGCAAAACTAATCAGAACTAAACTGGTTTACTGCTTATGAATACTCTTTGAAAAAAAAAAGAGTTTTAGGCTGACTGTAAAATGTAAAAGAAAAAAGAAAAAGAAAACATGGAGCCCTGCCCTGCACATGACACGTGGAAGTATATAAAATAGAAAATGCAACAGTTTAGTTTAAATTGCGGCCAAAATATATATTCTCATATACACCAACTAAACAAATTAAATGTGGCCACATATTCTTTTTCATGGCCACAGTATTTAGTTTTTCTCATGTTTGAAGCTGCATTAAAATATATTTTAAAAATATAGATTATTATTTATTTTATAATAATATGTTTTATAAGATGTCACATCAATTGGGCTTACAAAATTCACGCATAATTAATGTGTTCTGTTTAACATTACAAATAGTTAACTATTTCACAGCATCTGTTTTTTCCTTGCATCCTTTAACGATGGGTAGATTGATACTATCGATACTTCCGATACTTATATGCATGTGTTTAAAACCGTATTTTAAAAAGGTTTGGCCTTTTTTTCTCACTGACCCAGGGGTGTGTTGTGGTTGGTATGAGACTATGAGTGTGATTATATTCAAGAATTTGCTGCTCTGCCTGTTGTGTTTAGTGCACCCACTGTTTGAATAATTTAGAGGTCACTGTGATGTCTTTCGTGTTGTGATATGTCTATGTGTGTTGGAAGTGTTTAGAGGTCAGTGTGATGTTTTGGTCTATTTTTGTCTGGCGAGTTCGGAATGAGTCACCGCAGTGGTTCTGGTGACATCATTCCATCTGCGTCTGTGTTATGAAGATATGCATGTCTTTTTTTTCTGCTGTTCTCTGTATCTTTCTACAAACACTAGAACTCTTCCATGCTGACTTGACACTTTATCTACTAACTTCCTTAAACCGTCTTCAGGACCTCTGACAGTTAATAATTAAATTAGAAGTCAATTACCAAGAATGTTAGACAAGGCCTCACGCCCAATCATTCTCAATTATTCTGGCCTTAAATCTTCCATCATGCTCCACTGGTTGGTTCCCTGAAAGCAATGACCTCTGTGCCAGTCTAACAGTGGAGGTCTGTTGTGCAACAGCCCTGCATGCTGATTAGCTCAGTTATGTAAACACCAGTTATTCATGGCATGCTTTTGTAGGTTATATACTTGTGAAAGGCATTTCAGATAGAATAGATAGAAAGTTGCCCAATTAATGTTTTTTTTTTCCCAATAAGGAATCACAGGAAAGCGTTACTTGTTTCCTTTTTGTATACCACTAAAGAACAACATCTTTATTTAAAAAAGAAGTCATTCGCACCAAAAAAAGATTTGTAGGGCTAAACGCAAATTACATTTCATATACTATTATTGTAGATTTTATTTATGACCTGATTTATTGATTTAATATAATTTATGAACAAATAAATACACATTACAAAAAGAAAATGTATATCATAATATAATACAAAATCATAAAACTGTTTCCATGTCCTTAAACATAAGTCTATGACTGGCTTAAAGTCCACAGCAATAAATTTTGCAATACACATAAATATATGAAGAGTTCAGATGCAAAAGCCTCTAAATGCCATTTGAAATTTTCTTCTTTAATGATGATTTTTGTCAAGCTTGTATATTTAAGTTCAGTGATTTCACTTAAATGGCAATGATAATTACCTATTAATTGTTATTTAAGTGAAATTACTGAACTTGAATATACAAGTTTGACAAAAATCATCATTAAAGAAGAAAATTTCAAATGGCATTTAGAGGCTTTTGCATCTGAACTCTTCATATATAGTGTAGCAAATGCAACATTTAATAATATACATAAAATGTATTTAAGGGGCCAAAGGCCAATTTAGCTCAAAGGGAAATGATTCATTGATTTGCAATGAAACTATGGAACCGAATCACTGAACCGAGCAAATGACTCGCTTAGAATTCATTTGAACGGGCCGTAATTATAACCAAATCTATAGTGAAACACTATGTCTTAGCAAGGTAACTTTAGATCGAACAGTACAAGACATTAAATGTGCAAACACGACACAAGAATATTTATCTTTTCAAATATATGGAAGACTTTATTAGCTATTCTAAACACAACTAAGGTCTAACACAACTAAACATAATCACGCACACACACATTCATACAGTCGCGAAAGGGAAAGAGTGAGTTGGAAAGAGTGAGAGAAAGTTTCAACTTTCTATATGCACGTAAGACATAACCTGAAGGGACCACCAAGCATTAAATTGAACCTTCATTTCTTAGAGAGGTTATTCAATTAACATTAAAGCACCAGTTCAGTTAGAGCCTGGAGTACTTGCGCTTTGTAGTGGCTGAGGGAATTCCCTTTGTCTGCGTCGCGTCGAAGGGGGGTTTCCCGGCCGGGTCCGTTGCGTGGTTTGTTGTCTTTGAAGTGCAGGGATGGAAGTTTCGCCGCTGGTCACGTGTGATTAGCAAGCGAATGAGAGTCTTTTCCAGTTCGAAGCGCGTTGCAAACTTAACTTTGAAACGAGACTTTTACGAAAAAGGAAATAAAGGAAAGAAATGAAAGTAAGACGAGTCGGATGGCTTGACTGAGCTGAATTGTAACCCTGATCTTGATGGGTTATTCGTCTGCGGGTCGAATTTGGTCTAGTCGATGTAGAAGCATGCGAACATGTTCTTTGTTTCAGAGATAAGCACGAACAGAACACTCTCTTGCTGGTTTTAGAGAGAGGCGCGAACTTAACAGTTACAGAACTGAACGAACTGAACAAAAATCTGACAAAAATCACAAAAATCACAAAAATCTGAACATGAGGTCCTTTGTTCGGATCTTTAACTTAAACTCTAGTCCATCCTCCTAGAAACTTCTGGCCAATTGGAGGCGGATCTACTTCTTGCTTATCATAATTTATGCATGTACTTAGCAGAGAACAAGAGAACACAGTTTAAGATTATATATTATAATCATAAAACAAAGCATTTTAGACAGATTTCAATCAAGCCATCTTTTGAATTACGAGGATACGGTTCGTTTAAGAGTAAACGAGGCATTCACACTTCTAATGGTTGTATAACAATTACAAGAGTTAATAGTTAACAACAATTACATGGTTATTATGTGATCTAAGCATAATAACACATGAAGTGTAGGAACAACAACAATTATGATTGGTTATAGGTCCAAGAATTGTTCTGTGGTGAGTTTATATGATTTTATGTGTGAGATCTCCGATCTCAACCGCAAGGTTACTGCGAGTTCAACTCGTAAGCGGGACGAGGAGATGTGTTCTGTGGAACATCTCTGTCAGGGGATCAAAGGGGTCTTGGTTGTGAGCCTCTCGTTCCACCATTTTGGAGCCGATTTGTCTTAGTGACATTAACATATTGACACGTTTCTTCCTGTGGCATTCTGTTGCTATCTGCAGGACCATAAGTCTTCGGAGGGGGGTTTATTGTCCCCCCAAAGCAAACCCTCGGTGCCGTTCTGTGACTCTGGAATGTGGGCTCCAGAACTTGGAGTGTTGAAGCCATGTGAATTAATCCCATGAGAGATTAATTTGATTAAGTTGTGTTTGATTCGCCTTGATTCCCTACAATAGATATACGTATAATACTGTATGTATAGATGCCTAGCCCTTTTGTGTTCATGTGTCGCTCTGGTTTGTTTATATAGAGAGGCCTGTTATTCAGAAATCTACAAAACAGACAGGCCCTCTAATTTGCTTTGAGTGTGTGTTCTCTCTCACATAAGCGCATCTGTTAGTTGTGGCAGTGAGATGGCAATGCTTTGGCATGTCCATCACTGATGATGTGGATTGTGGCTGGCATGAATATAAGGCTCAGCACACAGCTTCAAACAGCTCTTATATAAGCTCGACTTAGAGTGTGTTTCATAAGATGAATGCAATTATTTGCACAGAATAGGCCAGCTCTGCCATGCTTTAGATGCTGCTTACGTAATAGGCTGGTGAAAAGACTCCAGGGCTTTTTGCCATTGTTCCCACACAAATTGCCCTACAGCTGCTTTTGGGTCACTGGTTTGCTGGGCCTTTTAGTGTGGAGCAATTTAGGGTGAGGTAATAGGGTCACTAGAGGATAGATTTATAGAGTAATGTTATTACAGTATTGAGTCATGAAACTATAACATCACATTTGTTAAATGCCCTATTCAAATGAAAAGTACATTTTATGGTTACATAAAACAAAATATTGAAATGCTAAGACTAATAATGTAATATAATTAAAGCAAATAATGATAAAACAAACAAAAATAAACAACCTGAAAAAAGTAAAGGTTTTAGTGTAAGGAACTGTAGTTGAAGCTGCAGTCCGCAGTTTTTTTTCTCTTTATCGCCATCTCTGTTTGAAATCTGCAATTGCAGTCATTCGCGGAATTATAACCTTTACGTGAGTTGTACTTCAACGCCCAAGCAGAGAGTTTTGAACACTGGCTGGTTGTGTATTTTCTCAAATATGTATATTGGATCATTTTTAACCCAAAAAAGCTATGGACTGCAACTTTAACTCAGGCATTCTGGTAGGGGCAGTGAATGACGACTCCTTTAACCAGGGGCGAAAATTTCATCAAAATGTTGGGGGGGACAATAAACATAACAATCCTCAAGAGCAAATTTTGAAGGGGACACCAATAATACAGGCAAAAAAATACAGAGGAAAGCCTTACTACTATTATTAGTGTAGCATGGAGACCATTTCATTATACTACTTAAAATTTCTTTCTGGTTTAAGCCAGTGGCGAATCTGATTACATTCTCTCCTCACGCAGCGCAGCGATTTCATTTCATTCATTGACTCATTCTTTAACTATATTAAATTATATAAACCAACTAAATCACAGTGGCGTTACAATCTAAATGCACAGCGCACCCGGACTTTCCCACCAGTGTATGGCCAGCAATATTGTAATGTTTAATGACATGAAGATAATGTCTGTTCTAAGTTATTATTGTACTGTACAATTAAATACAATCGTTCCGGAGTCTGCAGTCTGAAAACTTTACCTCAGAGCATCCGTTTACTGAATGAATTGAGAATCTCACCTGAAAAATCCAATAACACCAGCAATTGTCATTCAATCAGCTGATAAATAAATGCAAAACTAAATGCATATTGCAGCATAGGGCGAAGTCAGGATCCGTCAGCACCGATTTGAGACAAAAATAATTTGTATATAAAACTACGTAAATGGCGCTCTGTGGCGCAGCAGGGTTTTGAACACGGCCCTGAGCCGTTGCTGGGCGCCGCGGACAGACGCCGAACGGCGCCGCCGGTGTGTGTACACTCATAGAGAATAATGTGTTCGAATTTTAAAGACGTGGCGCTGCGCGACGCGACGCTTCTCGTCCGGTGTGCGACCCCTTTACTCGCGTTCCACAACTACTCAAAGTTCCACAACTACTCAAAAACTATGTTTTTCTCTCCCGCCACCGGAATGTGTGTGTCCGAGGTAAAAGGGACGGAGGCAGTGGACCAATGCACTGTGAGGCAAGAGAGGGGGGTCTCAAAATGTTTAGAACGCTTTTTTCGATATTGCCCCGTTTGCATTTGTGTTATTTTATTTCTTAATTATTTTAAGAATATATCATTACATTATTTACAATACACATATTTTAATGTTTTTTGGGGGGGGGACAACCCTCAGATAGGGGGGGTCCTGACCCCCCCGCGATTTCCGCCTATGCCTTTAACATTCAACTGTACACTTTGTTGCCCCTGAGCTATCTAAAGTGTAACTTGAATAGGAAGGCTATATAAATGTGCAAAGGGCCTGAAGTCACTCAGTATTAGCCTATAGACCAATTTCCAGCCGACGTCACAGTTACGTCACGGCGCTAGCTGGACGGCAGAGCAAAGGGAAAACTGGAGGCGGCAAATACAAACCAGCACAGATTTGGCTACAAAATAAAGATCTTAAATTGTTCTTCTTATTATTGAATGTCATCTTGTTGTGTTGTTTGGTGCAAGAATCAATGAAAAATGAATGTGCTTTATCTGCAATTTTTTATTTCTAGAAAATATTCACCTGATTAAAATTGAACATAATGTCAATCTTTACATTGTCGTCTTCTTGGTGCTGGCAAGGCAGAACTGCGGATCGTACCACTCAAGTCTTGTACATGGCCATTCAGCACATAGTTATAGGCATAAGATTTATGTGCCCTCTATCAGGTAGGTGTAGAAGTCAGGCCACTCAACCGGAGGTAGCGTTAACGTTAATCCTGTCAGATCCTTAATGAGTGTACGGGTCGTCCAATCTGGTCCCGTCCTTTAAAATTAACTTTTGCAAATAACAATCGTAGTCCTGGACAGTGAGTGATATGCACTTTAAGATAAAATCAGATTTTTGCCATTCATTGTTAAAAACAAGCTAACAAAACTTGCAGACTTGCAAAGGGATCATTCTGCTGCCACCACCTAAGCTCCGCCCACATAAACAACGTCATCATGTTTACCAACTGAAAATTGGTCTAAAGTGCAGTAATTAGTCCTGTAATCAGTTTTGATGGAAGAAAGTGTGTGAGTTTTGGAGAAATTATGCAATACCAGAACATATTACAGATAGCAAAAATATCAAAGAATGATTTCAAATGACAGTAAAATTTACCAATCAGTTATAAGTGATATGCCTAGCATCCACCAAGAAGCAAAATAATTACTGCTGGAATTGTTTTCTGTTTAGGTATACGTTATTTCAAATCCAAAAGGCCACAGTGCCAACTGATTACACACTGGCTGCCGATGGCTGTTCAACTTCAGTCATTTTGCAGAATTACTGGTCATTCTGTAAATTTTCCCAACTCAATGACCATTTTGGACAATTGCTTAAATAAAACGGCATAATAGTTTTTTCCCCAAATAAATTTTAAGTGTTTACAGTCCATTACATAGCCTACATCCAAAAGCTGTACCAATCTAATAATATTATTTAATTAGGCTACTATCAACATTTATTTGGTGGTGGGTTCCGAAATGCCATGATCGCTGTTCACTGTCTATGTGTAAGTGCCTGCTTCTTCAGCTTACATTATTTTTTGAATTTGTAGTAGGAGGGGGTGTCTGACGTTTTGCAACCCAGATATATGTCATCATACGCTGAAGTATAGCCTATACACACCAATTGTGATGATGCAATTATTTGTCATGATGAGGGTGTGCATTCTTTTATTTTGGTGATATGCCTAACTCTCACTCTCCCTGTGCTGTGTGTGCTTGTTGCATTTCTAAGGCTGTAGCTTTTTAAAGAGATAGTTCACCCACATGAAAATTCTTTCATCATTTACTCACTCTCATGTCGTTCCAACCCCGTAAAAAGTAGCTATCTGACTGCTGCTGTCACAGATGAATGGGAAGGTCTTGTCCTCTGCTGGGTGACGTCAGGAGAGCATGAGGCGTTTGGTGACGTCTCTCTCGTGCCGAGGGGGCGTGTGCTCGCCCGAGTAAAACCAACCAGCACTCAGACTGATATCTGACATTCAGCGCTCCCGCGCCCGGACTACAAGCGGCTGAATACAGAACACCTGTACGGAATATTAAAGCGCGAGTCGAATTAGTACAAGTCTGTATATTTTTATCTATTGCGATATATATTGTATGCGACCTGCGCGATACGTCAGCATTATTCGCGAATGTTAAGGACATACTTAGCACAGTGCGTGACAAACATCTCACCTGAGGAATATCCTACAAGGGACCATCAGAAAGACTGCAAGAAAAAAAGAGGATCTTTACTGATACGCAGGAATACTCTGGCTTTCGTGTTAAGTCATATTGAGACATTGCGCCGGCCGTTATTTCGCTAGTTTTCTCCAGTCACAATGCCGAGTATAAGACAGTCATACACGGTCACTGTCCCAGAGGAACCACCGGCTTCAGCTTTCCCCTTTATCAAACAGGATATGCGCAGAAAAAGTCCGACGATGTCTCGCTCTATGCTGGTGTCCACGTTTGTGGGGCTTCTTATTAACCAGGCAAAGGTAAGCCTAAACCGGGCAGCTCGAGTTGTCATCTTGACTTTATGTATCGTACTGCGTCTTAAACAGAGGTAATATCGGAGGAAGTATTTGAGAATATTCTGGCCATGAAAATGAACTCTCAAAGTACAAGTAGCCTATAACTATAACACTCACAAACTCACGCCTCGTTGCTTTCTTAGTGATGCAGACTACTTAACGTGTCAACTGTTTTCTCATAATTTTCCTACCTTGATAGCAGATTATCTTTGAGTGTAAAATCACTGTGAATATCCCATCAAAATCACTAAATAGGCTATAGCCCATATTGTTTTTGGCTTTGTGAACTAAACTTTAAAAGTGAGCACAGAAGCGCCATATTGATTTGTTTATTGATATTGTTTATTGTAGGAAATGGTTGTAAAGGATATCAACATAGATGTTTTGCAATTTAGAACCCCCTGAGGAGATAAACATGACAACAGATTTTTAGAAAAGTACAAAATGAGGAGATAAACATGACAACAGATTTTTAGAAAAGTACCAAATATTAAATAGGCAAAAACCAGACATCACAAAACAAATGTGCTATGGGTGAGAAAGATTAGGCTAATAACTCTAATAATTGATGGAGATGTGAGAATAATTTTTTCTGATTTTTATTATTATTATTAGCCTATTATTAGATCTACGTTAAATTCAGTCCATTAGATCTGATATGGTAGTATCCATCCTGTGTTTTTTAGGTTTACCTTTTAGGGAACAACAAGACACACTCACATTAGAAATATGCATATTTTTTTATTACTATTTAAATAATTTGAGTCTTGCTGACTTGTCCCCCGATGTGTCCCAACAGAAGCGCATACAGTAGATGCTGGCTGCTATCTCTGACCTTGCCAAATGACCAGCGTTCTCGGGTCCTACATGTTAGCTTTTACTTCAGTGTGTTTTCAAACTCATAATGCTGCTTCATACTGAAGATTTACGTTTATCGCGTCGGTATCACTGCCAATAACATAAAAATAATGTAAATGGTCTTAGCGAGGACTGTTACGTAACTCCGGTCATTGTTTAGTTGCGTTTTAAGCCGCTGGCTTTGCGTTGAGCGACTGACGCCATCTACTTGCGCAGCTGTTGCGTCGCGCACATTCATGAGGAGTCAGGAAACCACTTAAGCACTGTTAATTAGAGTGTAAATTAAAACGGATGATATTGAGTCATCTGTGATGTAGACCTAGTTCAGGCTACATAACTATAGGCATTGTCACCACCTCTTTGTGCTGTAGGGCTATACGTTTGGGGATCTTTCGGCTGATGATTGCTAAGGGCTATATTTAGCTCAGAATGGCAAATTGTTTGGAGGTTTACGTCTTTTTGTGCTGTGCTACACATTCATACTAAGATGACTCTCAATACTGAGCTAGATTCCTTATGTTAACAAATGTTGTTGCCATGCTGTAAATACAGCACATTTTGTCATTAACTGCCAACAACCCCCAATATGCTTTTTCCCTTTTAAATTATGACTTCATTACATTTTTATGTATGTGTAGAATGAAATTATTAAAATATCTTGAAAATATTAACCTTTTATTTCAATTTTTACCTAATAGAGTACTGTTATTTCTTACACATTAAATACGGTTTCAAAGCAGATTTAACATTATACATACTCGAAAGAATGTTGCAAGGAAGGAGAGATGAAAGCTTGTAAATAAATAAATAATTTTTTACAAAATTATATAATATATAAAGATGTATATACAAATACTTGCTTTATGTGTTAAAAACTATGGCTGTAAATAGATTAATAATGATTTAACTAATGATTTCTGACCAGTCTTAGAATGAGCGGAAAACTCAATCAAATTCTGTAAATAATATTCAGTCACCTTTATTTTCTCTGAAATTTTCAGTGGGCCCCCAGGAAATGTTCAATCGCAGCGAATAATCCATAAAATTAAGAATTCATGATGAGAAAACCTTAATTTTTACAGTATTTTACAACAACACATTTCAAAGGGCTTAACATAAATTATTGGAGTGATGATAACCACATTACCCAGTGTAACCAGTGTTTGTTATGCAACAATGAAAAATCAGAACATAACATTATGTAACATTCAGGAGCAAATGGACTCCTAATGCCTTTCTAAAGAAATATGTGTTAACCGTGTATCTAGCGATTACATTCCAAGAATTGCCAAAGGTCCTGTTCTTCACATGCCTGTGACCTTACACAAAATCTCTATCCTGCCCATCTAGATTTCTAATCATTTTCAAGATAACAGTGAAATGAAATGGCGTGGCTTATCATCAACATTGGCTGAGATTAAGTTACGGCAACCAGATGTCCCATTTCTGATGAGACAGTTCCTTAGAGGTGTCCCAACTTCTCCCAAATGTGTCCTTTATTTTTTAACAGTATAAACTGAAATATGGGTACATAAATGCACGTTAAGGTATTAAAGAACTCAGCCTCTGGAGTCTGCTTGAATAAAATGTCTCATGTGACCAGCCTTTTGGCATTAGAGCACATTGAGTTCTTAGTGATAGCCGTGGCTTCCAGAAACGAAGGTCAGGACACAGTGTTCCTACTCACTCGCTTTTAACTCGCGCCAGCCAATTAGCTTGCAGCCCTCCGAAGATCTTTCAAGAGACAGTGAGTGTGAAATCCTGCTGCCCTCTTGTTACCCAATCGCTTTCGAGGCAGAACTCCTTACGCTTGCCGTACCCATGGCTGCTGCTGGGTGCTGGCTGTTGTCATACCAATCTGTTTAGTTTAAGGGCTGGGTGTGAAAGCCAGAGACCGGCTAGGCAGCGGAGTGAGCCCTTGGACCATCTGTTCCCCCCTCTCTCATTTTCTTCTGGGAAGAAAAAGCGTATCAGATGTTTGGATGAATATATGAATAAGAGAAAAACTCCTGGGATAAGTCACAGCTGAACATGTTTGAACCTGATGTGTCTGTCCTCCTCAGAGATGCTAATAGAAGGTGTTTGATTGGTGTACTTCATTACATTTAATTGAAGTGTATTCTATCTGTCCGAGCATATGTGACAGTGATGGTATCAGATGGTATCCAGAGGCTCAGCTCTTTAATACTTTAATGTGGATTTTTTTTCAACATCCTTTATTTGTGTTCTTGATTATTTAAGACACATATTTAAACAGTTTATAGCAGCTCAAATTTGTCCCATTTTTCATATTTTCAGGTACTCATGGTACTACTGAATGATTACTTTAAAATGATAGCATTTAATTCAAAGATATGAAGATGTATCAAGACAACCTTCATAATAACATGGAACTGTTTATATAGTGGTCCATAGCTCAAATAGTACTAAAATAATGTTTTTGTGATAGCAGTTCACCTCTTATTTTATAAAATTGTAATCGGTTTATGATATTTATTCCTCCACTCTGCATATGCGTGTATGGATGGATTGTTATGGAATTTTTACATAGTGTGAACAACTATCACATCAGTGTAAAATATGTGATACACATGCTATACAGTTCTGACACACACTGTACAGTCAGTGACTCATCTGTAGAGAGCATACCAATACCACAATCTTTAACTTTTGAATGGTATTTTAGTATTATTTGTATTCTATTATAACATTTATTTATTTTGAATTAGCTTTTTATTTTATGTTCAATTTACGTTTTAATCAATTTTGTTCTAATATTCGTATTATTTTAATTGATTTTCAATAGATTTAGTTTTAGTTAGCTGTAACAACTCTAATTTCAAGGCTGCCGCCTAACACACCAGCAACTTTCATATTTTGAATCTCAGTCACACACACACTTTCTCAAACACTTACAGACTTCAAAATCACCTGTCCGAGGGGACGTTTGCAAATTTGGAACTTTGATGAGTTCTTCCGAGCATTGCAGTCATTATTGTAACATCACATAGTTAACACTGCAATCAGTGAATGACGCACATGAGAATGAGCACTGCTATTCCAGGCCTTGATGTCACTGATTCGGAGTGTGTTGCGTGAGATTCATACTCATGTTCTCTGAAGCGTTCCATGTTATGTCATGTCAACATGCTGACCACTTATGTCGAGAATATCATATTATTATGTGAAATCATCATCATCATCATCATTCCTAGCTGTCTGAATTTTGATTGGTGAAACAGTTTCCTCTGCAAGATTTAAATATATATCATTACAGTAAATTTGACCAAAAAGTGATGATTCATCCCTCGCCGAATAAATTACTTAAAGTCGTTTTTGTTGTGTTGTGGCAGATGGGCATAATTTGTTTGTGTCAAGTCTTCAACAGCAGGGGTCCCTGTCTAAATTTGCTAACATGCAATTTAATAACCCAGAGAGAACGCTTTGGTTAGCTCACACACATTTATCCTCAAAGCTATATAATAATTCTGAAAAATAATGCCATATATACTCATTATACAGTACAGTATCCTGTTATGTCATTTGATATAACAAAAAACATAACAAAACACTCAGAAACACTTTTAATTAGATTTTTGTGGCATGCATACAATGAAAATAACACTTAAGTCTCTATTAGACACAATTCTCTTCTTAAACATGCACTTTCACTCCACTGTCAGTATCTGTGCCAAACAAATTATGTGGCCTGAGTGAGTCATGTGCTTTAGTCATATTTCAATTTATTAACAATGTTTTGCTATAAATCTAGTGTCATTGGATTCAATGGTTATCTTAGAAAGCTCACTAACCCTTTTGCTGTTTTTCTCTTGCAGAACTCAAAGAATGCTCAGGGTCTGGTGGGCCTCAGGAATCTAGGAAATACTGTAAGTATGGTTCCATATATAGTTCATGTAAAAAGAAAAAAAAAGATTCTGTCAATATTTACTCGCCTTTATGACTTCCATCTGTGGAACATAAAAGATCTTTTGAAGAACTGAATATGTCTATGTTTTTGTGTGAACTGTTCCTTTAAAGTCGACGTATACACAATCTATTTTGCAAATGCAGTTCATACATGTATATGTTTCATTTAAAAAAATCACTTCATAATTTTGAATCTTTTTCAATAATCCGTTACACGTGGATGTATGTCAGAAATATACAAAAAAAGATCAGGGGCCTCATTTATAAACTTTGCGTACGCACAAAAGAAGGCGTACGCCGCTCTCTACGCAATAGTTGGTATTTTAAAAAGCAAACTTGACGGTAAAATGTGCGGTCCTTCACGCAATCTCTGACCCAGGCGTACGCTTTTTTAAAACGGGTGAAATGAGAAATGGCGACACCGTCAGCAGTTGGAAAAAACACGTAAAAGTGTTTGAAACTGTAAACGGTTGCGTAAAATAAATGGCAATACTGCCTCTCATAAATAACACGAAGACTTCACAAAGCAAGTCTTACAATTAACAGCCTACACGAACACCCGTTTGATCGATCTGTAACAGAAATGCAAATTAACACATATTTCCAAAAAGAAAGTGAAATATGTTCTGCAATAATATTGGCATATACAATTCATCCTCATAAATAAGATGGTAAACAGAACGAAATAATGTACGAAATATTCTCGCCAATAGGCCTATGTCCGTCTAACGGAGCAGATATAGCAATTAGATAGTAAGTCAGATAGATAGATAATTAGGGAGATATATAGATAGATCGATAAATGGATAGATGTATTATTTATCCACTGGGGAAAGTTGTTTTCATCGTAAAAATATCTTCATCAACTACGGAATCATGGTATTCATGTATATGCCTTTAGTTAGTTTTATTTTTGATAAAATAGGCTAACGTATGACGTATGTCTCAAAGCTGCAAGAAATTACATTTGCGCTGAACCATTTCCCGTTTAGATTATAACCGACATCCGTAGCCTAGCTTGTCAGATGCAGAATTAAATGGATGTAAATGAAATGCCCCATCACAATGCGTATGACGCACAGTGGCTGATCTTGCGCTCTTAGAAGATGTGGCGATTAAATGGAATGATTCGGAGTGAACGCATCATCTTCACAACAAAAGTTGTGGAAAAAATATATTATTTATTCAATAATTCCCTCATTGTGCAGTTTATTTCAGTTAGGACAGTCTTGATTTCGCCCAACTCCTTGGCCACCTCTCTAATTGAATTAATGACTAGACGCTTTTTTGCCTCGACTTTGATGTCCGACCATTTCTTTTTTATTTCGGCCACAGTCCGAGGTTGTGAGGCCATAGCATTTACTGCGTCTGCAACCTTTTGCCACTCAAGTGCCTTTTTGCCATTAGTAATGCACACTGTGCCCTCCAAACAAAATTTTTCTCCTCTTTTCCACCTCGCCAACGATAACTTCTACTTCACATTGAGTGAAGTTACGTTTTTTTTTTAAATTCGTCTCTGTGTTTAACATGATTTCGCAATTGATGAATATTAACTTGTGGGCGTTTCACGGACTATTTATGGGCAACTATGGGTGTGACATGAAGCCGCAAAAGCTGCGCTACATTTAGAATTGATTGTGATTTATTAAGGGAAAAATGCGTAGGATGTGCGTGCGCACGGTTTTATAAATCCGAATATTTCTGTGCGTACGCACGTCCTATGTTTCATCCGTACGCCACTTCTGACGCAAATCCTACGCAAAGTTTTATAAATGAGGCCTCTGATGCTACTTCTGTTTTGTTTTGACTTGAAATATTTAATCGAAATGCAGACTATGTTTGCGGAGTAACCATTTAATTGGCCTTCTGTTGAATGTGTCTCTGCAGTGTTTCATGAACTCCGTACTGCAATGTCTAAGCAACACTCATGACCTGAGGGACTACTGTCTGCGTAACTCGCACCGCACTGACCTTAACAACAACTGCAGGGTCAAAGCTGCTCTAATGGAGGGTAAGAGACGCATTTACCAGTTCATATAGTAGAGCATTCATATCATGCAGACAAGGAAGCCTTGGGTCCTGTGTCTTAGTCAAATGTCTGCCTACAGTATGTGTGTTTTTATGTTTTCAGAGTTTGCTAAGCTCACTCAGACTCTTTGGACATCTGCTAGCAGTGAGGCCATCAGCCCTTCTGACTTCAAAATGCAGATCCAGAAATACGCCCCTCGATTCGTTGGTTACAAGTAAGTTACAGCTACAGTAAAACATTTTGTATTATGCTAACATCATATTTAACTTGTTTTCTTCAATATGTAGTTTGGAATTAGCTGAAACTCGCCCTTAAAAATATACTTTCTTTCCCTTCTGTTTTCTGTCGTGTAGTCAGCAGGATGCTCAGGAGTTCTTGCGGTTTCTCCTGGATGGTCTCCATAACGAAGTAAACAGAGTGATAGTGAAACCCAGAACCAGCATGGAGGACTTTGATCACCTCTCGTACGTAGATACACCAAGCAGGTTCTAAAAACCTTCCCATCATGTTTGTTGTTTCAAAAATAGCAATGTTTATGGTTTCAAAATTAGCAATGGTTTAAAGCTAAGATGTTTCAAATTTATGTATAAGACCTTTATAAGAATTTATAAGCCAACTTACAAGACTTCATTTTTGACAAATTCTAAGGCAGCATCACGTGTATCGTAAAAATGTAACGCAGTTCATCTGCAGCAGACCATGAGCGGGCTAGCGAGCAGCTCATTGGTTCGCTCAGGGGGACCCTTGTAAGTGGGAATTAATAATGTACGTGAGCATGAAAGGGCCAGCAAGCGGGCTGGGATTGTGTAGTACATAAGCACGAGGGAAGAACAAGCGGCACGCCGGTTGTATGAGTCAGATCACGCCGCGAGCTTGAGAGATCTGCTCTGACTGGAATTGGCTACGGGGCTGTCTGCGACAGCTGAGCGAGCTCCGGGAACCAAGTCTGACTCTCCCAACGCGGGGCTGTGAGGAGCACCAAGTGGCGTGTTTCCCTGATCCTCTGCAAGACCTGTGGCAATAGGGAGACCGGAGGGAATGCATAAAGCGGGTGGCTGGGCCACTCCTGTGTCCTCGCTCTTTAAGAAAAATATTGGGCAGTGAGCATTCTCCTCTGACGCGAAGAGATCCACCTCTGCTCTGCCGAATATTTGCCACAGTTTCTGGACTGTTTGAACGTGCAGGGACCATTCTCCCGGATAGATGGGGTTCCTGGACAGTCTGTCTGGGCCGTCGTTAAGATGGCATGGCACATCTTAAGCGAGAGCAGGTGGCTCTGGGACCAAACTAAAATGCGTTTCGTCAGCAGGAAGAGGTTCTTGGATCTGACACCGCCCTGACGGTTGAGATAGGAGACTACAGCCGTATTGTCCGAGCAGATCAATATGTGGAGACCCCGAATGTGCGGGAAGAAAAACGCGAGCGCGTTCTCGACCGCGATCATCTCCAGACAGTTTATGTGTAGGGAGCTCTCTTGAACTGACCAGTGGCCAGAGGCCGGTGAGCCCTTGCAGACTGCGCCCCAACCTGAGTTGGATGCGTCTGTCAAAATGACTTTTCGGCGAGAGACGGCCCCCATGGTAACGCCCCGTTGAAACCATTCTCCCACTGTCCATGGCTGCAGAGCCGAGATACAGGTCTGCGTAACTTTGATCAGCTGGAGGCCCGTGGTCCACGCACGGTGAGACACACGGCTCTTCAACCAAAGCTGAAGGGGGCACATGCGCAGTATACCCAGGTGGAGCACTGCGGAGGCTGAGGCCATGTAACCCAGCACCTTCTGAAAAGTTTTCAGAGGTGTGAGGGTGTCCATATGAAAGGATGCGGCGAGACGCTGAACACGGCGCGTGCGCTGTGTAGATAAGCGAGCCGTCATAGCCACTGAGTCTAGAGCTATTCCCAGGAAGGAAATCGTCTGACTGGACTGAAGTGAGCTCTTTTTCCAGTTGACAGAGAGGCCCAATGTGTTCAGATGGTCGAGGAGAACTGTACAATGAGACAGTAACTCCGTCTGTGATTGTGCCAAAATCTGCCAGTCGTCCAAATAGTTCAAAATTCGCAGCCCCTGACTCCGCAGGGGGGCGAGCGCCGTATCCATGCACTTCATGAACGTACAGGGTGCTAAGGATAGGCCGAATGGGAGGACGGTGTATTGATAAACCTGGCCGTCGAAAGCGAAACGTAGAAAAGGCCTGAGACGGGGATTTATCTGGATCTGAAAATAGGCATCTTTCAGATCTAGAGGGATGAACCAGTCCCCCTTGCGTACATGCGCGAGGAGTTTCTTGACTGTAAGCATTTTGAACGGTCTCCTCATGAGTGCTTTGTTCAAAAATCTGAGATCTAAGATTGGTCTGAGGCCGCCGTCTTTCTTGGGGACAAGAAAATAACGGCCGTAAAACCCCGACTCGCTCATAGAAGGTGGAACTCTCTCTATAGCCCTTTTGCACAAAAGCTTTGCTATCTCTGAGCGAAACGTGTTTGCTGCTTCTGAACTCACTGTACTTTCGAGCCGCACCCAGAAGAGTGGACGGCGGCGACGGAACTGTAACAGATAGCCATATTTTATTGTGCTTAGCTCCCATGGGGAGATTCCCGGAATAGCTTACCACGCTTAGAAGCGTGACACTAGCGGGTGAATGGCTATATCGCCCTGATTGTTGCACATAGCGGGCTGGACACAGTGTGTGGGCACGCTAGAATGTTTAAGGCAACGGGACTTACACTCAGAGAGGAGTTTACGGGCCGTGTAACAGAGCGGGCAGAGGGGGGACGCGCACACAGGCTCGTGGGCGCGCTTATGCACTCTGACACTCGAGCGGGCTGTGTCCGCTCTATGGGAGTGGGCTCTGAGAGAGACACGGGACATGTGGTGCTTTTGTGTATGGGTGAACACAGGATTGTGGGCACATTTTTCTACACAAGAGGCTTTTATACAGAGAAGGGACACGTGCACGGCTCGTGGGCGCGCTTATGAACTCTGACACTCGAGCGGGCAGTGTCCACTTTATGTGAGTGGGCTCTGACAGAGACACGGGGAGTGTTGTGGTTTTGTGTAAGGGCGAACACAGGATTGTGGGCACATATTCTACACAAAAGACGCGTGTATACATACACATGTATGTGTATACACATAGCGGGCTGAACAAGTGTGTGAGGGCGCTTACAGTACACGGCTCGCGAACAGCCAATGGCTGTTTAGTGAGTGACTTCCCGATAAACGTGAATGAGGAGCGAGTGTGGTGTTTGTGTGTAGGAGTGAACACTGAACTGTGGGCACATATACTACACCTATAGCATGTTTGGCATAAGCCAGACATTATGCACTTATGCCTGATTGAATTTTGGCCTGATAAAGGCTGCGCAAGTGCATGTTAGAAATATGAGCGCTGTAAGTGGCAGAAGACTATATATAGCCTGAAAAGGCTGCACTTGTGACGCGCGAGGGGCCGCGTGCATGTAGAAACGTGAGCGCTGCAAGTGGGCACGAGACTGAAGAGGCTGGGATGTGCGCGACCTGGCCGTGTAATAGAACGGGCAGAAAGATGTGAGCACAGTCATGGTGGGCACATCTGTTACAGATAACACTCTAGCGGCATAGCCAGCTAAGAGAGTGGGCTCTGTTAGACACGGGAATACTGTGTTTTAATATGGGTGAGCACAGGGGTGTGGGCACCTATTACACTTGAACAGAAATAGTGTCAATCTTAATCTGTCGGCGTTATTGCAGGCATTCATGTTATGACAGGCTCGTTGCTGCAATATAGAAATTTTCGGCCACTCAAACGAGGAAAGAGAAACGTTAGAGAGATGGGTGCTTAACCGGCCTCGGCGGGCTAAAAACACACTCGTTTCTCATGTCGCCGCTGACGCATGTGCGCGAGAGAGGGCGGCCACGTTCTGTAAAGTAAGAAAGTTGGCCGCGAGCTCAGAGCTGCATAAAATTATCTGCAAGAGCCGGAATCGAACACGGGTCTCTGGCGCGAAAAGCTTTGTGTTTTACCACTGAGTCACAGCAGTAAAGACACAGGATGACTGAAGGTGGCGAAGACGGCCGGTTTCCTCAGACTCTGTCCACGCTTGCTAAGAGATGCCTTCTCGACAGCGACGCGACTTCCTCTCGGATATCAGCAGGTGCGTATAGCCTCGCTGAATTGATGAAAATCGGAAAACAGCGGGAAACTCGCCTATTTATAGACTCGGGCCACGCCGTTTTGGCGGGCTTTGACGCAATGAGAGCGTGTCAGCTTCTCATTGGCTGCGAGTTCAACCGAGTTCCCTCATAGGCTGTTGCAGCTCTCCCTGAGCGAACCAATGAGCTGCTAGCTAGCCCGCTCATGGTCTGCTGTAGATGAACTGCGTTGACAATGGATACAAAATTAAAGGATAATTTTTTGGCTTCAACTTCTCAGAAAAGATTAATCTTTCCCGTAGCGTAAGCTAGCTCAGGGGTTCTCAAACATTTTGGTGCCAGGGACCCCTTTCAGGGGAAAAAAAATTCCAAGGACCCCCCTCATATTTATAACAGTTATTGAGCACAAAGTTAATGTGTGAGCGGCAAATGAAATATTTTTGCACAAAATGAATGGTCTCCACCCAGGGTACTATGCAGGAATTTCTAAATAGCCTACTGAGGTAACGAAAGTGATCTTGCTAGGAATCACTTAGGATCCCTCACTTAGGAATTTTTGATGTTCTTGATCTACACATGTGCATTTTAAGGTGTTTTAAGGCCCCACAATTGGATAACTATAGATTTAGTAGAAGCATGTCAGTCAGTGGCATACTTTTTTTTTTTTGTCAAGATGTCACGAAACACAATCACATATTCCAATCAGGAATGGCCTTAAAAGAGAAATGTTTCAATAATTAGGCCTATTCTGCACACAAATAAAGCCCATAAGCCTATAAATACAATGATAATGGCATTATGTTTAATAGGTGCGTGCGTTGTTAATTTGAGCTACTGTAATTAGCTAAAAAAAAACATACAGTATATGTTAAATATATGAATCCATAATGTTAATCTCATGGGCACAGTATGTTTCTATTGACCTGCTTTTTCCTTTGTTAAAGTTGAGCATGATTAATACTTTGCAAACTGATTGTTTCAGTCGTTTTTTAAAACTTTTATCTAAAACAGCTGTTTAGTTTATGTTAATTAAGGCCTACATCTTATCTCGCACTTTATGACCGTTGACTGAAACGTTGTGCGGGGAACTTTGAGTTCACTCCGACTCAAACATTTTGACATTGACGAGCTATCGTTGTTAGTCTGCTGAAGCACCTCAGACGAGAAGGTCAGTATCATCGCGATGTGCATCCTTGCAACCTCAGTTGTGGGTACGGCCCTGTCACTATGCACTTTTATTTTGATAATGATCAGACTTCTAATGTCAAATCTACAGTAGCAGTGCTAGAACTAACTATTGTGCGCGCACGCGAGACGCCGGCGTGCAATTACATGGGAATTTTTCCTCAGCAGTGGAAACAGGAATACTCTTATTTATGGTCATAGATAAGACAAGAGTGCATCATCCGAAACGGTAAAGTGTCCATTTTTTTATTTGTGTATAGGCTACATTATAAATGACTACAAAATGTCATGCCTTTTAAAAATACAGAAAAGAACCGGATGCGGGTTCATGCCGTCTCTCTGTCTCCTTTCTGGCAAAATCAACAGCAGCGAATAGTCTACTTGACGCAAAGACATAGATTATCTATGTATAGAAAACTTTAAGTGTCTACTTTGTATTGTTTTATGTTAAATGCTTTATATAAGTTACTTAGGAATAAACAGCATGTTTTCAGATGATAAAGAAAACATGACTCATAGCATGGAAAAAAACGTTAGGTTGTAAATTATTTTGCGGACCCCCTGGCTTTAGCTCGCGGACCACCAGGGGTCCGCGGACCCCACTTTGAGAACCACTGAGCTAGCTTACACAATACGAGAGAACCTCTCGTAAGAGAACTGCACAGAGCGCTATTTGTGTGGAGCATGAAGTTGATGCGTGCGTAGTATGTTTTTGTTTGGGAGTCGAGGGAGCTCATTAGGTTTTGGTTTGGAGCCCCCGAAAGAATAATCTCTGTACTGAAATTTTAGCCATTGGCCTCAGGAAAGCTAATAATGTATTTCTAAACAGATTTAGACATGATTGGCCTCTGGGAACATATTAATACTGCTTTGTTTTAGTTTTGTGCTGAAATATGATGTAATATGATGTGGTGAATGATCTAACAGATGAATCACCTGTGGTGTGTGGTTTAACTGTTTCAATCTGACAGTAATAGTGAGAAGTCTGTCTGGAGATTTAAATTAAATATGTTTTATCAATAGGGATGACGAGAAAGGCAAGAGAATGTGGAACAAGTACCTGGAGAGTGAGGACAGCAAAGTAGTCGGTGAGTTGACCTGCTATATTAAAGGGTTATTAATGAAAATTATGTCATTAATGAATCATCCTAATGTCGTTCCAAGCCAGTAAGACCTCTTCGGAACACAGTTTAAGATATTTTCGATTTCGTCCGAAAGTTTCCTGTCCCTCCATTGAAAATGTGTATGGTATACTGTCCTTGTCCAGAAAGAAGGTAAAGACAGCATCAAAGTAGACCATGTGACATCAGTGGGTTAGTTAAAATTTCCGGTTCTGTTGTCAAGCCGCGTTCACCAGTCCACAGTTAAGCTGATGACGTAGGCCGCTGCTGATGTGTTATCTGGTGCGTCCGTGTATTCGGGTTCAAATAAATATGGCTGGGCAAAAAAAATGCAAGTCTTCCTCTGTGTCGAAATTCTTCGACATGTTTGCTTTTCGATAATTGGGTTTTTTTTTACAGCTTATGTCTCCCTCAGACTGTAAATGAAGCTCGGGCGCACCAGATAACACGTCAGCAGCGTCTTACGTCATCAGCATCACTGAACTCGGCTTGAACCGAAAGAGAATACAATGCTGAATAAAGTTGTAGTTTTTGTTATTTTTGGATCAAAATGTATTTTCGATGCTTCAAAACATTCTAACTTTTTAACCCACTGATGTCACATGGACTACTTTGATGATGTCTATATTTACTTTCTTACGGGCTTGAGACGACATGAGGGTGAGTCATTAATAACATAATTTTCATTTTGGGGTGAACTAACCCTTTAACAATGGCTACTGTCTTGCTGTGTGTGTGTGTGTGTGTGTTCCCTGCTCTGGTTAAAAGTTATAAAGTGTTTTATTTCTTCACAGATCTGTTTGTTGGTCAGCTGAAAAGCTCATTGACGTGCAGCGAGTGTGGCTTCTGCTCAACTGTGTTTGATCCGTTCTGGGATCTGTCCTTGCCTATCACTAAGGTTAATATAAAGATTGTCACACTCAAATACAAGCTTATTGACATGGCAGCATGTTTGTGTAATCGTGTGTGTTTCATTTTGTTGTTGTTTTTATTTTTTTGTTTCCTTAGACTTCAGGAGAAGTGAGTTTGAGCGATTGTCTTCGACTTTTCACCAAGGAGGATGTGCTAGATGGAAATGAGAGACCAGTAAGTTTACATATTACTAATTAAAGAGCATTTGACTGTCTGTAGTAAGGAGTTTAAGTTGTCAGTGTCATACATCTACTTATTTGTTGAGTTACAACAAGTGCAGGATATATATATATATATATATACTGTGTATATATATATATATATATATATATATATATATATAAATCTTATTTATTTAACTTTTAACTTTTTTAATGGATTAAAAAGGTTATTTTGTATATATACAATATACTGTATATATATATATATATATATATATATATATATATATATACAGTATATTGTAACATTTCACAATAAGGTCTCATAGTTAATGCATTAACTAACAATGACCAACACATTTGTTACAGTTCTTAATCTTTCTTTAACATTAGTTAATAAAAATGCAAATTGTTGTTGTCAATTGGTCCATTAAGTAATACAGAAAAATCACTTTCAATTGTAATAATGTATTTGTAAAAGTTGAAATTAAGGTTAACTGAGATCTGAGGAATGTATTTTAAAGTATGTTATTGTTATTTCATGTTAATTAATGTAGTTAGTTAAGTAATGTTGTGTATGTATATAGTATTTAGACATATCCTAACCTCTCTTTTTTTGCAGACATGCCACAGATGTAAATCCAGAAGGAAATGCACCAAAAAATTTACCATTCAGAAATTTCCTAAAATCTTGGTGCTTCGTATCCTTTTTAAACAAAACCACAATACAAAGAATTGCATTCTTTATTACTAACATGTATTGATGAATTAATTACATAACATCATTAAGTTATGGATTCGATAAAAAGTGCCTTGTATTTGTTTGCCCTTGACTCATAACTATCTCAGATCTGAAGCGTTTCTCTGAGTGTCGTGTGAGAACCAGCAAACTCTCCACCTTTGTAAATTTCCCCCTCAAAGAGCTGGACCTCAGGGAATTTGCCTCTGATAACAGTGGTGAGTTCTGCATCATCATCATTTATGACACCTGTATTCTGTAGAGTTGTTTGAGCAATACTGTAGCTCCAAGATAATTGTTTAATTGTTGTTGTTTCTCTTCTCTTTCCTGCTCTCTACTCACAGTAAATGCAATCTATAATCTTTATGCTGTGTCCAATCACACTGGTACATCTTTGGGTGGCCATTATACCGCATATTGCCGCAGTCCCTGTACAGGAGAATGGTACACGTACAATGACTCCAGGTAATTAGACATGACAAAATGTCTAAAAAAAAAAAAAAAGAGGTTTGTGCAGTAAAATTACAACAGAGTTATTCCTACAGTTTGGTGGATTTTATGTCTCTATGAAACAATACTGCATATTATACATAAAATGTTATCTAACTTCACTGCTACATGTATTTCCATGCATAGATATACCCCAATTAACACAATTTCATAATGATTATTACCTAACAATTTTGTTTTGCAGCTCTTGTCAGACAAATTCCCATATCCCGATTCATGCTTTCACTTCACTTTGGAAAAAGTTTACATATATATTTCCTATAAATTTCTTTATTAGCTAGTTGTATACTTTATTAGCTTAATAGTTCAAATAAGTCAAATACCGAATGTTAACGTGAAATTTGAAATATTTGATCATTATTATTATGTTATATTAGAATGAGCTTGACCAGTGTGAGTTTATGACAGACAGACCTTTTCTCCCTCTGACAAGACTTAAAAATAATTGAATTTTAAAAATGATTTCAACAAACCTGCTCAGTCCATAATCCACCAAATTGTAGGAATGACCGAACTAAGCATGTGCATTAATGTTTTAATCGTATTTATTTACCTAACATAGATCTGTTAGGTATTTAACAACATTCTAGGCTATAATGTAACTACATGGGATATTTAAGTCACTTTAGAAGTCTTTAGATATTATATTATATTTGTATTTTTGTTTAACATATATTTTGTTTTTAGCATAACAAAAATTCTTAAATTCTATTTCAGGGTGAGCCCCATGTCATCCAGCCAGGTGCGCAGCAGCGATGCATATGTGCTGTTCTATGAATTGGCGACATCTTCACGCATGTGATTATGAAACGGACAAGTCTTGGATAAAATAAATCCCTTTGCTGCTGTTGAACTACACATTGGTCAAGGTCTACATGCTTGGAGGACTATGGGACTCTATCCCAGGCCTATTAACCAAGGCCAAAGACACACTGGAATTAAATTATGGTCGTGGCTTGTGAAGTGGAGTGAAGCCTGGGATGAGTTTTATTCCAAGCTCAGATTGAGCTTCACCATAAGGGCTCCTCCATCCATCACTCCCCTTGAAAGAGGCTGTGCTGCTCTGGAGATGGATTTAACAAACTGAAATGGACAAAGACAGACAGAGAAACATGAACTACTACCTCTCTTGAATGAGCAGGACTGTGTGTGTGTGTGTGTGCGTGTGATTTTGTGTGTGTACGTGTCAGTCTGCAGACTGATACTTAAGGACTCTATGCACTGTGTAACTGGAGTCGTCCGGGTCTATAAGCAGTCACCACGACTCAAACAATCTCCATCTTTAATTTAATTTATTAACATGAGATCAATGTTTTACTTAATTTCATTCTCATTTTTACTCATTTAAACAAGAGGTCATCTCGCTGAGAAACCATGAAGGTCAACAGTGTAAATGATGCTTGGATTGTTCAATGGATTGTTTACTAGTTTGAGCAAATATGTTTCTTCAAGCTATGTCTCTGCTTTGCCTGATTTGCTTATTTTCAACAAAATATGCACATTGGAAGGGCTTAGTTTTACATTAAAGCATGACCTCATCATTACAGAGAAGATTGTATGACTGCCCTCTGGTGGCCGGAAGAGAGAAAAACCTTGGACCCTTTTCATTGACGGTGATGAGACATTTCCACACTTCAATCACAAATGATTGAATCATACATTTTTTATATTTTCATTTTTTTTTATCAACGTACATGTATAACACTATACTTTGTGCTATATTACCTTGGCATTGGTTTACAGAAAACTGGTTAATGCTGTTGTGTTTTTTTAATACAACAATCGATGGAGTAGCTAATGGCAAAATTTTGAATCTTTTGGAAGGTCATAGAAATGTTATCATGGATTTTTCTTTTGCTAGTGGAGCAAATGGGAACGTAAAAAAAAATATTGTATTTTACGTTCACCACTAAAGAAGTTTACCCAACTATGATGCCTTTCGCTTCTTGGAACCCCGGAAATGTGAAAAGGGTCCATGGAAATTCATCTCCAGAAGAATTATTCCCTCTTTAGGCATTTGCAGACTCAATGTTTTCCTCCAGGGGCAATACCAGATTTGAAAGAGGCCTTAATATGTTTGTCAGGGACTAAAATATTCTGTTTAATTTGAGAATGAGTCTTGGAGGAGGACACCAGGAGGGCGTATGTATGTGTATATGTGTGTGTGCTGTGCGCCTTTATGTATTATTTCTTTATTTATGAAGTGAACGTTGTGAATGTAGCTTATTATTGTGCTTGAACCAGACAATGTTTTTCTTTCTTTTCTACCGAGAGATTTTAAATGAGTGGTAATATTGTGTCTGAAATGTGACTGTAGAGTAACTCATATCAAGAGCTCTTTGCTTTTCAAAAGAAGTAAATATGAATAAAAACAGATGTCTACATGAGTAATCGTGAATTGTCTGCAATACTTCATTAGAATATGCATGTAGTGATTATGAATTATAGTACTCCAGCAATGGCCTGTAAAAACAGAGAATGTGATAAGATGTGCCAGTGGGTAAGCGGTGTGTCACGACTCATGATCCCCTTCTTCCTCTTCTTCTTCTTCACTATCTTCTTCAACGAGTTTTAACCATAGCTTGCATCCTTTATGTTGTACTACTGGCAACTTCTGGAGTTAACTAAGTCCTACACACACACAGCAATATAAAATCCTCATCATTAGTCTTGTACATTCATCATTATACATTAGTATATTGCCTTTATTGTTTTCTTCCACTACATTCCAGTATGTCATTAAGTCCATGTCCAGTTAGTCATATACTTTCCATATTTTTAATAATTGTACTCTTTCTCTGTTTCATATTTTATGCAATTAACAATTACATGCTCTACTTTTTCTGGGGTTTGACAATCCTCACAGAATCCAGTTGGATGTTTCCCCATAATGCGGAGTGTGCTATTTAATTTACTGTGTCCTGTTCTTAATCTGTTCATGGTTGTTTCCTCTCTTCTGTTCCCCCTTTTGCTTTCCACTGCACCAACTCTTTTGTTTAATCAAATACAGATGTTTTCTGCCATTCTTTGATAACTTTTTCCCAAACAATATTCTTACCTTCTGGTCCTGAATGTCTGATGTCCATGTCTATAATTTCTTTTTTCAAAGTTTGTTTGGCTAATTTGTCAACTCTTTCATTTATTCGTTTATGTGCAGGGATCTAAATTAATACAACTTTAGTACCATTCTGGTTAGTTTTTGAATGGATAGCTTACTCATCATTTCATAAAATAACTGATTGATTATTATTTCTGGTCAGACTACACAACTAAATCACACTACAAATAAGAACTTTGTCTAGTTTGCTCTGTTCAACTTATTCTAAAGCTATGAGGATGGCATACAATTCAACAGTGTATACACTCAAATTATTTGCAGTCTATTTGCATATCTCTTATCCCTGGCTGAAAATTACTACTCCAGAGCCTGTGTTTACAGATTTTCGGTCTTTTGAACCATCTGTAAAAATATGTTTCTCATAACTAATAAACCCATTCACCAAATCTGCAAGTTTTCCCGGGTTTCCCTTTTTATAAAGGACTTTTAAGTTAAAGTGTTTTCTGTCCCCTTTGTGTTCCTTGTTACTGTACCACTTTTGTTCCCACTATTGTTAGTTTCCATGAAAATAAGTCACCTTCACCTATCCCTTGCAGGCTTGTGCAAAATTCTGAATTTCAGAATTGGCCTCCATTCAATTCATGAATTGGAATTTGAATTGAATTGACTCCGCCCCCCAGGAAGTTGAATTTGAATTGGAATGACAGGAAGTGGAATTAAATTCATGTCAATTCAAAGAAATTCCACACATTCACACAACAGAAACAATGTGTTGAATCTCACATAGGGGAGAGCGGGGCACAACGTAACACTTTTTGTGAGAAAAGTCTCAGTCTCAGTTTTGTGAGAAAGTCTCAGTTTGTGCAAATCTATTTAGAGTATTTTATTTTTTCCCACATTAATTTCCCATGTCTAGAACAATTATGTGGTTTTGTTTTATTAATACAGTGTATATTTTTTTCTTGATTTACTCTGAAAGAAATGTTGAAATTTGACAACATGCCCCATAGGTGGGGTACATTGTAACATGTGAGACAATATTACAGCTTAAAATGCTATATGATCTAATCAAAAAATATACAAATCGAACCAAAAAATATTTTTTAATAAAATACAATTATTAACTTTTTCATATACTTGTAACATACATCAACTTGATGCAACCTGGACACATCATCAGTGATGTTACCTGGGATCACGGAGTGTTTCGGGTCTTTCAAGCTTCATACACTCTCCCCCAGGCGACCCAGCTGGGGTTGATCAGGCCCCAACTTGTGTCCAGGTAGCTCTACCCCACCCATGGTTCTCCTCTCCTCATCCACAGCCACCTTGAGGCAACTTCTGCTGACTCAGTGACCTCTTTAATAGCCCTTCGCTTACTGGCCCCTACGATGCCCAGGATGTTGTAGGCCCTGCAGAGAGACTGGCCAGCAAACCCTCTGCATCCCACCTCAATGGGCTCACATCGTGCTCGCCACCCATTATTCCGACACTCTTCCACTAGCTCAGCATACTTTGCCCTCTTTCTCTCATTGGCCTCCTCGATGCGGTCCTCCCAGGGTACAGTGAGTTCCAAGAGAACGATCTGCCTGGAGGACTCTGAGATGAGTAGCATATCAGGCCGCAGCGTTGTAGTGGCGGCAGTTTCTGGGAATTTAAGTTGCCTCTCCAGGTCGACTTTCAACTCCCAGTCTTGTGCTGTTGCTAGCAGGCCAGATGAGGTGGCCCTGGCAGCTATTGGTGGCTTCTCCCCAGCCCGGACGAAAGCAATGGTGTTCTTAACTGGGCGGAGGCGCTTGCAGTGGCCAATCCCACAGCTGATGGTACTCGCTATAGACGAATCCGACGAGCGTTCTGTGTAGGCTGCCATCTTGTGGCGACGCCATTACTGAGCTGTTACACAGGCATATAGACATATGCACCGGTATGTAAACAAACCTCGGTGATAACGCCAACTCACCCTCGATGACAGCTACAGCCAGGCAGAATGACTTGTTGGTTTGATCTGTGACTGCAGTGGCCTCCAGTCACAGATGAAGGTACAAACGATCTTACAGATTAACGTTATTTATGAAAATAGCTTGGCAAGCTAGCTAGGCTAACGTTTGCTAACGAGGAAACTATACAAAGATCTGTCCATTTGGCAACAATAAATAAATAAATAAATGAATGAAATCAAATAAACAAATTCATGTTTTTCATTTGTGTCCATTATTTATCTCATTTTCACATTGCAACAGGCAAGGGTGGTAACATTACAGCTAGAAAGTATACATAATATCAACCAATTAGTGTTTTAAAACCATGGAAAGAGGTCAATATAACAGCAGGAAAACAATTATGTCACATAACATTACATTTAGCTCAGGAAAGCCATTTAATGACCATAGCATGTTAATTGAATAGAAAAAATAGCAAGAAAGGAGATTTTGCTGATCACTATATCACATATTTATTATATATTTTTTACTTATGTC